>NW_022990238.1:3941928-4566530 GCF_902827175.1 Gymnodraco acuticeps
GTCCAGCAATGGTGTCATGCTTTTGGGCCATGATGTAGGCTTAACAGTGATCGTGTTAGCCTGTCAAACTAAAGTAGGCTCTCAGCACTGTTGCAAGTAATCTTTGCATTTATAATACAAGATAGCTTGCCGTGCATTGTCTACTGGATAAGACTGATGCAACAAATCCAAACCATCTGGTATCAGTGAGCTAAATCCTGGCCTCTTTTGAAGCCGCTGTTCCACCTGGTTTGACCGGTTTTCGGTATTCTAAGATGAAAGAGTACACTTGAAGTAGCTGTAAAGGTGTTACCTTCTTAGACATTTTAACAAATAAAGCATACAGTAACAGTTATTTTAATAATGAGCAACAAAATATGTCATGAAACTTAAGTCACAGAATGGCTTTCAAAGCCTCATGGACAAAAAAAACAATTGAGAAGTGGAGCAGAACATTGGATTCATTTTACAACATCAGCACTACAATACATCCTTTCCTTATTATGCATAAACTAATAACACTGCATAGGTGCATGTGCTAACCTGCATTATAACTTTTTCAGAGTTGCTGATTGGTCCAGAGTGTATTTGTTGGCTGGTATTTATCATGTTGCTGGGGTCAGGAACTATAGCTGGTTGTTCAAGGACAACTGAAATATAAGCTTATATTTTATAATCTTCACATATGAAACAAGATGTTATTGTACAATGGAGGGCTAATAAGGTCATGGAAACCTGAGCAAAGCCACAAAAAGAATCCATGACTTGAATTTTCATTACAGTGTGTCCCTGAGAGAAACTTAGATTATTGCAGAATTGCAGGAAACATTTATAACTAGTCGCTGAAAGTATAAATGATGAATTAAAGCCACTTTGACTCATCTTACAACCCAGGAGCAACGCAGAGGGACAAAGGAGAAAGCCAAGTAAGAGGGACAGGGAAATAAATCCCCTGTGCGTGTAACCCTTTAAAATGATCTGGATGTTTTTGTTGTTGTTCTTCCCAATTTAAAAAAAAAGTTCCCTTAGACTCAAAATATGAAGTTAAAAGTGAAGGAAGTGCAACATGAAAGAGGAAACATATTTAGTTTGAGGGCAAATAACCCAATAGGGAAGATTTCTTGAGAGGAGCAAAAACAAGTGATACCTTAAATGTTACAAACAAGAAACTGAATTAAACTTGCATGCCATATTTTTCCAAAGCTGTGAATCAGAGACTTCTAAAATTAAGAGAAGGCAATAAGACAAAACGCAGAATCATGCATCTACCTGTTGAGGAATGGAGATTCAAGGAGGGGCTAAGTGACTTTGAAGGAATGTGTGTGTGTGTGTGTGTGTGTGTGTGTGTGTGTGTGTGTGTGTGTGTGTGTGTGTGTGTGTGTGTGTGTGTGTGTGTGTGTGTGTGTTATTTGATCTAGCCCTAAAATACCAGGGTCAATCAAGGTATGCACGAGTGAGGAAGGACAACAAAAACGGTGCTGCTGCTACCTAGACTATTGCACTGAGAATTAGTTTAGGTCAAAACGCCCATGTTACAACAATATGCAAAACACATTACAAAGCCTTATATTATTAAATAAATGATTTAATTCCTTTCACTAAAGAAAGAGAGATTTCATTACAGTTTTGTCTATGTCCATCCCAGCCGTATCCAAGCTCACCTTCAGCACATGTACCTGCCACGAACAAATGAAGGGCAACGTGAATGTGTGTAGATGGAGAGTGTGGGGGGCCACTGGGTTCCCATCATGCAGTGCGAGTCTCAGAAATAGAGCAGGAGAAAGCAGGAGCCCCTGGGATGTTGGGACAGAGCTAAGAAAAGAGCTCCTCTGCTCTCATTTAAACAGGGGCAGGTGCTGGAGGAGGAGAGAGGTAGGCCAGACTGAAGAGAGAGAGAGAGAGAGAGAGAGAGAGAGAGAGAGAGAGAGAGAGAGAGAGAGAGAGAGAGAGAGAGAGAGAGAGAGAGAGAGAGAGAGAGAGAGAGAGAGAGAGAGAGAGAGGAGAGAGAGAGAGAGAGAGAGAGAGAGAGAGAGAGAGAGAGAGAAAGAGAGAGAGAGAGAGAGGAAGAGAGAGAGAGGAAGAGAGAGAGAGGAAGAGAGAGAGAGCTCTGTGTACACAGTATGTGTACTTGTGGGTATTCATTCAAATAATGCATTTCAAAGTTAACACTTCGACCACTTACCTCTGCTTTTAACAAGATTACCCTAAAAAAGGCAATCATTCTACCTCACTTTGCAGACTCATTTTCCCAGTGAGGACCTTATTTTTCCTCAGGTAATTACTGGGTGGGCTCTGAGATCCTTTTTTTTCTTGAAACTTTTTCCAAGCAGCAACCTAAGCTTTCCATTGCTTAAGTACATGTTAATATGATCTCTTCCGTCTCTCTAGTGCTGGTAATTTCCCAAAAGACTTGTCTTTGTGCTGAATCATACATGTGTGTTATTAAAATGTGGCAATTAATAGGGTTACAGAGGTTGATGTGATTTCCTCTGGCTGGGGAGGCTGAACTGTAAGCACTTCACATTCCTGTCCAGGTTGTTGAAAACAGAATAATCAGCCAAACGGCCCGAGAGGGAATGCATTTTCAATTGTTAACCAAATCACAGGATGATAGCGAATATAAAATACATTCCTGTGTTACATACATTCACCAGCATTGGGCTAATGTTCAGTTAGAGTCAACAGTGAAACACCATCTAGTAAAACAGAAGCACAACCAGCCAATCACAGAGTAGCTCTCCACTCCACTCCACCTGAGGACAGGCTTACCATACCAGCAAGCCAGAACCCTATTTTCATCAGCTGATTATACATAACCTCTTCACTATTTGTTAGTGACTTATATTCAGGTATGTCAAAGGTTATATTCAAATACAATTGGTCTCATGGCAATGATGCAGTGCTGTCACTTTTACTAAAGACTCAGTCTGAACATGAAAAGAATAACTATCTGTAGTCAACTGTACAAGGTAAGATTTTACAGTGAGCTCAGCAGGCCATGATCGGTACTCCACGGTGCACGTGGATGGGCAGCAAGGCATGCAATGGGTCAGATTACCAGGCTATTGTTCTGCTGTTTGCTAACAAGAATTGAGAGCCACGCTAAGCCATTTGAAGAAGAAAATGTAGTTTGGAATATAAAAGTCTACGTGTGAAAATGTGACTAAAGTTTGTTTCTGAGTTTGTAAAATAGAACTGTCATACAATAACATCAGCTTGTCACATAAGGCTGCTGAGGCATTGTAAATGCTGTGTCCACATCTAAAAAAGGTATGAACTATGTTATAAGTTAAACAAACATTTGAATGTGATTTATTGAGACAAGGTTATCTTTAATCTACACAACACTTGGGTGCATGCTAGCTGATTAAACTGACATGCGTGCCATAGTTACCTGATTGGTTGGACTTCTGTCAGTTACAACAAAAATAAAGTAGCTCTAGAAATGAGGATAAATGGGGCGAAGCCTGCGAGCTAGTTCAGGCAGTCAACTCGAGCACCAATGATACATTAACACGTGACGCACCTCGTCCCTCTTACAACCAACCAAACACATTCTCCTAAATATGCCGCTCTATTTAAGCTGCCAGGTCTTCCTGCCTCTGCCTCGCTTATGCTGCTGCTGCCACTGCTTGCTACGTTCATGTTCCTGCTGCTGTGTTTCATGTTGCTGCTGCTTGCCTGCCCCTCCACCACCCCAGCTCCACCCCAGCTTCCACCTGTAGGCTCGGGGGATAGTTATCTAATCATCACTCAATGTTCTTTGTAAATCTGTGGAGTGATGATGCCCGAGACTAGACGCCAAACTCAAACTATATGCTGCTTATAATAAACATATTAAGAACACGTGAGTTGTCTGACTGAAATGAAAGAACTAGTCATTTCAGGAGGACTTCAAACCTGTGATGTGCCTATTTAGTTTATGACTCTAGTCATAAATAACAAGCCTCTTAGAACAGAGGGATACATCAGTAAAGAAAACAAAAAGGAGCAAAGCTGGTCGGTTACGATTATCGTAAACGTATCCAGTCTTACAAATTCCAAATTCCTGTTTCCCTAAAAGGGTTGGAAAGTCACACATGTCACTGTAATGAAAGCTCACTCCTACTTCACAAGAAGGGATAAAGAAGAGGAGTATGACAGAGACAGAGGGAGGGAGGGCAGGTGTGTGTGTGTGTGTGTGTGTGTGTGTGTGTGTGTGTGTGTGTGTGTGTGTGTGTGTGTGTGTGTGTGTGTGTGTGTGTGTGTGTGTGTGTGTGTGTGTGTGTGTGTGTGTGTGTGTGTGTGTGTGTGTGTGTGTATGCGTGCATGCATGTGTGTGTGTGTGGGTGGCAAAGTGACAGGCGATGATTAGCCCAAACAGAGGAGGATATGTGGGAGGGAGTGTGTGGGAGTGGGGCTGGCGAAAGAGAGAGACTCTGTCTCTTAAGGCAGAGATATACACAAGTGGATTAAAGAGCACTCGTACTGTTAGAAATAACAGGAGATTCAAGGACAGAAAATGCACACAACTATGTACTGTAAGTATAACAGGCATAAGCACATGCATGCACATACAGTACATACACACAAGGGGACATTCCTGTGGCAACATACTGTGTTCTAAAAGAATGAGTAAGACTCGAGCCAGGGTATAATGCATGTTGTTTGGTCGATGAACACAGCAACAGAGAGCATTATTTCTAAAAGTAATTGCACTTCCTGCTTTAGGCCTAATGTTTACATGTGAAAAACAGGAGAAAGAAAGAGATGGTGAGCAGCTGCCGACTCTTGGATGTGTAGGTGGGACCATTTGCAGCCCGTCTCTTACTAAGGCTCTGTGGAGTTAACAGGCTTTAAAGAGGGCAAGAAGAGCTCAAAAACACATATAAATGTGTGAGCATGCGCAAATACAGACAAGCCATTGAAAATAATGTTTATCTTTTTAGTATAATCAGCCAGCAAACTCAATAGCTCTTTAAACAAACCTGTTTAACCTGACGCCAACTGATTATGTGACTGATGTGGAAAGTATTGGATGCAATGTTTATCATCACTTGGGTTATCCGCACAATGCTTTGAATCCTGAGTTACACTTATGTCCATCTCTGTAAGGTTATCGAGAGCATACAAACAAAATCTGAACGGAACCAGGTGGAGATAAAAAGGGACAAGCAAACAATGCCTGAGACCAAAAAGATATACCTGTTTCCAAGCTTTACATTTTTCCCTTAGGGTTCTTTTTTTATTTTACATTACATGCAGAGGAATTCAGCTATTCGGACATAATGGTATGGGAATGTACTTACTTTATCTTGGGTCCCCTATATTATAATCTTTTTCATCAATATATTATAGTTCTCAATTATATACAAAACATGTCTCTGAAGTGAAGTACCAAACAGATCATGCACTGTAGCATCCCATAAACCCCTCTGTTTCAGCCCTGTTTCAAAAGTGCTGATTCTCTGTCTGTTACTTTAGATGAAAATAAGGAGCCACTCCCCACGCCCCTCTGAGAGATGTGGTTAACCTGTTAAGCCCGGGAGCACCCGCCCCCGGGAGCGCCCACCCCCGGGGGCTCCCGCAACATCTTGCAAGAAACAGCGTCTGAGGGTTTCTTAACATTCAACAAACTATGAATGTGAATTTACTTGAAAATAAAAAACATCTATATTGATTCTGACTTTTCTACATCCAACTCACAGGTGAATCATTGCTTTGAGAAAAAAGATTATAATTTACCCCTTTTAGAAGTGTAGTTATGGTCATTTGTTCTGGGAATGTCATTTTTGAGCCTGAAACCTGAAAAACAGGCTCAGGGCTTAACAGGTTAAAAAGAACACAATGGTGCTCTAGGAGGAGATGCAGGTGATAAGGTGGGTGGGGGTCACCTTGGTTGGTGATTGGCTAATGGTTACACAAGCCAAACAATTGTTATAACATCATAAAGTGGTCAAAATGAGCTCATTTTCAGACAGGTTTTTATATAAATGGATCAGGACAAAAAGACAGCGCATCCTTTTTCCTGAAACTTTCAGAATCTCTTTCCACAGAGGAGACATATGTTGATGTACACAATACATGAAAAAGTGGATTTTGCACAATAGGTGACCTTTAGGTGAAAACATATTTTAGGATATACGTATACAATCTGAACAAGATTAATTCAAAAAGAGAGATTTTAAAGCGCTTACTTTAATATATTATTGATATATTTAAGCAACTTCTTTGCATCTGTATTCTGTGTTTTAGCACAAGAGCTGTGTTTGGCTACCCTCCAGCTCTCTCCAATATGTGGATATTTCTGTCCTCTATCAGTTAAACAGGAAACTCTTTGGGACTCATCCCTGCACATGGTTTGACAGAAGGTCAGGGCACTGGTGCCGACCTCAGGGTGGGGACTCCGAAAAGTTGAGAGCAGGTGGCTGGAAAATAAAACAACCCTTAGCCCGCCCTTGGGAAACACGGTTGCATGCAGAGGAATGTCGGGTGTACTGTAGCTGGTGTATTTAGCTGGAGGCTGGTAATACACAACAGGGACTTATATCTATAGCTACACCACAACCTTTCTTTTTCAATTTACAACTGCACGGAGAGATTCAGCTAATGAACACAGAGGAAAACAGAAGGATGTAAAGACACAGAGGATGAGTCATATTAAATATCCACTCCCTCACAGATCTTCCTCCATCCAGGCACGGCTTTTGAAAATGAAATCAGTTTTCAGTTCTCTCATACACTTGTGACAAAAGAGGTGTATACTTCCACACGCACGATTTTCTAAATTGCCATGGCAACATGAGTAACAACGAGTGCGGGTGGACCAGCAAACACAGTAATGTAAACACACATTTTCAGATAACTTGTGTTTTATAGAATACCTCCTTGCTATTAAGTCAGTGTTGTGGGGTGCAAGCAGAGATTAGATCAGCTGCTTGTGACTGTGGATTTTGGCTGGGGAAAGCCCAAGTGAGGCACAGAGTATAGTACCTGCTGTATCAATGAAAAACCTCACAAATATAGAGATAAAGAGAGAAAGAGAGGGGCCGCGTTCTGAATAAAACATCCTGAGAGCACTTTCATGTGAATCCCTGTTGGCTGGGCTGGAAGAAACCCAAACTATATATTTCAGCTCCACAGCAACAAAGGCCCCATCAAATCAACAGCTACTTCCACACAGATCAGGCAGTTGAAAGCACAATCAGCGCAAAGGAAATCTCTTCAAACAAGAGCTGATTTCCCATGGGCTGGTGACAGCAAATAAGGACACACTGAGAGTCAGCCATCACCTAGGAAACAACTCACTGTAAGAGGACCAGGTGTTGGTTGCCAATTGACCTCCATGTTTGTAACCAGAACACACAAAGAGGCACAGTTTATCGACATGTCATGAGGTGCAACACTTCCAACATCTGGTAGACAGAATAAATACAACTTCCTAACCTGTCACATAAAAAGGTATTTTCCAGTCAGCTCAGATGAAAAGGTGTTACCATAGTCCCTACCAGGATGCATCCCCAGCTGACCCAGAAAGCAACGCAGGTTCTGGTCCAGGCTCTCGTCATCTCACGCCTAGACTACTGTAACTCCCTCCTGGCTGGTCTACCTGTATGTGCCATCCGACCTCTGCAGCTCATCCAGAATGCAGCGGCTCGTCTGGTCTTCAACCTTCCTAAATTCTCCCACACCACTCCGCTCCTCCGCTCCCTCCACTGGCTTCCGATAACTGCTAGAATCCACTTCAAGACAATGGTACTTGCGTACCATGCTGCGAATGGATCTGGCCCTTCGTACATCCAGGACATGGTTAAACCGTACACCCCAGCACGTGCACTCCGCTCTGCATCAACCAAACGGCTCGCTGCACCCTCGCTGCGAAGGGGACCCAAGTTCCCATCAGCAAAAACACATGGGTTTGCTATCCTGGCTCCAAAATGGTAGAATGAGCTCCCCATTGACATCAGGACAGCAGATAGCTTACACACCTTCCGGCGCAGACTGAAAACTCATCTCTTTCGACTCCACTTCGAGCGATAGATTTATTAACAAAGCACTTATATACTAATAAAGGGCTGGCTTATCTAAAGCCAGTTGAGTAGCACTTGAAATGTTTTTTCTCTATGAAACCTGATGTACTTATATGATTCTGTTTTCTTCAAGTTTGTATTTTGTTGGTCGAACTATTGTAAGTCACTTTGGATAAAAGCGTCAGCTAAATGCAATGTAATGTAATAGTCCCTACCATTATTAAATAAATGATGTTCAGCTACGAGCTCATTGTGTTGACTGTACTCCATTTATTATTGCTACCTTTTTCTTCCTCTGACAGTTACTTTTTCTAGGATACAATCAGATGAACTGATACCCCTAAAGCTGATGTTAGATTGTGTGTGTGTTTGTGAGTCCTTGTATGTGCGTGTGAATAACTGATGCTGCTGTTGTAGGCCGGTGTGGCCAACAAAAAGAAAGAAAAGGAGAGAAATCGCAGAAAGAGAAGCTGGTCATCAGGTATCTGTCACTTACCCAAATCTTTGGATCCTTGACTTTCACTGGCAAGTTCACCCATTCTCACCAGAGCATCAAAGTAGCCTTTGGCCGCAAACGTCACATCTAGAGACAAAGAGAAGCAAGAACAAAAAGAAAGTAGGATAAGTAACACAGCTTAAAGTAACAGTGCAGAGTGCCTCTTCAAATTTGGAAAGGACAAACTGTAATACATCTTAGCTTTGTGTCAACAATGACGTCAGCAGTCTGGTCAGTGACGCGGAAACATTTACACCCTTTCCTTTTACTTCTGGTTTTACTCAGGTGTTTTTCAAGCAGTGAATCACAGCTTCTGGCCACAAGATAATAAGCAACACTGATGTTGCTAAGTAATTACTGAACATCATCTTGCTGGCATTCTGCGTGCTTGATTGCAAAGAGGAAATTACAATGAGGACATTTCAGACAGATAATCTGTGCTTGATGGAGATGCAACACGAGCACCAAAATGCATTTTGTTTATGGCTTAGCGTTACAAGTAAAGGAGGTTATTATCAAAAAGTTGCTTTATTATGACCACAAAATGTATGTAAGATAGTTGATTATTTAATAGGGTTTTTTGGCACTAGGTATATGCCATTTCACCTATATATTCAGTAGAGCCAGAATTAATGTTGCTCAGAATTACTTTTCCAGAAAACAACAGGACACACTTTTTGTCCATTGTTACATCTATGATGTAGTACTATACTTTAAAGTGAGATACTTGCTTAAGCGTGTTTAACGTTATGTTATCTGATGATTTGAATCAATTTGTGCTTTTTTTCCCGTAAAAAAACAATATTTGCAAGCCAATAGCTGTGAGAAAACATTGTTGTCCCACCAAGGAATTTTGAAATGTCACGCTGTAGCCCACATGCTGTTTACCACCACTTGCACTCTCCATCTACCAATCCATTTATTTATTTATCTGTCAATATTTCTTAATAATGGACAGCAGGGTGGCACAATGACTTGGGGATACTGTTTATTATTGGATGGATAAAGGTTACACCTGTAGAAAAGGCTTCAACTGCTGCGATGTGCCTCTGCCACGCTGGATGCTGAATTGTGGCGACACTGCAAGGGGGGAGGGAAAGGAGGTCTAAGATTGATGAAAGCTGTTATAATGTTAATCGACTTGCCTTTATAATGTAACGGGGTTATCTAATTGCTCTGTTTAGTCACTAGTGTAAACAAGAGTCCAGTCTCTAGAACACGTGTATAGACACGCCACAACATGAACACCCTAGACCTTTGCTCTAGATCTTCAGGGAACACAAAAACAACCAGTGAGGTTAATCCTAATCTTCAACCATATCTCCTCTGCTCTCTCGCCAAATAAACAAAAATCAAGAATACTCTTGTTAGCTCAGATCAATATCCACCTCAGCCCCTATTATTCCAACTGCTGCTGTGCTGGCCAACAAAGGTCACGCAGGCCAGAGTCTGTTTCCAGTGATTTCTGCCCTGCCTGCCAATCGGCCCATCTCCAGTGAATAATGGCCGCTGCTTCCAGAGGTGAATTCAACAGCGGTCCAAGTGACAGATGTGCCCCGTGATTGCAGACAGCTGCCAGGTGAGAGACACATTTACAACAATAGCCTGGCAGGAACAGACTAATTCTAGCAGACAGATGCAGCCTTGTGATAGAGGAAGACTCCCAGGCTGGAAGCCTCCAGCTCTGCTCCCAGGCAGAGGGACATATGCAAATGCTAATCCCAATTACAGCTGAGTCAACTGCAGTAGATGGTGTGCATTTCCTCCTTCCTCCCTCTCGCTGGGGGAACACCTGAGAACTGAGAGCAGGGCCTCTAGAGCATCACGCCTAATTTCTCATCATTATACCAAACAGACCTCCTGCTTGCTTTGTGAAAGGCGTGCGTGAGTGTGCGTGTATGCGCATGCAAGTTCGCACATGTGCAGTTGGGGGATTGTGCGAGTAGGATGGTAGGAGCTAAGGCACATTTTCAAAGTGATCTCCAAGCAACACATTCTTTCTTCTTGCCTGAATCTGCTGCTGCAGCAGTGTGTGAGAGAGAGTGTGAGTGGGCTGCTGAAGGGTGGATGAGTAGATAAGCTGGATCTATACGGATATTTTACTTCTGTCTAATGAAATGTTTGAGGGGACAGACGGAGAAGATTACTGGTTCTCTGATTGTAACGCAGATAGACAATTGAGAGGGGAGGGATTCATCTCAGAGCTACTGATCTATCACTTACTGTATACTTCACGCTATAGAAGAGGTGGGAGAAGCACACATCCCTTAATCAGGACAACAATCATTTGCTCTACTTGCATCTGTTGGGGGACTTGCATAATAACTCCAGGCTGTGTTTAGTGAGCATTTGGACTCACTCAGTTGTATACATCTGTTGCTTTTACACTTACCAAATGCTGTGAGATTTAGAGACTTACGGCTGTGTAGGGAAATCTGGAACATGTCCATATCTAGATCTAGCAGGCCTACACTGAAACCCTTTTGGCATTTCTGGTGTTTAATAATTTCAGCGATTGCACCATATGGATAGAAGTGTGTGCTCCCAACCATCGCCCCCGCAAATCAGCCTCTTAGTCCCTTGTGTGGAGCCAATCCTGCAAAGTGGGTCTTTAATGGCTCAGTGAGACCCTACCAGTCTGTTTCCTACCTACACCAAGACCAGGATTAGTTATTGTGAGTGTCAGCAGAGAGAAGCACAGGCTTAGGGGGGGTGGGGGGCATACTAATTGCTTATTAGTTGGACTGAGGGGGGGTTCAGACTGTATTAAGGTTGAGGGGCGTTTTGGGGGAGAGTTTGTCTCAAGACAGAGGACAGTAAAAACTCTGATTAAAAAAATAAAAAATAAAAAGAATAATAATAATGCAAAAGTGATTTGTGTGCGACAAACGTATATCCACATATTTTCATTAGTAAATGTAGTGTTTTGACAGAGAGCTATCCTTACAGTACTGTTTTTCACATGCACCAAATGATAATGCATACCTATTTGACATAGGTTTATTGTACTGTCATTTTTTTAGAAAGACAAATAGATAGATAGATAGATAGATAGATAGATAGATAGATAGATAGATAGATAGATAGATAGATAGATAGATAGATAGATAGATAGATAGATAGATAGATAGATAGATAGATAGATAGATAGATAGATAGATAGATAGATAGATAGATAGATAGATAGATAGATAGATAGATAGATAGATAGATAGATGGTAATAGGAGAAAGAGTGCTGGCTTGGCCATGTGCCTAAACCTGCAGTGAACAGTGAACAGAGAGCACGGTGAAAATAAATGAGACAAAAAGGACTTACTGGCAAGGGCCTTCTCATAGTTCTTCCCCATGGCAACGAAGTTCCGTAAGCAGGGGTTGAACTGCTCCATGATAGTCTGAAAGAGAAAACAAGAGATAAATGGGCGGCGGAGGTTTCACTTATCAGCAAGGCGAGGTCAAGGGCATGAAGACAGACTCACACCTAGCTCTATTCATTGTCTCCCAGATGAACTTCATGACTCCCTTTCTCCCTCCAACATACAGAAACCTCCTTCAGTTGCACAACATCTTTCTTGCACAGATACACAGCCATTGACAGAGTATGTGGACACCCTAACAGTTGTCTTAAATGGGAGTGAGCACAGGAATGCCTTCCTCCACTTACATCCTGCCACTTGTTGTGAGAATTGCTCTGGGTGGGATGAAGGGGGAGGGGCTGGAGTTAATGGTGGCGGCAGGGGAGTAGGCGAGATACTCTTGGAATAAGAAGTGACATGTACATTGACAGGGACGCATGTAGTTAGCCTAGAGAGCATGAGATGATGGACATAAAAGCTCATTAAGGCTGCAAAAGGACAGAGCAGTTTATATTTTACTGAGCTTAATATGGAGCTGTTGGCATCATTCATTAGCATCGAGGCTTCAAATGAGTCTGGGCAATATAGAGAAAATTGAATATTACAAAACCTATGGTCAAATACCTGGATATCAATATTGCAACAATATTGTTATAGGTTGATTGTTGGTGCTTTCTTTATATTTATACCATGATATGTTTGATAAATAACAGTATACATCATTAATGTGAGATAGTGTGAGATAGTGTGTAAGTGGGTAAAGGAAATCATAATGTATTATTGTAGGAGTGCTGTAAAATGTATTATCTCTTCGATTTACACACGGCATCTATTGCACGTCTGTCCGTCCTAGGAGAGGGATCCCTCCTCTGTTGCTCTCCCTGAGGTTTCTCCCATTTTCCCCTTTAAACTGTGGTTTTTCTCTGGAAGTGTTTCCTTGTACGATGTGAGGGTCTAAGGACAGAGGGTGTCGTATTGCCATACTGATATTCTGTACAAACTGTGAAGTCCACTGAGACAAATGTAACATTTGTTATATTGGGCTATGTAAATACACATTGATTGAATAAGTTAATACGATATCCAAAATCTAAGACAATATCTAATCTTAAATCACAATATTGATTTAATATACATTTCCTGGTCCTACTTGAATTTCTAACATTAGATATCTTTATATAATGCAAGTATCTTAAAATAAACCCTTAAATTGTCAATATAGCTAGATTATGAGCAGAGTTTGTGTCATGTCAGCAATATGCTGCATTACTCTCGAGATACCGTATCATACTACACTGTAGACAAAGTCGTATATTCAGAGAATGCATGATGCCTGACGTCTCCCACCATCATCGTTTCCTCTACTTCTCCTCTAGCTATCCTCGCTCCTCCTGTGCTCCTCCAGGGCTTCCTCCAATTAGCTGGTCCCCAGTCAGCCAGTCAGGAACAGCCAGGGGACAGAGAGACAACCACAACACTGCAGCAGCAGCAGCAGACACAGGCCATCAATACAGCAAGAGAACACTTCATAATCTACTTCCAGCATAAATTCATGCTGTGGCAGAATAATATGGCAGTGTTAACCTGAAACAACCCTGGCAGCTCATCCTAAAAATCATATGCCTTTTATCTTCAGTCAAGCCTCAGCATTGTTGAGTGCCAAGATGTAGATAGGATGTTATATGTGTTTGTGTGCACTTGCTGCGACGTGTATCCCAACAGGAGTCAAAGTTTAACTGGCTTAAATGCACCAAAGCCCACCTACAGTAGAAATACAAGTGAGTCAGACATAAACGCAGATATTTTCATTACCAACAGTAACTTCATACACTTCTGCGTGACTGAACTTTCATCTGAAGCTATTGCAACAAAACTTGATTCCATAAAACGGGACACGATGTAAAAAGCTCTGGTCATTTACGACTAACTACAACACAGCCTGAACACGAAAAAGGGTATACACTTTTACATTATGTATAAGTATGGATTTATAGATCTATTTCATACCACACAACAACGTTCAGACATTTGATAAGGTTAATCAAACATGTTTGTCCTTTTGACTTAAAGGTCACCTATTATGCAAAATCCACTTTTTCACGTCTTTTATACATAAATATGTGACCCCTCTGTGTAAAGAGATTCTGAACGTTTCAGGAAAAAAGATTCGCTCACTTTTTCACAGTTTGTGTAACCATTAGCCAATAACCAACCAGGTAACACCCGCCCACCTTATCACCTGAATCTCCTCCTAGAGTACCATTAGGCGCATTCACACCGCAGTACTTTTCCCACAAAGGTTCATGAGAACTCTTTAGTTCTCATGAACTAAGTACAGATCGCGTTCACACCGGAATAAGTTCATGGGGAAGGAATAAGGATTAGGCAAATGAAGCCGCTGACGTCACTTCTTCTTCTTCTGCTTTGGGTTTACTGGCAGGCTGCAAACAACTTCACGGCGTATACTGCCACCTGAAGTCCCCGGCCGGATGTCCCCGGAGTTGGGGACTGGCTTCAGTAGAAGCTGCTGGGACTCCCAGCAGCTTCTACTGAAGCCTTCTGAGTAAATCGCCAGAACGCCGACACCTCCTCATCTCCACCGCTCCCATGTTTTATTTTGTGTTGCCTTAAGTTAGTCTCTCAGCGTTTGTGCGCTGGGCTAATGCTAATAATGCTAATGCGAGGATAATAAATATAGTAAAATGGCGGCTTCACAAAACTTTTTGGAGTTTTACGGGGCGTGGTTTGCATTCCGCCCAGCCAAGCAGAAATAGGAACCTTTTTCTCCTACGAAAGTCCCTGCTCTCTAGCGGGAAAAAAAAAAGGGGGTAAAAATGGTTCTGATTAACTCATTTTAGTTCCGGCTCTTTTTGGCGTGAACGCGACATTTCGGAACTATATCGGAACTAAAGTGGGAAAAGTACTGGGGTGTTCTTTTTGACCAAATATCTCTCAGAGGGGAGTGGCTCTTTATTTTCATCTAAAGTAACAGACACAGAATCAGCACTTTTGAAAAAGGCCTGAAACAGAGGGGTTTATGGGATGCTACAATGATCTGTTTGGTGTTTGGAGCACTTCAGAGACATGTTTGTATATATCTGAGAACTATAATATATTGATGAAAAACAGTATAATAGGGGACCTTTAAAACATGATAATCCAAATATCCAAATAGTTGCCCATTTAATATATCTTAACCCTTTTAGAAATGTGTTGCCATAGTTGGTTCACTTTAAGAAGCATACTGACTTGTGGAAATTGTGTATAAAATGGTTTTATATTCTGGTAGTTGTGGCAGAAAAAAACAAGAGTGAGCAAAAAGAGGTTCGGGTTTTCATGGATATTGGTCGGCTGAACTTAGAGGTCATCATCCTCCTTGTTATAAGTTCCTGTCTGTTAACTGGTTCTAGCCCTCAAGCGAAAAACGGATTCTCAGGAAGTCTCTGCAGTGGCTCAGCAGCTATTAGGAACACGGTGAGAAATGTTCTTAAAAAAAAGAGCATATTTATACTGCAGTCTCTTGAATACAGAGCTGATTGCTTTCAGCAGGAGGGCACCATGTCAGCGTATTGTTTTTACATAAACATATTCCAAAGCTACCATGAAAAGATGGTGGAATGAGTAGTTTAAAGTATTCTCACAGTTAAAATCAGCTCCCTTTATTTACTGTCAGGCCCTAGTCTAATATACCAGACGAAAGGAGCATAATTGGGGAGAATCCCTCCTTTAAGCACACGGTACTCGTATAAAAAAAAGGTATCCCCGCTCTCGCCTTATTTTGATGTGAAGTGCATCTCGTAGACGTAGAGGATAGGGTCACACACGCACGCACACACACACACATCAGCGTGTACTTGTGCACACTCCTACATTAATACAAGTCTTCATAATAAAGAGTGGTGATGTTTGGTGGTGGGAGGATTACATAACAAAGCAAAGCCCTGTGCAGCATCATTACGGCACACTCTCCCACTGAGGAGGCCAAAGGTAGCTGACACAGGCCCAGCCGCCTTACTTCCACATACTGAATAAATGCATACATTTATGAAGTTATTGAACATAACGACTTTGATGATTAGCCACCAAGCGGCAAACTCTGGGGAACAGCCGGGAAGCCAATACGGAAGTGCCACACACTGCAGTTCATACATGGGCCGCTAGGGACTGGCTGCAGAAAGGAGCAATTTCCATAGACCCCCATGTTAAAATGCCCAACTTTACAGCAGAACAAAACATGTTTCTACCCATGGATGCAATACATATTATTATCGATATAGTTAGATTCCACCTTCATGATTATGAATCTGTGAGTGAATTGTTTTCTAACACGACCCTTTTATTTATATTAGGTCTTCAAGTTTTTGCATAAATTAGGGCGTGGTCACGTTGATGGACACGTACATGCCTCACTGTCAGCTAACAGCAACTTGTCCACTCTGCTAGGCTACAACCATAGAGGCTACAACGTTAGTTAGTCATAGTACTGTACTTGACTCTTTATTAGCCGTGTTCGTGGTGATTGTGCCTTTTAGGGAATATTGTTACAAATACCAGACAATTAAAATGTCGTGCTGTGCGCTTGAATGTACTAACAGAACTTCCAAGAAGTCTAAAATGATAATATTATACATGTTAACCCCGTTCGCAGGTGTTTGTGTGCTTGGTAGCTTAGCTTGTTACTTATTAGCCAGCTAAGGACGTAACCCTTTATGCATACATATACATTTTAGTTTATGATTCAGCCTTGGGTAAGACTTTTATAGTCTATGGCTATGACGCCCATAATGCTAAACGGGAGCAAATGTTAATAGGGGACCCAATTATCCCAGTGGTGGCCGCCGGAGCTAACGGAGCTAGCCCACTGCGGCTCCGTTAGGTCCGGGCGGTGGAGTCCGTCTTTTCTCAACGTGTGAATGACAAGCATTAAGAATAACAACATATAGCTAATTCTCTTGCAGATTGTCTCATTTGATTATGAATGTAACGTTTATATAGGGGAACTACACTGTTTGCAGTAACTTGGTATGCATGTATTTCATGTTAGCTTAGCTTCTTAGCCTGAGCTAGCTCTGTTTACTTCCAGTTCGGAGGCAGCAGGTCCCGCCTAGGCTCCGCCTCTTTGCCCTTATTTGGAGCAGGCGGGATTAGACTGACGTCACAGTCGAGCCGTTAGTGGCCGACTCCGCCTACTAAGGGCTTCACGGCAACTCTGCAGAATCCTATGGGTGACGTCACGGACACTACGTCCATTTATATATACAGTCTATGTTAGCCACACATAAAATAGGCCCATACATTGCAGTGACATAAGGGGTAGAGAAGAGGGAACATCTCATCTCTTCCCATTGTTGCTAAATGTGTCATCCCAGTTCTCTTGTACTACATTGTTACCCTAATTGTGGCAGCTAATTGGGAAATTGGGCCAAGAGGCACTTTAAGTTGTGTGACATGGAGAGAGAGAGAGAGACTGAGAGAAAGACTGAAAGGGAAAGAGGGATCAACAAAGTGATTGAGTAGAAAATTGCGAGGAAGGAATATTTCAAGAATTACGAGCAAGGATGTAGAAGTAATTATGTGCTGTACATCCCTTCCCATCCAATACTCCTCTATATCATCTTTCAATGAAGATATAATTAAATGAGAAAACGTCCCGGCTAAAGTGTAATTATTTATTTTTACTGTGGAAAGAAAAGCTGTCCATGTTGCGTTCTGCTCAAGGACTGAATTAATTCATTATCAATACTCAGGACAAAAATAGGGACAAAGAAATGTCTACAAAATGAATCAAATCTGTTTCACATCAAGTTGTGCTGTGAGTTGAGTAATATGGAGAGTTCAGGAGCATGAGCATTGAGGCTGCAGATAAGGGAAAACACAGGAATACAATTATTTTCTCATCTTGGAAGTAAGGAACCATGTTAGTACATGGGAATAGTTTCACGATTTTGACTATGGGTTATCAATCCATCTTCGCCCATTCTGTATCATCACACACAAAATGCAGTAATGATATGCAAAGAGGGTAATTTCAATGTAACACATACTGATTAGAACGAGGGGGAATTACACACAATCAGAAGCCAGAATGCCATCATCATCATCATCATCTGTTCCTTCGCACCCTCCCCTTGCTCCTTCCTCCTCTTCTACATGGCAACCAGCCTCTGGCATGAAACATGCCCATGATAAAAACCCCGTACTAATGGGAGCACTGTAGAAGAGGTGACGGAGCCGAATGTTATCAGGGAGGAAGGTAAAGAGGATAATGTCTATGGATTTGTGACAACTGCAAATATAGTATTATTTCCCTAATTACTAACACTATGAGGCAATGATGAGTCTCATGACAGATGTGACCTTTAGCATACTGTGTCAAGAGTAAAGAGCCAGGTTGCTGTGTAATCTCCTGTCTGGTAAACAAAGACGGACAAGAAAGGGACACGTGTGCATCTGAGGGTCCACCACCTTTCCCAGGGGAACCCCTAGCCCCTGCTATGCAATATCTTGCTTTCATTATGTAAAGCTAAAGTATAAAGCTAGCGGCAATGCTTGTGGAATGTTTACTTAAAATAAACACAGCAAGCCAGGGTAATAGCTAGTTAACATGTTTATATTTTACTCCAGTAAACAGTTTTAATAATTAATTTTGCCATATATGCAAACAAGTGCAAGATAAATGTAAATTACAATTAAATAAAGCTAAACTCAAAGCCACTGGGTTTTTCCTTGGGGGAATACATGGGTACACATTACAAATCTATGGCTCTGCATCTAGCTCACTGTGTAGGTCAGTCGATTCCAAAGTTATTGGCAACAGCTTAGTGCAATTTATTTGGACTTTGCTGCAGTAGACCGACTGAATTAGTGTATGTGGTTTGGGTTTTAAACCACATCGCAACCCTCAAAACCTTTCCTCTCTTCAACTTAACTTGGGTTGCTGTCATTGTACTAAGATCAGCTTGTCAAAAATATATAGCACTGCCTTAAAGACCATGCATCAGAATTAGAAAAAGTAGCATCAATTTAACAATGAGTAGGGACTGTTTTCTGTGATTCTCATTTAAATGTGGCTTTAAAGATGAGAGAACAGTGAAAAGACTATAGAAACTGACTGTTATCATTATCAAACTATGAGTTAAATATATATCTGCATAAAGTGTATTTTAAATAAACTTTTTAGGTTGCTGAAAAAACAGATATTTTGGGGAGTATGCATGTGTATTTTGTCAAGTGGGTTACTCTCCCATGAGATCTGGTACCAAGGCTTCTATCGCATATGTTTCACATTTTTAGACTATTTCTCCTGCTATCACAACAGGGAATGTCAGACTTCTTTGCTACAGTATATTGGACAACAACAGCCACTAGTAACATGTTGCATTCCAACAAATCTAATAAGATTTCGCCAGAAGAATGCTAATTTAATTTAGCGTGCAAAATAAACTCAAGTCTATTACATTTCCTTATAGGGATATGTGGCAAACTTGTGTTAAATCTTACATTTATAGATCAACACCACTTCCCTGCATTGTAGTGGCATTGAGGTTTTTGAGGGTACCACACAAGGTATGTGGAATTGAGGGGGCTAAAAATCGCTGCAGTGAATGGAATAAAGCCAACTTACTGCAATACAGCTAAAAGACAGGTTAGAGAGCTTTCTAAGACATCTATACAAAAGAAACACTGTCACACGCTTATTTCAGAGCAAAGTCCAGGTATACACTCGGAGTAGATACAAAGAAGTGTATCCTTCTTGCATACCTAAAGCCCTACTAATACTGCAGTGGGCACACCATGTGCTTTCAGTGGAAGTTAGGACAATAACCAAATCCAAGAATACCACGTGAATATTTGCTTCCTTACTCATTTCTGAGTTGTGTTGTGGAGCACAAGCTGTTAATCGTCGTGTGATCAGAGAGTTCTGCATAGTTTTAGAGCAGCTCTTGTGTTCTTTTGTTATAGAGGAGTTAAACGTATAATATTGCACATTGTTCATGTCAAACACAGACGGGGATCCAAAGATGTTTCTAAATGCACTTCGGGCTAGGCAACCTTTCGCCTGTTCATGCAGCACATACTGACAGTTACAGCACATGCTCCTACAGTATGTTAAAGATAAGTTGCTTATATCTTGCAAATGACGCTAATGAATGATATTCCTAACGAGTCATGTTAATTGGACCGTCCTGTTTTGTTTAATCTTAGCAAAGTATTTGAAAACAGCTTTCTCATTGGATCAGGGGGAACTTGTTTAATCTCTTTAGAGTTGAGAAAATAACTTGGTGAAAAGATTTGTTTTATCAACTGTGATCTTCTGCACTTTCTGTAATTATGTTGTTTTTGCAAATATGAAGAAACAATATAAAAAAGGGAAATAGATTCTGCTTATTCAATAACACTCAGTCATGAGTCATATGCTACACATTTCAGACAAGAGCTATGCTAACCGAGGCGGTTCAACTGTTGGATCCAAGCAAAAGGATGCATCTGAATCATCACAAATCTTTAATCCCCTCTTACTAAAATGTATCAATGGACACTCCCATGCTCTTTCTTTTCTCTGTCATGCAAACACACCTTGTTATCTGAACGGTGTGGCATGTGTGAAGAGAGAGATACTTAAGTTAAGTTGCAAATATTAGCTGTTCGTGTGTGTGCTTTATCTGCAAACTTACAATGTCAGCAACATGAAAACAATGCATGCCACGTCATGTGGAAGAGGTTAAATGCCTAGTCATGTTAGTGGTGCCTACTGCATAACCTTGCAAAGTATTTTGTACGCTTTGGCTTTTATAAATCGAAAAGTTGTGACCTGAGGCCTGTTGGGGAGGAGAACAAAAATGAAGTGACCTCTCACAGGTTCTCTGTACTGACCCTACCTTTATACTGCAGTGTCTCCTGCTGCCAGTGCACGACAAACCATGTGCTCGCCAGAAACAGTACTATTTGTTGTGTTTGTTTGCTTTGCTGTCATCTGCAGCCAGTGTAACCCCACACTCAGCTAGGCATCAGCCACTCAACTAACCCAACACACGCACTGGTTACCACAGCAACCAAGACCCAGAGTTATTTGCTAGCTTTATTTCTTTGACCAGCAAAACACCCTTTCATTTTGGCAGAGGATACAAATGCATTACTCTGAATCCCTCATAATATTGTTCATTTCAGTTGCGAAAGACTCAGCTCAAAAGCAGGAAGGCAATAAACAGTGAGCAGAGATTGCTGTTCCTGCAAATGTCCATCAAGTGAAGACAAAATGCACATCGGCAATGAGGAGATAAAGAGCACATCAGACAATTCACATTTAGCATTTCTGCTTTAAAGCTTTGAGGAAGGGAGTTTATGAATAATTTATGTGTGAGGGTCCCCTTGCTGACCTCTTCCTCTCAACATTCAGATTTCAACACAGCCCTACATTGACAGAAAACCATGTGTCAAGCGAATAAAAAATGTAAACACCAAATAAATAAATTTATATTTCCTATTCAAGTGTCCCAAATCTACATCTCTAAGGGCTCACTCAATTTAAATTGTGACAAAGACGGTACATCCTGCTATAATTAGGAGCAGGAATATCATTTTGATAGAAAAATGTTAATGCATCTTGAAAATCAACTAAGAGTACAGAGAATGCCATGGCAATGTGTCTCGGTTGAATCACTTTACATCGCAATGGTGAAGTTTCAATAATGTTAATGTCAAAAGTAATCATTTAAACCATGTGGCAACCTGAATTATTTCTGGATAGCATGACTGTCTGGGTCCCAGAGAAACACTGGGGTTTGGGGCTCTGCTAGCTGGGTGGGTGGAGTGAGGCCAATGCTACTGAATGTAGCAGCATCTGCCACAGAGCTCTAGCTAGCCACAGGCATGTTAACTGTAGCCCATGACCCCTTAAATGTAAGGCCATTGTCCAATGCCACAGTACTAACTGAAATGTTCTGTCTCTGCTTCTGTGTGTCTCTTTCAGTCCTTGTAATTACAGCTTTATCCTGCACAGTAATTAGGGACTATTTCAACAAGGATGTGGAATGTCTCCATCTATGCTTCCTTTTCTTCATCTCCTTCTCTGATCCACCCCCACAATAAAGCATTTTAAGTCTTTCTATGAAGACAAAAGACCGCTCTTATATATGCTGCTCTTGTGACGGATAAGTAATATTCTGGAAGATCGCAATGTTAAGGTCACTTAATAAGAATATTTTTCCATCAGTATGGCTGAAGCTTCTTTTTCGTCAATACAGTGTAGCCTATTTTTTAGCACTGAGCATCTCCAGTCTCAGTCCTTGAAAAAGCAACGAGTAAAAGAAAAGAGAGAATGTCTCTAAACCATCCGCCCCCAGACGTGCAGAGAAGGTGGGTGTGTGGAGCAATAGTCCTCTCTCTGCATCGCAGTCAAATGCACAGGGAACAAATCTGCTGTTTCAAAGGCAATGAATGTTATGATATCTACTGCAGTGCATAATGCAATCTGTTCAAAGCCCCAGGCACCAGCAGGCATAAACTTGTAGAAACACTATATTCTGGAGGCAGATGTTGAAGAGCTGAAGTCATTTAAAACTCCATTAAATCACATATTATAAGGCAAGTGGCGACTGATGTGATATACCGCAAGAGAAAAGGTAAATAAAGTGATGGATGGCGTAATCATGCAAGTGACTCCAGACGACATCTCAATGCATGACCACACAGCACTGTATACACTGCGGACAGGCCCGTTTACACTGGATCCCTTATGGACTTTTTATGAAGCATTTCTCTTCATTTACGACAGGTTCAACATCTCCCTTTTATCTTGGTCCGAAACTAAATCCATGGCTTTTCCTCACTCGCCTTCTCCCGCCCTTCACCAACTGTAAGTCTTTTAGCACAATGATATGACAGAAACACATGAGAATAATAGCACATTGTTGCTAAGAGACCACCTGTTCAGATCTCCCACATGAGATTGTGGTGAAACTGTAGTCCTCTTATCATTATCAGAATATCATTCATTCGAGTGTTGTGAACGTCACGACAACATTGCAACTGTAAGAGAAAGCTGTTATATAACATGATGACTTTTAGCCAAAAAAACAAACTGCATTTCAGAACAGGTTTTTTTTAATCAAACAGCGTATACTGCAGCAGTTTCAGCCGAAACGTCTTTAACCAGAGATTATTCAGTATGGCGCTCGGTGAGGTTAACATCAAACAACTATTTTGTCTTCCTCATAACAACCATTTGAGAAAATGGCAACCACTCTTTTCCTGCCTGTGTTGATAATTAGGGAGTGGCAGTGCATGGGAAAATGAGTGTTGTCCTGAGGGCAGGTAGAGACGAGACACACCCTTCTATTTCCTTACCTGGCAGGGTGTGTTCAAAATCTGCACCACATGTATCGGGGAGAGAACACACAACACTTCCATGAAATAATGTTCATGTTATAATGTGCTAAAGGGTGTGGTCAACCACCTTGCCTCCATGCCTTAGGACCTTTAGGATACAAGTTTGGACTGTGGAAATCCCTAGTAGTCATTCAAATGTTTCATTATTGACCGTTACAAACACAGCCCCATTCTTCTTCAGCCTCTAGTCTGATTAATCTGTTTGTTCACTTTGTTTTTTTCTCCCCCTCCCCCCACTCCTCCCAAGCCAGGTTGGCCGCTCAGACTTCATCCACCGGCATGCTAAGAGGCTTGACCCGGGGGCACAACCTCTCTCTCAGACACACAGTGACAAGGCCAGCTGGTGAAGAGGACTGTGGGCACTGCACACGAACACGCAAACAGCGAGTGTCAGTCTTAAGTATGTGTCTCACCTCGTCAGCGCGGGAATGACTAGATGCCAATTGCCACGTCTGGAACTGCCTGTCTATACGAGGGAGGAGACTGAGGTGAATCACAGGGGGTCACGCTGGGATTGGTGGGTTTTACAGGGTTGACTCCCCTGTTGATTAAGATAAAGTCATCTCAAAAAACTAAGGAGTGCCTCTGGCCTTTACCAAAGGAACAATACTTGCAGTGAGATGCTGAATCTCAAGTCTCACCCTCATAGTGCGCAAAGTCCCAGCCCTGTTAAACACACACACTCAACTGGACTAACATGAGTCACAGTGGTGCAGTTAACCTCTTCTCCTCCCATGCGATTTCTCAGTATCTGCCCAGCTGCTGTCTGCAATGACTTTTCAGCTGCTGTATGTTTTTAGATCTGCTCTTCCTCAGGAGAGGTCTGCTTGCATACAAAGTAGACAAACACAATTACTGTCTACGGAGGCTTTCAAATGTGCATCAGGGAGAGAGAAATGGGTAGGGTTATTGCAGGAAGCTAGTGTAGTGAAAGTCCCATTCGTTTTCTCTCAAAGTTGGTGTAAGGTGAGTGGTTGTGGGAGCTTTTTCAAAACCTGGAGTTACATGAGAGTGTTTTAATAATCAGTGCAAAGAAACGGAAACAGCATTACTAAATGGTAAAAAGCTACAAAAAAAAAGGTAAAACACTATAAAGTCCAGGGAGGAACATATCCAATCATTGCGCCCTGCTTTCTTTGCCACCTATGGCGGGATAAACTCATCACCCAGCATATTATTTGATATGGGATCAATTCTGCATCATTGAACTAACTTAACTTTTTTCTGTAATTTGTAATACTTCTGTAACATGCCTTACGGCTTCAACATTCCCTCGATGTGGCTTACAATCCACACACATTTAAACTGACTGATTCTGCACTTCATACTAGAACAATGTGTCATTTTGCATCCTATTAGCAGCAGTCTTCCATGACCATATATGCTCATTATTGCCAATCCTGTTAATAGAATGTCAAATATTGAGAATTAAACAAGTGTGATATTGAGAGTATGTAACACTTAAAAAAATACAGTATGCTGTGAAAGACTGCTGCTTTTCATCTAGGAGATATGATGGCACTGGCAGTCAAATTGAACCCATCCCTTTAAATATGAAAACATACTCAAGATAACTGCCTGTTCACTTTGAGGTTAGTAAAGAGAGCACAATTGGCAAGGCAGTGACTGGGGATGACACTCTCTGTGATCTCTTAGCTTCTGCCACAAGGTCAGGTCCCTGTGGAAGAAGGACTGTCACTCCACTGGCTGTCAGGACTTTGCCGGGGTCTTTCCCCCCAAAGATAAAGCCCCACTGCCTGGCTCCTATTGAAAAAGCAAGGAATCAGGATTCTGTCACCTACAGTGAGTGTATATATATATATATATATATATATATATATATATATATACCCACATTAGTAGATGTAAACACTTGGATGAACCCCGGCGGAGCATGGCCTTACATTCACAATGAAAAGGATACACTGTAGGTTGTGTGACCAATTCAGGACAGAAATAGCCACCTGAAATATTTTTGTTCCCTTGTTGGCTCTAAAAGAAGCCCTAGCCAGTCTCTGCTCATCTGACCTCCTTTCTGATAGATGTCTATTCCCTGTGGGAGAATGAGCAGCTACCAACTACCCATTCTACTGGCCACAGATCTGTGAGGGACGTTACAGCTGGTATCAGTATCAGTATGCTACAATCAAAACAGAAACCTGAGATCACTAAACACAGGAGTGGACCCCTATAACATGTTGATAAATGAATCCGTGATTGGAAAACCCATTGATCAGCTACAATTTCATAATCAATTTCCAAGCATTGTTAGGTGAAAAATGACAAATCTCAATGTTGAATCCAATGATCTCATTCTATTTGTTTAACATCATTGCAAATGTGAAAAAATAAGCCTATTGAAGACCTCATTTGGGGAATTTGTTTAGTTTTCGGCCATTTCAAAGATAAAATAATACATCTACCAAGATGAAATCCCAAAGCCAAGATATCCAATACATTTTAAAACTAAGAAACGCTTTCCCAGTAACCATACTGAGACTTAAAGGTGGGGTAGGTAATTTTGGAGAAAGCAGCTCTAGTGCGCTAGAATTTGAAAATACACAAATCTGCCACTTCCTTACAGAGCCCCTCCTCCAACACACACGAACGCGCACATGACCAATGAGGGCACGAGATAAGTTTGTGCACGAGATGGAAGGCTGACAGGCAGGTTGGCCATCCAGTTATTTTAGCTGGCCGGCTAAAATGATTGGTCGTGCTTTTTACAGTACTACGGCTTCCACAGATGACATTTTTGTATGTTTTTTTTTGTCAAAGCACTTACGATATTCATTGCTATCGGGATGTCAGGGGTGCCGTAAGGGGGTGAAAAGTTAGGACGATTCTAAGGGCCCGTGACTGACAGGGGCCCCAAAATGTTTAGAACATTAAGAAAAAATGTTTAAGTAACCTTTCATCAATCCTCAATAATTAACATTAATAGAACGTTATATTGATAAATTACTCACTAAACTTACGATTCATTTAACTTATTTTCTTCCAAAAGTTAATTACCCAAAGCCTCAGTACACCCCCTTCTATTTACATGTAATGGTTTGGTCCTGCCTCCAAACGCAGTGCGGCACCGGCACTTGCAGAGAGTGAAAGCATGTGAGGAGGGATGCTAGTACTTAGCCTACGTAAGTGTGTTGTACCATGTTTCAACGACCAACAAAGTCAGGCTCTAATAAAAGAAGAGAAAGGAGAGAAAGACAAGAGGGACTAAAGGGCGACAGTATGTCACCCAGTTTTTCACAAGAAAAGGTGGGTGTGGTCCATGAGTGGTGGAAATTAGTCTGTTAGCTAATGTTTTTTTGTTTACTAAGCTGACATTAAGTACTGCTAATATCTTTACAGAAAATTCAGAGGTCTTTCATTTCACTGCTCTTTTATCTGACATTTAAAAGGTATGGTAGGTAATTCACTTCAGAAACACTTTTTGTTATATCCCATGAAATGCTCTTAACATCCCGATAGCAATGAATATATTAAATGCTTTGACAACAAATACATACACAAATGTCATATGTGGAAGCTGTGGCGCTGTAAAAAGCACGACCAATCATCTGAGCCGGCCCGGCTAAAATAACTGGATGGCCTACCTGCCTGTCAGCATTCCATCTGTGCACAAACTTATCTCGTGCCCTCATTGGTCATGTGCGCGTTCGTGTGTGTTGGAGGAGGGGCTCTGTGAGGAAGTCTGATGCCCCGGCCACACGAGGACGAAAACGGTCGTTTGCGTTACTGTTTAGTGTCATATAGACCGTTAGGCCACACGAGGATGACCGAATACGGCACTAAACGACTGCGTAAACAATAACGGGTCCCAAGGTGGATAGAACGGCATACGCAACGCTCTGGGGGGTCCAACGGCTCCGTGTGTACGCCCTGCATACGATCATTTTCTGATAATGATGAGGCAATAGCCCCGCCTCTCCCCACCTCTGCTGCTCACCCCCGCGTCAAAGTAAACTGCACACTGAATTCAGATTATTTATCTTTCTCTCGATATGGACCTAAACGCGAGTGAAGTCTAGTCTGACAGGACGGAGACACGCAGCTCTGCTCACCTGCAGCTCCTCCCGCTGTGATGCGGCGGTGAACGGAGTAAAACACACATTTCAAGTCAGATCATCACCCTTAGCTATTTTAATTACCTCTCAAACTACCTAAACTAGATATAAATATGTTTATTTTTACTGTCGGCCGGGTCACTCATTACTGGATCAGCTGCTGCATGAAACAGACACTGGCGCTGTCTGAAGAGAGGGAGGAAAAAGAGAGGCTCCGTGTATTTTATTATTATAATATATAGATTCGTTATTCATTTGTTTTAAAGCTCAATAAATAACAAAGAAGACCTTTGACCGGCACTTTTATAATTTTGTCGGAAGATTTAAACTTTAATACACGTTGACTGGCGAAAAACTCTGCCCGGTTCCCTCGGCCCCCACCGCGGAGAATAAACAGAAGGGCAACCATGACAACCATGCTTCTTCGCTGCTTTTGTGGAGGAAGTTACAGCGCCACGTGATTGATTGATTGATTGAAAAGTTTATTAACAGCTTGTATATTGGGTACAGTACAGTACAGGCTCCTGCATATGTACTGCAGCTTCTCCAGCGGTTGGAGCTAAACGGAGCTGTCTCGTGTGGACAGACACTATCCGGATGACTATTGCGTGTGGACGGAAGCTTTTTTGCGATTGCGTTTGCGTTAATCCTATGCGTTTAGCCGTTTTCGTCCTCGTGTGGCCGGGGCATGAAGGAAGGGGCAGATTTTTTTCGGTTGTGTACTTTCAAATTCTAGCGCACTCGAGCTGGTTTCTCCATTCTTACCTCCCTAACCTTTAATAAATGCAGGCACATTTTTAGCACCTATTCATACTAAATCAGTTGTCCCTCCCCCTGGTGCCAGGACCAATAGATCCATCTTTAGGCTCAGCAGCCCTGTCCCCCCATAATGCTGAACCTGAACCAGCTTTTCTCCCAACTGAAGGAGGTGAGCAGCATTGTGTTGAATGACATGCCACTTAACATATCTGAAGGGAGACTGGAATACAAAATATATATATATATATATATATATAACAAAAGGCTAACATCTAATTTAAATTATACATTTCAAACACAGTATTTTCCCACACAGCCAATGATCTATATAAAACAAAAAACTGCTTTTAGTCTATTAAGGATGATGGACAGTTTGAAGCATTGAGTGATCAGTCTGTATTAGGTAAACAAAATGTTAATCACCGACATTTTGGTTATGATATTAATACTAATGTTATTATATTAAAGCAGGGGTGGGGAACCTCCGGCCCCCGGGCCACATACGGATCGCTAGACCATTTGGTACGGCCCTCGAGGTAATTTATAAACAAAGTGGCCTGTGCCTATAGGTGGGGCCCGATGTGATATATTTTCATGGGGCCCAAAATCCCTGGCGGCGCCCCTGCGGGATGTTAAGAGCATTCCATGGAATATAACAAAAAGTGTATCTCGAGCCGGTTTCTTAAACTTACCTACCCCACCTTTAACTTGTAAATTCAAAGTGCACACAGGTTTTAGGCAGAACCGGTTTGAGTGTTGAAATCCCTGTGGGGCAAATGTTTACTTGTTGCAACAGATAAGCCCAGCCTTCTCTGCCCGTCAAACACTGGCTTCTGGAATGCATCATGTCCTCATTTCAGGATGGAAACTAGGCTATAGAAATCCACTGGTGTCTTAGGAAAAGCCTCAACTGGTATCAGAGAAGAAGGTGGACTGAACAATAGGCCTACATGTAGGAAAAACTGATCAAGTGACTTTGGTTTTGTAAGCTACAGGTCATTTTTAACTGAGGTGATGCCTTGATTATCAAACCTGCAGAAATATGTGGAGGTGGAAGACCATATAATGTATAAATAAAGTGGAAAACAGACCATTTTGCTAAACTAATCCAAATAATATCACCCAACTGATCCACTGCGCCTCTCCCCTAAAGGGATTATCGAAGACTTTGGCTTGCGTCTTGACCAATAGAAATATGTCGGATTAATGGTGGAATTGCACTGTGTGTCTGACATATTTAATCAAATTATCTATGTTGGCTACCCCAAAACTTTATTCATTAGTTGAACCTTACCTTATAGACATTTTCCGTCATGCGGTGAACCTCGTCGGTGCGAGACATCGTGAAATCTTCAGCCAGGACCATAAACGTTTCTTTTTCCTTCTTACGTGTATCCGATTAAAAATGAGGGAAAGGGTAAATTCACGAGTTGGATTTAACAATAGGCGAGGCAACGCGCCCGTGAGAGTGAGAAGAAACAGCGCTTCCGAAACCCCACTCCAACTAAACACACCTTCCCTCTCCACAGCTGACAGCCCGCTGCTGCCTTCAGGAACTCCACGACAGATGAGCTTTTCGCCCTCTGAGATGAGCAGCAGAAGGCTTGAGAAATAAACTCGGAAATACAATGATGCTAAAAAGGGGCATATTTATAAATTAAAGGTCTTTTTATGTGTCATATAAAATGCCATACCTAATTGAAAACAAACGATTCACCAGTGCTAGGCTGGACTGGATGTAGTCTTATTCAGAAATGTTGTACGCTAATTTTACAAAAACTAAATTAGTGTTGGCTAAAAATTAAAAGAGACTGTCAGTAAATTTGTGTTTCTATGTTGACGAGGCTTCCATACTACTCGAATGTGCACTCCGCTCAAACCCTTATCAAACATTTCCCACAGTATTAGAATGCAGCACCACCTTATTAGAGTGCACGCCCCCATAACTCTCTACCAATCGAGCTCTACCATTACTATAGTATACACAAGCAAAAATGCTCATAGCACATGTCACAGTTAAAAGAAGTCTCTGCCCTGTAAAAGTATACCTAATATATTCCGAGTTTGATATGCCTATTTATGTTACCAATCCTATTGTGTGATTAAGATTAGTTTAAAGACACAGTTCTCTAAAGTGTACATCCATTTAAAGCAATTATGCCATGGTAGTGCATCACTTGGAAATGGCTGCTCTAAATAAATCATATTGAGCCAAAAACACTGATTAACAGTATGGCTCCTGCCCACCAGTGTTCCATGTCCATATCAGCGTAGTGCCTTTTGTTGTTTAATGCTTATGCCCATCAGAGCATTTCAGCACACTCTTGCTGCCATTTCATTAATCTTCAAATAATGTGCAGTAGAGGAACTGCTGTCCCAATGAAGGTTTTCTTATTTGCATTTACAAAATAACATTTTATGTATACAACTGCATTGAAAGTCTGTGAGCGAGACATACTCTTGACTGTTTTCAGTTACACCACAGGTGATGTTTTTCTCACAGTGGGTAATTTGTGTTAGTTTCATTGTACATGCTAATTAGAGTCTAAGTGCCCACTTAGTGTGGGATTGTAAATACTATTACTGGCTTTCTTGTCTCAACATCTCCCACATATCAGCAACATGAGCTGTATACTTTTGTTGTCAATAACCATGCACACTTCACTGATGGGAGGTGAATGAACACACCTGTTTTGTTGGGCAAAAAGAAAATCTAGGAGGTAGTGCCCCCCTCTGGAGAAACAATGAAACACAATCTAGAGTTGTGAATCAAATGCTATGATATAACATGTCTGTTAGAGCCACAGAACCTTACTTGTTTGCAGTTATAAAAGATAAAATGATAAGAAATTGAAGAAAACATGTTGCCAAGGTTCAGCTTTATATGGAAAACAGTTGGAATTAATGTGTAAAACATCTACAAATGTGTCCTTTTAATTATGTGACACCATAACCAGAGAAGTTACAATGTGACATTGCTGTGCTAATCTAATTCAGACACAGAAGAAAATAATATTTCCAATCCTTTAAGTAGATACTTCAACAGAGTAGTAAACCAGAGTGCAGACACAGTGCCGGTCCTGACGAATGTGTGAAGGTGCACTGATATCTGCAGATCCCATCTTCACCTTCTAACAGTTAGGAATTAAATACTGAATTCAACAGACAGCTCCTCGGAACAAGACAGCCTATTTCCAACAATAAAAGTACTCTGTTAGGCTGCCAACATCTCTCTTTCTGGCTTGTTCTTTGCTTCTCTCCTCTCTAGACAAGAAAGTCAAAGTAAAACAAATATCAGTTACTGTAAATACACTTTATCAAGAGTGTGAGGAATGCATTGTGATATAAGATTAGAAAAACAGCCATACCCGGTTCAGCCTTAGCTGCCTCTGGGACCCCTCCTATTGGCTCAGTAGGGACCTCTGGAAGGGCTAAATCTTCTCCCTGTTTCCGGACAAGGGAAGAGTAACAATACAAGTTGCAACAATACAAGGTTAAATAACCAATCACGAAAGCACAATAATATAACAATGGCAAAGTTAACTGTTTTTAGTTCTAACAAGTTAAATATGTTGGTAATGCAAGCGTCAGATTCAGAGTCATGCATATTGACCTTTTCCCTGAAGTGCAATAATATCACTCAGCACTAAGGCTGTCATTGTTATTATATGAGCCAAGTTATTTAACCCAAACTTGTTTGATGGCACATCCAAACAAATGTTAGTTATCCTGCTAAAAAGGCTCAAAAGCATTTATTTCTACTTTTTCCAAATTGAAAATCCTAAGGGTTAAAATCTGTCTTCTAGTGTGAAATAATGTGTCGTTCGATAGGATTGACAGTTTGCATAATTTAAAATAACAATTATACACCCTATTATTGCTGACAATTAATTATACTGTGGCTTGGAACATTGCTAGAAGTATTCATCTCCTCCAGATATTGATATTTTACAAATCATGTCAAATATAAATGCAGTTAGTGGCAAACATCTGAAGCATGTGTTTACACCAGGCCTCAGTGTGTAGCTTTAAATGTGGAGTGGGATGTTACAGGGAAAGATAATGCACGATCAGCAAACATTCTCTGTGGTAAGAAAGGTGCAAGGCCCACTCAACGCCCACCTGAGTGATGGCTTCCAGCTCGGCTAAAACAGCATCCTCGTCCTCCTGCGTCAGGGCTCCAGCCAGCAGCTCATCTATTTGCTACAGGAGCAAAACGTGTTAGCTGACAGCATAATATAGCACTATAACACTCCTTGTTGTTAACCACCAACTATGTGCAATATGTGCAATATATATATGCTGTTAATAACTGCAATATATGCCTGGCTGCTAAATCTTCAGAACTGTTACATGATGTGTTTTTTTGTAAATTGTGTAACTTTATTTATTATAAAATGTGTTTAACTTTAAAAGGTCCCCTATTATATTGTTTTTCATCAATATATATTATAGGTCTCAGATATATACAAATAATTTTTCTGAAGTGTTTGGCTCGAAACACCAAACATATCATGCATTGTAGCATCCCATAATCCCCTCTGTTTCAGCCCTGTCAGTGCTAGGTGGGCGTATCTGAAGCTTGGGGATTTTTTGCGAGCAACGCGACCAACAACCAATCACATGAATCTCCCGCCCCCGACATACAAAGCAATAGCAATGTTAAAACGAAGTAAACTGGATATAAAATCCCCAAACAGGCGAAAACCTACTAGTTTCACCCACTGTCTCTGCCACCTCCCTCCATGCCTCGCTCCTCCGGTTTGTATCCCGGTAGATGAACAGAGACTGATCATACAGCACCGGGTGATTCACTACCGCTATAATGAATTTTCCCTCCATTTTTTGGAATATGAGGAAAGGAGGGTTGGTGATTGGCTAATGGTTATACAACCCAAAAAAACGTTATGACATCATAAAGTGGCCAATATCTGATCAGCTCATTTTCAGGTTTTGATATAAATGGATCAGGACAAAAAGTGAGTGAATATTTTTTCCTGAAACTTTCAGAATTTCTTTACGCAGAGGGGACATGTGTTTATGTATAAAAGACATGAAAAAGTGGATTTAGCATAATAGGTCCCCTTTAATATTTAGGAAGTATGCATGCTTCTTAGGTAACATTAAGCTGTCTTTGGCTCTTTTCTGCTGTAACAATGTACATTTCTCCTCTATGGGACTAATAAAGGTATTCTGATTCTGACAGTGACAGCTTTGATTTTATGTTGTCTTACTATCAACATGGACAGTTATCCATGTAATGGGAAATGTATTTATTTTTGTATTTGTGCAGTGTGCAGTGTGCATCCTCTAAACATATAACATTTGGTAATGATTTTCAAATACAAAATTGCATTATTCAAATAAAATAAAATGCACTTGATTTGTTATAGTGCAAATTAAGTTGATCTTAAACTTATAGCTAAAATAAACATTCTATGCAGGTTTTGATAAACAATTATTGACTGATATCAAGCAGACATTTACCTTTTGATAATCTATCGAGTCCTGGGTCTCATCCATGATTCTCTCCACATCTTCAATTGACATGATCTGTCAAGAAGAGAAACTTCATGATACAGAGGTGTTTTTAGATGAAAGGTTGTTTCCACATATTCTGGCTGGCTTGTGAATTTCTTGAACAAGATCTGTACACTGTATCCAAGGATGTGCAGCAGTCACACTGCTGTAGCCAAGGCTTTGCTTCTTAATCTTTTAATCTTCAAACAATGTGCACCAGCTATGCTAACACAAACCACAAGCGTTCTCTGCTGCTTTCTTCACCAGAGGATCACATTAATTGAAGTATGTGTATCAGTGGAAACTTTGACATTGTTGAAGTATTCACTAACATATCTAAAGCTTAAGGTGGTAATATTATTGTTTAATGTGAAAGGGATGTTTCTGACATGAAAGCAAATTTACCTCGTGCATACTCTTCAGACAATCATTGCCAACCTTAAGTCCTTCAATTACTTTCATCTCAATTTGCATGAACTCAATATCTTGGACCTGTTGATAAAAAGATAAACAAGTTGCAAAATTACTCCCACACCATGACTGCATAGTGGCTCATTATGTTTTTCATTGCATGAGTCCTGCCTCTATTGAATATCAGACAGCCATATTATACTGTAAAAGAAAAAAATATATATTGGAAGATTTTACTTTATTATAAAATTGGCTTGGTGACGTTGAAGAGTGTAATCTCACTAAACTTACCATGTGCTCTAGGTTTGAAATCTGATTTTCAGTCTTTTCTAGTAGTTGATCCTGATATCGTTTTTTCTTAAGAAGCAGCAGTGCTTTCCTTTAATAACAGATACAAAGGGAAAACATAATACAGCAGAGAGTAAGCTTTAAAGTATTCATACAGAACGTGGTATTGCATACACAGTAAACATACAGGGGTCTTCAACGAAGGTTCTACATATAGGCTTATCATGCAGCGTTGCTTTTTAATCAACACCTACTTAGTGTTCACTTCTTAATAACTATTACAAAAATAATACATGTGTATCATTTGCAGCACTGCTTTTTTAAGCTTGTTTCAAGATGTATAACAAACATTACACAGAAACACAACAGAAAACCATATCATTTTGATTTAACATTCTCTATTGTATTTTGTTGCCTGCCTTTATAGAAGTGTTACTACATGGTGATACATACAGTATTGTTTCAGATGTGAACTGTAAAAGGTCTGTTTAATGCTTACTCTTTCTTGCCATCTTTTAGCAGCTGCTTTGCCAGAAGCCGCTCTTTCTGTAGCTGCAGGTAGATTCTCTTTTGATACTGCTTCAACTTATCTCTCTGCTGCTTCAATTGCTGGAAAACAAATACAAGTCAAGTGTGTTTTAACCAACTGACAATATCATAATAAGAAAGGCTACACATGATTAAGATGGTGTTAACTCTGGTTACATTTAACAATATCATTTACAGTTTAGAACATCTAATAAGTTGACCATCACATATGATACAATTCAATTTCAGCAAGTAATATTCATTATATGACTTTTCAGTAACGCATTGAATTGTTCACTGTGGTGTTAGACTTCATAACACACACCCAAAGACAACACTTAACTAGTCCCAACAAAGGCGTTCTGTACAGACTCTGAATAACAGTGACATGCTAGGAAATGAAGCTAACAATAATCCATGTAGCCTGTTAGCTACAGCGCTATGCACTGAGCTACCCATTGCCTTGCATTCAAGTAACGGTGAACTAATCTGCTGCTACAGCCGCTATCAACTCACCAAAATGGCTTTGTCTTGTTCCGTTACACGCGAAGGTTGACTCTTTCTCCCGAAAACGTTTCCCATTATTTAGCCACATCCCCTCCAGAACCCCCTTCATCAAGAGACAAATTATTACTTAATTCCGAACATTTTGGCATGATAATAAACAGCCTATGATGGCTAGCAGGGCTAACTGTCTGCCACCATGTCCACAGTGTTTTGTTTCCTACGGCAAGCGAGACAGGACATCAGGTCTGCAGTGTTCGACTTCGCTCCGGTCTGCAACTACTTCAAATATTTTTCAGTGTGACAACACTCTGAAAGATCATATCAAACCCGTCATTATATTATATACTTTAATATGAGTATATTTAATATTTAAGTTGGTGAAGCATTACCTTATGGCCAGGTACCATGGACAGCTCCAGACTCCACAGGGGTTCCAGACTCAACACCTTGGGCAGAGATCATGACACCAACATTTCCTAAAAGATACTTAACCTGAGCTGAACAGGAACACAGAAGGCTGCTGTGGGATGGTCTCTTTTTTTGTTCAAACAGTTACCTCAGTTTATACAGTATCCAATTTGCCATGGTTTTGTTTAATTTCACCAATACAATTTCATTGTAAAATGTGTTTTTTGTTATGCTTTGGTTAAAGAGTAACCTTACAAATAAAATGATGATGTGATAGTGTTTAAGTTAGTTGTGTACTATTCAAAACAAAGCAGTCATCGCTGTCAACAATTGTCTCAATTGTATTTGTAATACGTTTTATGGAATAGAGGCACCTTTTCTACCAGGTTTTTTAATTGAATGCAATGGTTGAGCATATTTCCATATGAAGCATCCTCTCATAGGTGACACTAAACAAAACAATTAGCCTTATCGCAAGGTATCTGGGCTATTAGAGTAAGAGTAAAGGTTAAACCAGGGGTGGACCTAGGATATAAGGTCAGGGGCACAGAGAGGCCTGGGCGCAAAGCACATGTTTTGGGGGTTGTTAAAACGCAGTAACATATTTCTTTGGGTCATCCCTGCCGTTTTACCTCTAACACTATGGGCTATATTTTGTTGAATTTTACTGCGTTGTATGACTACTTTATTATATTTCACTCAGAAAGACTGTCTGGTCCTGGTGTCAATAGGGAAGATCTGCACGGTTCTCTACAGCCCATGTTCAGCAGAACAGGGGGGGGGACGCGGTGGTCCCGTTCAAATCCAGTTTTGGACATTCTGCCGTTCGAGGCTCGGCGTAACCCTCGGAGCACACTCTCCAATCACAGAGCTTGAGGACTATCACGGGGTTTGTCAAACAGAGCACATGGTGTAGTCCAAACGATAGCTGGGGATTCTGGGTAGTGTAGTGTCTTCTGCCATCCTTTACTCCGAAAAAATATTTGTTTCTCCGAATCGAAGGGGAAAAATACAAAAGCATTGCACACAATTTAAACCAATCAATGTTGTGTAATTAACAAGGATAATCTGGTGTTTTTTAGTCGATGAGTAGTGCAGATATCACTGTAAACTCAATCGACAGTAAGGGGAATACTTACTTCCGGGTGTACAATTCTCCGTTATCCAATGAGAATGGACGCTCACATTGCCTTTAAGGGCAGCCGACACAAACGAATGCCGTGCTTCCATGAGCGTCCATAGAAGCATATGGACATCCCGGAAAGCTGAAAATGGACGCTAAGGGCCCCCCTCTTGCGTTGAAAATGGACGCTAAGCCCCCCCCCCTTGCGTTGGAAAAAGCCGACACAGGACTTGACATAACGTCAACATAGGCCGACCTGGGAGTGAGGATGTGTTGGCTCAGCAGGTGAAAAACTAAAGAGGGGATTCCACATGTGGCAGACCAGGTGTTGGTGCTGCCGGATTTGGCACCCAACTCAAGGACCGGGGGCCAAATCCGGCCCGCGACTTCATTTTATGTGGCCCGCAAGAGCTTGCGAACAATATAATACGTTTATTATGGTTACATTCCACTTTACAGAAGCAGGTTGCCCATAAACTACATGTCCCACAATGCATCTCGTTTTGTGACATGCACACTGAAGAGACTTGCAATTATTTGCCCTGGACATCTGCTTTCAGACGTAGTTGGTAGTTAATTACTAAGTTATTATCCCATCCGATAATAATCCAATTCAGAGGCAATAGTGTAATATAATACATTATTTTATATATATATTTATATAGTTACAACCGGCCCTTTGAGTGCAACCATAATGCTAATGTGGCCCGCGATGAAATTGAGTTTAACACCCCTGTCCTAGATAGTCGTACTATCACCAAAATCACACTCGTGTTTGCTGTCCCCCTCTAGTTTGTGCACACAAAAGCATTTTGCTCTGGGCTCAGCAGGTGAAAAACTAAAGAGGGGCTTCCACATGTGGCAGACCAGGTGTTGGTGCTGCCGGATTTGGCACTCCCACTATAGCTTTGTCCAAGATAGTCGTACTGTCACCAAAATCACACTTGTGTTTGCTGGCCCCCTCTAGTTTGTGCACACAAAAGCATTTTACTCTGGGCTCAGACTGGCAGAGCGCAATGCTACATAAAAGATCCGTGGCTGCAGCCCCGGACGCCCAGCCCTCCGCACCTGGGTTTACCATCACAAGTAGCATAAGTAGTATAACAAAGGAAAGACACAACACACAAGTCTGCATACAGCGTTTACAGTCAAATATTAGTTTAGTTTGATACATTATTCAACACAAAAGACACCATAAAGCAGGTTTCTTCAACACTGAAGAAAACAATGACTCATCCACAAGATACTGACGGTAGATTGATCTGAGAACGAACTTTACATTTCTGCAAATCCAGATGTATGTTCTACGAGCTGTGTCAGAGAACAGTGATGGATGACTGAAAGTCTATTAGAAATGGTGTGCTCTTATAATAATAAACCCCTCACTCCAACTGCTTTACTCATCACTGATCAGGTGATGCATTGAAGTTCAGAACAATGATAACTATCAGATGCATAAACCTGTTATTTGATCTAGAAAGATAAATATAAAACTCATCACAACTTTGTAAAATCTTTGGCTTCTCCTAGCAAATCCATGTTGGTATGGTTTGCATTTTTGTCATTATTTTGAGTGGTTAAAAAGATGGTGTTGCATTCACTTAGCACCGTAATTACACAAAGGGCTTCATTTCAGAGACGTACAAAGAGTATAGATTTAGCAAAAATCGAAATGTTGTTGTGATGGATGGTCTACTGGTCATAATCAGCCATCAGTATACTGACCGTTATGCGGATCATATCCATGCAGGCCACTAGAATACAAGAAAAAGCAAGAAACAATTTTCATCCAGTTTAAATGATTGATTTGGCTCATATAAATGTTTATATTGGAGCAACAGTGTTTCCACACATCATGACAAAATCAACAACAGTCTTGAGATGAACAGGCTGTCTGTTCAAAACTGCATGCAGGGCTTTAAGTGCACTGCATTGGTGTGTTACTGTGGTAATTGTCTCTGCTTTAATGTCCTAGAGTTGGACAGCTGTCTGCAGCTCAGGTAAACAGGATTAAACCATGAGAGACAGGACAGCCTCCTTGGTAAGAACCCAGAGTCTCGAACAGTGCTGCTCTGAAAGGGTTGCGTTGCAGGCTACGCCTGGAAGTCAGTCCCAAAGTGTCTAATCTGGGCGTCAGTCATAGACAGATAGGTGGTCCTCATACTGGGCGAGTACTGCAATGGAAATGATTGAAAAACACAAGTTAGCACATCTGCATTTAAACAACTGCATGTTTGTTTCAAATTAAACATCCAATGATCTGATTTAAGTTTGAAAAGATTTCATTTAATTATGATCTGCTTATATGATGAGGTTTTGGAATTGGGAGATGGTGCTTTATTGTAGCTTGGGAATTACGATCGGGTGAAGAGCAGACAGGGGCATAGGTCAGGGGTCAAAGAATAACTTACACTCACATAAAACACCCTGTGGATAAAACAGTGCCGGAAGGTCAAAGGTCACAAAGTTGAGGTACTGTATGGAACCTTAAGGTTATAGGTTAGACTATTTTGCATAGCCAGTATAATTACAGAGGTAGGCCCACAGCGTGTTTCAAGTAGAATAATGAAAATGAAATAAAGAAAATCAGGAAGAACAGGAAACTTACGGTTTTTAAAAATCCGAGTAAAAAAAGTGAAAATAACAACAGGGTTAGTTACAAAACACTGGTTAACATTAAGCAATCAGAAACCTTTTTGAGAAACCGCTTACATAGAAGCAAGTAAAGTTAGTAGCAGAGCTGATTCATAAAAACTAAAACAGAAGAAAATCCATCCGTTACACAAACAAATAAAAAGCATATGCACAAAAACAAAAAAAACATATGGCAGAGCCTTGCTTGGAGCCCCATAGAGGCACGTTTTCAACACATAACCCCCTTATCTCCCACAAAAAGTGATTGCATTTTAAGCAGTGAGTCAGCCATGCACTGAACAGAAAATAATGTCAAAAGAAACTTTAACTGTGGATTTTAAGCATCTCCTTTCATGAAGCTTCAGCTCTCGAACTTGCTTATAAAGAGAAGTCCAACCATTAAAACTAGGTACCTACACTGTCTTTATTCAACAAAAACTATGGTTATTTTACACATGTGTAAATGTATGCACTAGTCTTTAGCACTTTTATAATTAGTAGAAATAGAATCCAAGGCAGTGGTGAAAAGATTAGTGTGTGTTTGCATACAGATATGGCACAGGGCTACACTTGTATGCACTTCAGTCAATGGCCAGCAGAGAGCAGTCTTTCATCACATGCAAACTCTCCTCACTTAGTGTGAACATTGTGAGATTCGACACTTTGTATATGTGTTGTTATTTTCATGGTGCTGCTATGCATGCTTTCTGTTAGTGTTGTAGCTGTGTTAAAGTCAGAAGTGCCATCGTCCTTGTCAAACGAGGGACACTAGAGCCTCATAGGGCCAACGCACCGAGGGCGGTGGGGATCCTCTCCCTATCAGCGGGGCGTTCTCATATCGTGGACTTCCTCCAAACAGCATGGACTGATTCCTGGGACGGAGAGGGAAAGCAAGGCAGTAAGAGATTTTTTTGTTTGTACTTTGTTATAATTATTAATTTGAGTGAGAAAAAAAAGGAAAAAAAGAAAATATATATATATATTATTGTTGTATGTTTTTGTTTCTGACATGTTCAATAAATTGACTAAAAAAAACAAACAAACAAAAACAAATACCAATATGCTGTCATTATCTATTGATCTCACATGTATTCAGGCGGTGAAGCATTAGAAGCAGATGGCAGAGGTGGCTGAATGCTGGCCTGGCTACCGAGACTGCTGGTATAGCTACAGAAACTGTGTATGTTGGACCTTCTGGGGTTGTAAGACATCCGCCTCGCTTGGGGGTTGAATGGGTCCTCCTCATCTATGTCGTCATACTCTTTGTCCCTGGATAAAAGTGGTACAACCGCACACAAATTAGGATAGGAAAGAGAGAGAGTGCACGCTTTAACACTTTGTGCATTGTGGGCAGTACGTAATGGAATAAGGGGGTCGCTTGTTTCTGACCTGCTGCCCATTAGCGTCCACACTCTGAAAATTGCACACAGCATGGCAGAGAGTGCACAGCCAGCCAGCAGAGAAAACAAAGAGAGGTAGAGGAGCCCTTCCACCCCATCATAGCACACACCCATTAGGGCATCCAGGTAGTCCTAGGAGAGAAGACGCACAATACACTCCGTTATTGTCAATGTCCAATAAAAATAAAAATAATAATACAGACTGTGACTACTAAAACATTATTTTTTAATGTCACTAGACTCTTATGCATGTGATTAATTTTTAAAAGAACCAATTAAGTTTTACCCGGACTATAAACAACATATGATCTCTATTTCAAACAACCAATGTTTCTCAGTTGAGATGCATTGTATGGACACATTCTTTGTTTGATTGCTATATTTGATTCATGAGATTCAACATATTTTGAGAATGATCATGACCTTTGAATAGTTATTTGTGTTGTCACTGAATCCTTCCTTTTTAATATAAACAGCATATATTACTGGCATGCATGCTGACACAAAACTGATTACATTTTTAATGCAATCCCCAATCCATGCCTAAAGTGACAACAGGGCAGACCCTACCCGACCCCACCTTAACTTATCTCTAGGGTTTTGTTGAAGACAGACACACCTACGGTAGATGCAATATACAATTGTCATCTCTAAAAGCCTACATCTGATGTTACAATCACCGCAGCGGAAAGACTCATTTCAGCCTTGAGATGTTTTATTGCCTTCACAGATAAAACTCTGACAATCTGAAAGCAACATTTGTAAAGTAAGATTGAGAAGTGAGAGGAACTGTGCTGAATAGTGCCAGTCTAGCAGATATAGTGTATACTGACAAATGTAATGGTGCATTTAAAGAAGACAGTCCAGGGGAAGAATATAAAAATACGGTTTTAAAAGCAGTCAAGTTGGTCCTGTAAGTGGATTTGAGCTGTGCCACAAACATCCCTATTAAAAATTGTTCTGGTCGGAATCTGACCTTACCTTGTGTAGCCCGCGGCAATCGAGCAAGGCTGTTAGCTGGTGTAGACTGAACTCAGTGGAGTTCAGCAGTCGCTGGATCCCCAAAAGGTCTCTCTGTTTAAAAAGGTATAAAAGAGAAGTGAAAATGACACACACTTTCTCGTAGTATGGTTTAATAATATCTCCTTCAAGCAGCCACTTACCTCAGCAGTGGGAAAAATGGGCACAGTTATTTGCAGCAAGCCCTGGATCTGGATTTGCATGGTGGTCAAAGAACGCTGACAGATCGTCAAAGACTGTGAAAACATAATCACACGCACAGCCACAACAAACAAAGACAGAATTATATCAAAGAGTATTGTTTGGGAGTAGCATGTCAACAAGTAATTCGGTGTTAAAGGCTTTATAATGCGCTTAACAGAGGACACACTTCTTTCCAGACAGATAGGCACAGATTATCCTTAGCCACCAACCATCTCACCCACCAATCACTGCCCCTCCTCCTATTCCCCCCCAACCCAGTTTTAAGCACAAACAAAAGAGCAATATTTATATCAACTAGGCCATCAGACGAGGAGATTATCCTTACCTACTTAACAGGCATCATTAATCCTTAAATGGATACTGTGACGATAACTAAGCATGTGGGTTTTAATAATTATTTGTCATGGATTTATCCTCTAAGGATTCCCTCAGTACATGTTCTACAAATACAGTACTGCACATGAAGAAATCCAGACCCTGTATGAATATACATAACATGCAAGTGAGCAGCCTCCGCATTTGGCATCAGATTATGTGTATCCTGTTCTTGCATTTGAAAATAATATCATTTTGTGAACCTGGTTATGTACAGTAAAGTGACCTTGGCAATAATGTTACTTTAGAGAAATTGTATTCAGAGTCCTTCAGCTCCAACACCTCATTTCCAATATATGTAAATCACCTCTTATTAAGAAATCAACAGCAACTGGAGTTGTGTGCGTATAATGCAAGGTTATACGTCTTCAGCTATATCATTGCTATTTTTAAGTACATGTTTTATGCACCAGCATTTCAAGCTGCACCACTTAGCTGTTCTGGAGTTTAGGAGGTGTCTAAATATTATATGCAAAAAGCGACGCAGATGTCTTTAAACATAGAAACAATTCCTCCGTGCCATTATTTTCCAGTTTCCTCTTAACAGTTGCTGCCTTTATTCATGCCATACAGTACATTGCAAAAATAACTAAGACCTGTTGCTAGTGAGACAACCGCAAGGCAGAGATTATGCAAAGAGTAAAAGATATGGCTAATTTTTGAAGACCCACTTATATCCTTTGATGAAAGCTTATCACGTTAAGTAATTAAATTAGTGTTGGGGGCTCATTTCTCAGAACTGATCCGTTTCAGGCTTGATAATGATCAAGTGGCTTGGCAATAGAAATACATGTTCTAGTGTAAAAAGTAAAGAAAACGATATGTGTGAGCAGAAAGCAGAGAATGTATACAGTTTGTCAATACCTGTTGGAAAGGGTTTGGTAGATTCGGGCTGCAGAACAAATAATAGTGAGCAACATCTGGAGGGCGAGAGAAATAAAGAGACAGGGAGATAGATTGTGTCTTAACATTCAAAGCTGGTATTTCTGCAGGTCTGTTTGTAGAGATAAATTACCTGCAGTTAGGAAATCCTTGGTTTGGTTAACAATATACTTGTCTGGAGACACACAGAAGTCACTGGTGCCCTGTAAGAAAACAACAAACTGTAATCTAGCAAGCATGCGAGACAAAGAGAGCAGTATTTATTCAAGCCATGAACCAGATCCAACTTCTGATGCTATGAAGAAATCACGCTGACCTGAAATGAAGAGGATCTCACCACAACTCACACTATTTGTTTTACAACATTGTTCATTACCATTTAACTCCGAAGAGAGTCTGTGAAATTCAAGTATTCAAACATATGCGTGCAATAAAGCAGCCTGGACACACGCTCATAAATATGAAGACATGTAAAGAGACCATGTTGACCATATATTGCTTTGATGACCATGGAGGAAATCTACTAAATGTTAGCATGCTACTGAATGAATCCATGGAGACCTGCTAATGCGCATGCATAAACAATAAGATGTCAAGGTCACGCAGTCTCTGTGCACTTAGTCTTCCCTCAAACATAAAAGAAGGCAATAAAAAAAAGGGCAAACAGCAAATAAACCTTTAATAATTCCTCAGTCACATGCATAATTGATAGTTGTGGATGATAACCAGCTGCTGCTTAAGTTGATCGTGTTCAAAAGGAATGAAGAAATATATTGCAATGCATCATCAAACATCAAAGACACACATAATTTTTGTTTATTGTGTCCAATGCATTTTATGTCAGCCCCATATCAAAAAGGGGTTTTCTACAGAGTCTTGGTAGAACACATATCAATGGACTTTACAAAGCAATTATTTAAATAAAAAACAAATGATTTCGATAGTAGAAAATAGGATACAACAAAATAAAACATGGGAGTACAACTGTAAAGCTTCTTCAACTGTACCGCAACGAGTGTGTCAGGCCCTGTTAGTACATTACCCTTCATCTCCATCTCATTATACTAGCGGGGACATTTTGTTTATCGTCTCATCAGATATGTATACATTTATGAGCATTTTCTAGGACACCGCCATGCAGTTTTTCGAGTAATGATGTTGAGGTGAAAAAAGTTGCAACATTACATGCATACATTTGAATGTTTTGCATACTGTCCCATATTTCAAATGTTGTTTACTGATGAGTATGTTCTTTGATAATCCACTTCTATGACGAGGACTGGCCTACCTATTAATAGCTAAACTGGTACTTTTTTTGAGCAAATTTACTTGAGATTACCTGTAAAGCAACAAACTGACGGTGATAGAGAGAAGCAGGCTAGAGAAAAGATGTATTCGAATATAATGGTTTGAATGCAAGGTCATGTTAGTCTCACGCTAAACAGCTGTCCAGCTGTGAAATACTGTGGGATAATTCACAGATGGGATAATCTACAGGAGGCAAGGAGATGGAGGAATGCTGGAAGCAAAGGGGTTCCTATTTAAACCCCAGACACAGAGCCCCTAATACGATCTCCATTTTAAGCGCAGATGTGCTGAACACATGGTGTACAGACAAATAGAGGAAAACAATCTGTCAGAAATAAGGAGGAGTGAAAGACAAATAGAGCTGAGCACGAGAAGGGATTTAAAGAAAGAAGAGCTAGTAATTAATGTTAGAAAAAGGTTTGTTTACAACGGTGCGGCTAAGGGTTGATAAACCTAAAACACCAGGGTCTTGTAATCAGCTTTACTGCATGACTGACCAGAGGAAAGCTCAGGCTGTGGACTTTAAAAATATGTACTAGACCAGGAAATATGTCCAAGAACATATTCATGTTGACAGTAAAACCCTTGTTGGGGAAGCTAAAAATAAGAACCACCCCGGTCCACCATGAAAAGTGCATGGTTTTTAAAAATGAATACAAGTATAAGAAGCAAGTGAAGCAACATTTCTGAGAGATCTGGAAAAAAGACTGTTTCCTCACCACAGCTGTAGCAGTGCCTGCTCCCAAGGAGGCCCAGCTTAGGATCATAGACAGCACTACAAAAGCCATGATCCTGGAGGGAGAGAGATGGGGGTGCCAGGGAAATAGAGAGACAAAGATAAAAAGACATAGAAGAGAAGCAGATGAATCAGCGTGCCTTTATACCAATGATATTCAGCTCTTTTTCACCAAGTTAATTTTATATATTCTTCCCAGCGTTCGCTTGGAAATTGTTCGACAGAGGCCAAATTCACACTTTGTACTGGTGCACGTTAGACTACTAGACAATGCGGCTGGAATTACGTTATGGGATGATATAAATATAAATCAACTTATGACTTCAAGCTGAATTCAGTCGTCAGCCCTAGACTTATAAAAAAATATATATTCTATTCAGATATAAGTTTGATTGGAGTAACATCATTGTTCAATAGAGGTCTCACAAGGCCACGATTAAAGATAATACTTTTTGAAGTCTGGGGACTTTCCCATATATGTATTTTGCAACATCTAAATTGGCTGCATTGTCTATAGTTGCTTTCTATTACTGTGCAAAGCGGCTGATCAAAAGCTGCCACAAGCTTTAGTTTGTCAACCTCTTGTGTAATCTGCCCTCATATGAGGAGGTTTATGAAAAAAAGTAATATATATATAAAAAGAAAACACCCACTATGAATTTCTTCCTGATCATTGGCAGAAGCTAGAGGAAGTGCTGTGAATTAGAGGGAGATAAACCAGTAGAAAAGAGGGAATGGCCCCTTGATTGATGTAAAAAGGTCTCTGTTCTCAGCTTTCTACTCAGACCTTCTTGAAAGCCCCAATTAAGTAGCCTGGGAGCAGTTAATCATTTGTAAAGGGAGCGGACTCATCCTGCTTGTGCGATCAATAAGCATTAGTGAGACCCATCAGAGAGAGAAGTGAAGAGGGATCCTGGGCATCATCTGCTAACACTGACACGTAGGCTGCACTAAATTGGGCAAATGGGATGGGAAGTCTGGACTGTGGATTTGCTTGTCAGACATCCCTTTTGGTTTAAATGAATGGTTACAATTTCCTGAATCAAATGTTTCTCCTCCTAAACTTTCCATTTCTTTCAGAGCTTAAGGGGTCCAAATGTATTTTGTATTGTTTAGAGAAACAGACTACTGTGGTTTTGACTACACTACACTCACCAAACGATGTAATTGAGTGTGTAATACAATAGTGTCCTTTAATTGTGTGAGGAAATAAAAGGCAAGTCACTGACGAGAAGAGTAGGGCCAGAGCCATTATCAGAGCTATTTGAGGATGTAATGCTATCGCTGGTGCTGTTAATGGAATGACCTATATGGAGCCAGAGAGTCTGACTGTCTGTGATCCAGGCAGAGGCCAAAGAGACAAGAGATGGACCACAATAGAACAAAGGTCTCAGGAACAAGATGAAGGGCGAATACCTCCACATACACACAGGGTACTTACGTTATGAGCAGCCACCGAGACTGCTTGGCCATACCCAGACACATGGCCAAGCAGATGACCAGATCCAGAATGAGCAGCAGCAGATAGGTGAGCCATCTATGAAACGTGAAAAATAAGCATCAGTCTAACAACCCTGACTGATTACCTTGGCTTGCATACTTTATGTAAAAGCCTCAGGAAGTTGCTGGCCATGTTGGGGACTGCATGCATGAGGTCTGTAGTGGATATCAGCATTCTTTTCTCCTAGTTATAGCCCATCTGTTTCAGGTCATTTCAAGCCTGTTGGCTTAATAATTCAACACCACAAATCCATAGGCATTCATTTTTCAAACTCTGAAAATGTCCTTCACAGAAATTGCCTACAGTCAGCCTGGAGTGTGTGTGTGTGTGTGTGTGTGTGTGTGTGTGTGTGTGTGTGTGTGTGTGTGTGTGTGTGTGTGTGTGTGTGTGGGAATGCTCATGACCCATTCTTAAATCCACAAGCTCCGATGGCATTGTGAATCTTTCAGCAATGACTGAGCAAAATACAGACTGTGATAATCAGGATCACACCAAGAGATACATTTTGAAGTGGACTTGCTGCAAAGTAGCTGCAGTATTGTAGTATATACACCAAGGTCACTAGATAATGTGATTCACTTATGGTATTTGAAAAAAAAGCAGCCTGGTTCTTCCTCTGGTTACAGAGAAGGGCATAAGGATGAAGATAACTGAAAGAGACTACACTTTATCTGCATAAACAGAACTGCAGCTAGTTTCTCTGAGCACAGGGACGGGGAATAATTCAGAAATAGAAGAGATATGATATTGGAAAACAGAATAGTATCATTTTTTCCTTGTTCGAATAACATCGGGTTGGCCGTAACATTTGCAGTTCATCAATAAGAGCTGCCACAGGCTGTTCATAGCTCAATGGCTGCATGAAATTCAATCAACACCCAGGAGATTGGTGTCACAATGCACAAAGTGACAACTGCAGTCCTAAATGGGATCTTGAGTCTTGATAGGATAGAACAGCATATCATCTGGGAATATGTATGCATGGGAGTAATGGTATGAAAACGTCAGTAAGAACACACTAGCTGTGGCTATTTGTGCTCTGTCATGCAACGAGTCACTGCCACCTGCTATTACTCTAGCTGCTTTTATAACAAGTAAAAAAAGAAAACGCAGGTACATTTATGAGAAATCCTGAATCTAGTCAACATTTAAATGGTCAAATAGACAAATATATAAAACAACATTGAATAATCTAACTGGAATGAGGTCGCAGTATTAATACAAAACACTTTGGTATTCAGTGTGTTTCAGCATGACAGCTTTACACTCTGAAATGTTCTATTACAGTATATCTACAACCTGCTGGCTTGACCAAAAACATATCATCTTAGATTTGTACAGAACTTGCCAAAACATACATGCAGATAAGAACTGTTCCCTGATTACTTTTGTGTCTTTAATGTATATCAAACAAATCCTTTTTGCAGAAAGCATTGCCCTAAATATATCTTTGTGAGTCTTCCTTTCCAGTTTAGTCCAAAAATACACGTCAGTACTGTAACAAACAGGTTGCAAATTGACACTTCACGGCATAACAACACTATGAAGTTTTATGTGCTAAAGAATAAAACCTAAGCTTTAAAATTACACTCACAGTTTAGAGCAGCAGCCTGGAGCCTAATAAATTATCATCGTATCCTGAATTAATGCTGGATATTTTATTCATTTTGACTACTTTGTTGTTGATTGGGTTTATGAATTTATTTTGCTCTGTTTATTGAATTTCAGTTTTTGCCTCAATAAATGTTCACAGTTCCAGAACCAAGTGAAAAAAACATCAACATAATAATTGCAATCAATGCAAGCAGTGATCTGCGGGTAAGATGATCATTTATGGTCGAACAGCGACCCTGCCATGCATAACATTCTGTGAGAACATAAAGCTCAATCTTCACAGTGACCAATAAGCTCAATTTCAGCTTTCATTTATTCAGCAATCAGGAGAAAATAGCTTTCCGGTTTGTGTTCCGCAGGGAGGATCAATAAAATTCAATCTGCTCCGTCTGGTCTGGATCACTTATAGTTGCGTGCTTAGAGGTATGTTTACTTCCCACACTCACTGAGGAAATAAAATACTGTTAATTACCCCGCAGTGGTAACTAAGGCTCCACCTACCTGTAATACTCAACAAGGGCTGTTTGGTCTGCAATGGCTGCCAAGTTAACATTGGCTTTGTTGATATCGGGCAGAGCCATCATCTCGTGGATGACGTTGTTGACCATCATCTGCATGAAGCGCAGAGAATTGAGGAATTCAGACTTTGCGGCAAATATTTCATCAAGTCGTTCCAGGTGCTGCTTGAGTCCAGTTTGAACATTGCCCAGGGTTCCTGCAACCTAGAAAATAAAATAAAGATAAGAGAATTAAATCAAAAAAGCAATAGTGGTAAAAGATTAAAGAAGTAGGGGAGGTGAAGAGAAGTCAGAGAAAAACAGGTCAGAAGGAAACAGGAACATAAATAAATTCATAAACGGATATTCGTAAAAAGAAGATTGAAAATATGGAGAAAGGCGAAAGAAACCATGAGCACTCCCCCAAGAGAAGATTAACTTTTCTCCTCAACCATGTGTTTTATTCAGGTAAACAATGTTAGAGTGGAATGCTGATAACAATACCAGGGAGACCTGTTATCACAGGGGTCTTTGATAGTGAGAGAAATGTGGGAGGAGGCCCGGTGGAGTAAAGGAAATACATTTGACTTTTCAGCCTGAACCAGGACTATGTGATGCAGTAAACGCCTGCATTTTCACAGCATCAAGGGAGCTACAAACAGATCCTTTTTAGCCTGATGCTGACAGGGGGAAATTGTTTCTCCACCATAGACACGTTTTTTTTAAAACAAAGACACAATAGCTTGACCCACTTACAGATAAGAAGTGGGTGTTATATCTGCAAATGTGAACAAAAAGGAAAACATACCTGCTTGAAACCTGCTGTCATTCCAACATTGATTAGTAGGTCTTTCAATACAAGGACGAACATTGAACTATTGGATCCAGCTAAGATTTTAGAGTTGGTTTAATATTTGTCAAAACCTAAATGTATGTAGTTTGCATAAAGAACAGTTCTACATCTTGGGAAATATAAGTAGGTTAGACGAGATAACATAACCAATTGGAAAATGCAACATTTACTGTATGTTTATACATTCTTTTAAGCAAAAGATGAGATTATGTTCATTTTGAGTTGTAGAAAAGCAACAGGGGGTAGATTCTCATACATTTAAAAATTCCAATTACCTGTTTTTAGTGTTTGTGCTAAACTAAGCAAACCCACTGCTAGCTGTAGACTTGCAGTTAACTGAACATTCTCATCCAGACAGTGAATAAGTATATTTCCCAAACCGTTTAATTATTCCTGTAAGGGAGTATTTGGATTAAATAGCCATAACATCAACAACGTATGTCCAGAAAAGTGTAGTTGTGTTTAGGAAAAGCAAATATATTTTTGAAGGACCTCTTAAAAGCAGCATTCACCAAATTGTCCTCTGACGCACACCCACCACCTTGAAACATTGACTTAGCTAGAACAGTATTTTTAACATTACACCGAGTAGGAGGCTCCACTTATTCTGAACAGATGTTGCATTCCTTTATTCTAATCTAAAGCAGTTTGCAGCAGTTTCACTTCTTATTTAAATATCATTTTTTCTCCATTACAACCCTAACCTCTTTAACACACTTAAGTATTCTGAGTAAGACTCTTCATTTCTACACGATGAAAACTCACCAGAAAGAATATAAAAATGTATTTCAGTCTCCTTGACACTTTAACATTTCAAACACACTCATATATTAATTCTACAGAATCTAATGGTCTGTGAGGAAGAAAGAGTATCCATGTGAAGATGAGACAAAGACAGAGGCCCATCCTCCACTCCAAAACTCCCAGGGGGGTTATGAGATTGCCAGTAAACTGCTCTCACTCCCCACTTCTATGTTCATCATCTCTCACAGCTCCTGCCACAACTCCCCGAATCTTATCTGGAAGCCACTCCGCCTGGGTGTGAGAAATGGGAACCGTCAGCTATCTGCTCTGGATGATTTCCACATTTCCCTAATCTGAACCGTCCCGTCTTCTCTTAAAATGGATTAAAGCTCCCTTTTGCTGAAAGAGGGTCACAAGGAGGCTTTACCACGTCGGGCACGCCTGTTAAATTAAACTGACTGATTTGAGACTCACAGCTGTAGCACTCCAAGAGCCAATTCACATACAACTGAACTTTCCTGCCTTCAGTGGTTTTATGTATCTGGATGTTACTGTATATAAAAACAAAAATCAACATGTATATTTTTTACTTTTTTGTATTGCTATTTAGATGTTGACCATTTTAAATGTTTATTTCTTGTCTTTTAATTTTATTGTACAATGCCAGGTCTTTTTATGCTGCTGCAACACAAACATGTCCCATCTTATAAAACAATATTTATATCAAATATATATGTATGATCCAGAGGTAACAAATAAGCAAAATGAGAATAAGGACTCGGAGAACATTCATTCAGGTGATCTAATGTGGAAAGTGCAGAAAGTAGTAATCATTTTTGTTCAAAGAATCACAAGACAGCTCTCACTTTCACAGAGGAAGGCTGTATCTGTGTCTGTACAATTGGAGGTGCACATTCTTTTATAGCCTGATGGCCATGTTTTGTCATACTTCCGGGCAGAGCTGACGAGCTCTTAATATTGCAAGCAGCACACTGGATATAAAGCTCTGATAAAGGATGCCTGTGAACAATCAAAAGCCTCCTTCAATAGCAAGAGACACAATGGCTCTTCCTGATCAAATCTTTCCCTGTATGACACATGATGATCCCACGCAGAGTGTGAGAGTGCATATTTTATGATGAGAACAACCTTAACCAGCCATCAGTAGTGCAAAACAGCTCCGAGTGTAAACCTCACCGGAGCCTCGTGAATCAAAGAGATTTGATTGCTTTTGTGCCTTTAGTATGTATGTTACTGGACACATCTTAAATCAACCTGCGTATAAAATTCAAGAAAGGATATTAACGGATGAAGATAAAGTAAACTTCTGAAGTTATTACTTTTGAAACAACTTAAGAGGAGCACACAACAATGATCAAGAACATATTTGGTATACCAATGAGGATCAGTGATTACTGTCTCAATCACAAACTAAAGCAGCTTTGGCTTCATGGGATGCACAGCCGGCCAGCTCATCAGCTCTTTAAGTGGAGTGCATTACATCACGCTATGATCTTGTAAGTGAGAAAGCCTGTGTTTCCCTTGGGAACATATCTGTTTCTCAGGCAGCTATAATATACATCATGCTACAGGGGCAAATCAATATCGAGATACAGCAGAGAAAGTCGGAAGCAAGGATGTGAAATCATCAGAGCTGAATCCCATTTAGTTCCTACAGCGCAAAGAAAACGCTGTGCTGCAAACTACACCCCTTTCCCAGCTTATTTGTTACACTCAGCTGAAACTAATGCAGTCCAATACAAGCGAAACTGCTTCAGAGAGGTCTTGATTCAACTTTACGGTCCTTTTGGAGGATGTAGTTTGCAATGCTGCCGAGTTATATTGAATTATGCTGTATACTGCTTTTAATGTTTTATCCACTGAATTTATATCAACAAGAGGAGGGTAAACGGATGTTCCAAAACGACCATAAAGTTCAATCAACACCTCTCTAAACAACACTTCCAACAAAAACGGAACATGATAACCTTCATGATAGGGAGATTTGTTGCAGGATGATAATGAACTGGAAACTAATTGTGTATTTCATTAAAAAAAAAAATCTTTTACCCATCATAAATGTAACAGTTGTAATACACAAATCAATGTGTAACATGGGATAAATCTAATTCTCATACACACTGAGTGTACACAAAGCTGTTTGAGTGTAATACAATATGTTTGCATAGAAGTCCTTGTGGATGTGTGAATGTGACATGGCCTTGCACTTGCACACACACGCACACAGTACAGAGTAACACTGGGAGATTGGGAAGAGGCGAGGCTTAGCATCCATTAATGCACTGCAGATGGAGTTAAACCTCTTCTTCCTCATTGAGATTATCGCTTCTCGCAGAGCCTTGTTCTGACTCCCTATGTCCTCCTCCCTAAGTCTCCCAAATAACTTCCCTGAATGCAGGTCAGGAGTTTTATAGCAAGAATCCCCATTTACAAATCCTGAGGCAGCAGTCACCTCAATTCCTTCACTGTGACAAAAGCGGATATGGACCCCCCGCGGTGAAGTGCTAGTTTTCGAGACAGATGCAGACTCCATTAGTAAAGGAGGGTGGCTTGGGTGTCTACCAGCAGCAATTCATTGTTCTCAAGTAGAGCCATGAAAAGGTCATACTTTGCACTATCATGGCTAATAAACAATGCTGGTAAATGAAAACCTTCACAATAAGGAAGCATATGACAAGTACAGCTAAATAATGTTACACTAACATACTGGATTTATTGCCCAGTAACCACACTAAATCGACTGGAAAATTATTTAACTGTAAGGGATATAAATACAAATATTTTCAGCGAACACATCGGAAATGTGGATGCTGAGAGTTGAAGGTTGAAGAAAGCTGGGCATGCTCCTCTCACCAGATTGTTGATGCCACCCAATGTGTGATTGGCATTGGAGAGCGAGTAGGTCAGCTGGTACACCCCGTCGTTGGTCTCACTGTTTCCATAGAAACCGACTCCCACAGCCGAACTGTGAGAAAAAGAGTTTCAGATTTAATGAATACAATAAACATAATTAAATCCCTGTTTGTTTTATCACAGCAATTATTGATAAAAGGCTTCATTAGGTTATAAGAGGAGAAGAAAGAAAGACATATCATTTACCAAACGGGAGACATTCAAGCTTAATATGAATCATACTACTAAAGACTTTGTATTATCATCTTCTTGCTACCCTTGAACCTTTATTATTACACAATCACAGTTCAAAACATGATCCTGGCTACTGGAAAGTGTTAAACAAACATATTGATAAATGAATCATCTTCAGTTAGATGAAAACAAAATGAAGGTTGCAGTCTTAGAACATTCTCCTGTGCCATTTCCGACACTCACCTCTTCCTGCTGGCTGACACATGTAGGCCTATTGAAGCTGATATGTGAAAAACAACATGTTTGTATTTGTCATATTACTTCCACCTGTTTTACCCCTTTCTCTCTTACCCACATTCTGAGCTAAAAATATAAAATCTTCTCTTTTCGGTAGCGTCTTTGAATATTTTATTTCAGATTTCTGTTTGACACCTGAAAATGTATCGGAGGGAATGCAAAGGATCCCCATTTCCCAGCTTCCCGCAGTGTGTGACTTTTCAGAGCCTCTGTAATAGGGAGGATTAGTGTCCTCACCCACAGAGTCAGTGTAGCAGTACACAGTGACAAGAGCAATGATACAATTTCATCATACTTTATTGCAGTAAGGTCACTCGACATGGGGGTCGGGGGTTAGTAACACTTTTAACAGCATTTAGGGGAATGTTCAATCGCTAGAGAGGGGAGCTCATCGATCAAGCTTAGCAGTCAGAGCAGGATTATTGTTTCTGGTTCACAACATGCACACACACAGACACAATAAAGGAAAACTTTGTCCAAGTTTACTTTTACAATGACACATAAGCTGATGACTTTGAACACCATGTGCTGCAAAACCACAAAAATCATACACAATATCCAGGGAGACAAACATCCTCCGCAGTGAGACAAAGACAACAAAAAGATGTTGAAAATGAAAGAGAGGCCGGGGAGTTTTCATCTTTGAATACATCCTGTCAGGGTGTGTGTGATATGTCACTGCGAGTGCTTATTAACATAGGTGTGTTTCTTTTTAGGGTCATTAGCATCCTGTCACTGCATAATGAAAACCATGGCCTGTGTCTAATCTATTTAACTAGTTCCCTCTGGGTATGATTAGTGTCACTGGGGGCGTTCTTTCTACAATTAAGTCAAAGAGAAATACAAGATAATCCACAACAGCATTTATTATATATGTATCATTCAACAGGAAAGAGAAACATTGCTCTATTATTTTACATTTTCAATACACTTTTTCTTTAGTATATCTAAGTAGACCTGGATAGTGAGATCTTCATCAACTATGTGGCCAACCTAGTGACATGTTTGCGACAAGAAATACCTACTAATAACACAGGTCATCATGGGTTTAGCCTCCAGGGTAGCAATAGTGATCTTGTGGCTTCTTAAAAGGCTGTCTGTAGCAGCTAGAGGTGTAATAAGAAAGCAACACAATAAACCAAAGGACTAAGGCATATGTGCACTCCAGGATATATAGTGCCTTTGTTTCTCTGAGGATGGATCACTTCAGTCTGTGTGATGACTGGACCATTGCATCTTAGTATTCAAAACGTGTTGCAAGCAGAACAAATGGCCACAGTGGATGAACAAGTAATAACAGATAAATTCCTTGATTCTGTGGAGACCGGTGTATTGCCGCAATAATAAATTGTATCAGGGTTAACAGAAAACGACTGAGGCAAGAAGGATTTTAGAATAATATTAGATTTGTTTGCCATCTTTAACCTTAATTTACCCGTATTCATTCTCCCGGGGTCAGAAGTAATCATCCAAAGAGTGCCTCTTAAATCCTTCTCCTATTGAGTTCTGTTTAAGTGCGACTGAGATGTAATTTTGACATTACTGTATCACGCTGAAAAGGCTGGAAAAGTAAAAGAGGTGATAATGATAAAAAAAAAATCATCTTTTTTAAAAGACATGAAAGTTTGTCTATACTAAACGTTCCATGTCTGTGCATAATAAAATAACTATAAATACATTTTTAAAGTCAAATGCCAATTCTTGTTTTAAATCGATCTCTAGTTACAAAGCCTCTTCGATCCAGTGTAGTATAAGCCTTCATAAATGTCTAAAAGCATATTTTCAATTACGCTGCTGAAGCACAAAACTTCAATAAGTATAAAAATATAAAAACATGTCAAAAGGAACCACTTCACAATCCCAAGCTAAGGACTGTAGGAGACTCTATTCTCAGAACCATGTTCCAAGGTTTTGGATTGGTCAGTGTTTTGTGTTATGATTGTTCAATAGAATCTGTAATCTACAAATATTCTCGTTGCCATCAAGAAAAGGTCAGCGGGACATGAGAGTTTAGAGGAACAAAGATTGGATCTGTGCCAGAGAAAGTGTGTGACACTATGGCCCATTCCAGTGCTTGGAACGGTTTCAAACTAAGACCAACATAATCATCAGGAAGAATAGGCAGTCAGGAGAGGGAAAAGCATTATGTGTGTGATATTTATATAATCAAGGTAGTCTTGGTATTGTTGCCGTGTTGTAACATATTTGACACTTTAATAAAACTAAGACCCGTCGGCTTCAGATCTGCCTCTCGTCTCATCCTTTCTCGCCACAACAGGACAAAATGGTGTTATCAGGGGGAGCAGGCGATACTGAAACGCTTCTACAGAGAGAGACATGGGAGCTCTGAGCAGAGACTAGATGACAGAGCTTCTTTGCTAAACAACATCATGCCTAGTCACTTAACACCACAATGGCCTTGTGTGCTGTAGCAGCAGCTTGGTATGGACGCAGCACACTAACAAAGTTAAAACCCAATACTTAGATAGCGGTCACAAGTTTAAACGGAACTGTGCACAAATTCAATCAAACCTTTTTGGATGCTCATTTGTTCTCTTACTTTTCTGACATGATCATGTTTGACTAGGTATATTTTATCATTAGCTAAAGTTAAATTATCCATCACAGCTAAACTAAGATATCAGAATCAGAATATTTATATAAATAGTCCCACATATGGGAAAAGTACAATAGATACTACAGAATACATAATGCGGCAATATGACAGTTTGGTACATAGAGAAAGCACAATAATAGTAGGTCAAATTTAAGGCAGGAGCATTGTGGTTTGCGAGAGCTTTTCAATGGACCAATCCATGCAATTAGCGGTCAATGTTTTGGTGGGCATGGTCATCTGAACAGTCAGCTGAGGGATTTAGCAGTCTGATTAATTAACTCTCAGCTGACCAGGGGCCCTGCTGATAATGTGGCCTGTCAGAAATACTCCAGTTTATCTAGCCTCATCAGTATTCTTTAGAAAGAAATAATTAAATCTTCGGGTTACAAGCAACAAGTGCACATTAACACTCTTTGTTATAGCCAGAGTTGGTTGGTTGATAATATTACTTTTGTTGGTAACGGAGTAGTGTAACGCGCTACTTATATAATTCAGTAATCACACTACAGTTACTAACATTGCCCCGACACGCGTTACTTACTAAAATCAGTCATAATCACACTGACAGACAAGAAGGGTTTCCGCCGCAGGTTTATATGTACGTAATCTGCGCATCCACATCTCCACGTGCAGTGCTGTATAAACATGGCTGAGTCAGCGATAACTTTCGAGGGGTGGAGGTATGCCCATTATTTTGAGTTCCTCCGAAGAATAGACAGGAATGTGACGGTGAGGTGCAAACTGTGCCCAGGCCAGACGCAGGAGAACACGCCGACGCAACAGCGTGAGCAGAGATATACTGCGCAAAATACAGATAGCAGGAGACAGAGGACAGCCATGGTCAGATAGGAAAACATTCAGGAGCTATCTGGATCAGTCTTATGCGACAATGGAAACTGATAAAGAGAACATTTGAAACTTTAGCAGTCTGCGTGATCTGCCTGTAGGGAGGGGCGGGCCGGCCCTGCGAGTAAAGTAACGAGTAAAGTAACGAATAAAGTAACGAGTTACTTTATGTAGAGAGTAACAAAGTAGTGTAATATATTACTTTTTTTTAAAGTAATATATTACATTTGTTTAGTAACGACCCCATCTCTGGTTATAGCCTTTTAGACTGAAAAGTTAGGGAACATACAGCAGATAGGTCCAAGTCATTTGACTCATATTTGAATTTGAGAATCATTTTCTGTGACAGTCAAATGCTTTGTCCAAGTAAACAAAAAGAGCCTTTGCCAAGACCTTTTTATCACCCTTTTATTTAATTTTTATTTAATTTAATTTTTGTATTGCTTTTTATTAATTCTACCGTGTTGTGTAATGTTTATTTATACTGTTCATGCTCACTACTTGTAGCACTTCGGGATTTGAAATCAAATATGAAGTGCTTTATAAATGGAACCCATTATTATTATTATTATTACATAGATAGTCAATCATACCATTAGTTACTCTCGTCCCTCTTCCTGAATGTCCGGATGACATTTTCGCAGGTTTTTCCCAAAGAAAATGAGTGAATTGACCAAATAGAATCCCCCTAAAGTAAAACACAGCTTTCAGGTAGTTCATGATGATATGTTCAGTCACTAATCAGAGTTTAGTCGCACAAGAAACATTGGTTTATTGAATTATTTAACCATTCAGACTCACCATATGATGAGTCCTGTGATGGCAGCAGACCAGGTGAGACAGCAGGTATTAGGCCTTTTGGCTTCTTCATCTATATCCTTGCGGCAGCAACACAGACAGACCAGGAATACTGCCAAAACCAGCATGCTCAGACCCAAACCCACGGCACCAACAGAGGCTAGAAATATCAGAGACTGGGGTAGGAGAGTGGAGAGTGAAAAGAGGAAAAATACCAACAAAAATGACATCAATTAAAGTCAAGACTCAAAACTTATTATATCTTTAAAGAGGCAGCCATCTGTTATGTGTGATCTTGAGATGTCGGGCTGGGTGACCCTGCTAGCCAAAAGGTTGACGGCCTGATTGAAAACAAGCCACCAGTATCAAACAACACTCATGAGTAAAGATATTGTTGAGGTAAGTGTGTAGCTGCCATTGATCAACATCACAACTGACTGCTGCCTACAGCAAAGGGGACAGAACAAATAGAGGTCTGAGGACTTGTGGGGAGGACAACCAATGGAGAATGTTCATTTTACTGCAACAGCAGAACTTGGACTGTGGCTAAGAGGAAAACAGAAAATGATCCAAGGCTGTGGGAGGGGAGAATCATGTGACACGATGGCTTTCATTCAGTCTTGTGATTTCTGAGTGTAAAAAATATTCAAAGCCTGAAGGATCTGAAACACTGATGTTCAAAAAGCAGAACACGTTGTATTGGCACAGTATGTATATGGGAACTCTGCACAAAAAAATACTCTCTAAAAAGAGACTCACTATTTTATGATAAATCCCCATGGTCTTTTGATTTGTTTTATTCTCTGAAGAGCTGCTACTTTTATCACTACATAGAGAGTAAAGAAATACAGAACTGGCAATGCTTAAAAGTAGACACAAACTTCTTTGTTTATTAGCATCACATTTTACCAGGGGGAATATTTGTAGTTTCACACCAATGACTTTAAAATCCTGTTTGATTTCTCACAGACATGTCATATGACTATTTAGTCATGGTTTACCAAAGCTTATTTCCCATGGCATTGCAAGCTATCTTAAGGCAGAGCACACAGCAAGGTATGCGTTTGTCTTTACAAAAGCCTCACAAAGCAAATCCCAAACCATTTAAAATATGTTTAAACTGATGCACAAACATTGGTATTGGAACCAAAAAAATCCCAACTGGGGCTCTCCAAAGGTGATGATCAACACTAAGAACATTTCATCTAGTGGGCTCAAACGCAAAACATTGAGCTCATGGTTAGTTCAAAAACAAGAAAAAATCGGCATGACCTCAATTTTAATTGCAAATCATTTGGACTCATGATTTAGCACTCACAAGTTCAGAAAGACTGGGTCAGGCTGAAGAAGCAAAGCTACTTTTCTCGACTACGTCTGTGACTAATTATTCCATTTGGATGACATTGACACTGTGACTGAATTTCAATGATATTATTTAGCATATTCTTTGCATAGTACTTCATTGTTCAATTTCTGTTTAAAATGTGCTGAGCCCTCTTCTGCCCTTATTCATCAGGTAGGTTAACAATAAGTGTATTCCAATTTGAAATGGGGTCATCAGACTTTATAGCTGAGGTAGACTGACATATAAACAGGGCTCAGGAAAAACAAACAGTAATATATACTATCGCTGGCATGGTAATTTATTTTCAAAGCAAGGTTGACAGCCTGATTAAAAACAAGCCACCAGTATCAACCAACACTGAGCAAAAAATATTGTTGAGGTAAGCGTTTAGCTACTATTGATCAACATCATCACTACTGACTGCTGCCTTCAGCACTGGATAGAAACATAAAAGTTTGAGGTCTTGGGGGAAATACAGCTAATGGATCATGTTGATTTTTGAATAAATGCCAATCATGCATTGCACACATTGCAGATTCAATGTTACTGCAAAGACAAAAAAACTACTTGATGTTATACACAGTGATGTAACATTTGTTGCACCTCAAATTAAATGAGTCGATACAGAAAGGTGCAAGTTGAGATGCCCTCCATTAACTACCCAGGCCAAAGCCTTAATCCAATGATTTGCTAATCATGTGTTTTTGAGGACAACATTGATAAGCCAAGATTCGCAATGTTACAGTGATTTCAATCTTGGTTCGATTTACGGCTAGTTCCACTTTCTCCTTTAATTTTCCACTCCATTGTTTTGTAATTAGACATGCAGGCACTTCAATTTCCTCATGCTGCAGTGTTATGGCGAGGCAAAGGATGAATGAGAGGGAGGAGGAAAGAGAGATTGAAAAATACTACAGTATATGCGGTCATTGACAGGAAGCCATTGATCCCAAATTGATTTTTGTATAAAGTAGGTATAAGTTTTAAGTATGTATGACTTTCTAATTAACTAAAAAGTAAAGACCAAATCTTAGGAAATGTGTCTCTAGCTGCTCTGCACACTACCCTCTAAAGTCAACAGATGAGCATCAAATGCAGAACATGAGTTATTTCAGGCTTGTGGGCCTGTGTGAGCCCTAGGCTACCTACAGTGATGCTACCATAGCATTCTTCACTCCTCACTGACTGGCACTCTGAGCCAGGGTGACACTGCTGGGATTCAATGACCCACCCAGACCCTGAATCATGACGAGAGAGAACAGTGAAGGACATAAGACAGACAGATATTTGAGAATCTTGACATTCATGTTTTTTGGAAAGGGTTTTTGTAATATATCATCATAGACAATAAAGGGTGTGTGTAGTCAGTCTTACCATCAAATCAGTATAGAACATTTCCTTCATACAGTAAACCAATATGTCTACATTTGTTCTAAATTATATTTGGAAACAGCATTATCTGTCATGCAAGAAATTAAACAAAGTGTTTTGTTGAAATAAATAAAATAATGCAGTATTGATAGTGTTGCTCATAAGAACTTGATTACTGATGTTTAGTTAAATATATGCCTATCAGTCCATGCTGTTGTGAAATGATGTGACTTTTTTGTATTGAAATATAATAAAATAATAATATGAGAATTAGTCCAAGTACTTTGTTAACAACAACACATCTAGATTATAAAAAAGAGTTACACTGACAAAAATAGAAGAAAATGAAGTCCATAACATAAAGGCATGATATTACAGGAATAATAAAGTGATGGACTGAAGATAGAGCATGAGCATTCTTTTTTTGACTCCATCACACACCCCATTTTTTGCTATAATGACTCTGGTCCTGCTGCCCACAGTCAGTTCCCATCACTAAACATGACAGTTTGGGTCATTTACATGGCCACAAAAGGCCATAAATGTACTCTGGGGAAATTGAAATAGGCCTACTTAATTTGAGAAATAACGTTTTTACACTGGAAACATATGTCTCACAGGATTAATTTTCTCTTAAAATACAATCATGAAAATGATTTGTGAGAAAAGGAAAAGCAACAACCATTTTTAACAGGGAATGTGTTGTTTGTTGTGATAGAATGGGCAATCATCTATTGTGATTTATTTTATGGGTGCATGAAAAAGTGCCTGGAATATAGTTGAGGTAATAAACATGATAGTTGAGTGTTCAAGAGAAATAAAGAGTTAGCTTGTTAAAAACAAAGATCTCGTTTATCTCAAATCAGAGTGCACAAACGTACAGTATGCAACTTGAAATATGTCACAGGCCAGTTAATACAGGTCATGTGTCATCATGTGAGAACTGCAGTAGTGTATGGGATTTGACTTCCTGACATTGGGACCAAAACTCTCAACATTTCAAGGAGCATCACAGAGACAAAGTACAAAATAGCTATAGTTCAACACAGCAGTTTTTTTTTGCGCAAACTACGTGCACTTTTACGCGCAAGTATAGTTACCAACCTGCTGATAGCTTGCCTCCTCCGGTTTAAAAGTGTTGTCTATCGACTGGAAAAAGAAATTGAAGTGAGGGAAATTGTGCAGCCAGTATGTCCACCACGGGGCAACGTAATCGAGCCGTGCAGTGGCCATTCCTGCTTAAAAAGTTAGTCCCACTGACTGTGTGCTTTCTTGTCACTCAAATACTTCCAGGTTTTTGAGAAATTAAAAAAACACGTGACTTCAGTAGCGGGTACACACGCCACAGAGCATTAAATAGGAAGCTCTTCCTTTGCCATTGCATCTCCAGAACAGGGCAGATTTCCACTTCTTCCTACTCCGGTTGCCATAGTTCGCTGTAAACTGCAGTAGCGCAACTGCTAAAACATACACAGCTTCAGTGTAGGCCAAGCGTCTCTATCCGAGACACGGGATCGAGTGACGATTTGAACCTGCCTGGTTTATGCAGAGTAGGCGTAACACAACCACTTTCAGTCAAGTGGGCAAGGCCACAGTGTATTCTCTAAATCTAAATTATGAAAAAGCAAACACTGTTATGTGAACAATCTGCACTGAAAACAATGTGTGGGGAGAATTTCGCAGCAGCTGCAAACATAAAAATAAAAATAATCAAACACCAAATACTTGCCGATGACACTGCATGAATCCCAATGGCCTGTGCCCACTTCTCAACATTTGATTTTTTTAACGAGGATATCTCAATAGTTTCATAAAACAATAACACTGTCGCATAAAATGTGAAAAAGCTCTGCCCTCTGGCCTCGACTTGCAGCAGCTATTTTTGTTGTAGGCTACAGAGGCAGGGGTATTTAACGCACTATTTATGGCTATTGCTGTTAATGTCTGACCTCTTGTGGACAATGAGGCGCACTGAGGTGAACATTAATGAGCATGGTAATGAGATGCTGCAGTTAGCAGTACAGTATGTTGGCTTTTATGCTTTCATTTATTTACAGTCAAATGCTTTACTTCAGCGATAATGGTATAATTAACACATCATAATCAACGCTCTGACTGTAATAACTGCGCAGGGATTTATGTTGGTGTACTGAGACTCAATTAGCTACAACACATGCAGGGTAATGTGACTTGTTTTACACAACCTATGCACACAGTTAACGGCTGCAGTACAGGAATAAATGAATATATCAATATGGGAACTCATGCAAATGGTTATAGATGTAGTGAGTCATTGCAGTACAACTGTATGAGAGAATGGTACTGTAGTACATGGGAAAATATAGGAGTCGGCTTAGACCTTAGCCTAACTGGATACATGAGTTTTTAAATGTTGAAAACCATGGGAAAACAACTAGTAGCATGAGTGAGCATAAGCTGAGTAAGAAACAACTGATAGGAAGACCCTGCTTGTGGGGAAAATTTCACAACCCCCCAAAATGAAGGCAGTAATATACATTTGAGTAAGCTATTTCATATATTTTTGTCCAACTTTTTGGAGATTGAGAAAATGTACAATGGAGAACAATGGAAACCAGAGCAGATTTAACGGAAATAAAGATAGAACAGAACAGACCCTACTGGACATTACCGTCACTCAATTGTGTAGATAGAAAGTCTTGGGTAATAATCAACCAAATAAAATGAAATAGTCTATTGGCAGAAAATGTTCCACAGGCAGATAAAACAGAAGTTGAACGTTTTTCATTTTACATTTCATCCCGAGGATGAGTTGTTTTATCTACATAGTGTGCCGAGCGGTTTCCTTGCAAGCTAAACCATCTTGATATCATATGGCTGATGTAATTAGTTGGATGCTTTGATGCACCTCCACGGACAGGGTGCCAACAGAGTGTGCTGTGAGTCTGAATACTCTGAGTAGGTATACTTGAAATACACCAGATGAATATGAATTCACGTCTGTGCTGCTTTCACAAACAGTTGGATTTGGTGCCAGAAAACTCTACAGTGATTGCAGTGCCAATCACTCTCAGTGTTTAATCCAAGGGACCAATGTGAACAAGAGAATTACATGAATAACTGTTCCTCTGTCTGTGCCTCACTAATTCAGGCCACATGTTTCAAGCCCCTTTTCCCACTGTTAATTTATTCTTGTTATCTCAGTGCAGACAAAAAATGTCAGACCCACAAATCACATTGAGGCTAGTTTAAACTTGTACCCTAAGGATATATGTAGTTAAGCCACAAAGTCCACTGCAGTCTTATTATTAATACTTGCTTGCGGCGAGTGCAATTTTAAGTCTGAGTCTCATTAAACTCATCTATGTAAATGTACCTTTGTAAACCAAATATTCACCAATATTGCTGGGGTTTGGCAGTAGAGGATTTACTATGAAATATAGTTGTGGAAGCTTAAAGGGCTTCGGATTAAACTCACCACCAATTAGGAAATGGTTTAAATGTCCATGCATCTTCTCCCTGCACAGAACAAGAAGCTGCACCATTAGGTGGCAGCCCAGCACTTTTATGTAATGCTGAGAACCTCTTGCTCTACTGTATTCAATTCAAAAACCTTTATTTATCCAGGTAAAATCCCATTGAGATCAATTATCTCTTTTTCAAGGGAGACCTGCAGCAGTAGGTTCCACAAGAAGACATAAAAACATAAACAACAGAACAACAAAAGGACATCATACAGCAACAATGTACAGGGATTACAATTTACATATTTAACCACAAGTACAGGTACCAACAGCATCTGATTTTGTAGCATCCAACCGAGCTTTAAAAACATGTAGTGGTACTAGCTTGGTAATTTTCCATTCTTTTTGCAGACTGTTCCATGTTAGTGGAGCTGCACATCTAAAAGCTTTCTTCCCTAAGACAGTCCTAGCACTTGGCACATTTAATAAAACCACAGCATGCGATCTCAGGCAATAAGTACTTTCAATTCGCAGAGAGATCAGGGAGCAGATATAAGATGGTAGTTTATCCAACATGGCTTTGTAAATGAAAAAGTACCAGTGACTGAGCCTCCGTACAGTAAGTGATGGCATAACCGCCTTGGTATACAGGGTACAGTGATGCGTAAGTGCTTTACAATTTGTCAAAAATCTCAGTGCACTGTGATACGCAGCATCTAACTTGCTCAGGTAATTGGCAGGTGCATTCATATATAACAAATCACCATAATCCAGCACAGGTAAAAAGATCACAGTGACTAGCCTTTTCCTGGCCTCAAGCGAGAAACAGGACTTATTTCTGTAAAAGAAACCTAGCCTAACCCTCAGCTTTTTAAGCAGGTTATTGACATGAAGTTTAAAAGTGAGACAGTCATCAAGCCAGATACCCAAGTATTTGTAACAGGTAACCACTTCAAGTTGTATTCCTTGCGTAGTTACAATATCCAAAGCAGTCTCTGGTGTATTTTTAGCTTTAGCTTTAGAAAAGAGCATTACCTTGGTTTTATCCACATTTAAAAGAAGCTTAAGCTCAGAGAGCTGAGCCTGAATAATGTTAAAAACAGCCTGTAATTTAACAACAGCCTCGTTAATCGAGGGACCTGCACAGTACATAACGGTATTGTCCGCATACAAATGTAAGGTTGCTCCTTCGACATTTTCACCTAAACTATTAATATAGATAGAGAATAATAGCGGACCTAAAACTGAACCTTGTGGTACACCATTAGTGATGTTTAACCACTCAGAAGACAGCCCATCAAACTGAACACATTGGGACCGTTCAGAGAGGTAGTTTACAAACCACCCTACTGCATGGCTGGACATGCCTATACTGACCAGCCTTTGCTTCAAAATGCGATGATCGACAGTGTCAAAAGCTTTGGATAGGTCAACAAATAGAGCTGCACAACTCTGCTTATTATGTAAAATACTCGTAATATCATTTACCACTTTCATTGTGGCAGTGATGGTGCTATGTTGCTTTCTGAAGCCTGACTGATGTTTCGACAGGATGTCATTGTTACATAAAAACACCTTTACCTGTTCACTCACTAGGCATTCAAGAACCTTGGCCAGAACTGACAATTTAGAGATGGGTCTATAATTGTTTAATAAGGTGGCCTCCCCTCCTTTTAGTAGTGGCAGGACATAAGCTGACTTCCATACTTTTGGGATTTTGTTCGTGCTGAGAGAGAGGTTAAAAAGAGTAGTAAGAGGTGGAGCAATAAAATCTGCAGCTATCTTTAAAGGATGTGTATCTGTGAAGGAAAAAAATCTCAACCCATCATCATTGCACAGAGCCCCTTTGAGTATAATACTATCCATAAAGTGAGATCTAATCTTAATGAACACTGGCTGATAGATCCGATCTGCTACTCTAGGAATAGTCTCTAGGGTCAGCAGTTTGTGCATTGATGTTACAAAAAAGAAATACATATCAAAGAGTACTTTGATGTCAAGCAAATTAGACCGCGCACAGTAGACCTCAAAGTGGGCAGTGGAGGAATAAAGTCATATAGTGAGTGAGTGACTCAAGTCTCAAGGTCGGTAGTGCTCCAACAGCTCTATTGGAATGTTTAACATAATGTACAAAACCTGCTGAATTTAAAATTGTTAGCCAATATTCCATAAGGAGCAGGTGAGCTTCTTTTCAGTGTGCTGCAATATTTCAACTACAGCTGACTGAGAATGCCTTGAGATTAATGTCACACCCCTCTCTTGAATTACAGAGAGTCCTTTAAACCGTTTTTTTCACAAAGTGTAGAATAAGACATGCATGAGCTGCCTTCCAGACACCAGTTGGCTATGTGATGTGATTTACGGATTCTATTTTCATGAAAAAGAAGGAAAAAAATACTCTTCACACAGTCCTTGGCATCTTCTTCATCATGTGCTCAAGTGTCCTCAAAAAGCGCTGGATTTACCTCCTGATTGACTGTCTTCATAACAATCAAAGGGGTGATTGGTTCATTTAAACGTGTTTTGAAGAGCCTCATGTCTACTTCCTACACGACTGTGCTCCTTTCAAGCCTTAACAGTTACTGCTCAGTGGAATGTGGAAATGTGTTGTGTTGGACCTCCTTCATGGTTATTGCTTTTTTGGATTTGTGACTCAAATCCCCCTGCTCTATTTTGAGTGATTTATACATAGGAATCAAGATTTATGCCTGAGAGCTCAATGTGCCAGTATTATCCAATCAAACTGTGCTGCTCAGTGACTCCTGAGATTGCATTAAAGTGTAATATCAATGCAGCAATCCTCGGGATATTGCCACTTTGAAATACTCACTGTCCCTCCGATGCTACAGTTATGATCAAGGAGATTTGTAAATTTAGGTAAGGATTTATGTAGGAGATTGCTTCGGTAGATTAATGAAAAGTCGCCTACCATATTTAATCTATTCTGCAAAATTGCAAAGAGTATTTGTTGACATGAGCTACTATCTCCAAAAAGTGACAAAATGACCAAGGCTCAGCAAGCACTTTCTGTGGAGGTGAGAGATATAGAAAGACAATTTATCGTTTAATACAAACCATTAGAGGTTTTTTTCAGAGCCTGTACACATTAGAACAATTAAGGAACACACATTAAAGTAACATAGCTGCAAGAAGCACAATCATATGGGTGCCCTACTACGAATGTAATACTTCTAACCATCTATGACCTCAGAATATGAGCAAACTTTGTAAAAGGACAGGAAATAAATGCTTCGGTACTATCAAAGCTTGGCAATGGTCTCAGAGGGTTTCTGTAAAACGAAGAGGTTAGTTCTCATGTGCTGATGAAGACCATTCTGTTGCCAAAACATATCATTATTTTATTGTTCACTGTACAGTTACTAAAGGTTCTTCTGAAAGGAAGGCTGCCTTAAACCGTGGGCTTTTCCTGGATGTCTAGTCTCTTTGGCTTTATATCTCTGTTTGTGGATAGGAATTTACAATGAAAAAAACCCTCAAACATCAAGCAATGTGAGACAGCAGTTTTGATTTCCTGATTATACAATTTCTTATACAGCTTCCCACTTCTATAAGGGTTATTTCATGCAGTAATGATTTTTGCAAGGAGAAAAACCAAAACTGACATTGGCACATTTTTCCTTTTTCTCCCTGCAGGAAAATGGCTTTCTTAGCATGCAATTTATCCAATTACGGATTTACAGCAGTGCGAAGTCGACCATATGATACAGCCTAAGTCTATTTTTCAGCCTTTGGAGCAAATCCAATCATTCCAAATGGTTGCTGATGGTAATAATTTCAGCAGCATTGTATTGATAGTGGGTCCATGGGGTGGAAACAAACAAAGCACATGAAGAAAAGGAGAGGGTACCTGGTGCAGCTAAGGTAAATACACCCCAGGCCCTGTAACCCTCACCCAGTGCCCCACATAATGCTCTCTTTTGCCCTGGAACACCCTGAAGTAAGATCCCCAGGCTGACCCCAAGTCCCCCCTAAATCTTATCCAATACCCCCAATACTGTCTCTTCAACCCCTGGCTTTAGCTTCCAGCATGCTCCAGTGGCCCAGACACAAAAATCGTTGGCTTACTTTTTCTAAGTGTCAAGATTAAGTGCCACAGGCAAACAAATCTTTGGCTGCCATTTCTAGGTGTCAGAAGAACAGAGTACCAGGACCACAACAATCTATGGCAGATTTTTTCCAAGTGTCATAAGAGAGTTCTTAGACCACAACAATATCTGGCTGATTCAGTACAGCTCCATATTTGCGTGGTGAAGCGGGAACTTGCCACAGCGTGCCAAATATGTGCACTATCAGATTCAACAGAGTGTGCCCACACCAATGCTGTAAGTCATGTGACTTTTCCTCTCCTGAAGATCTGATGGTGGCCAGACCCTTCATTCTGTCTGCCACCATCTTCCTGAAGTATTTTTAAATAGTTTATTGTGCATGCCAAGTTCATATTTATATGGGTTGTTGATTTGACGTTGTTTGGCGTTATGCAGCATTACTCATATTATAATGTTTTATCAGGATTAAAAAATATACTCCTATGTGTGAGAGGGCTTCTTGGTGTATCATGTAGAGGGTCATATTATATATTATCCCAAGGGAGGCAGTATTCTCATATGCATAATTATTTCCCTGTTATCTAATAAATGGCTTTTGTCAGTATTGGATCACATTCACCTTTTCTCCACATACTTCATATTCAGCAAAGCACTGATACATATTTCTATTCAAAGCAATGTGTTACAGCTTGCTTTACTGGTCTTCCTATCATAATTACATCTTAACTTTTGAGCTCATGTTCTACAGTTTAAGCCCCTGGGACTCTTAGCCACACTCATTGCAAACCGTAAGCTTATTTCCTCCATGAACTGATGGTCATCTGCTGCTTATCAACATAACATTTCACAGAGAGAGAATATCAGCTCCCATCTACACATTTTGTGAGTTTGATATGGTTAAGTTCATAATTATCTGCTGCATAGCTTATGTGTCTCTGCCTGGTGCCGCATAATAAGTGGGCAGCAGCATTTTAATCTATCCATCTTCATTCATGTTACAGTCTGCTCTTTAGACTCATGAGTATGTGCATTGTGTTGCAAAGTTTATCGACTTCATACAACATTGATTCTCATATGTGTGGCTGTTTTCATTCTTGTACCTTACTTACTGAAGCTCTTATGTGTGTGGTTTCTCAATGCAGCTTTTTGTGGTGTGTGTTGCACAGAATTGTGTGCTAATAGAAACAAAGAGTGAAATTGGCACTCAATGCAGGCGGGCTAAGTACTCCAGATAGAAGCACTGTCCTTGTTGATGCTGAGTCCTCTTTTAAGACGGAACTGAGCCAACATCATGCAAGGCTAACCTGAGAGGGCTACCACAATTCTCTTTCTGTCATTGATATCTCTCAACCTCAGTCATTTCATACCAACATATTTTTTTTTAAGAATAGGCCAAATAACAGAGACACATTTGAGTTGGCAACTTTTCCAATATCCACCGTTGAATAACCAAGGATGCTCATACATACACTTGAATGCTAAACTAGACAAGGATACACACGAGAGCAATGCAGTGGCACATGGGTAATGCATTCCAAACAGCTGACAACCATTACAGATAATGGCTCTTGCTAAGGACAAGGTCTCAGATTCATTCTCGTGTTAAGTGCCCTGTCTGAGTGACAAATAAGGACTCATTAAACACTGGTTTGTTATACATTTGACAAACACTACTGGGGACCAAGTGTACAGAATGCATTGAGAAAGTGAAGGTGGTTTGTGAGGGCTGATGTCAGATAAAAGTATTGGATTGAGGGAGTGGTGATCGTGGTGGGGGCTCTTGAATCAGTAAGCTGATGGTAGGAATTATTATTATTAAGTATTCTATAGATAGTGTATGTACTCTCAAAACTGCTGATATACTTTAATGACTTCATTCACTGAATTTCAAGCAGTTTTGTCAGTGTTTAAATGCAGCGTATTGTATAATTTGGATAGCTAAGAATGCAAATCAATGGAATGTAAAGTCATTCAGTAATTACACAGATAGGGCTCCTGGTGGAATAATGTTCAATTGTTTCTAGGATGTGTGGGGAATATATGAAGCCGCAGCCCGGGGAATTTAACACTGTATGTGGACAATAAGTGCCAATAGGACAAAATGAGCACTGGTGGAAGCTGCAATTTAATCTCCCAGCACATCATGAAGACTAGTCAAGATATTGTCCATCAGCCTTGGACATGAATGCAAGGTCATAGAAGGCTGACAGCTTGTCCTGCATATATACTGGGGCTTTTCACTTCTTTGCAAAGGTTGTACTTTTTATTTGGTAGTAAAGAAGCTGGAGAGAGGGAGATATTGATTTAGTGGGCTTCAGCTACATGGGCTGCTTTTGTGTCGGGAGTTGCAATTTAGATTTAGAAGACAGAGGGCCTGCAATCAGGAAGAGGTGGTAATCAATTTTTCTTGTTTGTGTGTGTGTGTGTGTGTGTGTGTGTATGTGTAGCCGCAGAGAATAGACCCACGGACAGTGGAAATGAGAGGAGCCTGTAATGATAACAATCCTGCTTCTCTCGCTGATACTCAGATACTGTCCACGCTCCTCATTACCTGCTTCACTTTTATTACATGCGGCACATTTTTTTCTTGCTACCTCCATCATACTCATTATTTTTAATATATTTTTATTTATGATGGTCGTGGATGTTTTCTAGACAGGCAAACCAATTTAGAGAAACTGTGATTTTAAAATAAGAAAAATCCAATTTTCGAGGAAAAGACCATTTTGTCAACAATAACACCAAATACCTGTTAACCTTTGTCTAATGGAATCTAAATAATGAGGGGTTTGTGCAGTTTGGAAGACTTAACATTTGGCCTTGGAGCACAGAGGAGTTTTTTTTTTATAAAAGTTTTCTGAACACTTTATTATAGCTTGAGGACAGTTGAGCCAGCTGGGTCTTCATTAGTTTAATACAACACAACTGGTTTTTGGCAGGCACTGTTAGTGAAGAACATGTTTTCACCAAGTGAGCGCCATGATACTGTGAATGAGAGAAGGAAGACAGATGAGCATACACTATCACATTTGTTTTCACCATGAACACACCATCACTCCTGGACACACAGTCATAGCACTGTTGCTTGACAGAAAGCCACATGGCATGTCTGGCCAATGAATAAAAGATCCATCATTAATTGGATTCTACATTCCAACAGATTATCAAACAATTCGTCAAGCAGAGCTATGTATTCTTTAGAGAAGTCATCATTGTGATTATAGCTCAATTTAAGTAAAAATAGATAACTGGAACGTTAAAATCAATACAATACATCTTGCTAAGAAACAGATGAACAGATGCTGACAAGACTTAATTAGTGAAGTGTCTGCTTCATGTTATGACAAAGCAAAAGAGAAGCCGATTGGACTGGTGGACGGAGCGGTCCAGTGGGGGGAGACGCCCTGCTTCGCTTTAAGCTTTACATTACATGTCTCCACACTGAGTGAGAAGCAGGTGGGACTGTGAACCACCAGTCTGCTATTAAGTCATGCAAATATCTGAGGGATGAGCTTGTGATGTGAGTGAGAATAAGTGGGGGCACAGTTGTTCCAGCTGTGGTTTAAATGGATGGACCAAAAGCACAGCTGGAGAATGAATACTTCCTATGAAAGTAGGGAACATGATCTGTCCCCATAGCAGTGTGACGTCAGCTGAGCTGTCTGTCAATGTGCAACGCTGTGCCAATTACTGCTCATTTACTCTTTAGGTCTCAGTCACCATGCTGTAATCCAATCTAATGTGATGTGCAGCGCTAATACTGAGATAAACCACTACAGGCGATAAAATGCAAGGACAATAATCTGGGCTCCCATGTGAGTCCCTGAAGCCAAGGCTCACTCTCCTCCCTCTCATTATAGCAGATGTGTGGTGTATATACAGCGACAGGACAGGACAAGAGTGACACCCACACAGCACATAAACTGGACTGTGAAAAAAACGGGGTAACTGCAGATTGGCTTGGAAGCTAGGAGGTAGTTTATTGTGTGTGAGGATGAGATGGGAGGAACTGATTTTCATTTAATGACCAGCTGTGTTATGTGGAATCCACAGACCCATCTAAAAACATGGGCATCTACACAAACAGGTCCAGGTTCAGAATGTGCACCTTCAGCCTGGAATGATAATAAGACTTGGCTCCAGCTGACATGAATGTTAAGATATTTCACTGACGACCATTTGACCAAAGTTTGCTGCTCCCATTCAACCTTGCCATCCACTCGTTATCGAGCCCTCATCATATTATTAAGACTAGAACATATCATCATAATATGTAATATCAGTATACAGTCAGTCACATCGACAAAAAATGCAATAACGTATTTGTTTTGCCACCTGGGGGCAGCAGAAACATGTAGTGAACACAAGACACAAACCTCTAAAACACTCATCATCATTATATCATCACCTGTTATAATGCTTTTGCAAACACGTTTATCCCATTTAAACATCCAGCAGTTATAGGGCAACATTATAACCTAGAGCAGGGGTACTCAAACTTTTTTGTTAAAGGTCCACTTGTGAATTTTATACAAGGTCAATGGTAAGGATCAATGCCAGTAAAGTCCCCCCCACACCCCCGGAGCAGAGCAACGAAACTGAAATTAAGAAGCAGTTTTGGCGCGCTATTGGTCAGGAGGTTTTAAAGTGCTATGTAAATAAAGTTGGATTGGATAGGATTAATCTACTTTATTTGGGGGCCCCCTTCTGGTCCAAGCACTTGCCTGTCGGTAAACGGCGTCCCTGTATACACACAGACATTCAATACATACATACATACATACATACATACATACATACATACATACATGCATACATACATACATACATACATACATACATACACACATACATACATACATACATACATACATACATACATACATACATACATACATACATACATACATACATACATACATACATACATACATACATACATACATACATACATACATACAGTATCATGGCTTGAACTAGTGGGAGAAATGGCACTGTTTGTCTGTAGCCAATGCCTTGAACCTCGGCAAAAATGGCATTAGAAGCATTAGAAAGTCAAGGTAAACTTGTGGTTAACTTAAATGCGTGTGACACTCGCACACACAAGTAAATATATGCACGTTCATTCTCAGAACGCGTCAGACACAAGACAATATACATTAAAGGGGACCTATCATGCAAAATGCACTTTGTGATGTCTTTTATACATAAATATGTGTCCCCGGTGCGTCTGGGAACTCACGCAGCGTCAGAAAATACAACCTGCTCTCTTTTCCTCCGTACCCAAATCTTTTAAAAAACAGGGGTAGGCTACAACGAGCGGATACAGATTTGCTGCCAATCTGACGTCAAATCGGCAGCGGACCCACAGAAAATTGCTATCAGAAACAATGCCTGACGCGTTTTGAACGTGTTTTGGACGTAATCTCATCTTTGTTTACATTAGCAAGCCTCGCTAACACTCAGAGCTAACCTGTACTGGAGAGCACATGTGTTTAAAAAGCAGGAAATCAAAAAAGGAACTCACCTTGTGATAAACCCGCAAGAGAAAAAGCATTTGAGATCCATACTGTTTCAGAAATAATCCTTGATGTGGATAAGAACAGGATGGCGTTTTATTACAACAGAATTTAACTTTATCTCCGGTAGAATTCTGATCAGGCATTAGCTCCGCCTCCTCTTTTTTTTTCAAGCTAAGGACGAAACAATTCGCGTTTCTCTAACAGAGCTAACAGAGGGCTATGAGCAGTATGAGGCATGGCTACAATGGGTGAACTGTTTGGTATTTTAAGCAAAAAACTTCACAGACCTATATTTGTATAGATATGGCCCTACAATATATTTTTTCCAATATAGCATAATAGGTCCACCTTAATTTACATCAGAATCAGATTTTTTTTTTTTTTATAATTTTTTTTTTTATAATGTTTTTTTTTTTTTTTTTTTAATAATGGGACACAGGGTTCGGTCCGGATTGATTTGCAGTTCGGTCCGGATCCAGACCTTGGTCCGGAGTTTGAGAAGCCCTGACCTAGAGAATGCAATTCCTGAAGAAATTGCTAGTGGGAATGCTTTATGCTGAAAAGCTGACGCTAAACTGCTTTGCTGAAATGTAATGTGTAAGAAGAAAGTGAAGAATTTAGATTGAAATTATCAACCCAGTCTCATGGCATTTCGTGTTCACCAACACGATTTGTAATCTATTGATTCGTGTTCACCAACACGATTTTCCCCTTTTTTTCGTGTTGCACAGCACGATTTTAAAAGCAATGTATTTCTACTGGTAATGTGTTTCGTGCCTGCAGCACTTCTTTTTCTCCGGTCAGGTCGTGGAAGACCGGAAGCTATGTGGTTCATAAAAACATGTTCTTACTCAATATCAAGCCACAATTATTGCTTTTATTTTAAATCGTATAATTTCGGACTTTTGTTTCCGTCTGTGAGGAAAATAAATGGGGCTCAGAGCCTCAGAATACTGAAATCTGTATTTTTAAATCTTTTCTTCCTTCTAATTTGTTATTCTTTTCAAAATAACACATTGTTATTTACTCACCAATAACACACAATTATCCTTGCTTTTATTTATTGGTTTAATTCCATAATCTCGGGCTTTTTTGGCGTCCGTCAGGAACTGAATTTCAAAATAAAAATAACCGGAAACAGACGTCGGCATTTCGAGCGATTACCCAAGATCCTCAGCTATGGTTTAAGCTCGCTTATTGGATGTTTTAGCCGCAATGCATGCTGGGATTTGGTGTTTATATGATATGAAATCCGGAAAACATTTAAAAAGAATAAAATAATACTTAATTCCGAGCACTCTTGCTTTTCTCTTTGAAAGTCATCACATAACGGCATTGTAATACACGGTTCGGCTGCATTACATATTACAGATCTGCCGTAGTTCTATATTTATAGAGCCCTGATGAGAAGACCTTTGGAAAAACTGGAAGAAATGCTGCCGAAACTGAATACTTGACGTGGATCATAAATATATCAACAATTAAACAACAGCTTCAATTTCTCTTCACACAATACGTCTCCTTGCAGTATCAACACTAATTCGGCTGACTTTTACATTTGATCTAATTCATATATAGGTTATATTTACACCATAACGGTGCACAGCTGATATAAAAGGACTTGTAGTTTTTAAAGATATTACTGATTTTCTTTGAATATAAGAATGTAAATACTGAGTCTGAAATAGTATAGCAATATGCTGTAAAATGATGTGAAAGCATGAATAAAACTACACATCTTCAGATGTTACATAAGTGTCCTACACTAATAATACAAAGTTATTATGGCTGTGTGTACCTTGTGTGCACCGCCTAGTGGTTAAAGCAGGTTATTGAATTATTGTTTTTATGTGTTATATTTGATTAAAAAAATATTAAGAGTACATACATACAATATTAAGAGTACATACTTTCATAGTTTCTCATAGGGGGAAAGTAGAAGGTCTGTGATAGAAATATAGAATATAAAAAATCAAGAAGATACTATAAGTGATCTCTACAATAAAACAGTTCAGGATGTACAAAGATATTAATAGGAGGAGGTGCAAAAGAGAAAAACGAATTAACCTTTATTTAAACGTTAAATAATACTTTAGATTAAGGTCTTCTTTTAAATAAGAAAAACACTTTGGGGGTATCTATCTACAGATAAATATTAAGCCTGACAAAGTACTTAACATAATTGCTTTCCTGCAATGTTAACTATGTTGAAGCACTTATTTTAACTGATATTATACATATGAATTATACTCTTATGTATGTAGATAGTATAAGAAATGTGCAGAATATGACAGTTTAATGGTGGAGGTACACACATATTGATAGATGTCTTGTAATGCACTGTTGAGGAACCTGTGACCTAAGATTTTCATTCATTGCATACACCGTAGTTGTGTATATGATTATGTCAATAAACCTTTGAAAATCTTGAAATCTTGAAAGGGATGTGCAAAATAGCCATAATATACAGTCTTTAATGAACTCTTAGTAGAGAATAACGAGTAATGAATATACTTTATTACTCGTTTCCATTTATGTCAATTAAAGATAAATGTTTAGTCTTCTCAAGCACCAACTATCAAATATCTCTCCTGATTGTTGGCACTTGACAATCACCTTACCTCACTCAACCCTGACAATTTCGTGTTCACCAACACGAATTTTAATCTATTGATTCGTGTTCACCAACACGATTTTCACCTTTTTTTTCGTGTTGCACAGCACGATTTTAAAAGCAATGTATTTCTACTGGTAATGTGTTTTTCTCCAGTCGGGTCGTGGAAGAGCGGAAGCTGTGTGGTTCATAAAAACATGTTCTTACTCAATATCAAGCCACAATTATTGCTTTTATTTTAAATCGTATAATTTCGGACTTTTGTTGCCGTCTGTGAGGAAAATAAATGGGGCTCAGAGCCTCAGAATACTGAAATCTGTATTTTTTAAATCTTTTTTCCTTCTAATTTGTTATTCTTTTCCAAATAACACACTGTTATTTACTCACCAATAACACACAATTATCCTTGCTTTTATTTATTGGTTTAATTCCATAATCTCTGGCTTTTTTGGCGTCCGTCAGGCACTGAATTTCAAAATAAAATTAACCGGAAACAGACGTAGGCCTGTAAGGGACATTTCGAGCATCATTGCGATTGTCAACATTTCTGAGTTTAGGATGGCCGAAGACACTACACTACCCATAATCCCCAGCTATCGTTTAGGACTACAGTCCCCGTGATTAATCTTCAAACTCTGGGATTGGATGTTGGAGTGGCAGTGTGCCAAGGTTACAACGAGCGTCAAACAGCTGTTTGAAATGGAACGAAACCACGCCAGACTATCCAAAACTGGAACCGAACGCCTCCCCCAGAACTACACGCTGGCTATTGTGTTTCGCAAAATGTTCTATGGGACATCTCTACTGAACGTTTTCGTTTTTCCCACAATTAGAAGTTGCCAGTATTAAACACATTGGTGTTATCAAATGTAAAACATATCATTAATAAATGGGTGAAAATCGCTTGTGTCCATAATGCGCAGCATTAATATATACCCACGCAGCTCATTGTTACTTTGTAATTCTACTGCACTACAATTCAGAGGTTAACCTGGTATTGTTACTCCACTACACTTATTTGAGTTACTTTGCAGATTCTGATTAATGATGTGAAATATAAACAACCCTTAAATCAGACTTTAGTTACAGTAAAATTCAGGCAAGCAGGACCCAAATGCAGATGAACAGAAAAAAAATACCTTTATTTCAAGGCTACTGGAACAAACTTCGACAAAACACTACTCTCACCCCGTGAGCAACGTCCAAATACGACAAGGAACTCACAAAAACTAACAGAAAACACAGAACCTAAATACACCCAGGACTAATCAAACAAACAAGAGACAGGTGAGGAGGGAGGAGAAAACACAGGGGCACCAGGTGAACACAATCCAGACGTCCCTAAAACACCAAAACAGTCCAATAAACGTCCAAAAAAAACCAAAAAAACAATGTCCAGCAGGGTGGGTGGAGGGGGACCGGAGGACGGGTTTGGGCTGACAACCCAGGAGCACCGCGGAGGCCCCGGAAGGGATCTCGGGCGGATGGCCCGGGGGCAAGGCAGAAGCCGAGAAGGGGGACTCGGGCGGACGGCCCGGGGGCAAGACAAAGTCCAAGGTGGGGGTTATGGAGGGGCGAAGGCCATGGCCCTCCGGGGGCCGGGCTCGAGGGCGAAGACCGCGGCTCTCAGGGGGCCGGGCTCGAGGGCGAAGACCGCGGCTCTCAGGGGGCCGGGCAGGAAGGCGCCGACGGGACAACGCCGAAGGCCGGGCAGAACCCGGTGTCGGCCGGACAGGAACCGCCGCCGGTGGGACAGGCCTCGGCAGGATCCCCCACGGAAGAGGACCAGGAGTTGGCAGGACCCCCGGCAGGAGGGCAGTCGGCGGGACCCCCAACGGGACAGGACACCGGATTGGCAGGACCCCCGGCAGGAGAGCAGTCGGCGGGACCTCCAACAGGACAGGACACAGGGTTGGCAGGACCCCCGGCAGAAGCGCAGTCGGTGGGACCCCCAACGGGACAGGACATAGGGTTGGCAGGACCCCCGGCAGGAGAGTAGTCGGCGGGACCTCCAATGGGACTGGACATAGGGTTGGCAGGACCCCGGCAGGAGAGTAGTTGGCGGGACCCCCAACGGGACAGGACATAGGGTTGGCAGGACCCCCGGCAGGAGAGTAGTCGGCGGGACCCCCAACGGGACAAGACATGGAGTTGGCAGGACCCCCAGCGGAACCTCCAACGGCACTTCAGTAGGAACTTGAATTGGGACTTGAGTAGGAACTTGAGTTGGGACTGGAGAGGGAACTTGACATGGGACTCGAGAGGGGACTCGAGAGGGGGCTTGAGAGGAAACTGGAGAGGGGACTCGAGAAGAAACTGGAGAGGGGACTCGAGAGGGAACTGGAGAGGGGACTCGAGACGAAACTGGAGAGGGGACTCGAGAGGAAACTGGAGAGGGGACTCGAGAAGAAACTTGAGATGGGACTAGAGTTGGGACTAGAGAAGTGACCTGAGGAGGGACTAGGGAAGGGACTACAGAAGGGACTTGGGAAGGGACAAGAGATGGGACTATGGCAGCTGGGGCAAGAGCTGGGCCTGGAACCATGGCTGCGGGGGCCGGAATTGAAGCCAGAATCATGGCTGTAAGGTCCGGTTCTGGAGCCGGAAACATGGCTGAATGGGCCGGCTCTGGAGCCGGAATTGAAGCCAGAATCATGGCTGTAAGGTCCGGTTCTGAAGCCGGAAACATGGCTGTAAGGTCCGGTTTTGAAGCCGGAAACATGGCTGTAAGGTCTGGTTCTGGAGCCGGAAAAATGGCTGTAAGGTCCGGTTCTGGAGCCGGAAACATGGCTGTAAGGTCCAGTTCTGGAGCCGGAAACATGGCTGTAAGGTCCAGTTCTGGAGCCGGAAACATGGCTGTATGGGCCGGCTGTGGAGCCGAATCCATGGCTGCTGGGGCCAGAACTGGGTCTGTAACCATGGCTGCTGGGGGCTGAACTGGTTCTGGAACCATGGCAGGGTTGACTCCAAACGGACCACACCGATGCGTGTGGTGTCATAACGGGAGTTGGGAGGCCTGGGGCTGTCAGGCAGGGGATAACACACCATGAGGAAATCCAAAATCCCGCCCGGCAAGAATCTCACCAAGCCTGGTTTCTCCATAGTTATCTGGCGCGCCGCTGCCAGAGCAGCCTCTCGCTGCTGAACCCCGGACGCTCCCATCCATTGATCAGAGCAGGTAGCCAAAGAAAAAGTAAAATCCAACAATTCCTGCTCAAAAGGATCTGCTGGGCCCATATTTGGTGCAAGCAGGACCCAAATGCAGATGAACAGAAAAAAATACCTTTATTTCATTACATTACATTACATTACATTGCATTTAGCTGACGCTTTTATCCAAAGCGACGTACAATAAGTGCGTTCGACCAACAAAATACAAACTTGAAGAAAACAGAATCATCAGGAGTACATCAGGCTTCATAGAGCAAAAACATTTCAAGTGCCACTCAACTGGCTTTAGATAAGCCAGCCCTTTATTAGTATATAAGTGCTTTGTTAATAGTGCTATCGCTCGAAGTGGAGTCGAAAGAGATTCGTTTTCAGTCTGCGCCGGAAGGTGTGTAAGCTATCTGCTGTCCTGATGTCAATGGGGAGCTCATTCCACTATTTAGGAGCCAGGATAGCAAACCCACGTGTTTTTGCTGATGGGAACTTGGGTCCCCTTCGCATCGAGGGTGCAGCGAGCCGTTTGGTTGATGCAGAGCGGAGTGCACGTGCTGGGGTGTACGGTTTAACCATGTCCTGGATGTAGGAAGGGCCAGATCCATTTGCAGCATGGTACGCAAGTACCATTGTCTTGAAGTGGATTCTAGCAGTTATCGGAAGCCAGTGAAGGCAGTGGAGGAGCGGCGTGGTGTGGGAGAATTTAGGAAGGTTGAAGAGCAGGCGAGCAGCTGCATTCTGGATGAGCTGCAGAGGTCGGATGGCACATGCAGGTAGACCAGCCAGGAGGGAGTTACAGTAGTCTAGGCGTGAGATGACGAGAGCGTCACTTTCTGGGTCAGCTGGGGACGCATCCTCCTGATGTTGTAAAGCGTGTATCCGCAGCAGCGGGTTGTAGCAGCTATGTTTGCAGTGAAGGACAGGTTGTTATCTAGGGTCACACCCAGATTCCTTGCAGTCTGAGTCGGGGAAACAACAGAGGTGCCAATGTTGATTGTTAGGTCAAGAGTGGGACATTCTTTTCCCGGAAGGAAGAGCAGTTCAGTCTTGTCAAGGTTGAGCTTGAGGTGATGATCAGACATCCACTGAGAGATGTCAGCTAGACAAGCAGAGATGCTTGCGACGACCTGGGTCTCTGAGCGGGGAAAGGACAGAATTAATTGGGTGTCGTCAGCGTAGCAGTGGTATGAAAAACCATGCGGGCTAATGACTGATCCGAGCGAATTTGTGTACAAGGAGAAGAGGAGGGGACCAAGAACAGAGCCCTGAGGGACCCCTGTAGTTAATTGACAAGGGTCGGACTCTCTCCAAGTAACCCTGTAGGTGCGGTCTTTGAGGTATGAGGTGAGGAGGGAAAGTGCAGAGCCTGAAACTCCAAGTGCTTGGAGAGTGCGAAGGAGGATCTGATGATTCACTGTGTCGAATGCAGCAGACAGGTCCAAAAGGATGATGACAGACGAGAGGGAGGCTGCTGTAGCAGTGTGCAGTTCCTCAGTGACAGCAAGGAGGGCAGTTTCTGTGGAGTGACCTGCCTTGAAACCAGACTGGTGCGGATCCAGAAGGTTGTTCTGATGGAGATAGCAGGAGAGTTGTCTAAAGACAGCGCGTTCAAGTGTTTTAGACAGGAACGGGAGGAGAGAGACAGGCCTGTAGTTTATTTCAAGGCTACTGGAACAAACTTTGACAAAACAGTACTCTCACCCCGTGAACAACGTCCAAATACGACAAGGAACTCAGAAAGACTAACAGAAAACACGAACCTAAATACACCCAGGACTAATCAAACAAACAAGAGACAGGTGAGGAGGGAGGAGAAAACACAGGGACACCAGGTGAACACAATCAGACAACTAGACACACCAGGGAAACTAACGACAGGAAGAAAAACACAGGGAAAAGGACCAGACAATATACCAAGAGGAAAACATGACAGGGAGAACAGCAAAACACCCAAAACAAGACATACAACACGTGACATAACACAATAATCGTAACAGAAATGCCATGAGACTGGGTTGAAATGATACATGAACACTGGGGGCTTGAATGTGTGATGAGAGAAGAAAAGAAAGTAAAAAGGCTTGGAAAAGCAGCAGAATATTTGAACTGCAAACTTCTGAACTAATTTGATGGCGAAGTATCTGTCACCATGGCAACGGCATTTGATGACACACCATAATATGCTTAGATGCGTTGATGGCTGCATCGTTACCAAACCTGTCAAGTTGTGGGGCGTTTGGAGCAGTTTCACTGAAGTTATGAGAAAACCGTGTTTCATGGCGAGCATTGTGTTGCCATGGCAACGGCATTTGAAGAAATCTCAAAACTGTCCCGTAGATGTCTTCACGGCTGGACTGTTAGCACAAATGTGAAGTTTGAGCACTTTTTAAACATTTTCATAGGAGTTATAGCGACATCATGTTTTATGGCGAGGGATACGCATCCATGGAAACGGCATATGGTGAGATCTCAGATTTAGCGTAGAGCTGTTGAGGCATGGACCGGTGATATACAAGTGAAGATTGGGGGACGATTGGACCGTGTCGATTGGACTTACAGCGACATCCTGTTTCATGGCGAGTTGTCTGTCGCCATGGCGATGGCATTTGATGACACCCCATAATACGCTTAGATGCGTTGATGGCTGCATTGTTACCAAACCTGTGAAGTTTTGGGCTGTTTGGAGTATTTTCACTGAAGTTATGAGAAAACCGTGTTTTATTACATTACTCTCTCTCTTCTCTTGACCTTCGGCATATGATGATGACACCCCATAATTGACGTAGAGCTGTTGAGGGCAGGACCATTAACCATTATCTGAAGTCTGCTGCTCTGAGCATGTCAGTTGGAGTGATGACATCATCGTGTTCCATTACACAGGTGTTTATATTTGAGCTAACGAGGTGTGCAGAGATCACAGGTTTCCATTGTTCTGAATGAGAGATAAACCTCTTACATGTGAACGTTTTGTGGAAGAACCGTAACAGATATCTGTGAAATTTCAAAACGTGAAGCATGTCAAGGAAGTTGAGTATCTGAAGTGTGATTTTTGTGTACTTTCGGGTTAATAATGTGGCCTTTTTGGCAGTTTAACTAAAGGTGTGCGGCTGCTACCGTGAGGAAATATCAGCCTGAAATTACAATGGGCTTTAATGGAGGAATGTTGAATGTTCTTGTCACTTCATGCCCTCAAGAGGCATTTTGTTTAATTATTTTTTGCTTAATTAATTGTCATTTTTCAAGCTACGAGATGTTTTCCTACGTTTGTCATGAAAAACTATGTCTCAGGAATGTAGGGTTTGGGAATTATGGCAGTTTAAAAAAAAATATGAAGGCAAATCTCAAGATGTTCTACCCTCTGTGATATCACGCACTCTAGTTAATGTTACAATCTGAAGAAAACCTATTTAACAAGGTCTGAACAATGTTTAATATCTCTAAAAGTAATAATCAGATTTAAAAGTTGTTTTACACGAATAATGTCAGAAGATGTGTAACATTTTAAAGTTGGAATGAGGTTTCTTAGTGAAAGTATGAAGGAACAGTTAGCAGTTGAAGTCGCATGAAGATTTTTCAAGTCTGAAGAGTTTCTCCATTGACTTCAATGTTAAACATTTGATGAATTATGGGATGTATGTCTGGAATTATGAAAGTTATGAATGAGAAAAGTAATAGCCATCGATTCCCGACCGAGCTGAACGTTTTAATGTTTGAACGGAGTTTCTGCGATGTTCAATGCGGGAGGAGAAGAGGGCCAAAATTCCGGCGGAATAATAAACTTTTCGTCCGTAGAATAACATATATGTATCAGCATTCCCACTAAATCAGTTGAACTAGTGCTTCTGGCCAATAATATTTGTAGCTCTGTTTTTGGTCTCTACCATCTGCTGAGGGAAATATCTGTTATTTTTTAGCTGTTAATGATTTACAATGCTCACCAGCTATTGCAAAACTTATTTTGTCTCTTGAGCTGATAGTGGCCTGGGCCACGTGAAGTTTCATTAAAAAGTACAAGTAACCTTTCGTAAAAGGTTACACTTTATAAGAGTATAAAATGTATCACATACATTATAGTTCTGGTTCCAAAGATCAAATATGGGAGATTATAAATGAGTATATTTTGTTTGACTTTAGCTAGAAAGTGTAATGGGTATACAGTTAATTGCGTGGCAACATTATGAGGGCTATATTTAATTTCGTGTTCATTAATGGAACATTCTATAAACGTCAGGTAAAGGGGCGGGGCTTGTTCTATGCTACAGAGGAAGACAACACACGCCGTTTCTCAATCTCGAGGATACTGGCTTCCAAGCCAATATTTCAAGGATGCTAGGTCATCGAGTGCCCCCGAAGGACTGTTCCAATCTCCAGCATACTTGGAATTCCACCGAGGCCGCGTCCTTGGTTTGGGGGAAATTTCGAGGCTTCACATGGGTAGACTTCACGTCCTTAAAATCCCCACAATGCTTTGCGCACGGACCAATTTCAAAAACCCTTGCGGAGAATGGCTAAACCGACGCAGCACACATTTAAATGTAAGTATGTAGTGGCATAGAACATGTGTTGGTAAATATGTTACTTTTTTACATTTGTTTGTTATCACCAAAAATGTGTTCCGTGAAAGTAAAGCAAGTTCATAATTAGATAGACATTCGTTTTCCGAAGCCGTGGCTTGGAAGCATACTTGCTTCGTTTCTGAAGGAAGTGACTGGGAAGTACGCGACTACCATTGGTTTGAATCCTACTTAAAGGACAGAAACAACTTTGTTTCTATAGGTAAATACACATCTGAGTTGACAAATATGACATGTGGGGTTCCTCAAGGCTCCATCTTGGGGCCTCTTATTTTTAACATCTACATGCTACCACTGGCTCAGATAATGAAAAACAACAAGATAAGTTACCATAGCTATGCAGATGACACAAATTTACGTAACAATTTCACCAGGAGACTATGCTCCAATTCAAACACTGAATAAGTGCATTGAACAAATCAATGACTGGATGTGTCAGAACTTTCTCCAATTAAACAAAGATAAAACTGAGGTAATGGTTTTTGGAGCCAAGTCAGAACGTATAAAAGTTAGCGCTGAGCTTCAGTCTGCAATGTTCAAAACAACAGATAAAGCCAGAAATGTAGGTGTAGTCATAGACTCTGACCTGAGTTTCAACAGCCACATTAAAACAGTTACTAAATCAGCCTACTATCACCTAAAGAATATATCTAGGATTAAAAGACTAATGTCACAGTAGGATTTGGAAAAACTTGTCCATGCTTTTATCTTCAGTAGACTCGACTACTGCAATGGTGTCTTCACAGGTCTCACTAAAAAATCTATTAGGAAGCTGCAGCTGATTCAGAACGCCGCTGCTCGAGTCCTCACTAACACTAAGAAAGTGGATCACATCACTCCTGTTCTGAAGTCTTTACACTGGCTTCCTGTGTGTCAAAGAATAGATTTCAAAATACTGCTGCTGGTTTATAAAGTACTGAATGGTTTAGGCCCAAAATACATTTCTGACCTCCTGCTAAATTATGAACCATCCAGATCTCTCAGGTCTTCAGGGACTGGTCAGCTTTCTGTCCCCAGAGTCAGAACTAAACATGGAAAAGCAACGTTTAGTTATTATGCTCCAAATATCTGGAACAAACTCCCAGAAACCTGCCGGTCCGCTACAACTCTGACTACTTTTAAATCCAGGCTGAAAACTTTTCTTTTTGTCGCTGCTTTTAATTGAACTATTCATATCTTAGAATGCACTGTAACTTTTATCACTGTAACTTTTATCCATGTATTTTTTCTTTTAATGTTTATTTTATTAGCTTTTCTTTTTAATGACTGATTTTAAATGCCATTTTCTTAATGTCTTTCATTTTTTGTAAAGCACTTTGAATTGCCTTGTGTTGAAAAGTGCTATATAAATAAACTTGCCTTGCCTAGTTAGTATCTAAGTGTGTTTTGTTTTTTGATTTGTTTTTTTGATTTTATTGCTCGAAGTGGAGTCGAAAGAGATGAGTTTTCAGTCTGCGCCGGAAGATGTGTAATCTTTCTGCTGTCCTGATGTCAATGGGGAACTCATTCCACCATTTTGGAGCCAAGATAGCAAACCGACTTATTTTTGCTGAACTTATTAAGCCTCAATGAAACATTTGTAGACAGTATATTAAATCACAGAGCTCCTACCATGTTTAGTTCTGACTCTGTCCCCAGAGTCAGAACTAAACATGGTAAAGCAGCGTTCAGTTATTATGCTCCAAATATCTGGAACAAACTCCCAGAAACCTGCAGGTCCGCTGCAACTCTGATTACTTTTAAATCCAGACTGAAGACTTTTCTTTTTGTCGCTGCTTTTAATTGAACTATTCATATCTTAGACTGCACTGTAACTTTTATCCATGTACTTTTTCTTTTAATGTTTATTTTATTATCTTTTCTTTTTAATGACTGATTTTAAATGCCATTTTCTTAATGTCTTTCATTTTTTGTAAAGCACTTTGAATTGCCTTGTGTTGAAAAGTGCTATATAAATAAACTTGCCTTGCCTTACCAAGCCAGCATCCTCGCGATTGAGAAACACCCCGTTAGAGAGAGTGGCACACTTGTTAGCCTGTTCCATTCTTCTTCGTTTTCCTAAGCCGTGGCTTGGAAGCATACTTGCTTCATTTCTGAAGGAAGTGACTTGGAAGTACGCGACTACCAAGCCAGCATCCTCGCGATTGAGAAACACCCCAGGGGTGTTTCTCAATGTCGAGGAAGGCTGCTCCAGAGCCACGATTTCAAGCATACTACCTCATCGTGCCGCCGAAGGACTGTTCCAATGTCCAGCATACTTGGAATTCTACCGAGGCCGGCGTACTTCGTAGCGAGAAATTTCGAGGCTGCACATGTGTAGACTCCGCGGTCTTAAACTCCCCACAATGCTTTGCGCATGGACCAATTTCAAAATCTTTGGCGGAAATCACGCTCCATTTAAGGCGGGGCCTTACATATGACGCACACCTGTTAGCCTAGTCCACAATTCTTCGTTTTCTGAGGCTAGGAAGGATTCTTGCCTCACTTCTGAAGGACCTGACTCGGAAGACATGGCTACCAAGCAAGCGTCCTCGACATTGAGAAACACCCCAGCCCGGGCCGGCCCTGACCAATGTGCTGCCCTAGGCAAGTTGCCGCCCCTAACCTCCCCCCCCCCCCCCCAAAATGCAGACACTCGCGCATGCATGCACGTGCACGGTTGTGGCATGACCACCAACACAGAAAGATATGGACACAAGATGTGTACAAATGTATTTAGTATCCTATCTATTTGAACATGATTTAAGTGGGGGGTGGACCTAACATCCTTTAGGGGGGTCCGGGGGCATGCTCCCCCGGGAATATATACTTGCACTTTTGAGAGCAAAATTAAGAGATCTATGTATACATCTCTCAACATCAATATGAAACGGAACTGTAAGCAGATTTCATTTTTCTTTCTGGACATTTCACAAATCACTCTCCTTTTAAACTGTATTCTTGTTTATTAATAACAACTATTTTTTACTGTCATATAGTATTTTATACCTGTTTTTCATCTATTCTCTTATTTTTTTATAACTATAATGATCATATAAAGGTGTGCCTTTACCTCACTGAGCTGATGTTATCAGAGCCTCTAAAGCTCTCCCCCCCGCTGCCACTTACACAGTAAATTCCAATGTTAATAAAAGCACACAGAAGCTGTATACGTTTTTTGGGAGTTTGATATATTTTTAAATGAACACAAATACAAAATTAAAACCTATAATTGCACACTAAAACCATTATTTCAAAAAAAATAACTATTTCATATAAACCTCTGGTTTTTACTGGGGCAGTTCAACTTGATTTTGGGGGGGAGTGCGCCTTATGGGCGCTGTACGCAATATAGGCGTAGTTCTGTTAGTATAAGATAACAAGATGTACTTTGTTGATCCAAAATCGGGAAATTGTGTTTTTTATTTCTAACTTTTTTTCTCCTCTTTTTCACAATTTTCGGCGCCCCCGATGGGTTGATGCGCCCTTAGCATTCGCCTATACTGCCTTTGCCAAGGGCCGGCACTGACCCCAGCTATCCTGTGGTTAGGAAATGTGTGAACTACAAGAGGTGAATACGATGCGTGCTTATGTTTTTTCAGCTTTTTCAAACTTTGAGTTTGAAGTGGAATACACAAATCGTGTAGCTATTTGCTTTTTAGCATTAGCGTAATTAGCTTTGTTTTTATATTTTTAGCTTTACATTTGAACCAAGTGGTTAAGCAAAGCTGTTGATAAACCAACATCAAATAGCACATGGATTGTTACTTAGCTGATTATTCATGTGACTGCAAGGGAGATGAGAGGAGTGGGAAGTCTTCTTTGTACTACCAATGGTGTGATCTTTGTCCCGCCTACAGTGTGCTCCTGATGCTGCTCTTTTCTCTTTGCTCTGTCGGACGTGCAATTCATTACCCCGCCTCCTCTTATCTAACTTCTCCAAGGACTGGTGAGCACTGATGAACTGGTACTTGTATTTAAAGCTTTTGAGAACAAGTGAAACGGCCATTACAAATGTAGGCCTCAATGCTCCAAACCAACCAGGCTTAAAGCACTTAAAGACTTAAAAGTCATAGGAAAAATATTTTGTTTTACTTAAATGGGTTATTGTTCTTATCTGCATTTATGTTGAATTAGTATTGTTTTTTCTCTGACCTAACAATTAACGAAAGCTTGTCTAATTGCATGTATGAGTCATATTTAATCACTGGTTATTCATAGTAATTCAAAAATAACTGTTTTAAAAGGGTTCAATCAAATAAATATGGAATATAACACAAATGAAATGGGAGGTTTAAAACCTAGATATGCAGTACATTCTTAATCTATTGGCGGCAATATCAGGCCAAGGTCAGGTGTTTACATTTCAGGAAAAGAGCACACACGTTGTAACAATAGTAATTGTTGTAAAAGTAGCCTATTTAGCCACATTTGAATCCCAGGCCCCTCCTAGTGCTACTACACATATCAACAGCTACATGGGATGGGTGCTACGTGTATTTATACCATTTGATCTTAGTAAATGTTTTGAAAACATTTTCTTGGACCTAGTGAGTTCCTCAATCTTTTTTTATAACTTTAATGCATGGTGTCTACTGAATTGCACTATTACTTAAAACATGTTATTTTCATGATGTTCTTACTTGTTTTAAAGTAGAATATGTATATTAAATAAATGAAATAAATCATGCATGAAAGGGTTTCTAACCTCAGTGTGTGACCTCATGCATTTGAGAATTTTCATAAAGAAAACTAGCTCAGTTAAATCAATGGAATTATTCTTCACTAAAAAGGCATTTCACTTTCAGCATCTTCATCTTGATGACATTAATTATAATGTTGACCTTTTCATTTTTCATGCATTGAACTCCTGTAATTAAAACAATTAATCCATAGTAATGTCGGTTGCCCAGAATACAATTTTGCCTTTATGATTTTATTAAAAAAAATTCAAGGTCTAGGTTGAGACAGGGGTTATACAAATGTGACCTGCTCTATCGAAATCAGTTGCATTGACCCTAAGACACATTTTGAGTTGTATACACTGTTGGAAAGAGGATATTCCTAGCTTTCTAATGATATCAGAATTGTTTTTGTACTCCAAATATTAAGCGAAATATGTCACATTATATAATGACAGGTGCGCATAATTTTACGTAATTAATCATATATTTTCGATTATAAGGAGTAGAAATATGATTCAGATATCCGCGGAATCGCTGGAAGAGTAGCTTTCCAGTGGTATCTCCTGTGAGACTGTAACCAGGGCACAGCAGCCAATATGGCCGCTCAAAGCAGCTTGACTTTACACTGTGTGGGATTGGTGGATTCGTGTGTCCGTCAAGGAAATCTCGGCCGGCAGCCATCAAGGTCTGAAATGACCAATGGACATCGAGAAATCACTAAGGACCTACCCACCAAGTAAACAAAACATAAACCACGTGTCTCCCATCAGTTTACGTCTGTGAGGGGAGAGCAAGCCCCCAGGAAGTGCGCCGGTGTCTGATGAGAATATTCGTTGTGGCCAAACGGCGGTACTACACTTCCTTTAGGTTGCTGGGCCCGGAAACACTTTTTCCCATTGACTTACATTGGGAAAGAGTGGTCTGTAACTCGTTGGATAATTTTTTTTAAAGTAAATAAACAACCCAGTATGAACACTTGTATAGCCCTTATTAAAAAAAAAATGCGTTCCTCAAGTTGTAAAAATGTGCTAATAACGTTATTCTGGGAGTTATTTCCCTCTGCATTATGAACGCGCATCTAACCCACGGGACCGCGCCGCCCGGCACGTTCATGTTACGTGTTCAGCACTACATGCGTTTATCTTTACCCATGGATGCACAATAAGAACGGACCCATATCGCCTTACTGCCATCCCACGGAGCTGTAATAATGGATATATTGCACATGTTTGCTGTAATTCATCATTTGTAAAATATTATACTACATGGGCCAGGGCCGGACTGGGACAATAAGTCAGGCCGGGAATTATACACCCAGCCAGGCCACTACCAGTTTTCTTTTGTGCCATTTTCCTGGATTTATTTGTCAATATATACAGTGTTGCTGTGCAAATCTATTTAGGCATTGCTGTGCACATCTAGGAACCTATCCATGTGAACATATTTTAAGTGGAGGTGGACCTGAAATCCTCTAGGGAGGTCCGGGGGCATGGTCCCCCGGTAAGATTTTTTTTAAATGTTGGACTTAAATGCATCAATCTGGTGCACTTTGAGGGGGAAATAAAGAGACAACACCCATATGAAACAGAACATTATACATTATACATTATACATTTAAATAATCATAACATCATAAGTACATGGCCATAGCCAATAACATACCATATCCAATATGAAAAAACATTGAAACTTGTTTATTTATTTGTTTTTGGTTCATTTATATGTGAGTGTGTCTGGGCTCCTGAATCAGCCTCACCCGTCTCCCCCCTGCTCCTCTTTGAGGCAGCAGCAAAGACTAGTTTTAGCTCTCAACAAGTTTATAAAGTTTATCTTACTTTTTTTCACCAGTTAACATTTTATTTTTTATTATTCATGCATATTTTACTAATCACTCCACCTTCAAATGGAAATATGTGTTTACATAAATGGTGACCAAACCGTTTGAGACCCACTGAGAACTTAGACTAAGTTAACTATCTAAACACTCATGAGTCCTTTACCTCACCTGAGCTGTAGTTATCAGTCTCTCAGTCTGACAGCAGAGGACTCTCCCCCCACCTTGTTGACAGCTCATTATATCCGTTAGCGCAGCTAGCTAGCACCAGATGGTAACAACAACAATACACGTAACCGGTGCGCATGCTTTCTCTCTCTCGCTCGCTCGCGCCACACATACACACCCTCCCGAGCTTGAATGACACACATAGACCAATCCAGGCCATTAGTGTATGATCTGTATGAAAGTGGCCATGTCGGCAGGCCACATCATGTAGACAGCCAGTCACCCTCTGTGAGGCAGAGTCAGACCCACATTTGCGCAGCGTTGCATTCACAATACCTACATTAAAAAAAGAAATTCCTCAGGCAGCTGGCCACTTAACAGGCCAGGCCATCGGGAAACCTCCCGGTCCTCCCGATGGCCTGTCCGGGCCTGACATGGGCTGTATGATTAAATCTTGTACCGTTAAAGTTGTATTAAATAAAGTTAATATTACCGACGTTAGATTAACGTCCCTGTAGCTTATTATTGCACTAAGAAGCTTATTGCACTGTGTGTATATATTCATACGGTGCAATAACTCTTTCATGCTAAATGAAGCTCTGTTGGATATCACTAGATCCTGTTACAGCGTAATATAAGTACATAACGATTGATGTGTACATTAGCATAATTACTAGCTAGCCGCTAGCTGCTAACTGCCGCCTCGTTAATATCAAGTCCAGGGACGTGCACAGGTACGGGCTAATGTTGCCCGGGCAACGGCCCGTTTGGCATTTTTGGCTGACCTGCCCCTCTGGAGAGAGCGAGAGTTTGTTTTTCTTGTTTCTGTTGTGGCCGAATCAACATGATAAGCCCACAATTAGTATTGTAGCGTCTCGCTGCTGGAAACACACTTTGTCAGCGCTGTCATCTGCCAGTGCGTTAAGACCACCTCAGTGTCGGATTTGGGAAATTTGATTTTGAGTTGTCTCATCATGGCAGTAATAGTTAGAGTATAGGCGACAACCCAGGGGACTTTACTTCCTCTTGATACCGTCGGTTATTTACAAAAAAAACACCTAAATATAGCGTAGGCCTACTTGTTATTGTGCTTCTGTCTTTCTGTGTCTTTTCATCTGTAAACTCCCTCAACGGGGCCGCTCCATGGATGTATAATAAGAACTGGATACAGCGTGGGAGGCGGGGCCTCATTCATTTATATGAGAGTTGCTCATTGGCGCATGATGATAAAATGGCCCAACTTTTGAGAGAGCGAAACGTCACAGATTACCCGGCATGCCTGAGAAGTACCCGTATATGCGCTCATAGCGCATGCGCAACTTTAACCAAAATGCTCGTTCACATCAAGCACGTCAATTTGGGTACACGTAAGTTACAGAACCGCGCGTTCATGACAGCATGGTAATGATTTGTTATTATGATGGATTTGATATTAACGAGGCGGCAGTTAGCAGCTAGCTAGTAATTATGCTAATGTACACATCAATCGTTATGTACTTATATTACGCTGTAACAGGATCTAGTGATATCCAAGCAACAGAGCTTCATTTAGCATGAAATAATTATTGCACTGTATAGGCCTATATATATATATATATATACACAGTGCAATATGAAGCTACAGGGACGTTAATAACGTCGGTAATATTAACTTTATTTAATACAACATTTACGGTACAAGATTTAATCATACTGCCCATGTAGTATAATAATGAATTACAGCAAACATGCAATATATCCATTATTACAGCTCCGTGGGATGGCAGTAAGACGATATGGGTCCGTTCTTATTGTGCATCCATGGGTAAAGATAAACGCAACTCACATTGATTTCTCATACAGCATCTCTGTAAACTACGTGTATTCACTGAATTTCACTCTCTGCCTTTTGCGGCTCGTTGTAGCTCCAATAGCTCCAGCCCCCACCCTCCCTGTGAGCACAGTGTGCTCTGATTGGTCCGGACCATGCTGAACACGTAACTTGAACGTGCCGGGCGGCGCGGTCCCGTGGGTTAGATGCACGTTCATAATGCAGAGGGAAATAACTCTCAGAATAACGTTATTAGCACATTTTTACAACTTGAGGAACGAATGTTTTTAATAAGGGCTATACAAGTGTTCATACTGGGTAGTTTAAAACAAATTATCCAATGATTTACAGACCACTCTTTCCTCATGTAAGTCAATGGGAAAAAGTGTTTCCGGGCCTGGCAACCAAACGGAAGTGTAGTACCGCCGTTTGGCCACAACGAATATTTTCATCTGAGTCCGGCGCACTTCCTGGGGGCTTGGGCAGCTCGCTCTCTTTTCTTGATCGCCCTCTCACGGGTGAACAGTTCAATGTCCCGCTTCATTGTAGGATTTCTGCCATGTCTCTACCACTTTAGTTTGACCATCTCTGTTATTAAGTTATAGAATACTAAATAAATAATTAGATTAATTAGACCAGTGGTTCTCAAACTTTTTCTGTCAGGCCCCCCCTTTGGAGAAAAAAAAAAGTCGGGCCCCCCCAACACAAATAGTCAGGCTCAGTGGCGGCGCCAGAGATTTATTTTGGGGGTGCTGTGGGGTAGCTTGACGTTTCATAGAGGGTGCTCAAACATTTAGGGTTTCCCATTAATGTACCAGCGCTACAGTGGAATGTTCTACTGCAACACTCCCCACGCATATACATAATGTACGCAGGGGTCAAGTGCTATTTTTTATAGGTGGTGTGTGGACCTCACATAGGGGGTCCGGGGGCATGCTCCCCCGGGAAGATTTTTAAATATTGAAGTTAAAAGCATCAATCTGGTGCACTTTGAGAGCAAAATGAAGAGATCTATGGATACATCTCTCAACACAGAACTGTAAACAGATTTACTATTTCTTTATGGATATTTTACAAATCACTCCCCTTTCAAACTTTATTCATGTTTTAATGTCATATAGTATTTCATACCTGTTTTTAATGTATTCTCTTATTTTTTTATAATGATCATATAAACGTGTGCCTCGGAAATAATTGTTTACATTAATGGTGACCAAAATGTTTGAGACACACTGAGATAACACTGAGAGTCCTTTAGTTCACTGAGTCTCTCAGTCTGACAGGAGAGGACTCTCCTCCACTTTGTTGTTGAAAAAACTCCTTATATCCGTTAGCGTAGCTCGCTAGCACCAGAAGCTAAAACAACGATTCCGTAGGGTACTGGTTCTATCGACTTCTCTTTCTAGAGGCTAGTCGAGATCGCACGAGAATATCTTATCGAGCTATCTATATCTCTCTCTCTCTCTCTCTCTCTCTCTCTCTTATCTCTCTCTCTCTCTCTCTCTCTCTATCTCTCTTCTCTCTCTCTCTATCTCTCTCTCTCTCTCTCTATCTCTCTTCTCTCTCTCTCTCTCTCTATAATCTCTCTATCTCTCTCTGTTCTCTCTCTCTCGCTCTCTCTCAACCACAAATGGCTCGTTCCACACACACACACACACACACAGAGCCGAGCTTTAATGAAAACACCAGAGACCCAGATGTTAATAGTACTGTATCATATTCATTTTCGAATTCAATATTGTTCAAAATATGTTCTTTTTTTTATCTTTTTTTTTTAATAACCATTTTTTCCTCCTGGTTCTCTCGCACCCACCCCCCCTGTCATGCCTCTGCACCCCCCTGGGGGGGCGCGCCCCCCACTTTGAGAACCACTGAATTAGACCGTCACTGCACTCATAAAGAATGATAAGAATAAGAATATTACATTACATTACATGTTACTTGTTAGACGCTTTTATCCAAAGCGACTTACACACTCAATACTGTGGGCAATCCCCACAGGAACAATTTGGGGTGAAGTGTCTTGCCCAGGGACACAACGACATGCTGACTGCAGCGGGGTTTGAACCTGTGACCCTCTGATCCGAATACCTACGGACAACCCACTACGCCACACACCTCCCCAATGCGTATTGAACTGGTTTCATTCATTAGTTTATTTAAGGTAATTAGTTAGAGGCCCTATTTTATCAGTATGTCCTGCACAGCAGTTACAATGGGCAAACTACATTAGAACAGAATTGTCCCCATTTTGTCTTTAATAGTTCCTAACATTAGATATTTTAATGAGATATGGACCGCAAAATATTTTTTAAATCAAGTAGTCGCCTTATCTTATTTTGTTATGAGATGTTAATTACTGTTCAATTTAGTTGATGTAAACATCGTTTGGTTTCTTTATACGGTGGCCCTGAAGTGCAAGACACCACAGCATTTCACAAAACGCCACAGCATTTCACAAAACGCCACAGCATTTCACAAAACGCCACAGCATTTCACAAAACACAACAGCATTTCACAAAACACAACAGCATTTCACAAAACGCCGCAGCATTTCACAAACACAACAGCATTTCACAAAACGCCGCAGCATTTCACAAAACACAACAGCATTTCACAAGCAGAGGGTTTAGTTTCCTCTTGTCTGGAATCCATCGATCTGATTGATTATTAGCGGAGCAAATGATAAAAATACTACGGAGGGAAGATATTTTCGTTTGTAATTTTGCGTTTGTGTGTATTGTGTTTGTTTCCCGGGGAAAACACTCAAGAGAAACACCGGCTGTTGTTCTACCTGCTGTGACGTTAAGTTACTCCGTTCTCCGCTTGTAATTATGCCGTTACAAGCTTCAAAGTTGTATTTACCATCTGAATTTGCCGAAACAAGTTTAATATTCTGAAAGCCAGGACTTTGTTTAATTGAAATCAGATGAAAACAAACTGTAACGGACCCTGTCGTGTTAACTATGATTACTATACTATAGCAGATTGTGAGCCTGTCTTCGTCCCTTTACAAGCTTCAAAAATGTATTTATCGTGTGATTTTGGAAATAAAAGTTTCATATTCTGAAAGCCAAGACTTTGTTTGTTTAAAATCAAACAAAACACCCGAACACCGAAAAAATTGTTTTTTACGTAAATCCACGTTTATTTTTAAATGAGCCGTTGCGACTTCCGACTGATTTCGATAGAGCGGGTCACAAATGTTTTTACATATTGAAGAAAATACAATTATGCAAAGCCAAAGGCCCTCTCATAAAATATACAGTAAATATGCTTCATTGCTAATTTTTCCCAAAGTATATGTACTGAAATATATTAAATAAAAAACTGTCAAATTACTTGGGACAGCATAACTGCATGGAGCCAGACATTAGTCAATATGTACAAAACACTTGTTATGGCCCACCCAACACAATTAAACAACTGGGTTTATAAATGAACCTGCATTCAAAAGTTTCAATGATCACCAACCAACCTAGAAATATCAGTTTGCAAATGTGTTTGCATAAGAGAAATGTTATGTAACAAGTAATGTGTAAAGACAACCATCAGAGCATAACATATTTAGCATATTGTATTCCTCTTCTAATCGTTAAGTTGCTTAAATTGCACTCCTAAACAGATGAGAATGTGACCTTGATTGTGGTTTCCCATCCATCTAACTGAGGGAGCGAACTCGTCCTTTAACAAGATAACTTTTCTCTGATCTAATGGATTTGACTCTTGAGGCAAAGTGATCGGGCTGCATCCTCTCCTTTATTTATAAAACATGGCAAACTCTTTGTCACCAGCCACGAACAGACATTCCAAGTGATGCATTATTGAGAGAACCAATCTCAGACCTTTTACTCTCACTGTAGTTCCTCAATTCATCACAGCAGAAAAAAGACTGCTCTTCTTCTTTCCGACTGTCTTTTCTCACATTTACCGTCTCTTTTACTCTCAGGCATGTCAACAAAGGCTGTGTGACAATCCCAAAGGTGCTTTGCTTCTAGTTGAAGTTGAGAGGCTTTTCTATTTGGCAGTCACTTAGTGCAGACCCCTCCCTTCTCGTACCCGTGTCTGCTCTGTTCGGCAGGTTAGATTGCAGGGCGTCAGCGGATTCACTGACTGTCACTGCAGAATGACAGTGTCCTGACCAGTCTTTTGAAGCTGATGCCTTCCGGGTCTGCCCCAGGGTTGTTGAGGCATGCTGGAGTCTGCCATAGGTGGAGGACTCCTGCAGTACCAAGGCTCATTTTGATTAATGGACCTCTCTCTGCCCCTGAGTGAGCAATTATCAGAGGGTAGGCAAAGTCGTTCATCACTGTAACTGAGCAGCAGCAGGTCTCTTCCACTGTTGAAAGTCCCACCTGCAGGGCGAGGGGTCTACATCCACATCCTCCACCTCTACTCCTCCTCCTTCCTGACCAGGCTGCTGGCTTATGTTTGACCAGGAGGTACTGTCGGAGGGTCAAAGAGCCAAGGCTGTAAAGGTACGTTACCGGCAGATCAGATTTCCCTTGCCTGGGCTTTTTGCCGTGATCAAATTGAAGGCTACACATTACTGTGAGGTCAGGTTTCTATTCAGGCCAGTGGCACCACGCCTGGAATTCACTTAAGGCTTTGGAACATGACTGGCATGTGTTGTGAACAAGCCATTGTCTGCAGCTGTTGGTGGATGTGTTCAGCATACTAACTGTCTTTCACAGACTGAAGGAAAGCTACAGTTAAAAACTGACTCAATCTCTTGAAATTCCTTGTACTTGAATTAAAGCAGACCATATCCCGTTTTTTTGTTCATGTGAAAATAGGCTTGTTGCAATATACCGGCATTGACCAAAATTGTGATTGAATTGTGACTAAATATCGATATATGTTAATAATTTATCTGATCTGATCTGATTGTGCTCCCTATCTCTGTTTCTTATCCTATATCTATTAGAACTGCTCGGGTCTTGATAGATTGAGTGGGGAAGTTCATGAGATCTTTCTAGAGGGTTATCAAGAATAACTTTTATCCAATGACCTTTTCCCTCTCTGTCTGACAGGGGGCCCAAACATGTTTCATCAATCATCAATAATTAACATTAATATAACGTCATATTGATAATGTACTCATTAAACTTACGATTCATTTAACTTATTTTCTTCCAAAAGTTAATTATCCAAAGCATCGAACACCCTCTATTTACATGTAATGGTTTGGTCCTGCCTTCAAACGCTGTGCAGCACCGGCCCTTTCTAGCAGAGTGAGAGCATGTGAGCAGGGATGCTAGTACTTACGTGTGTACGATGTCTCAACGACTAACAAAGTCAGGCTTTCAAGAAAGAAAATAAAGGAGAGAAAGACAAGAGAGGGACTAAAGGGCGACAGTATGTCACCCAGTTTTTCAAAAGAAAAGGTGGGTGTGGTGGAAATTAGTCTGTTATCTAAGCGTAGTCCATTGTAAATAATAATTGTAATGTTTTGCTGACATTAAAGGTGGGGTAGGTAAGTTTGAGAAACCGGCTCGAGATACACATTTTGTTATATTGCATGGAATGCTCTTAAAATCCCGATAGCAATGAATATCTTAAGTGCTTTGACAAAAAATCCATAATAAAATGTCATCTGTGGAAGCCGTGGCGCTGTAAAAAGCACGACCAATCATTTTAGCCGGCCCGGCAAAAATAACTGGATGGCCTACCTGCCTGTCAGCCTTCCATCTGTGCACAAACTTATCTCGTGCCCTCATTGGTCATGTGCGCGTTCGTGTGTGTTGGAGGAGAGGCTCTGTAAGGAAGTGGCAGATTTTTTCCGGTTGTGTATTTTCAAATTCTAGCGCACTCGAGCTGGTTTCTCCAAAATTACCTACCCCACCTTTATACTGTTAATATCTTCACAGAAAATTCAGAGGTTTTTCATTTCACTCCTCTTTTAGCTGACATTTAATAAATGCAGGTACATTTTTAGCAGCTATTCATACTAAATCAGTTGTCCCTCCCCCTGGTGCCAGGACCAACAGATCCATCTTTAGGCTCAGCAGCCCTGTCCCCCCATAAGGCTTTGCAGTCTTGCCATGCTGTCCATTACAAGCCAGTTGACTAGAAAGCTGGACTTCAAGGACTTGATCAGTGACTTTGCCTGTAAGAAGGCTAGGCGCTGGGCTCCTGGTGAGTAAGGCTGAGCCAAGGCTCGTAATAACTGTTAAAGGGCAAGGCTATGGTAACGATATTGGATCACTACACACAAGATGCATGATGAGAAAAAGACTGAGAACAGGTAATAGGCTCTGATTTAGCACCACCATCAGGCCTTTTCATTTCCGTTTTGTTGTCCGTTTACACTTTAATACCTGCTTATTTTGTAGTTGGTATGTATATTTAATTAAAAAATCTGCTGCTTGTTATTTTTTTTGTCATAGCATTTTATAAATGATAATATTGGTGTTAATGTTCACTTTATTTTAATTTAAGAGGTCATGTATATTTAAGTTATATTTATTTTGATTTATGAATATACCATTAACATTTTTTTATTAAAAAAGGCATGTACACCATAAAAGATTACTATTGAGGTCTATTGTCAGGAATGTTAGTGTTATATCAAATAGTGAATTCTACCGTAGCAGAATGTTGCAGTAGAATGTTGCACGTCTGCACAGTGTTATATGTTCACCGCTCAGTGTCAGTAAATATTGTGCAGTTAGTATTGCACTACAAGATAGATGCAAGCCTGTACAGGTAGAGTTATTTAAAGCATAAATGAGTCGGTTGGGTTCTGGAGGTGTGGTTACAGCATTGTGCTTGGTTGGCATGGCCTGGGCCTGGTGGTGGGGCCCAATGTGATATCTTTTCATGGGGCCAAAAATCCCTGGCGGCGCCCCTGTCTGTGTATTCTCTTGTTCCAATTAACCCAGCCAAATATTTTTTCTTGTTTTGTATCTATATCTACGCCGGGATCCGGAGTCGAGGCAGATCCTCTTGCTGTAGTCCTGTGTCTTGGATCCTCTATCCTGAGTTCTGGATTAAGTCGTGGACTTCGGGTCGTGGCTGAACCTGTCTCTGCGGTCCTGCCTTGGGTCTCGTCATGCTGCTTCCCTGATGGCTTCCACAGGATTGTAGCTGACATCCTCGTGGATTCATCTTCTTATTACAGTCACATGCATTTCCTAACATTCGGTCTATATGCTGTAAAATGTATTATCTCTTCGATTTACACACGGCATCTATTGCACGTCTGTCCGTCCTGGGAGAGGGATCCCTCCTCTGTTGCTCTCCCTGAGGTTTCTCCCATTTTTTCCCCTTAAACTGTAGGTTTTCTCTGGAGGTTTTTCCTTGTACGATGTGAGGGTCTAAGGATAGAGGGTGTCGTTTTTCTCAAACTGATATTCTGAACAATCTGTGCTGTTGTATTTGCTGTAAAGTGTCTCTACTGTAGGCTATTTTTATTATATGTACAGCACTTTGGCTCGACCAAAAATCGTTTATAAATGTGCTATATAAATAAAACTTGATTTGATAATATTTATACACTTTTTATACAGTAATGTTAACAGACATTCTCTCTCTTGACCTCCCTTGACGTAATTCATTTGACAAAAAGAGACACAGCAGATTTGGCTGATATCAATATTCTTTTTTATATTTTGAATACAATAATTGTGTACTAAAATATGACAAGGGGACAGCCCTTTGTTAACAATAAAGCTTATTGCCGTAGAAGCTCTAGTAGGCTTTTATTAATTTATTGACATGTTTGTTCAAACATTTACAATCATTTTATTTTCTATTTGGGTAAGGGCTAATCAAAAAGCAGAATTAATCACGGCACCTGCAGAGATAATTTGTTTAAATGCATGTTGATTTTAAGAATATATGCTGCAATAAAAAGATAGCACTTGATCATTTGCAAGAAGCTTTCCAGCAACCGAACGGTCCAGTCTGTTTAGCAATCCACACTCAACATGCTAGTAGCAGACACAACTGAGAAATTCACACTCAGACAAGAAACACCTAAACGCCATTGACGTTTAGGCGTTGTTAGTGTCCATTAGTGTCCACTAGTGCTCTTGAGGGTTTGTTAGTATTCACTGGACTAAAGTTGTTTGTCTAGCTGAGCAAACTCTGACCCTTTATACAAGCAGAACGTATAAACCCCAGTTATCCATCTTTCAAATCATGTGCAAAAGCATATTTTTTATTTTACATATTTATAGCTTCTCGATTTCTCCCAATGCAACGTTGAAGAACGCACTACACTGATTCTGGGAAGTTTGCATTTAAGCTGGTAAGACATGTGTTTAAAGAACTGGAAGTAATATGTTCAATTCACAATACACCTACAAACCAAAAACCCACCCACTGTTAAAAATGCAATTAACCAAATTGTTGTTCCTTCAAGGGACCAACAATTTACCTGAATCTATTGGTCAATTACCAGTTTGTTTTTTCGGTCTGACCCCATCGCCTAATGCCTTTGGAGGAAGGCCAGAATCTGATTTCCTTTTAACGCTGTCTAATGGGCTGTCGACCTATACATTATGAATGCAAACCAACTGAACACAACCGTGCCACCAACGCTATTAGGGCCTTTTTCTATTCATTGATTTCTCCCTCTTTTTAGCTAATGATTTTCTCCTCTTTGTATGCACGCTGGTGAATCTGTTAAATACTTTCCATTGTGGACTCTGCAGAGTTTTTGGAATGCATTTGGAGTACAGAGGATTTGTTAGAAGTCGCTGTTATCAAATGCGAACGTGTAATGCATCCAAGATGAGCGATGTCTCTGTCACTATTTATGAGGGTGTCTGACTTTTCACTTGAGAGGAGAGTAGGCAGGGCTTTATAGATTTTTAACTGATTATAATACTTTTTACTCAAACACCCTTTATACCATTTTTTATAAACTGCTGGTTTTGTGTGCATGACATTTCAGAAGTTTATACTTTGAAGCTAGAAGGAAACTGAAGTGAATAACCCACAGGAGTGTGATAGGTACATAGTTTGTTTCTCCACATGAGTAAAATCTATCATGAGAAATCTGGTCAGACATTTTCTGCTGTGCACTGGAAATGCTGAAATCTTTCCTGCCACCTTGTCCGCCCTCCATCTCACTCTCCACTATATCTCCCAGTGCATCTATTGCCATTCCCTTGCCCTCCTTTTTTTAGCATCTCTAACTGTCTTCTCCATCTCTCGCTCACATCTTTATATCACTTTCAATTTTTGCACGGTGAGAAGAAAATGGAGTGGGAGAACTGGGTTGCAGGATAAGATGGAGGTCTCAGAGTGGACAAAAATAAAATCCAATCTCACTAAAAAAATAATTGCCCCCCACCTCACCAAACTGCAGTGCTCCTAGCAGGCCTTACCTACACATCTCCAACAATCTCAAAACCTGACACACGGTAGGAGGGCAAAAAGAGACGGACCATGCACTAACCCACCTCCACTCTATCGAAACTGAGATTGGACACACACACCATTGCCCTTTTTTAAACTTTTTAAGCCACTACTTGCTTTACTTCACAGATGGAGTGTTCCAGGTGCTCCCAATTTGTCATGGTCAGAGTTGCAAGTCGAGACATTTTAAAGATCTAAACAATTTTAGGAGTGAAAGAGGCAGGCACTTCATGTCGTTTCTTTTAGATGAGTCAGCCGGTTTGATTTGGACAGATGAGAAGCAATAAGCTGTTTGTTCTATGTTGAGATGACTCCATGCAGCAAGCATTGTGTGTCTATTGTGCTAATGATGGAGCAAAGCCTCTCACAGCAGTAGGTACCTTTTAGCCATCAAAACACTATAAACATAACAAGGCCACAGCTATATAGGCTGACAGCTCAGTAGGAATGTTGACATGTGACTAGAACTGATGTGGAAAAAATACAAGGCTACAGAACAAATAAAATGAGGGGGGATTTCATCTTTGAATGACACGCGTCTCTTTATCTTTTGCTTTTTTAGATCTCTACATCTACAAGGTTACAAGTGTGTGAGTATTTGTTGATAGAAGCTTTGTTGAATCAAATTCAGATTTAGTCTTCCAAATATTTTCTCTCATGTTTTTATTTGTACCACAACCTCCCAAAATGGGGGGAAAAAAAACAGACATCTTCTTCAGATATTTTTGGCCGGCAAAGTTAGAAGACACCTACAGTACTTATTTTTGGAGGGTTAGTAATAAGGATCCTCCAGAACTGTAATCTAGTTGAGTGACAGCAGCACACAATGACTTTCTCCACTCCTAACCAGAAGACATTCAGTAAAAGCAATGCAATTCATGAGAGGAGAACGCAGACAGCGAGCAGGGGAAGAGAAAAGCACTCAGCCACAAAGAGATAAGAAAGAGGGAAAAAGATGAAAGATAGCAAAGGTGGGAAAAAATCCCCTCAAAACCTAATTTTTTTTCTTCCTAATACACATTTTTGAGGTAGATCCTCAGTCATTTGGGGCCTCATCCTGACTTTCTATTACCGTTACCATTTTGTGCGCCCACATTTTTCAAGACAAGCCCCATTAGACAATGTATTTAAAGTTATTACATTACATTTCATTTAGCTGACGCTTTTATCCAAAGCGACTTACAATAAGTGCATTCGACCAACAAGATACAAACTTGAAGAAAAGAGAATCATATAAGTACATCAGGTTTCATAGAGACAACCCATTTCAAGTGATACTCAACAGGCTTTAGATAAGCCGGTCCTTTGTTAGTATATAAGTGCTTTGTTATACAAAGTGCTTAGTTAGTATATGAGTGCTTAGTTGCATATTGGGGCTGAACATCCGACTGTGAAGAATGTGGTACTGCACATATTGGAACAAATGATGTTGTGAAACAACAGTCAGAAGTGCTGAAAAAAGACTTGAAATGTTTGTTGGAAACTGTCAGCTCTCTAAATGCAGAGGTGTTCATCAGTGGCCCTCTACCGCCAGTCAGAAGAGGAGTGGAGAGATTCAGCAGATTGTTTGCACTGAACACCTGGCTTTCAACTGCCTGTACTGACCATTCTGTCCATTTTATTAACGATTTTAACTTTTTCTGGGATCGCAGACATATTTTCAAGGCAAATGGAGTTTGTCTGAACAAATCAGGAGTGAAATTGTTTATCTCTAACATATTCAACTGCCTGCGTCATCAATCTGTTCCCTCTGCCAAGGACAAGCGGCATCAATCTGTTCCCTCTGCCAAGGACAAGCGGCAAGAGGAATCAAAACAGGAGAAAGACACAACACATCGCGCAGAAAACCCTGAGGAATTATCACTGCACCCGCCTGAGGAATGTTCTATGAGACACATGGAGGATTCTCCACTGCCCGTCACCCCCCCCCCCCCCCCTGTCAACGCCTTTGAGGATACTCTTCATTCATCCCCCAGCTCTCTCTACTCTCCGCTCACCCTTTCACCCTCGCCCACCCCCCTGGAGTTCGATGACCGCATGAAGGCGACACGCAGGGCTGGCACCGATTCCTTCCTGGAGTTCAATAACCAAACTAAGGCGATACGCAGGGCTGGCAGCATGTCCTTTACCCCCGCTCCTCAACGACGCCCACCAAAATCACTGAAGCAGAGACGCGCACCATCTCCCCCGTCGTCATCAAGAAAGCATCTGCAGTCTCCGAAGCCTGATAAGGATGTGTGTGTACAAAATGCAACTAACTCTTACTGATATGTGCTGGGTCCAGGCTCAAGGGCGTATGGCACTCTCAACTCTTTCCAGGACATCCCGGGGCCCTGCCTGCCTATAGCTTTGCCGATATCTGTGTTGATAGGTAATAGAGTAAGAACGGTGAATCATCTTAGATACAGGAAGCGCTCAAACGTTTGTGTGAGTTTATCTAATTTAGCAGTGATTTCATGTCAGCCACAGCTTGTTACAAAAAAAACATGACTGATAGTGTGTTTAACAAACTTAAACTAGCTTTATTAAATGTCAGGTCATTGGCAGGAAAAACATTTTTAATCAATGATTGTATCACTGAGCACAATCTCGATTTTATGTTTTTAACAGAAACTTGGATTGAACAAAATAACAGTGCAGCTGTTCTTATCGAATCAACACCTCCCAACTTTAGTTTTATGAGTCAGGAAAGAATGCATAAGAAAGGGGGTGGAGTTGCTATTCTGTTCAATGATTCCCTTCAATGCAGGAAGACATCTTATGGGAACTTTGATTCTTTTGAATATGTGGCCCTTCAGCTGAAATGCTCCTCTCGAGCTCTGTTCCTAAATATCTATAGACCACCCAAATACTGTGCAAGCTTTTTTGATGACTTTACTGAACTGCTGTCTATAGTGTGTATTGACTTTGACCGTCTAGTCATTGTTGGTGATTTTAACATCCATGTTGACAACCCCCAGGACAGAGGGGCAAAAGAACTGTTTTGTGTTCTTGATAGCTATGGACTGACTCAGCATGTGACGGAGCCCATGCACAATAAGGGGCACACTCTGGACTTAATTATCTCAAAGGGTCTGAATATCTCTAAGGTTGTGGTGACTGATGTTGCTCTCTCTGACCATTCCTGTGTTTTCTTTGAGAGCTCTATTTCTGTTCACAAAAATGTTCAAAAAGAGGTAACCACAAAGCGATATTTAACTGAAATTACTAGGGAAATGTTTACTCAGAATTTTTCTTCCACACTTGCCCCTGCTAACATCTCAGTAAATGAGCTAGTAGATCATTTTAATTCAAAAATTAAAAATGTTATAGATGCCATTGCTCCAACTAAGGTAAAGGAAGTGACTGGGAAGAAAATATCTCCATGGAGAAAGGCCATGCCCGTGAGAGCAGAAAAAAGACAGTGTCGAAAAGCTGAACGTAGGTGGCGAAAAACAAATCTCCAGGTTCACTTTGAAATCTATAAAGAGAGACTTGGCCTTTATAATTTGGAATTGAAAAACGCACGACAATCGTTCTTCTCTGACATCATTACCAAAAACAAAAACAACGCACGTGCCTTGTTTGCTACCGTCGACAGACTAACTAACCCCCCAGTGTCAGTAGCCTCTGAATTTCTATCCACCAGGGCGTGCAATGATTTTGCCTCCTTCTTCACTGACAAAATTCAGAAAATCAGACAAGCAGTCAGTGCCTCTGCATCAGGTACAGCAAATGTGTTGTCTCTGTGTCCACTTAACATAAATTCAAACACCATGACACAATTCCATCAGATTAATGATAAAAACCTAGAGGACATTATACAACTTCTGAAATACTCCTCCTGCTGCCTTGATATTATTCCAACAGGATTTTTCAAAGATGTTTTGCCTTGCATGGCCTCAGATCTACTTCATATAGTAAACAAATCTCTTCACTCAGGTATTTTTCCACAGGCCCTGAAAACTGCAGTCATTAAACCGCTCTTAAAAAAGAATAATCTAGATGCTACAGTAATGAACAATTACAGGCCCATATCAAACCTCCAATTTCTAGGTAAAATCATTGAAAAAGTTGTTTTTCAACAGTTGAGTAATTTCTTGCATTTAAATAACTGTTTCGATGTGTTCCAGTCAGGCTTTCGTCCAAACCACAGCACTGAGACTGCTCTTGTAAAGGTCTTTAATGACATCCACTTAAACACAGACAGTGGCAGAACTTCAGTGTTAGTATTATTAGATCTCAGTGCTGCGTTTGACACTGTTGACCACAACATATTACTAGACCGACTGGAAAACTGGGTGGAACTTTCGGAAACAGTTCTAAATTGGTTTGAATCCTATTTAAAGGACAGAAACAACTTTGTTTCTATAGGTAAATACACATCTGAATTGACAAATATGACATGTGGGGTTCCTCAAGGCTCCATCTTGGGGCCTCTTCTTTTTAACATCTACATGCTACCACTGGCTCAGATAATGAAAAACAACAAAATAAGTTACCATAGCTATGCGGATGACACACAAATGTACGTAACAATTTCACCAGGAGACTATGCTCCAATTCAAACACTGAGTAAGTGCATTGAACAAATCAATGACTGGATGTGTCAGAACTTTCTCCAATTAAACAAAGATAAAACTGAGGTAATGGTTTTTGGAGCCAAGTCAGAACGTATAAAAGTTAGCGCTGAGCTTCAGTCTGCAATGTTCAAAACAACAGATAAAGCCAGAAATCTAGGTGTAGTCATGGACTCTGACCTGAGTTTCAACAGTCACATTAAAACAGTTACTAAATCAGCCTACTATCACCTATTGATTGATTGATTGAAAAGTTTATTAACAGCTTGTATATTGGGTACAGTACAGTACAGCTCAAAACATACAATTGTTAAGGGGATGCAGACCAGAGAAAGACTTTCGTCTTGTTTACATCAGGGTCCCCCATTTCCAATTCATCATGTCATTTAAGACATATAAGACATATTTGACATACAGATGGCTTATTTACAATTTACATACAGGTGGTTTTTTTACATACAGATTGCTTATTTACAATTTTCATTTTAGATTTCGTTCTAATACATCCTAACCGGACATTTAAGACATACCAAGTCTACAGATATACAGTTAGTAACAGAGTCTAAAATGCGAGTATATACATAGATGGGGGGGGGGGGAAGCTGTCCATTGAACGACAGGTTGAGATTTGTACCATTACCAGGGCCAGTTTTGCAATGCTCTCCCCCGAAGGTGCTCTTTAAGGGAGGTTTTGAAGGTATGTATAGTTTTACTTTCCTTTACAGTTGTGGGAAGAATATATCTAGGATTAAAAGACTAATGTCACAGCAGGATTTGGAAAAACTTGTCCATGCTTTTATCTTCAGTAGACTCGACTACTGCAATGGTGTCTTCACGGGTCTCACTAAAAAATCTATTAGGAAGCTGCAGCTGATTCAGAACGCCGCTGCTCGAGTCCTCACTAACACTAAGAAAGTGGATCACATCACTCCTGTTCTGAAGTCTTTACACTGGCTTCCTGTGTGTCAAAGAATATATTTCAAAAATACTGCTGCTGGTTTATAAAGCACTGAATGGTTTAGGCCCAAAATACATTTCTGACCTCCTGCTAAATTATGAACCATCCAGATCTCTCAGGTCTTCAGGGACTGGTCAGCTTTCTGTCCCCAGAGTCAGAACTAAACATGGAAAAGCAACGTTTAGTTATTATGCTCCAAATATCTGGAACAAACTCCCAGAAACCTGCCGGTCCGCTACAACTCTGACTACTTTTAAATCCAGGCTGAAAACTTTTCTTTTTGTCGCTGCTTTTAATTGAACTATTCATATCTTAGAATGCACTGTAACTTTTATCACTGTAACTTTTATCCATGTATTTTTTCTTTTAATGTTTATTTTATTAGCTTTTCTTTTTAATGACTGATTTTAAATGCCATTTTCTTAATGTCTTTCATTTTTTGTAAAGCACTTTGAATTGCCTTGTGTTGAAAAGTGCTATATAAATAAACTTGCCTTGCCTAGTTAGTATCTAAGTGCGTTTTGTTTTTTGATTTGTTTTTTTGATTTTATTGCTCGAAGTGGAGTCGAAAGAGATGAGTTTTCAGTCTGCGCCGGAAGATGTGTAATCTTTCTGCTGTCCTGATGTCAATGGGGAACTCATTCCACCATTTTGGAGCCAAGATAGCAAACCGACTTATTTTTGCTGAACTTATTATGGTGTCATTAGTTTGTAAAACCACACAAAGGAGGACTCAACCCAGTAGTATTCACAACATATCAGCTTTTTCTTTGTAATTAGGTACCCTATAAAGCCTCAATGAAACATTTGTAGACAGTATATTAAATCACAGAGCTCCTACTGGACTTCTGCTATTAAATAAGACTTCACTCGTTCTATCCCTTACTCTATAAATGTTGAAAAAAAAGGAAAAATCCATACAAAGAAACCACACTCAGCCGATCAATCAAGGTGAGTGAAGTATATACAAATTGCTTTGGACTCACAGGACTTACTGTAGATAAAAATATAGACACGCAAACTTCCAGCAGGATAAGGTCAGTTCAAGGAGTAAACTAGGCCACACGGCTTATCATCTGAGTTTGAGAGGGATATGAATTTGAGTTGAACTGAAAGCACTGCAAACTCCAGAGGGATTTGGAGGAAAATAAAACAAAAGCACAGTCCACTGTGTTGTTGGTTTTTCCTCGCAAGAGCTCGTTCTAAGTGTCTTTTGATGCAGAGACATTGCTCACTCAATCATTTAAAACATCCATAAACTCGCAATTTTAAGGAGGATAATAAAAAGGTCTAATTCAGTGGAAGCAAATAGCACCTTGTGTCCTGAGGCGCCCGTATCTCACAGAAGTGATATCAGATTGTTCGCTGTGTGCAGCCAAATTATATTTTTGTTTGCCTCAAAGTGCAAAACATTGCAGACATCCAACGAGTGCTTTGAAGTACCGCTTGTATGCCAGGATGAGGCCAGTTTAATCCTCGAGAGTTGAAAAATGCATCGCTTCTGCTTAGTTGAGGGGTAGGGAATACTGTTTGTCTCTCTAAGAGTCTTGTAGTGAAAAACACACGTGAAATGGTTGTCCCTTTTGTAACAAAACAAATCCGGATACACAAGAAATAAATCCATCCACATGAGATGAAAGGTGGCAACAGGAGTATTAGTAGGGTACCGTCTCTGCCGTCACAGGGGTGGGACCCAGGAAGGCTGGCTTTGTTCGCAGAGCTTTTGTTCAGCCATGATAGCGACGATAAGCTTGAGCCTATTGTAAAGGTCCATTGTTCTGAAAATAGAAAAACATACGAATTCAAAACTTATATTTTATCCTTCAATACCCTATTAGCTATTGGTTTTCAGTTCAAACACAAAACATTTCATGAACTCTGAACTTACAAATCCAAACACCGCCGCTGTGCAGAGAGCTGTTTTCAGACCCGTTGTCAAAGTCTGTGTGCCTCTCATCTCTGGTATCATTAGGCAGCAGCAGATAGCTTGGCCCCACAGCCGCTATGGAAGGACACAGTCAGACTTTATTCAACACTCGCCTGTCAATCAATCTGTTGTAAAGGAGAGATATCAAGATCTCACTGACCATGCTGTTGTCTGCAGGCCATGTTGTGGGTCAAACTAGAATCTTATGCTGCCACTGCAAGCTGAAATTGACTATATGGTGTTTTTTCCTGTAGAAAACAGCCATTATTTTGTCAGTACAACATTACCATATGAATGTGGTTAAATTATGCTGAATAATGGATTTACTTTCTGTATAACAGTGCAACTTGATCAGAAAAACAAATGTATAAATCACTTTAATTGACTGTCAGATTTACGACGCTGGCTTATGTAGGTATTAATTTATTAGGTACACCTGTACTGCGTCATAAAATCCAACACTGCAATAATAAATCTTATCTTTGCTAACAGCCAGTATGAATCATTTTATGGTCATTATAAAAGGTTGAAGATTGTTTGTTTGTTTGTGTTGCTGTTATTGCTTCCAATTGCATAGGGGATCCTGGTAAGTACATTAAGTTTAAGTGCATCAATGTCTAACTGCGCTGTGACCCGTCAATTGTATACAATATACTTTCAAATCCATTTTCTGAAGGAAAAACATCTAGTTAATATCAAAAGGAAATACCTTTATAAATCTGGTATTTGTTAAAAGTATAGATTTCTGACAGGCCATTTGTGTGACTGAAGTTTATTTCATCCTTTCATATGAACCAATGACACTCTCAATTCTTCTCATCTGCTTTTGTTAAATTGCCTTGCAGCTGAAATCTGCTTTCTCACTATGATTAATCTACCTTCTCTCCAAGCTATGCTCATCATTTTTCATTGACACGGTAATGCTGGCTTGTTTCTATTATACTGTAATCTCATGAGTTGCCAACTGTATAGTTTTGTTCTTACATGAATTAGTTAAATGCAAGTCCTGTTTAACATATTGTGGTGTCTAGACAGTTGTGTTAAGTTAATTTATTTAGTTCAGTCCTTTTGTCTTTTGCCTTGTCTTGTGATTTCCTGTTTTATTTTGTAATAACCTTTCCCTCTCGTTTCAGAGCATTCCTGCCCTGGTGTGTTTTTCCCACCAGTGTGATTGTCAGCCCCTCCCTTAATTGTTGCCACCTGTGTCCCCTTACCTAGTGTGTATATATAGTCTGCATCTCCCTTTGTCTTGTGTCAGTTCGTCTTGTCTCGTCAAGCCTGCCAGTCATCCCTTGATCGTGTGAAGTATATTTTTGATAGTCATGTAGATGTTTTTTGGTTTAGAGTTTTTGATCCTCCAAGTGAGCGTTTTGTATTTGACCTTAATTAAAAGACCTTGTTAATTCTAATCTGTTTCTGGTGTTGTGCATTTGGGTCCTGAGCCTCGTGACATTCTTAACAGTACGAACTGACCAAAGAATGGACCCAGCCGACCCAGACAGGTTCAGAGCAGCTCTGCGCTCACAAGGCACGCTTTTGTCTCAGCATGACGATCAGCTGAAATCAATTGACCAGGGAGTGAGAGAATTGAGTGGTCGTCAAGAAAGCTTCCAAACATCTGTGAACAGCCAAGTAAACCACCTGGCAGATCAGCTTGTTCGTGTCCTTGCCCACCTGGAAGCTGGATCTCAAACTGTTTCCGCGGCTGCACCCCTGCCTGAGGCTGTGATCCAAGGACCTACTTCTTCTTCATGCTCTCGTCTCGCATCTCCAGAGAAATTCTCCGGTGACTCAGGTGACTGTCGTCCTTTTTTAGTCCAATGCGACCTGCATTATCAACATCAGCCTTCTGCTTTTCCAACAGACCAGTCTAGAATAGCTTTCATGATAACACACTTGACTGGTAGAGCAGCAGCGTGGGCTACAGCAGAATGGGCTAGAGACTCTCCCCTTTGCAGATCACTCGGACTGTTTACTGATTCCCTTAAAAAGATTTTTGATCGTACAGCGCCAGGGAGAGAAGCGGCTAAAGCTCTAGTTCAACTCAAGCAAAGAAATCAAAGAGTGTCTGATTATGCCATAGAGTTTAGGACAATAGCAGCAGACAGTGGCTGGAATGATCTGGCCTTGCTGGACGCCTTTGTAAATGGACTTTCAGGCCTTGTCAAAGATCACTTAGTCCCATTAGATCTTCCAGAAGATTTAGACTCTGTGATTGCTCTGGCTATACGAATAGATAATAGGCTCTGGGATAGACAAAAAGAAAGTGAACATCCTGCAGTTCGTTCACCAAGCTCCAGGGGGCCTCCTCGTGGCATCCGGATGAGGGAGGATTCGTTTCCAGGGGTCTGGATCAAGCCTCCTTTGACAACGCCATCCACCACATCAGAGGAACCCATGCAACTTGGCCGAGCAAGACTTTCACTGGAGGAGCGGGAACGGCGCCTCCGCCAGGGCCTGTGTTTCTACTGCGGGCATCGTGGACACCTGATGGCCGCTTGCTCACTAAAAGACGGGGCTCCCCAGGCAAGAGGAGGGCGCTGGTGAGCCGACTAACTTCTGACTACTCTCCTCGTACGCTGACTCCTATCCAAGTAAAATTAGGTAAGAAAACCTTAACACAGAATGTTCTCATTGATTCAGGAGCAGACGAAAGTTTTATGGACTGGAATTTTGCCAAAAGCTTGAACATTGTCACCATGCCCTTAGCTCAACCTTTAAATGCCAGTGCCCTTGATGGAAGATTATTGTTTCAAGTCACTCACCACACAGAACCCGTCCAGGTTATCATAAATCACAACCACACAGAATTCATGACATTCCATTTATTCGACTCCTCACAACACCCTATGATTTTAGGCTTCCCATGGTTGAAAAGACATAACCCTCACATTGACTGGCGTTCTGGTAGGGTGAAGGGTTGGGGAAGAGAATGTAATCATACATGTTTGGTTTCACCAGGAGAAGTTGAAGGGCTGTCTGTAGGAAGGGTTACTTCAGGTAGTGAGGTGGAGACGAAGGAAGTAACTCATGACCATGCCTCTGACTTACCAGACCTGCCCAATGTTCCCTCCTGTTACCACAACCTGAGGGAGGTTTTCAGTAAGACTCGGGCCTCTACGTTGCCTCCTCATCGACCTTATGACTGTGCAATTGACTTACTACCGGGTGCCCCCATTCCCAAGGGACGTCTATACTCAATTTCTGGTCCTGAAAGACAATCTATGACGGATTACATTGACTCATCTCTGAAGGCGGGCCTCATTCGTCCATCGTCATCTCCTGCTGGCGCGGGATTTTTCTTCGTGGGTAAAAAAGACGGATCCCTCCGACCCTGCATAGACTACTCTCCCCTGAATGATATAACGGTAAAAAACAGGTACCCTCTCCCCCTCATTTCCACTGCTTTTGAACTGTTAAAAGGAGCTAAGATCTTCACTAAACTTGACTTGAGGAATGCCTATCACTTGGTCAGGATAAGGGAGGGGGACGAATGGAAGACTGGATTCAATACCCCCAGTGGCCACTATGAATACTTAGTAATGCCATTTGGGCTAACTAATGCTCCTGCTGTATTTCAGGCTCTTGTGAATGACGTGCTCAGACAATATTTGAATCATTTTGTGTTTGTCTACCTGGATGATATATTGATATTCTCTCCTGATGAAGAGTCCCATGTTCAGCATGTCCGCCAGGTCCTCCAAGGCCTTCTGGAAAACCAACTATTCGTGAAGGTGGAGAAATGTGAATTTCACAAGACCACTGTCTCATTCCTGGGCTTCATCATTGCTCCGGACCAGGTCAAGATGGATCCAAGCAAGGTCAGTGCTGTCGCAAATTGGCCCACACCCACCAACAGGAAGAAGGTACAGCAATTTCTCGGTTTTGCTAACTTCTACAGACGTTTCATAAGACATTTTAGCTCCATAGCTGCACCTCTCCACTCACTCACCTCAACCCATGTTCAGTTTTTGTGGACTCTACAGGCCGACAAAGCTTTCCAGGAATTGAAAAGACGGTTTACCTCTGCTCCTGTTCTCATCACTCCTGATTCACTACGGCAGTTTGTGGTGGAGGTGGATGCTTCCAATGATGGAGTTGGGGCTGTGTTGTCACAACGTTCAGCCAAGGACAGCAAACTTCACCCATGTGCTTTTCTGTCACGTAAGTTAACACCTGCTGAACGCAACTATGATGTAGGCAACAGAGAACTTTTGGCAGTCAAAACAGCGCTTGAGGAATGGAGACACTTTCTGGAGGGGTCAGAGCAACCATTCATAGTCTGGACGGATCATAAAAATCTTGAGTACATCCGAAAAGCTAAGAGACTGAACTCACGTCAGGCAAGATGGGCTTTGTTCTTCACTCGTTTTAACTTTTCCTTGTCATTTAGACCCGGTTCACAAAATGTCAAGCCAGATGCACTCTCTCGTGTTTTTGATCCTGAACCCTCGGCAAAGGAACCAAAGCTCATCCTTCCACTAAACTGTGTGGTTGGAGCGGTAACTTGGCCAATAGAAACAGAGGTGAAACGAGCTAACGGTGAGAGCCCGACACCTAGGGGTTGCCCCCCAAATAGGTTGTTTGTTCCTCAAACTGTGCGTCCTAAGGTCATTCAATGGGCTCACACCTCGCTGCTCACCTGCCATCCTGGGGTAAAAAAAAACATGTACGTCATCAAGCAACGGTTCTGGTGGACATCTATGGAGAAGGATGTCAAGGAGTATGTGGCCGCCTGCACCATCTGCGCCAGGAATAAGACCTCTTCCAGGCCCCAGATGGGTCTGCTCAGGCCGCTGCCTATCCCCAGTCGGCCCTGGTCCGACATCTCAGTGGATTTTGTCACCGGACTGCCAGAATCCAAAGGTAACACCACCGTCCTCACGGTGGTGGATAGATTCTCTAAAATGACACATTTTATTGCTTTGCCTAAACTGCCATCGGCCAAAGAAACGGCTGAAGTGTTGTTGCACCATGTTTGTCGTCTCCACGGTTTTCCCAAGGACATCGTGTCAGACCGGGGTCCTCAGTTTGTCTCCCGTTTCTGGAGGGAGTTTTGCAGCCTCATCGGGGCCTCTGTCAGCCTCTCTTCCGGTTACCATCCCCAATCAAATGGACAAACGGAGAGACTGAATCAAGAACTGGAAACCTGCCTCCGGTGCCTGGTGTCCCAAAACCCAGCTTCTTGGAGTAAACACCTCACGTGGGTAGAATACGCCCACAACTCATTGCCTACCTCTGCCACCGGATTGACCCCGTTCCAGTGCGTCTACGGTTACCAACCTCCCATGTTCTCAGAGACAGAGAAAGAAGTCATGGTTCCCTCGGCACACGCACTGGTCAGGCGCTGTCATGGCATTTGGGCTTCAGCACGTCGGGTCCTCCTTAGGACTTCGGCCCGCATGAAAAAAGCGGCTGATCGGCATCGCCGTCCTGCACCTGTGTACAGACCGGGTCAGAAAGTGTGGCTATCCACCAGAGACTTGCCCCTGAACGTAGTCTCTAGGAAGCTGGCACCAAGATTTGTAGGCCCATTCACTGTGGAAAAGTGTATTAACCCTGTGTCTGTTCGTTTGCGCCTGCCTAGATCACTCAGAGTCCATCCAACATTCCACGTAAGCAAACTCAAGCCGGTCAAGGAAAGCAAAATGGTTCCCGCTTCCAAGCCCCCCCCTCCTCCCAGGCTCATTGATGGAGGTCTGGTCTACACTGTCAAGCGTCTGCTGAAGGTCAGAAAACGAGGAAGGGGTCAGCAGTTTTTAGTGGACTGGGAGGGTTATGGACCGGAAGAGCGGGAATGGATCCCGTCTAGCTTCATCGTGGACCAGAACCTGATAAAGGATTTTTACAAAAGCCATCCTGAACTCGCTGGGCCGTCCGGAGCCGTCCGTAAAGGAGGGGGTACTGTGGTGTCTAGACAGTTGTGTTAAGTTAATTTATTTAGTTCAGTCCTTTTGTCTTTTGCCTTGTCTTGTGATTTCCTGTTTTATTTTGTAGTAACCTTTCCCTCTCGTTTCAGAGCATTCCTGCCCTGGTGTGTTTTTCCCACCAGTGTGATTGTCAGCCCCTCCCTTAATTGTTGCCACCTGTGTCCCCTTACCTAGTGTGTATATATAGTCTGCGTCTCCCTTTGTCTTGTGTCAGTTCGTCTTGTCTCGTCAAGCCTGCCAGTCATCCCTTGATCGTGTGAAGTATATTTTTGATAGTCATGTAGATGTTTTTTGGTTTAGAGTTTTTGATCCTCCAAGTGAGCGTTTTGTATTTGACCTTAAATAAAAGACCTTGTTAATTCTAATCTGTTTCTGGTGTTGTGCATTTGGGTCCTGAGCCTCGTGACATTCTTAACACATACACTTTATTGCTTGATTTAACCATTACATGCTTTAATTTATGCTGATGGTGCCTCGTGTCCTATAGTACCTTGATCAAACTCCTCATTGCTGTAAAATTGCCTGTTGAAGATTATGACACCATTTATAAAGGCTCCACTGACGAACATGTTGAATCACACGCTGAAGGTCGTGCATTTTACAGAACATTTTTAGTTTTCTTCACAGTGGCACTATTAATTTACGAGACACCTTTTCCTTTTACTGCAATGAAAAATACAGTTTTTTTACACTTAAGTATTTTCTTCCGTCCATTCCATTTTCCCCATCTCCTCGTCTAGAAAACCTATTTGCAGACTTTCTCTGCCCTACAGTGCTGCTCCTTAGTCACTGAATCAGCCTGTACATATTGTGCAAGCACAACACTAGTCATTCAAGCCCGACAAGATGTGCTTTTCAGTTTTCTTCCCAAAAACAGAAACATGCACACCCAAAAACGATGAGTGATAGAGAGGTTTAAATGTCCTCTCAACTGAATATCACTTGAGAAGACATGGTACATTTTAAATTGACTGCATTTATATCAACCCTGTCTCCTAAAAATTATGTTCCCACAGAACTAAACTGCATTCTCAATTACATTTAGCTAGAAACGTATTTTCTCCCACGTTACGTTCGTTATGAACGTATCTTAAATAAGTTTATTTTCTACATATCTTTGCCATTTATTGTCTTGCTTATAATAATGATAATAGTCATTTATAAATATCATTTTAGAGCACACATTTGAAATCGAGAATCGGGCTCGATATACATTACATTCGATATACATTACATTCAAATCAGTAGGCGAGGCAGGGTCGGCGTCATGGGGGGTCATTCGCGGGCCATGCCCCCCCAAATGAGTCACTGTGCCCCCCCCAACGCAGGGTTGGCAAGCCTTGCCACTTTGCCGTTTTTTTCTTTTTTTAATCATATAAGTGAAAACGTTTCCACTAAAGGTTTTTTGTGTGAAATACATCAGAAATAAAGAATACAAATATAAAACACAGCCTGAGGTGTGCTCATTGCTGCTCTCTGATTGGTGTGTTGCTTGACCAATGACCCCGACCTTTTTTTTGTTATCATTACGTGGCTGTGTGTTTAGATGAAAGCCCAGTGGCGATCTGTTCATCTGTTATACTGATTATACAGTAAAGCCATCGAAAATAATATGATATACAGTAGCCTACAGTATAAGTACATGGGTCTCTGTGTTTCATTCAAGCTCGGCTCTGTGTGTGTGTGGCACGAGCGCATTTTGTGAGTGCGCGAGCGGTAACGTGGAATGTTGTTAGCATCTGGTTAGCTAGCTATGCTAACGGATATAAAGGGCTGTTTCTACACCAAGGTGGAGGAGAATCCTCCCCTGTCAGACTGAGAGGATCTTATAACGTCAGCTCAGTGAGGTAAGGACTCTCTCAGTGTTTAGATAGTTCACTTTAGTGTAAGTTATCTCAGTGGGTCTCAAACGGTTTGGTCACCATTTATGTAAGTATTTTCGAGGAATACCTTTATATGATCATTATAGTTATTAAAGAGAGAATAAATGAAAAACGGGTATGAAATACTATAGGACAGTAACACAAGAATAGTTTAAAAGGGGAATGATTAGTAAAATATCCATAAAGAAAAAGTAAATCTGTGTACAGTTCTGTTTCATATGGATGCTGAGAGATGTAGGCTATCCATAGATCTCTTCATGTTGCTCTCAAAGTGCACCAGATTGATGTATTTTACTTCAATATTTTAAAAATAATCTTCCCGGGGCAGCATGCCCCCAGACCCTCTGGTTAGGTCCACCCCCACCTAAAACATGTTCACATGGATAGGATACTAAATACATTTGCACACTTTTTATATGGTGGCCTATGTCCATATCAAATCAAATCAAGTTTTATTTATATAGCACATTTTTCAATGATTTTTGGTTGAGCCAAAGTGCTGTACATATAATAAAAAATAACCTACAGTAAAGACACTTTACAGCAAATACAACAGCACAGTTTGTGCAGAATATCAGTATGAGAAAACGACACCCTGTCCTTATATGTTTCTGTTTTGGTGGTCGTGCCACAACCGTGCATGTATGCACAAGTCATAGGGGCGCTATACAATAGCACTACACCCCTGCAATGTGTGTGAAAGACAATAGACTTTACAGCATGTTTTTTGAAATTGAAGTTGCGTTGGTGTTTGTGTGTTGGTTGTTGACGGCAGTGTGTGCCCCCCCTTGGTAAATGTTTGCCCCCCCATTCGATTTGTTCTAGAGCCGACCCTGAGGCGAGGCTGTAATTTCGGCAGCTGTTACTGATTGATTGATTGATTGAAAAGTTTATTAACAGCTTGTATATTGGGTACAGTACAGTACAGCTCAAAACATACAATTGTTAAGGGGATGCAGACCAGAGAAAGACTTTCGTCTTGTTTACATCAGGGTCCCCCATTTCCAATTCAACATGTCATTTAAGACATATTTGACATACAGATGGCTTATTTACAATTTACATACAGGTGGTTTTTTTACATACAGATTGTTGTGGAAATAATTATCATAAGACGCCAATTAGTAACATACAGGACAAACCTTGATGTCTGTTTACCTTCTTTAAGGACACAGGGGGCTTAGCCAATAATGTTATTGTTCCCATTCTGTGACCGGTCAATACTGGGATACAGATGGTCTGTGTTGTGGGTACACTGGGACACTTCCTTCTCTGTATTTGTGGACTCCAAGGTAAAATCTTCGAGGTCATAAGTGTCCGAGGCAAGTAGCTCTGTGTTCCCACACTGTTTAGGCTATCTCCTCAAATATGTTGTTTACTCTCTGCGAAACCAGTTAGATGGGCTGGCAAGAGAGAGGCTCTCCAGAATTGACGTGGCAACTCTACCGTGAAGTCAGAACCTCTGACTCTTGGACTTGTGATGTGAATCCTCCGGCCGTTAACTCCAAATAAACCATCATGTGTTTGACATCAAAGCTACTGCTCTTCCCGTGTCTCCTTCCTGAGTCGGTGACTCCCACTGCATAGCTACACAGAAGTTTCCTCTACACAGATTGCTTATTTACAATTTTCATTTTAGATTTCGTTCTAATACATCCTAACCGGACATTTAAGACATACCAAGTCTACAGATATACAGTTAGTAACAGAGTCTAAAATGCGAGTATATACATAGATGGGGGGGGAGCTGTCCATTGAACGACAGGTTGAGATTTGTACCATTACCGGGGCCAGTTTTGCAATGCTCTCCCCCGAAGGTGCTCTTTAAGAGAGGTTTTGAAGGTAAGTATAGTTTTGCTTTCCTTTACAGTTGTGGGAAGAGCGTTCCACCTTGATGTGGCATAATTGCGAAACGTGTATTCCCCCTTTTTTGTGCCAAATCTGGGTTTCACATGATTTGTGGAGCTCCCTCTGGTGTTATGATCATGGTATTCCTTGACCTTTGGGAAGAATGTTGATATGTACATGGGTACCATAGAGGTGTAGTGGATCTTGTAGACCAGGCCCATTGCAAGTAGCTGTACTCTGTCGTCTACTCTAAGCCATCCTAGGTTGTCAAAGTGGGCAGAGGTGAGGTGGGTTCTAGATGAAAGGTCAAGCAGTAGTCTGACCACTCTCATGAGCGAGGCAGAAAATAATAGTTTTAACATGCCAAAAAGCTGCTGTGTCGTTTATTGCACCTCAAAGATTAAAACAAATCCAGAGTTACGTGTTTCTGTACTTCCTCTAAGATGAAAGGACAGTAACAGAAGATCTCTGTGGCTTCAGGCTTGATCGCCGTTCAAATGACAGCGTTGGTTTCCCCAAAAGTGGGCGAGGCTGTAAAGTGACGTAGATTTTACTATCATCTATTATTTAAAACCATTCTATTTATTCTAACGTAAATTACATGCCAGTGTTTTATATTTTTATTTATTTGTTTTTATTTTAAATCGTATAATGTCGGACTTTTTTTCCCGTCTGTGAGGAAAAGAAATGGGGCTCAGAGCCTCAAAATACTGAAATCTGTATTTTTTAAAAATCTTTTCCTTCTAATTTGTTATTATTTTCTAAATAACACACTGTTATTTACTCAACAATAACACACAATTATCCTTGTTTTTATTTATTCGTTTAATTCTATAATCTTGGGCTTTTTAGCCGTAAATAAAATCACCAGAAACAGACGGGACATTTCGAGCGATACACACCACAAACCCACCGAACTGATTACCCAAGATCCTCAGCTTGAAGCTCGTTGATTGGATGTTTTAGCCTTAATGCACGCTGGGATATGGTGTTAATAAGATACAGGGCCGTATTCACCATATACATTGGGGGGGACACATCCCCCCCAATATTCGGATACACTCAAAATGTCCCCCCCAATAAATAGCAACAAAAAAAAAAGTTTAAATTTAAAATTTTAATTTTTTTAATTAAAATAAAATTGCTATTCTATGACTTTTTGACAATGAGAGAGAGAGCAGCCAGGCAGGCGAAAATGAAGGTACAGGAAAGGAAGGGGAGGAGCTTGGACTTTGCCCAAATCATCCAAATTTGTGAAAGTCATACCCAGTCAAACCCTATCAAATAGAATACTCTACTTTCAGGAGAAGTGGTTTGAAGATCATACATGGCTCCATTACAGCCCCTCTGTAAAAGGGGTCCTCTGTTTCTATTGTGCTAAATACTTCGCAGCACAAAAGTCTAAGCTTGCGTCAAAAGCAGATTCAGCGTTTGTCAAGACTGGTTATAACAATTGGAAGAAGGCACTGGAGAAATGTAGTGTGCATGAACACAGCCAGTGTCACAAATTAGCTGTGATGACTAGGATTCAGGAGCCAGAGCCTGTTAATGTGCACATTTCACGTGAGCTTGAAAGATGGCAGCAACAAGCAAGAAGAAATCTGATGAAGATTGTTGAGGGTGTGAGGTACTTGGTCTGGCTTTTCGAGGCGATCAGAAGGAGAGTGGGAATTTAAGCCAGCTTCTAAAGTACAAGGCAACGGGCGATGCAGAGCTGACCTCCTGGCTAAAAGGTCCCCTCGATTTCACCAGTCCGGAATTGCAGAACGAACTGTTGAAGGTGATGGCCAATACAATCATCAAAGAAATTGTGTCGGAAATAACATCAATGCCAGTGGTCCAGTTCGCAATTATCATTCATGGCACCCAAGATATATCAGGAGTTGAGCAGGAGTCAATATGTGTGCGCTCTGTAGATGCAGATCTACAACCAAAGGAAGAATTCCTGGAAATCTACCAAGTGTCATCAACAACAGGGCAAAATATAGCCAAGATGGCATGTGATGTGATGACGCGCCTACAGCTTCCTCTGTCTCAACTCCGAGGACAAACTTATGATGGTGCCGCAAACATGGCCGGACGATTGCAGGGAGTACAAGCCATTTTAAGGAAAGAACAACCACTGGCTGTGTATTGTCACCGTGGTCCCCACTGCGTGAACTTAATTACGCAGGCTGCCTGTGGAGCCTCTCCACTAGTAAGAGATGCAATGGGTCTGGTCCATGAATTGGGGGGCTTCTTTAATCAATCTGGCAAGTTCAAGTTGATTTTCCAGAATATCGCAAAATCAGAGCATGGTTCAACTTTCACCTCATTGAAGCCTCTCTGTCCCACCAAGTGGACTGTACGTATCCCTGCCATCCGCTCAGTTCTCAAGCAGTATGAGTCAGTGCTGATGGCCCTTGAAGAAATGGCATCATGCAGCTCACCTGAAACTTCAGCAAAGGCCAATGGTCTTCATGGAACATTTCTTAAAGGGAACACTGTGCTCGGCCTTTTAATGGCTGAAGACCTGATGGGGGATTTGGAGTGCCTGAACACCTCCCTGCAGCTTAGGAAACAGACCGTTTCAGGCATGTTGGAGGCTGTAGACCATGTCAAAACAAGCATGCAGGTCAAACGAATGGAGGAGCATTTTGATGTATTGTTCTCGAAAGCAACTGCTGTGGCAACAAAGTTGGACCTACAACCAATTCAGATCCCTCATGTCCGCAAACCTACAAAGCGTTACACCGGTCAGGCTGCAGCCCATATCCATCCCGATGCCCAGTCCTTGTACAGAGTCCAATTCTACAATGCCTTGGACACAGTGAATACTCAATTCATAGAGAGGTTTGAACATGCTGGATTCCACAAGCTGCAGCAGCTTGAAAATGTGCTGCTACACGGAGACATGGACAAGGTGGTAGAAGAGTATCCTGAATTGAATTCAAGACTACTGCAGGTGCAGCTGGCCATGTTTGGGGCTAATTACACCTATGAAACAAGCTCAGATGTTGCTAGCATTATTCAGGAAATGGTGCCAGAGGTGAGAGGTCTCTTCGGTCAGGTGGAAGCTTTAGTAAGGAGTTTTAGTGCCCTGAGGAGGCTTAAGACATGGCTTAGATCATCGATGAGTCAAACGAGGCTGAATAATGTGGCCATATGTTATGTGCACCAGAAGAAACTGGACAGACTGGACCTTGAAGGAATATGCCCGTCTTTTATCAGTGCCAACGATAAGCGCAAAAAGGCTTTTGGGTCCTTTACTTGAGGGTTGGGCTTTTTGGGCGGGTGTCTGGGAGGAAGTTGGGGGTCTTTTTGATTTTGAATGAGCAGCAAGCAGCTAGAGCGAGTCGTGGCTGTAAAACAAAAGGGCAATAAAGTGTTCCTGTTTCTACTGAAATTGCGTGGCACAGACCTTTCTATGGATTGAAATGCTTTAATGTGATTATGGTTATAGTTGTACTTTATTCATCCCTAATCTCTGCCATTACAAACAACAAAACAAGAAAAGCTAAACTAGATAAAATAGGGCGATGTAATACAATGCACAATTAGACATTATGGTAAAACATTTTAACCAGTTAAGCCCCAAGCCTGTTTTTCAGGTCTCAGGTTTGAAAATGACAAAGAACAAATGACTATATCTTCACTTCTAAAAATGGTTAAATGAATAATCTTTTTTCTCAAAGCAATGATAAACCTGTGAGTTGGATGTAGAAAAAGTCAGAATCAATATAGATGTTTTTAAAGTAAATTCAGATTGAACATAGTAAAAAAATGTAAATGATAGTGTCCGTGCAAAAAATAAACCATTACTTATTGTGAAAACCACCCTTGAATGATGTGATAGTAGACTAAAAGCTTTAGGAATCCAAACTATAACATATAATAAGTACCCTGTATCAAGATTGATGCAAAACAAGTATTTCCAAGGCACACCTTTATATGATCATTATAGTTATACAAAATAAGAGAATAACAGAATAACAGGTATGGAAGTTCTGTTTCACATGGGTGTTGTTGAGATGTATCCATAGATTTAGTCCCTAATGTTGCTCTCAAAGTGCACCAGATTGATGCTTTTAACTTCAACATTTAAAAACAAATCTTCCCGGGGGAGCATCCCCCCGGACCCCCCTAGAGGAGGTTAGGTCCCCCGCCCGCCCACACACCCCGTCCAATTGTCCCACCCACATTGAGGATGCTTCCTACACCCATGCCTGAGACACAGTTTCGTGACTATTGTTGTGTTTTGCCCCCACGGGCAGGGGCATGGGGTTTAACAGGTTTTAAAGTATCCAATGTGTTAGTGATTTTTTATGTATTTTCCTTTAGAATGGCAGGAAATTAGTATTCAAATTTGTATTGAATTGTTGGTCCCCCCCAATGTTGACTCCATGAATACGGCCCTGATAAGATATGATATCCGAAAACGAAAAATAAAATAATACCTAATTCAAAGTGTTCTTGCTTTTCTCTTTGAAAGTCATCACATAACGGCATTGTAATACACGGTTCGGCTGCATTAAATATTACACATCTGCTGTAGTTCTTTATTTATAGAGCCCTGATGAGAAGACTTCTAGACAAACATGAGGAACTGCCGCCAAAACTGAATACTTGACGTGGATCATAAATATATCAACAATTAAACAACATCTTCAATTTCTTTTCACAAAATACGTCTCCTTGCAGTATCAATAGTAATTCAGCTGACTTTTATATTTGATCCAATTGGTAGATATGTTATATTTACACCATAACGGTGCACAGCTGATAGAAAAGGACTTGTAGTTTTTAAAGATATTACTGATTTTCTTTGAATATAAGAATATAAATACTGAGTTGAGAGAATAGTCAGGGGATTTGGGTGATGGGAGAAACATCTATGGAATCACAATTTCAATAGCTTACCATTAAATGACGGATATACCTTTATGTCTGTGATGTTTTATAAATCAGATATTAATGTTAGAAGTAAAACATGAGAAATAGTATAGCAATATCCTGTAAAATTATGTAAAAACATGAATAAAACTACACATCTTCAGATGTTATACATACACAAGTGTCCTACACTAATAATACAAAGTTATTATTTGTATGCTGTGTGGTGTTATTGTATATGTGTGTGTGTTAGCCAATAGGAGTGAAGCCTTACGGGCACGGTTGATTGACGTCATAGGCAGAGGACATGTTATGGTAACGCGGCATGTGAGCTAGGTGTGTGCTAGCATGTGGGCTACCAATAAAGAGACACGTAATTGTGACAGTTAAACTCACGTGTATTATTGAATAACACGACATGGTGTCAGAAGTCCTGTCGACAGTACGTGGAGTGTGACCGGGAAAAAGTATTGTTTGGAGCCAATTGACGGTGAAAAGGGAAGAGGACATGGCAGACGAGAATGCTAACGGAGATGCAGCGCGACCCGCGGCGGGACCGAGTGCTACGTTTAGCATCCAGCCACCGGAGCCTTTCGACTTTTCAAGACCGCAGGAATGGGCCAAATGGATACGGCGGTTCGAGAGATTTTGCCTGGCAAGTAGTCTGAACAGTAGCTCAGAAGAGAATAAAGTCAACACATTGATATACTGCATGGGAGATGAAGCAGATGATATTTTACGTGGATTGACTCTCACAGCGGCTCAGAGAGACACTTACTAAGTGTGCGGGATGGCTTTGAAGGCTTCTTCGTTGTCAAGAAAAATGTCATATATGAGTGGGCAAAGTTTAATATGCGCAGACAGGGAGAAGGTGAACTAGTGGACTCGTTCGTCACAGCTCTATATGCACTAGCGGAGCATTGTAGCTACGGAGTGCTACATGATGAACTCATTCGAGACAGGCTTGTTGTCGGATTGACGGAAAAGCGGCTGTCTGAACGGATGCAACTGGACTCAGACCTTACCTTGGGAAAAGCCATTACCATGGCTCGGCAGAGTGAAGAGGTGAAACGGCAACAATCTTCTCTGCGAGGTGACGATAGAACTGAGGCATGTGACGCTAAATTAGTGGACAGAGTGTTTAAGAGCAGTAGCAAATATGCTAAAAACAAAGCTCAATCTGCTAATAGCTACCAAGCCAAGCCACAATACAACAAGGGTAATGATGCAAAGTGTTATAACTGTGGTTGTTCTCCTTCACATGTAAAGACTGAGTGTCCAGCCAAGGATGTAAAATGCCATGCATGTGGGAAAATGGGATATTATATGCGCGTGTGTAAAGCAGCTAAAAGCGTGCATGAGATTAATGAAGAAGAGGAAAGCTTGTTCTTAGGCAGTATTGAGGCCGACAATGATCCGTGGATGGCAGACATTGACATTAACAACAAAAGCGTGCAGTTCAAAATTGACACTGGGGCTGATGTTACAGTCATTCCTCACTCCGTGTTTAAGGAGGTCTATAAGCACAAAGCTCCACCAGCTCTTCAAAAGCCAAGGAAGCCACTTTGGGGTCCAGGGAAAAATCCTTTAGACGTAGTGGGCTTTGCTAGTATGCTGCTGAAGAAAGGAGAGAGAGAACTTATGGAGGATGTGTATGTCATTCGACGCTTGCAAACAGCATTGCTCGGGAGGCCTGCCAGTGTAGCGCTGAAGCTAGTGGCACGACTAGACAACGTCACTATGGACACGCTAAAGACTAATTACCCAACAGTATGCAGCGGTCTTGGAGAGGTGCAGCAGCCATATGCCATTAAGCTGAAACCAGGGGCCCAACCGTTTTCTCTGAAGACGCCTAGAAGGATTCCACTGCCACTGATGGACAAAGTCAAAGAGGAACTGTCCCACATGGAAGACCTGGAGGTGATCAGCAGAGTTGAGGAGCCTACAGATTGGTGCGCTGGCATGGTGGTGGTGCCTAAAAAGACAGGAGCTGTTCGCATATGTTTGGATCTAAATAAACTGAACGAGTCTGTGTGTCGAGAAAAATACATTCTACCTTCAGTGGAAGAAACACTGGGAAAGCTGGCTGGAGCCAAAATATTCAGCAAGTTAGATGCAAACATGGGGTTTTGGCAAATACCTCTAATAAAAGGCTCAGCCAAGTACACAACGTTCATCACACCCTTTGGCCGATACCACTTCAATCGGCTACCTTTCGGCATAGCCTCAGCCCCTGAGCATTTCCAAAACAGGATGACAACTGAAGTAACTGAGGGACTAGAGGGCGTCTTCTGTCACATGGACGATGTACTGGTGTGGGGCCAAACACAGGAGGAGCATGACGCTCGTCTGTATGCTGTGCTGGAGAAGATCCAAAAGGCAGGAATCACCTTGAATGTGGAAAAGTGTGACATATCCAAACAGGAGGTGACATACCTGGGCCATGTGATCACTGCTAGCGGCATTAGACCAGACCCGAGCAAGACAGAGGCGGTAAGGAAAATGGAAGAGCCGAAAAATGTGAGCGAGCTGAGGAGCTTTCTAGGCATGGTCAACCAGCTGGGGAAGTTCATACCGCAGCTAACAGAGCGAGACAAGCCACTTCGAGACCTGCTCTCCAAAAAGAACTGCTGGCTGTGGGGCATCGATCAGGCCAGAGCCTTCCAAGATCTGAAAGACTCTCTGATATCTCCACCAGTGCTAGCCATGTATGACAGAAACAGAGAAACCAAGGTCTCAGCAGATGGATCATCATACGGCTTGGGGAGTGTGCTTCTGCAGAAATGGGAAGAGGATTGGAGGCCGGTAGCCTATATGTCACGTTCTCTCACACAGACGGAGCAGAGATATGAAAAGGAAGCTTTAGGCTTAACCTGGGCTTGTGAAAGGTTTCGCAACGTTCTCATCGGTAGACACTTTGAGCTGGAAACGGATCATAAACCTCTACTGAGTCTCCTGGGGTCTCAGGCATTGGATGCGCTTCCCTCACGGATTCAACGTTTCCAGATGCGCCTGATGCGTTATTCCTACTCAATCACACATGTGCCAGGGAAAAGCCTGTGGACGGCTGATACACTGTCACGTGCACCTGTGAAAAGTGACTCCACACCAGATGAAAAAGAGTTCCTCGAGAGCACGAATATCTATGTGGACATGATTATCGATGGTTTGCCAGCAAGCACGGCTTACCTGGAAGAGCTAAAAGAGCAGTTGGCAAAGGACAGTGTGTGCGGAAGAGTGATGCAGCTGTGTGAAGAGAAATGGCCAGCACACAGCAACAGCGAACCAGCCATAAAGTTATACTGGGCGGAACAAGCGTTCATAACTGTAAAGGACGGACTACTGTTAAAGGGGGACAGACTCGTCATCCCCGCAATAATGAGAAATTATGTGCTTGCCAGACTACATGAAGGTCACCAAGGAGTGGTGAAGTGTAGGGAGCGTGCCCGACAGTCTGTATGGTGGCCAGGGCTAAGTCAGCAGCTGAATGAGTTGGTTCTCAACTGCCGGACATGCAGCAAGGAGAGACAGAACCCCAAAGAGCCGCTGATGCCAACACAATACCCAGGCCGACCATGGCAGAAACTGGGTGCCGACTTGTTTATGCTGGGAAGCAAGTCATATCTGCTGGTAGTGGATTATGCATCAAGGTATGTGGAAATGGCTTTGCTGACACCCACAAAATCAACAGATGTAATCCACCATCTCAAATCCATCTTTGCACGACATGGTATCCCTGAGACGCTGGTCACAGACAACGGGCCGCAGTTCTCGGGAAGGGCATTTGAAGAGTTTTCAGAGTCGTATGGATTTAAACACATTACCAGCAGCCCGAAATATCCACAGAGCAACGGTGTGGCAGAACGGGCTGTGAAGACTGTAAAGAGTCTCCTTAAGAAAGCAGCAGACCCATATCTGGCTCTGCTGGCTTACAGAACCACCCCACTACAAAACGGGTATAGCCCTGCGCAACTTCTCATGGGGAGGAGGCTTCGCACGACGGTGCCAACATTACCAGCGCTGCTGGATCCTGCTCTTCCCGACAGCGAGGCTGTAGTTCTGCGAGAAAGAGAGAGGAGAATAAAGGATGCACAGCAATACAACCTGCGTCATCGAGTGAGAAGTCTCGAGAGGCTTACACCGGGAAAAGAGGTTTGGGTCACGGATCAGAAGGCGAGTGGAACGGTTATGGGAAGTCACAACACACCGCGCTCCTACATTCTTGAGGGACCTCATGGGACAGTCCGGCGAAATCGCCATCATCTCATCCCCATGTACTCCTCGTCAGAGCAGAGCGGCAGGGATGCAGCTGAGCAGCATTCAGGAGGTGGTCCAGAGCCGCATATTGCAGAACCTCCGGAGCCCGGTGCTCAAGATCTGCCACCTACCCCGAGAACCAGGTCTGGGAGAGCCGTGGTGAGACCGGCTAGGTTGGACTTGTAAACAAACCAGAAGCCTAAGAGATATTATAGAGTTTTATAAGAGAGTAAAAAAAACTGGTTATTATTAATGTTGTGCATTAATGTTGTGTAATACACAAAATATCATAGGGTTACATTTAGTTCATGAAGGTCTGGAGTTAACTGTTATTTTATATCTGGTTCAGATAGGAACAGACCTTCCACCCTACAGAGGCAGAATAATCCTCTAAGGTCTGTGGAGTCAATGGCAGTCTACCCATTGATTCATAAAAAGGGAGATGTGGTGTTATTGTATATGTGTGTGTGTTAGCCAATAGGAGTGAAGCCTTACGGGCACGGTTGATTTACGTCATAGGCAGAGGACATGTTATGGTAACGGCGCATGTGAGCTAGGTGTGTGCTAGCATGTGGGCTACCAATAAAGAGACACGTAATTGTGACAGTTGAACTCACGTGTATTATTGAATAACACGACAGATTGTGTACCTTGTGTGCACCGCCTAGTGGTTAAAGCACGTTGTTGAATTATTTTTGTTGAATAATGTTATTTTTGTTGAATAATGTTATTTGATGAAAAAAATATTAAGAGTACATACTTTCATAGGGGGAAAGTAGAAGGTCAATGATAGAAATATAGAATATAAAAAGTCAAGAAGATACTATAAGTGATCTCTACAATAAAACAGTTTAGTGCCGGATGTACAAAGATATTAATAGGAGGATGTGCAAAACAGAAAACGAATGAACCTTTATTAACACATTAAAGAATACTTTAGGTTAAGGTCTTCTTTTAAACAAGAAAAAAGCTTTGGGATATCTATCTATCGATGAATATTAAGCCTGACAAAGTACTTAACGTCTAATATATTGCTTTCCTGCAATGTTAACTATGTTGAAGCACTTATTTTAACTGATATTATACACATTAATTATACTCTTATGTATGTAGATAGAATAAGAAATGTGCAGAATATGACAGTTTAATGGTGGAGGTATACACACATATTGATAGATGTCTTGTAATGCGCTGTTGAGGAACCTGCGACCCAAGTTGTGTATATGATCAAAATCTTGAAAGGGATGTGCAAAATAGTCATTATACAGTTTTTAATTAACTATTAGTAGAGAATAACGAGTAATGAATATACTTTATAGAGATCTGCAGATAAATGTTTAGTCTTCTCAAGCACCAACAATCAAATATCTCTCCTGATTGTTGGCACTTGACAATCACCTTCCCCTGAATTGTACTCAGGTGTAACTAAAGTCTGCTTTAAGCATAGCCGCGGGAAGTCATTTTGCTCAGGGGGTGCTGCCAAAAGTGGGGAGGGGGCCGGCTGTCAGCGATACGAGCCACATAAATTGTTTGTTTAAGGCGAGACACCGCAGGCAAAAACATCATTTTTCAAGCACTGGTCAATTTTGAGATGTTGTGCTATTTTGATTCCATAACATGTTTTCTTTCAGGCTTTTGGAAGGAAAATGTACAAAATACACATTTAAGTGGTTTTCTTACTATAGTTTGTCTATTTGCGTCTGTATATTTCTCCTAAATTCACCAAAAGTTAGCATTCTAACGTAACATAAAGTACCGCGACCGCTGTTTGCACGATGTCAACAGAGATATCGTTGGAAAGCTCCGTCTCTCCTGCACAATCTCATCAGATCCAAATATGGTCATTGCCTTTGTATCAGCAACCGTGAACGTACAAAAGGGTCTTAAACCAAGAAACGAAATCTCATTGGCTGGTGTCAACTTCTGACAACGTGATTCGTTCAGATGCGTCACGTGGTGTGCTAAAACACTTCCTGGTTAGCTTTCCGCTAGAAATTGAAATCTCAAAATGGCAAAAGAACGGCGAAAAAAAACGTTCACAGAGAAGACAACAACAATTGTCACTTGCACGAAGCAAGGTTATACAAAAAACAAATGACCCCGAACATGAAATACCTTCACGGAGTGCGTCAATGCGCAAGCTGTCATCCAAAGAACAGGAGGGTTTAGCTAGCGCCTCACTGCAATCTTTAAAGGTCGTTTTCTCAAAATGAGTTGTTTCTCCTACTCTGAGTCCGACATTTCCACTTCAGTTGCACTTACATACACCAAACCTTCCAGTTATATTCCTATCAATATTATGAAGGCTTTTACAGAAGGGTTTGTTCATATGTCATTCATAGCCTGAATTATATAAGTTGTTATACCTAGAAACATGGCGAAAATGGATATTTTAGGGCTGTTGACAGTATTTTCTGATTAATGGAGTGATAAAAAGAGATATCCAAAATCCCTTCTGTAAAAGCCTTAGATACTAATATGACTACAAAATGAAACGAGCATTATGAACCTGGCTTTATCCAAAGTTCAGATTTCGGTTCCTGAAATGTGTTAAGATATGCGCACATTTAATGAGATAATGGGTAATTTGCATATTCAGAAAACTTGTAATACAAGAAACAATTGCCTCATTGTAGGTAATTAACTGGAGAGATTTCCAGCTGATATCTTTAAGTTAAAAAAAATTACCCTATTCACCTGGTGTCTCGCCTCTGTTAGGCTTAATACACCATTATAGACCTACATCACTTAGCAACAGCTGCACATGCCCACATGCTAACTATGGGTCTTACGAACCTACATAACATTACAAATAGTCAGGAAATATTATTTACAATATTAATAAAACTATTAATTCAATTTTAACTGATTGACAAGGCAAAACACTGCACAGCGGCAGCAGCATTAAATAAAAAATATCGTCTTACCTTGTGTTGGGGCTTCACAAAACTCCAAATGTAGCCTGGGGTGGCACTAATGAAGACCCTCATTAGAGCAGATAGATCCACATTATCCAAAATGTTTCTATGGACATGCATCAAAGTCAGATGTGTCAGTCTCTTCTGTGTCATATTACTCTAGTTGTAGAGGTGGTGGGCTGAGGAGTAGCTGGTGGTCCACTCTTTTTATTGGGTTGTTTGTTGGAGAAAAAAATCCAAAATCCTTTTTTGTGCCATTCTAGAAAGTTGTCACTCTGCAGTGTGTGTGTCGCGTCAATTACGTCACTCTCCCACGACCTACGACCTAGATGACTCGGATTTTATTTATTTGGAAAATAAATTCAAGCCACCTGACTGATACAAATATATACTATGACTATTATATACTACTGTATACTGCTAATTTTATTTTAAGTGAAATCATAACTATTTGATGTAGTTTAATCATTTTTATTTAGGTGGTCACTCAGTTTTTCAAATGTACACCACTCGCCAACAGGGGGTGCTGCAGCACCCCCAGCACCCCTACTTCCCGCGGCTATGGCTTTAAGGGTTGTTTATATTTCACATCATTAATCAGAATCTGCAAAGTAACTAAAATAAATGTAGTGGAGTAAAAATACCAGGTTAACCTCTGAATTGTAGTGGAGTAGCATTACAAAGTAACAATGAGCTGTCATGTGGGTATTAATGCTGCGCATTGTGGACACAAGCGATTTTCACCCATTTAGTAATTACATGTTTTAAATGTGTACACACCAATGTGTTTCCTATCCCCTAAACCTCCAGGGCTGTACACAGTTTAATACTGGCAACTTCTAATCTTGGGAAAAACGTCTTTTAAAACTACAATTCCCAGTAGATACGCGCCATAGAGAACATGTTGCGAAACACAATAGCCAGCATGTGTATTTCTCGGGGGGCGTTCGAGTCCAGTTTTGAATAGTCTGCCGTGGTTTCGTTCCATTTCAAAGAGCTTGACGCTCGGCGTAACCTTGGCGCACTGCCACTCCAACATCACGGGGTTTGTCAACGGGACTGTAGTCCCAAACGATAGCTGGGGATTATGGGTAGTGTAGTGTCTTCGGCCATCCTAAATCTCGAAATGTCCCGTCTGTTTCTGGTGACTTTATTTACGGCTAAAAAGCATGCTAAAAAGCCCAAGATTATAGAATTAAACGAATAAATAAAAACAAGGATAATTGTGTGTTATTGTTGAGTAAAAAACAGTGTGTTATTTAGAAAAGAATAACAAATTAGAAGGAAAAGATTAAAAAAATACAGATTTCAGTATTTTGAGGCTCTAAACCCCATTTATTTTCCTCACAGACGACAAAAAAAGTCCGACATTATACGATTTAAAATAAAAACAAATAAATAAAAAGATAAAACACTGGCATGTAATTTACGTTAGAATAAATAGAATGGTTTTGAATAATAGATGATAGTAAAAATCTACGTCACTTTACAGCCCCGCCCACTTTTGGGGAAACCAACGCTGTCATTTGAACGGCGATCAAGACTGAAGCCACAGATATCTTCTTTTACTGTCCTTTCTTCTTAGAGGAAGTACAGAAACACGTAACTCTGGATTTGTTTTAATGTGTGAGGTGCAATAAACGACACAGCAGCTTTTTGTCATGTTAAAACTATTATTTTCTGCCTCGCTCATGAGAGTAACAGCTGGCGAAATGACAGCCTCGCCTACTGATTTTAATTTAACCATATATCGAGCCCGATTGTCGATTTCAAAGGTGTGCTCTAAAATGATATTTATAAATCACTATTATCATTATTATAAGCAAGACAATAAATGGCAAAGATATGTAGAAAATAAACGTATTTAAGATACGTTCATAACGAACGTAACGTGGGAGTAAATAAGTTTCTAGCTAAACGTAATTCAGAATGCAGTTTAGTTCTGTGGGAACGTAATTTTTAGGAGACAGGGTTGATTTATATAGTGCCTTTCAACCCTATGGGACAAAGAGCTTTACAATTAGCCTCCGGACACATTCACACATGCATTCATACTTTAATACACACATGCTCTACAGAGGCCTGTTTTGACCCTTGTATGATAACGGTTGGTTTAGTCTTTAAATGCGGTTCTGTCTCGGGATCAGAAATCCCTTTACCACTGAAATGCACTTAGCCTATCACTGAAATGCACTTGGAAGCAAACAATAACAATGGCTGGATCCAGTCCATAGTACGCTTGGCAGGATTTTTAGAGGTCAATGTGGATTAAATAGTTCAATGAAAAACCTCATTTAGTTACAGTGCAACTAAAATCTCCTTTTTCATGAAAAATACTCAGTTGCAACAAAACCCTACACCATGTCATCAACCTTTATTTTTTTAATTGTATAAACAAATGCTATGTAGCTGAATTTACTTGCATTGTGTTTTCAAATCAATCCAAATTTTTGGTTTGGTCACTGGTCCATCATGTTCAAAAGGCACGCTGTACTGGATCCATCATAGCCTCTAAAGCAGATAAAAACATTTAGGTTAACATTTGTTTAGCTGAAATAGATCATCAGAATATAAGCTATGTTTTTGATTGGACACTTACGTTGTGACTCTGATGATTCAGTTTTTTGGGTGGTAAAAAAGGAGATACAGTTCTGTGCCATGCCGAGGCAGAGAGTACAGAAGGTGTAGCTGCAGTCTCCTGAACATAAGCCAGAGCACACGTCCACACACATCTGGCAGCAGATGTCACAGCAGTGTTCAGAGCAATATCTCCAGTGGTCACACACACATGAGCAGCCATCAGCCGCTCTGCAGTCCTCCTTACTTTGCAGGCAGGAGTTGCAAGGTTTGCAAGACTTTAACCCCATGGGTCTGCCTGTTAAAAATACACACAGACAAGGGGAGACGAGTTATTGGAAGAAATCACTGTCTGGAAAGATTGACTCCTTTTCAAGTCTAGAATTGGAATTGCGGCTGTATATACAAAAAAGAAACTCTGTGGAGAAGATGCTTATAATTGACTGTCAGCCTGTCAGAATTGTACAAGTTTCCTGCTAGCTCAAATTGAGTTCAAAGTTCTTGCAGTATTTGCGGATGTCTCTGTGAACAGTTTGTCTTTAGATAAAATGCTTGATGTCATAGTTTGATCCCTGAGGCCTTTACTCCAGCCTGCTCCGTCATCTCCAACATGCATAAGACAAGGAATGAAGTCAGCCTGAACAGCAATTCTACCCTTCAAAAAAATCTTTAACCTCAAATGCCACTTCCGAGTTATTCTCTGTTAACACAAAATCAAAATTCTCAGAACACCACAGAAGTATGTTTCAGGACTACTTGTCACGGGGCCTTCAGGATAGAGACAGTGGTAAGCAAGGATAATGAGCAATGCAACATGAATGAGTAAACACTGATTTCATTATGACAACATTGCTACCAAACACCCAAGTTTCTGAACAGAATATAACAACTTAATAATGAGAGGAAAATTATGATTTCTGGATTTATATGGAAAGGCCAAATACGTTTGGAAAGATGGAAACATTTGGATAAGAGCTGCCAACACAACTTACCTCTTCAATCACTATTAGGGGAACTCCTCATTCAGAGAAAGTGCTGGGCAATGATCCCTCTGAATCTCTGTTTTAGAGAATGCAGTAGTGATGTAATTTCACCCATATTCCTGGGTGGATTAGCAGAGATAAGGTCAATCATTGTCTAAGAGGTGATTCATTATCTCTTAGCAATATTTGTACTCAAAGAATGTTCTCCAAACACTGCTCGCACCATTTGAAAAAGGAAGATTTTAGAACGCCAAACAACAATACAGTGAATAGGGCTTGACAATTAAACTTGTAGTATGGAAATGTTGACTCTTCTTTGAAACTTAATGGATACATTTGCTGATCATTGGATTAACTGGCTTCTCTTAATACAGGACGGGATTTGAATTTGAAATTACTCAGTTTTCCTACTTGTGTGTACCTCTTTCATCTGTATTATCTGAGGCTTGTTTTTATCTGAGGCTTGCAACATACCCCTTCACATCAGAGTTTAATTTAGGCCAATGAAAGGTTGCTCGGTGTTACCTATCTGTTGTTCCCTTCCCTGGACATCTGTGTGCACTAACCCTTACTCACCTCTCACTATTGAAACATAGCCAAGTACTCAAACAGGGACACATTTTGTATAGAACATATAGTGTATAGAACATTTGATACTGGCTCTGTGTAACGGTTTCCCCAAAAAATAGTACAACCTTTAAAGCTTTGCAGTCTTTTAACCATTTTATATGTGATTTTGAAGACCCATTTTGTTTTATGTCTGTTCTTTTTCATTCTAAAACTCAATACAAAACAAAGTTCACAAATACATAAATAAAGATAGCAGTAGTATACCAGATGTTTGAAACAATAAATTGCTTTTTGTTTGTACTCAAAAGTACATTTTATAGATAAAACAATGTGCAGAGTTATTGTAATGGTCCTGTTTTTACACATCAAATAAAGGCTGACATACAAATGAAAGAGTACTCACTTTGCACACTGCAGTTGGAAGAAGAATCCTGACTTTCCCAGAGCATATATAACAGATAGCTCAATGTCAAACTGATCTTACATGATCATCATTACATCAACAGTCTGAAGCCAATCACATTGATGTGTGACGCCCTGCGCACTGTCTTGAAGGCAACCTCAGTAGTCAATAGGCTGTTATGGGAGGGCCATCAGCTGATTATGCTGTGCCTTGCCCTCAGGCCAGAGGCCCAGTGTCCCACCCTTCTTACAGCTCCACCCTATATTCCCCTTTGTTTTTTTCCTCCAATACCTCAATAGCACACATAACACTTATGAAATGCTTGCTGATCTACACTCGATTGCCGGTTTTCTGTTAACTTCAGTAGACATTCTTAAAGTAAATGTGAATTATATTTCTTGTGTGGATTTACCCATTTTTTCTCTGAGCCATTTGTTTGAGGCATGTCAATAAAAAACAGCCAAGTAGATGTAGGCCAGTGCTACACAAATACATAAAGCACTAAAATAGAAAAAGCAATGTGGAAGAATACAGTCAGCAATGCTACCCATACAGTATGAATGCACATTGTGTTTTTGTTGTTTGTGGACATTTTATTGTATCGTCGGCCTTGAATTTATGACATTTTACACATAACATTTGATATGTTTGTTTATTGCATCTGTACCCATATTTCTCTTTTAAAACAAGTATTTTCCCAAGCCCCAGGAGCATGTCACAGCTGACAAATAAACCTTTAAATCCCTTAAATCATTTAAACGTATTAAACACCTCCACGTTACACGTTCTATTGTAATGTCTTTAGTACAATGCAGAATGGATCGTACAAGATATTATTTTGAAGTTGATTTATCAAACTCAGAATAACTTCAGTTTGTGGCAGATTTGACATTTCATTTTATTAAGTGTTCAACTGTCTTTAAAAACCGATAACTTCCTTCCATAAAATAAACAATGGTCCAGCGATTAAAAACTACCAAGGAAACAGATTGCCTTTATATTTTTACTTACATATTGTATTCTCACAGGAGCTATACTCATCACGGTTAATCAAGGACAGAGAACAGACTACATCTGTTCACATGACAGCTCTCCTGACATTTTATAATTTCCCTTCCTTACTTCTGTGATGGAAAGTATGGTACTAAAGCTTAATACAGTGTAAACCTAATGAAATGTAAACTGCTGTATTCTGAAAATGTCATGTCAACGGTTTGACTGATTAGGTCAAATCCCTGGAGTGACCTTTGAATGTGTGTGAGTGATCAACAGATGTTTTTGCAAGGGGGTTTTATGACACTACAGGAAGGATGAGGGGAAGGAATTTACGATAAGGGATTATCTGTATATCCCACTGTCTTGTAGGGTGTGATGGTTTTGCATACAGTGCCAGAGGGGGTATCAGCTGGCCTCCCAGAATGATGTTGTAATGTACATCTGCTTTGATGTCCTCTTATAAAGAGAGCCTGTTTTACTCAGAACAGTACGTGCTCTCTGGTGAGACGTCATACTTGCAAGTATAAAGTTCCTTATTGCTTTTAATACGAATATTGTGTTGCTGTACGTTTGTTACCTTACTGATTATTCTCCCTAGACCACAGCTGATTTGAAAGCTGCTACGACACTTCCTTCTCTATCATTCTGTCTCTTTCTCTTTTTCACAAGCCTCCTGTTTTTCAGTCAAACACACATTCCTACTTGCTCTCTATAACAAAAATACTGGACAGTAGAGCGCCAGTGAAGCAGATTTGACCTTGACGACTGAGAGTGAATTGACAGTAATAAAATGTGGTTATGAGCTTTTGTTGGCCCTAGGGCATCTATTAATGAATGACATGAGCAGCTGTGAGATTTGGGGACAAGCAGGGGAGGAGGACTGACGGAGGACAGGTGACAGCAGCTCACACACGACCCTCACCTGTGATGAGCTCAGCAGCCAGCAACTAGCACAGAGTTCACACTTAAACATTCTATGGCATGTATTCAGAGGGCTGCATCCAGACACTAATGTGCACTCGAGCGTAAAGCAATGTAGGCTACAGAAGTGTTAAAACTAGGGCCGGGACTCGATTAAAAAAATTAATCTAATTAATTAGAGGCTTTGTAATTAATTAATCGAAATTAATCGCATTTTTAATCACATATAAATATTTGACCTAAGAACAGTGAGAAGCAATTTTTTTCACATGGATTTTAGTATACCATTAGGCGCATTCACACCGCAGTACTTTTCCCACAAAGGTTCATGAGAATTTAGTTCATGAGAACTCTTTGAACCTGGGGGTGGATTAGTCAAATTAAGCCACTGACGTCACTTCTTCTTCTTCTGCTTTGGGTTTACTGGCAGGCCGCAAACCACTTCACGGCGTATACTGCCGCCCAAAGTCCCCGGCCGGAAGTCCCCGGAGTTGGGGACTGGCTTCAGTAGAAGCTGCTGGGAGTCCCAGCAGCCTTCCGAGTAAATCGCCAGAACGCCGACACCTCCTCATCTCCACCGCTCCCATGTTTTATTTTGTGTTGCCATAAGTTAGTCTCTCTGCGTTTCTGCGCTGGGCTAATGCTAATAATGCTAATGCGAGGATAATAAAATGGCGGCTTCACAAAACTTTTTGGGAGTTTTACGGGGCGTGGTTTGCAATCCGCCCAGCCAATCAGAAATATAGCTCTTTTCTCACAAGAGAGCCGTACGAAAGTCCCTGCTCTCTAGCAGCTCTCTGCTCTCTAGCAGGGACTTTCGTGGGGGTAAAAAGGTTCTCATGAACTAATTTTAGTACCGGCTCTTTTTGGTGTGAACGCGATAAAAGAGGCTAACGTCCACGCTAGCTGCTATATGTTTTGCATTGAGGTGATACTTGAGGCTTGATGTGCTGCGGTGATATGCGAATTCCTTTTTGCATAATTTGCACACAACCGTGCTCTTATCGACGCTTCCATCGGTCCGTTTTTTAAAACATTTCCCACTGTTGTTCACTGTGGTTTGTTGTTGTCTGAAGTCATGAACGTTAGTTGGTGCTCCAGTATAATCGGTACGCCTGAAACTCATCCAGTGAGAAACGTTCCGCGGTGCAAAAATAAGTGCGATTAAAATGCGTTAATTTTTTTAACGCGTTAATTGTTGTGTAATTAATTAATCTTAATTAACGCGTTAAAGTCCCGGCCCTAGTTAAAACACACAGCCACCTACAAACACTGGCCGTCTGAAAACATTCTGTCAAAACCTTGTGTTTCCTGTAGAATAAATCACCAGCTATTCCATTCCGTTATTCATGTGCTAAGTAGACCCCTCTGCACCTGAGGGCGACTTGCATTTTTTTTCACCTCCCACTCACTCTGACTCTCATACCCGGATCATCTGATACAAACCCTAGTGACAATTCAGCTTAATCCCCACCCAGCCTCCCCTGCTGCTGTGCATCCCGGGGAAGTGAATTGTTGCGAGTGTGGAAATGAGGCTATTTCATGGATTCAAGCATTTTATATTCAACACACTGAAAGTACCACACAGTTTCGGGGGGGTTCTTATACTCCAGCAGAATTTGTTGGTCTTTTCCACTGATATCGGGGATAATTATAGATAATGAATTGATTGGGGTGATAAGTGTCAGACCACTAATGGAATGCAGTACTTAACCTCCATAATCCCTTTGTGCACTTCACTTAGTGTCAGGATAATTAGATTAATGCTGCTGATACCTCCTTTTTTCTCGCATACACGCAAACATACACTGTGCCTTGGGGATTTGAGTGAACTTGTCGACACATTTGAATGCATGGACATACTGTAGTGTAGTACACAGAGAGGGAGACTAGTTTAAATAAAAGTGGTATGTTGCTGAATTTTTTTTTATGAGAGGGTTTTGTTTTATTACTTAAAGCTTGCACTTCCTGCTGTCAGTTACATGTAATTTCATGCCAGCACAAGCAATTAACATACATTTGTAATATGTATGAAAGCATTCTGAATGAATATTTTGCTATGCTCTATCATCCAAAGAGGTATCACAAGAAATATCGCATTGGATAGTTGTAATTAAAGTTACATCACTTGGCTTAACAGCAGCAGGCATGATGTCCACAATGTTCTTCTACAGCCTGCCTTGGGATGATGACTCAAGATAAGCAATGAGTAACAGTTTAAAAAGTAAAAACAGCGAGAGATTTACTGAACCTGTCGGAGAGGATATGGCAGAGCTGGGTGATATACGACGGCAAGGAGGGCATGCAGCATAGCGGGCGACTCCAGCATTTCATCAGGATTGGCAAGAAACTCATATTTTACCCGAGCCATCGCCCAAGGGCTCTGCTTCACCACCTGAATCCCTACATCACTCCTATCAACTTGATAGAAAGCAAGATCTAATTGGCAGGTAGCATGTCACATTCCGAGATGACAGGGGGAAAACGAGGGGGGAAAGATGTTAGCAGGGAGAGGCCTTGGTAGGTATCAGTTAAACACCTTGTGTGAATTTAATGTTGTTATTCTAAGAAGTAATGCGATGCATGGACTGCCATTCAATTTTGTTCAGATATCCATAGTAACTAAATCCCTTTTTTAAGGTTATCTTCCTTGTTATGGTTATAATAACATCTACCTCTATAAGGTTAGGACTAATAAGTGGAACATGGAAAACATTATATTCGCTCAGCATGTTAACATTTAGCTTAAAGCTCCACTCTGCCTAAGTACAGCTTCAGAAGGCCACTAACCGCATGACACCATTGTTTGAATATCAACACAATGTTAAACACTGTTCACCTTCACACAGAGGAACCTCTCTGGGCTTTATTTAGCCACTGCAGCTATCAGGGCAGGGTTAGTTTAACTGTACTGCCTTACTAAAGCGGTGTTTACACGAGAACGAAACGGGTTGTATCTGCTACTTTTCTCTCGCGTAGGCCTATAGCCGTAACGGAACCGTGGAAACGGACCCCGCAATCGATAACGGGTACCAAGGTGGATAGATCTGCAAACGGAACGCTCTGGGGGGCCAAACGGCTCAGTGTGTACGCCCTATATGATCATTTCCTGATAACGATGAAGCCATAGCCCCACCTCTGCTGCTCACTGCTGTAGCATGGTCAGTAGCTACTGTCAGTAGCTACTGCTAGTGCTACTGCTACTGACCATGCTATAGATGTTAGTGCAAAATCTACAGCTCCTCTACCACAACCATCAGAAACAAGTGGACATGGAGAATTACATGAACTACATGTTGCTAAATCTACCGCGGGGCATAAACAGAAGGGCAACCATGGCAATCATGCTCGAGGGTCTTCTTCGCTGCTTTTGGTGTATTTTGTGGCAGAAGTACAGCGCCACTTACAGGTCCGGCATATGTACTACAGTGTCTTCAGCGCTTACGAGAGGTCTCGTGCGGAAGTACAGCGCCACTTACAGGCCCGGCATATGTACTACAGCCTTTCCAGTGGTCTTGTGTGAACGGACACGTTAAATGAGCTGAATGCGTGTGAACGGAATACTTTTTTGATAACGAATTCGGTCCATTTGCGTTTGCGCTCCCGAGTAAATGGGGTCTAAATGTTAACTTTTGGAATTAGTTGAGGCATACTCTCATTCACCACGCGGACCTTCAGCCTGTCTAGAGATTTGAATGGGCAACTTCTCCAGAGGGCTGTTTCTTTAACTTTTATGCTCCTACCAGTCAAGGACACCCAGGCCATCTGGAGCTGTGTAGGACCTTTGGGCCAGTGGCGACTCTAGCACCACTGAAAAAATGAAATGGCCCATTCTGTTTGGCTATCCTGATTAAGACTGGCCCACTGGGTCCACAGAGGTGTCTGTGTCCAGAGGGCATCAATTTATATCATCTGAGTCACATCTATCTTTGTTGTCCCATTCACTTTAGTACGTTACTCTCCTCACACACCACGGTAACACATATCAATCTTGATGTTATGATTTGTAACACATTGCAAGGTAAATTCACACATTATTATACTGTATTTCTGAGAAGAAACCCCTGATGCAACATCATCATTTTCAGATCTCATCTTGCGGTTGTTGATTAGAGAATTTAGTAACATTTGACTAGGGAGTGTTCTGACATCCAATGCTTCAGACAGAGATGTATCAGCTCAGACAGCAACATCTACCTCTGTTTGCAAACTAGAGACCAACTACAGCATTTCCATCATCACCTGCAAAGTATCACCTGCAAAGTATCAGTGCTGTGGCAGGCTTTTCATAATGACTGATGTCATCTCTGGCACTTTCATTTACTGTTCAAAGTGATGGACAAATGCCCAGAGTGTGCTGAAGGAGCGTGTCATCAAAATGTCTGTTGTTTCTGGCACTTGACATGCTGGCAGGGTGTCTGTCTCTTTCTTGCTCACGGTTAGGCGAGAAGATCGATTATGATTGGCTTCCCAGCAAGTGGTCAAGCTGACTTGGTAATGTGTGTTGACATGGAGATCAATTGAGCCTACTCAAGCAGATGGTATTAATCAAGCAATGCATAACAACTGTTTGTGATTAGCAGCCAATAAAGGCTCATTCCCTCTCATTAAACAAAACACCCAGCGGTGGCGCTTGTGTGGCAACGAACTAGTCTTCCTACCAAACTATCTCTGACTGATGTTGTTATGGCGATTAGACAAGCCAGTGTCGTGCTTAGTCAAACCTCAACCTTTGCACACGGCTTTGGATGTTACTATTATGCAATCGAAAGTGAAACTTAAGCTCGCTCCATTGCGGAGATATTCCCGCGAGAGTGCGGAAAACTTACATTTATTCATTTATTTCAAATGTGAAATGTTACCAATATACTCACGGACCACTAGGGGGCGCTCACGGACCACCAGTGGTCCGCGGACCACACTTTGAGAAGCACTGGGCTAGAGCCATAAAGTTATGAGATAACTGGGTTAGGCAATGGTCCTTTGGCTACCTTGTACTGAACAGACTCATTTTCTCTACCTTCATTGTTATGGCGACAAAACGTGTCCGTGGGCGGACGGATGGACACAGACAGACGGGCACATTTCTCAAAAAAGGCCTCTATTTTAGTTCCTGCTACAGAAGGGTCTCCAGGAGCATCATGATGACACACAAGCTGAAAACAATACCAGCATCTCGGTCTGTAATCCTTTCCATTTCATTTGAGCAGTGTAAATGTATTGTTTCTACATTAGAAGCAGAAAAATCTAATCAGTTTATAAAATACATGCTACTGCTAACTTTAACATCTCACTCTCCCTGTTTGTGCAAACTATGCACACTACTGAAGCTTGCTTAGCATCCAGCACTTTCTCTAGCCCATTCATCAAAAGGACCAGTGCTCTTGAGAGTGACAAGATTTATACACCATGGAAGAGAGGTGGAGAATTAGCCCAGATTTATGAGCACAAACTGCAATGGCAAGGCACTGGCAGCTGCTACTTGACATTTGAAATAGAGAATGTGAAAGAAAATTGGAGACGGGGGAAACAGGAAATTGGAATAACAGAGAGGTAGAGAGGACTGACGAATAAATGAAACATGAGCTGGTCCAGGATTAAAAAAAAGGTATGTGATTGGGAAAGCTAATTTGTATTGAATAAGGCAATATCACAGCAGTTTGGGTATTATAGGTGAACAGAACATTCATTTTAGGTTTGTGTTTCACATTGAATAAAATAGTGTATATTGATCTATAATATGAAAGGGTAATTAATATAGATCCTACTGAGAATAAACATGTGTGGTTGATATCCAAAGGCAATGAGGTGAACTTCCCTCGACCTGAAAGGACTTGATGGGTGGACTACAATGCAAGATATACAGTCAAGTCCCAGTTCAGGAGCTTTCCAACTTTCTATTCACCACTGTCACTTTAGGGTTGATAACATGGTCCCATTCCTTGAGAAAGTAAGACTGTATACATTGATTCTCAGCGATTGCTGGGACACCACACTTTAGCAGAAATTATAGTCATGATAGGTTTACAAAACATCAATTCAGACTATAGCTGAACAGCAGGGCAAAAAATAAATGCTGTTCGGAAATCACAAGAAGCGCTGGAAAGCATGTCAGTGGGTCTGTATATGAAACAAAAATGTAAACAACTGAAAAGCACAAGAGTACCATCATGCAAAGAATAATTAGTTGGTTTTCTGATTTGCAAGTAAAAAACTATTACTTAACAAGCTATTCTCTATGCGTAAAAGTTCCTTCCACATCCAGAGTGAAATTGGTCCAGTAATGCATTTATTCAGAAGAGATGCTGCCATCTCACTACCTTCAGGAAATGAAAGAGCCTTTTCATCAGACCAAGAAGATGGCTGACACAACCCACGTTTACTGGTTCTATTCGTACATAGCACTTCTTAAAAAGACGGTAATTTCCCCTAAGTAAAAAATTGTGAACAGGACATGAATGCCCTGAAAGGCCACGTCATAGTGGGAAGCTGCCCTTCTCACCTTTGCTTAGAAGGCATGCTGGGGTGGCTGGAAGATTAGACAGGTGATAAAAAGCAAAGAGAGTTTTTCTGGCCGTGGCAGTATACGCAGTCACATCCACTCTGAGTGAACTGTGTTGAGGTGACACAGAACCACAGAGGACAGTCAGTGCATGGCCTTGCGGCACACATTCACATCAAAACTAAGTCCACATCTGACTCCATTAGTCTGCCAGTTGCTTGCACTCTACCTACCTTCATCATGATTCCCCCACATCCAGTGTGCAAATAAAACATCAGAGGTTGGGGACAATCCCCTGCCAACGCTAGTCAGACACGTCTTGGCTTGATGGAAAGAGCCCCAGGAGAAGGCTAGATGGCATTGGTCTACAGTTCTTTGCTACTGAAAGTTGTTGCTGCAAGGATTGTTTTTTGGGGATGACAGGACGAGCGTAGGAGAGCCTTCATTGACGCAGATCATCTCCTTCTGTCTGATGCTCTCTCAAGATCAAGATATTGTTAGGTCACAAGACACATCTTAACCTACCTAAAATAGACCAAATCTCTCGCATTGAGATAATGGAAGTATATCAACCTGAAGACTTCCCTGGGTGTTTCTTTATGCCAAGATTTATGAGATGAGGTATCATTATTTTATTCTGGCAGCCAGTATTGAGTCAGAAACAACAGAGTTAAACCAATAAAAACCTGTAAGAGCAGGACAGCAGGTCCAGATCAGAATCTATCCAGCAAACGTCAATCACACAGCACACATTCTACAGATCTGTCTCTTCTATGGAGTCTTTATCCTTTTGTGATAATAGTCTTACATAAATTGCTACACTTGATTTTACTCAATCATCACTTGATCTTAGCATAATCACTTGGGGATGGCATCAGCTGAGGCACAACAGTCTCTTTTAATGGAGTTTTCCTTATGGGTAGTGTTGTACTGTGTGCGTATAAAATATAAGAACCACGAACATGAAATGATGAAGCGGTTTCTGATGTGTTTGACTATGATCCCTCGACAGTAGAAAACCCCAAGATGAAACATAAAGACAGTGAGTTTGGGAATAGATAAAGGCTCAATTGTAGGCTATTGAGTCTGTTAAAGCCTGCAGGCATTCTTCCTGGAGTTTTGGAGCCTGACTGTATTATGTCAGATGTAGGCTGTTGCATCAACAGGAAGTTATATCTAACTTCCCTCTCTTATTGCCTGAGGGGGAAAATATAAATGAACCTGAACATGTGTTATTCATTCCAAGACTGTCGTCAAAAAGGCAACCACAAGCCTGCTCAGTGGTTAATGTTTAATAGACTTAAAGGACATGATTGCGTTTTGGCACTCTATCAAATTTGTGAAGCAGCCATATTGAGTGCCGAGATAAAATGTTTGGCTCCATACTCCTAATGACACAAATGACCTCCATCATAAGTCCATGCCTACTGAAGTAACTGCAGCTGTCCTGTTTTTAACAAAATGTCTTGACGTCACAAGGACACTAATTATGTTTTTGATATAATCACTTCACAAAAGCTCTCGATGATTAGCTCAAGTGGCTTCTCTAATGAAAATGATGTCTTGCTTTGTTAACCTTGTGTGGCTTTAACAGTCAGGTGTTGAACAGTGTAAGACGTGGGCTGCATACTGAAAATATATTTTTTTCCATCAAGAATATAAACCCTTAGCCTGAAGAACTCCATCAAATCTCCTCAGCGTTTATGCTTTTATAACTGGGTTATGGTTGGATGTGCTTTACTGCCCACTTTATTGTTGCTTTATGAAAATCAATATGTCATTTTATGGCAAATCTAACAAATACTTTCAATAAACTGTTAATGGGTCATCTAATCTCCTACGGCCAATTACTTTAGGAAAGAGGAAGGGAGCAGTCTTTCAAGCCTCATTTACAGGACAGGATCATGTTGCTAATGTTTTAATTTCTCTCTATTGGGAATCATTTCTTAATGACAGTCAGCTGAAAAGCTCTTGCAAGACATTTGTGAGAATCATCGCTGTCATTACTCAGTCTAACCAATTGTTAGTGTGTCACAGCTGTATGCTACATTATCTTTTTGTTCATATCGAAATAGTGATCGATGTCAGTCACTTTGAGAGCAAATGTTTCTAACTGACACTGCACAGTTGATGCAACTTAACATAATGACATATGCTCTAACTTGCCATGCAGTCTGAGAGAGATGAGTCACTCCTTATTTTATAGTCATCTCATTTACACTGTGATTGTGTTGATAATAAGAAGGAGAGGGTGCAGAGCGTTTGGTCTGAATGCTAATGTTTGTATACACCTTGTCTTGTGCTTTCGAGACAGCCTAAACAATGCACAACCCTCATGGGAGCTCTCCAGCACCACATTCATTTACATTACACTACAGGCCAAAACCACATAAATCAATCTGTCAATGCTAAGCTACTTGGGCATTTAAATTGGCTTAAGTTTAGCCCGCTAGTATGTTACAATGCCATCTGTACAATGTGATAATTCAAACCAATTGATCTGGTTACAAGCATTTTGCCCCATAATTCACTGTTTTGGAAATGGAGCTAATGTATGTAGACCGAGAACACAATAGTTTCATCTCTGTGGGATCGACACAGATGGGTCAAACATGCTGTTTTCATTGCACAATTCTGCCCATGCTTGCTGTGAATATATGAGTGTTGGTTTTGGAAATCATTATTTTTTAAAACCAGCTTCCTGGTAGTTGCAGCAATGCCAAGCTGTAATAGAAACCTGGAAAAGAGCACCAGCTCCACATGGTCTTTTAAAATATTATTAAAGCTAATATAGGGATTCTTATGTTTAGATGTTGCGTTGAATAGGTATGTTGCAACAGTATTATATAATCAGGAGACTAATGGCAGAGTGAGGGCTACAGGGAAGAATTTTGCATGCTAAAACCTCTGGCTTCTATATCTCTATTCATCCCTCCTAATCTTTAGTGTGCCCTGGGTATTTTATAATGCCATGATATACCATGGCGAGGTGTATGGGCTCAAGGATTTTGCAGTATGTTGATATCAGCCAAAAGGCAGAGTTGAGAAGTGGAACAATTATTTTGCTCTGCATGTAAATGGCTGCTTTAATTACCTTCCAACAGCTGCATATGAAGATGACACAGATGACCTTTATCAGCCAGTGATCTAAAACTTACCAGGGATATGCTGTTTTATCATTCTGCCTCCTATTCACATGTTTACCTCCCTTTGTTTAAAGGGATCGACACTGTCTTGTGATTTATGAATTGCTTTCCATAAGCAAGGGAACAAAGCAGTCATAATTGTTGATTTGTTGATTAGATTTATTTTCAGAGAAAACTCATAACTCTGCAGCGCAATGTCATTGATTGTTTCGCTATTTATGTGGTGCTGTTAACTACAATTGCACTCATTCTACATCTCAAAATGACCATATGTAATGAAAGTAGGTTCTTAATATGCTGTGGCGTGTGCAGCTGTCACACTATCAGCTGCTAAGATGGAGCCAACTAAACGAGAGGAAGGACAGATAAACAAAAATACAATAGCCGTGTTTTCTATTGCAAGCTATTCATTCTAAACAAGGATTTGGAGAGTAGAGTAGAAATAATAAATTGAGGAATCAGTGTGGTGAAGGTCACGGGGAGTAACACAGGAAGGAGCAATAGTTCCAAACATAAAATAGGACACAACATTCACTAAACAAATGTCAAATTGTCACGAAGCAAGCTGGATTTATGAAAGGAATTATGTTGAAAGCAAACAGTCTGATAAAGACTTGGCCCTGGAGTGGCATTGTATAGCAAAATGAGAAGTCATAATGTCACTCTTTGATTCTGCAATGGCCATTAAATGTAATGTCAGTGAATGTGTATGTATACCATTTCATGTTCTCATTTCTGTATAGTGGACAGAAATTGCCTGTAGCAAAGCACAGAATCAATCCCAATAATATTGCATCTTTCAGGGTGTGCAGTTTCTCAGACAACTTGAATGAAATGCACCCTTCACATCTCCAGTTTAAGACATTCAATTTCCTGCTGCTTCTTGGGGCAGAATACTGCAGTGAAAGATCAATGCAAAATGACTGGAAAATTGCTAATGTTATTTACATCAAAGTGAGACTGGAGGAGACCAATTATGCCACTGATTCAAGGCAATATTCCTAAGTGAGTTGTCCCTTGGGTGATAACCATATAACATTCTGATATTATTAACATTCTGAGACCCACCCACCATTGTTTCTTTTAAACATAAACTGAGATAGCTTTACAGGAGGCATTTGATGTGCTGTAGAGTTCATGTAATATTGTCTACAATTATGTATTTAGAAATGTATGGTGGAATCCTCCTAAGCCTAGAAGATGCACAAATACATGCAAATACTATTTTGTTGTGAGGGTAAAACAGATCTAAGAGTGCGGCATAGAATGTGATATTACCATTTGATGTCTTTGCTGAGACACAGCTATGCATCTTGTGGCGGCAGCGTGGTTGTATATTTCATGTTTCAATTTGCAGTTGGAGTTTACCTCTGTCTCAAGGAAAGAGCTGTGAGATGATCTGTTACTGTGGAGAAATCTGATTTTCTCGGCGAGATGGTATACGGATCCAGCAACATGTGTATTGTATCTATTTGTGTGTGTGTGTGAGAGAGAGAGAGTGAGAGAGAGTGTGTGTGTATGTGTGCTGGAAATTGTTAGGGAACACATTCTTTTCTGAGGAGAGCAGACTCATATTGGAAAAACAATAATAGCAACATGTGTGACAAATGGCTGCAGCGTCTACACAGGAGTACATAAAAGAATGAAGAACAAAGCTGAAGCAAATAGCTGGGCTGGACTTTTTTAAACATTTGCTGTTGGTATGACCACATTTGATTGGCAAAGGCTGGTAATCCATGGCAACTTTGCACTATCATGCCTGCATGCATAAGTGAAGCATGGGCCAATCTCAAATGAAACACATTTCAATCAAGCCATTTCAAATCAGGCAAGCTGATGAAAATGGAACAGCTTTCAAAAAGCCATGGTGCATCTCCCTGACCAACATGAGTGTTTATTTAGTTATGATGCTACCATTAACTACCAATTGAGAAACTGCTTGTTAGAAAATGTTTAAACATTCAAAGTTCCTAATGTCAAAAGGATCAAATCTCTAATGACTCAGATAATTACATATGAGTGAAAAAAGATTGGTCTATCCAAGTCCTAGAACCACCAAGTGAATGTCACATAAAAGCATATTATATAACAAGTTTTGTTTTCTCACCACTTCAATATATCTATAGCTTTAGCTTTAATGAAAATAACAGAATAAATTACAACAGCTATAGAAAGAAAGAAATACACAATAGGTGTATTTATTGACTAAAAAAACGCATTTGACAGACCATAACCTATTAATTTCGAAATTACATAGATATGGTGTGAGAGGAGTAGTTCTAGATTGGTTTAAAAGTTATTTAGATAACAGAGAACAATATGTACAATTTGCTGGTAGTACATCGGAGTGTATGAACATAGAATGTGGTGTCCCACAGGGCTCGGTTTTAGGGCCTAAACTTTTATTTTGTACATCAATGACATATGTGAAACGTCAACATTATTGCAATGTGTGTTGTTTGCAGACGACACCAATTTTCTTTGTTCAGGAGATGATTTAAACATTTTAGCAAAGTGTATTGGACATGAAATGGTCAAACTTAAAAGATGGTTTGATGAAAATAAGTTAACCCTAAATTTGAATAAAACTAAGTTTATGGTTTTTGCTAATAGACAAAAAAGATGAAAACATTTTACTGTCCATTGATGGAGTTTTTATTGAAAGGGTTTCTGAATTTCGATTTCCATTTGTGACACTGGATGATAATCTGACATGGAAATCACAAATAGCACATGTTAAAAGTGTCTAGGAATATTTCTGCTCTAAACAAGGCAAAGTATTTGCTAGATTACAAGGCATTGAGAATGTTATACTGTTCACTCATTTTGCCATTTTTTATTTATTGTATAGAAGTTTGGGGCAACACGTATATGACCAACATAAAGCCATTGTCAATATTACAGAAAAGAGCAGTACGAATAATTCATAAAGCTGATTCAAGAGAACACACCAACCGACTGTCTTTTAAGTCAGGACTCTTGAAAATTCAAAGACATAGTTGAGTTACAGACATTATTAGTAATGCACAGGGCAAAAAGCAGAATGTTACCAGTATATTTATAACAGTCATTTGTTTTTGGATCAGACAAGGAAGACCACAGAAGGAAATTAAATTTTAAGCATCCTTATGCAAGGAATATTCTAAAGCAAATGTGTATTTCGGTGGTTGGTGTAACATTGTGGAATTCTCAACAGAAGGATCTAAAGAATAGTATATGTATTTTTTCAGTTAAAGAAATTGTATACAAATGGGACTATATGAAGCAGAATGTGAATACGTCTATGCACTCTGGTCCTGCATTGGTAAATATTGTTGATGTCTTTGATGTGATGTCTGTTCTTTATTTGCAGGTCCCATTGTTATTATTATTATTATGCGCCGCTTTCCACCTTCTTCTCCAGTAGGACTCAGGTGAGGGTGTTGCACTTTTCCTTATACATGTGATGTTTTTGTGTTGTTTTTGTTGTTGTTTTGTTTCTTTCCGTTAACCGTCAAGTGGGAAATAAGTATTTTTTGTGTTTCTCTTTGTATCCTAAGATACTGTTATGTTTGGCTGTGAATATGTTTGGCTGTGAAAAAGAAATATGAAGGACAGACCATCTATTTCTATTTCTTTTTTTTAGAAAGGGGAAGTTCATATAAGATGTTTTTCTTCTCCCTGCTCCTTTTCGCTCAATGGTGTGTTTGTAGAGACATGTTTGTTGGCAATTATTGTACATTGGGTTTTGCGTACCATGAGCAGAACAAATAACAACACAATTAAATATTATATCGGAAATTAAACCTGATTGACAAAAGAATAAGGCTAATACCACATTAACTTGTTTTCTGCGTTCTTTAAACGAAAAGTCACTTGTTAAGAGAGAGACTTGTGCGGTTAAAAAATGCGGTCCAAGGTTGTTCAAGGCTGAACATGACATTGAAGTTTTCTAAAGAATCTCACACTGTTTTGTTTGTTGGCCAGTGTCTCTAAAGAGTTTCTAATCATTTAGACGATCAAAATCTACAGTGATATGTGTTGAAAGATGCCATTTATATTTTAAATTTCTCTTTTTTCTGTCAATATTTTTGGTTGTCATTTAGACTGGAATTACTGTATGAAGATGAATGCTTTGATCGAACACATTATGTGGAAAATCCGTCTCCCACTCCAACCTCCCTCTACCTGCTCCCTCCTCCTGCCACCCTGGAAGGGCGGAGCCTAATCAATAAAGGCAGCCAGCTCACCTGTGGCACATCCTTTCCCCCATGAACAAAGAAGCTGGCTGGCCTCATGCAACTCCTGAGCACCAATTGTTTGTCTGAGGAAATGATCAGTAAGTTTTCCTTTTCTTTGTATTGTATAGCAGCTTGAGTAGTTTATCTCCCTATTTTCTGTACTGTTTAGATTGCATTTAGTTACCTTATTTATTACATATACAGTGGGGCAAAAAAGTATTTAGTCGGCCACCAATTGTGCAAGTTCTTAAAAAGATGAGAGGCCTGTAATTTTCATCCTAGGTACACTTCAACTATGAGAGACAGAATGGGGGTAAAGAATCCAGGAAATCACATTGTAGGATTTGTAATGAATGAATTGGTAAATTCCTCGGTAAAATAAGTATTTGGTCACCTACAAACAAACAAGATTTCTGGCTCTCACAGACCTGTAACTTATTCTTTAAGAGCCTCTTCTGTCCTCCACTTGTTAACTGTATTAATGGCACCTGTTTGAACTCGTTATCAGTATAAAAGACACCTGTCCACAACCTCAAACAGTCACACTCCAAACTCCACTATGGCCAAGACCAAAGAGCTGTCAAAGGACACCAGAAACAAAATTGTCGACTTGCACCAGGCTGGGAAGACTGAATCTGCAATAGGTAAGCTTGGTGTGAAGAAATCAACTGTGGGAGCAATTATTAGAAAATGGAAGACATACAAGACCACTGATAATCTCCCTCGATCTGGGGCTCCACGCAAGATCTCACCCCGTGGGGTCAAAATGATCACAAGAACGGTGAGCAAAAATCCCAGAACCACACGGGGGACCTAGTCAATGACCTGCAGAGAGCTGGGACCAAAGTAACAAAGGCTACCATCAGTAACACACTACGCCACCAGGGACTCAAATCCTGCAGTGCCAGACGTGTCCCCCTGCTTAAGCCAGTACATGTCCAGGCCCGTCTGAAGTTTGCTAGAGAGCTAGAGGAGATCTGCATGGAGGAATGGGCCAAAATACCAGCAACAGTGTGTGAAAACCTTGTGAAGACTTACAGAAAACGTTTGACCTCTGTCATTGCCAACAAAGGGTATATAACAAAGTATTGAGATGAACTTTTGTTATTGACCAAATACTTATTTTCCACCATAATTTGCAAATAAATTCTTTAAAAATCAGACAATGTGATTTTCTGGATTTTTTTTTTTTCTTCTCATTTTATCTCTCATAGTTGAGGTATGAAAATTACAGGCCTCTCTCATCATTTTAAGTGGGAGAACTTGCACAATTGGTGGCTGACTAAATACTTTTTTCCCCCACTGTAATTATGTAAAAAGAGAACTGCTTTGCTGGATTATAATTTGAAGCATGAATATTATGTTTGAGCTGATTAAGATGTGTTTTCTTTCCAGATCAACCAGACAACAATTAGGAATAACAAGAATCAACAAGTTACAATAAAAAGAATGATCTGGAACTCCTGCCTCCATGTGCACATCTTTAAATCCATTGCGTTGTTTATCCCTGAACCAACCACCCTCACCACACAATATTCTTCATGGTCCTTCGAGCCGGAGGAGTCAGGCCGGAGGACAGAGCTGGAGTCAGGCCGGAGGACAGAGCTGGAGTCAGGCCTGAGGACACAGCAGCAGTCAGGCCGGAGGACAGAGCTGGAGTCAGGCCGGAGGACAGAGCTGGAGTCAGGCCGGAGGTCACAGGAGGAGTCAGGCCGGAGGTCACAGGAGGAGTCAGGCCGGAGGTCACAGGAGGAGTCAGGCCGGAGGACACCGCAGCAGGAGTCAGGCCGGAGGAGACATGAGGAGTCAGGCCGGAGGACAGAGCTGGAGTCAGGCCGGAGGACACAGGAGTGAGGATGAGAGTGAACTCAGTGTCAGTGAACTCAGTCAGTCTTGGTGGTAAGGAGAGGTACAGACAAGGAATCTGATCCTGGGTCCGCAGCCTTTTCTGCCTGTGTGGCTGAAGGACCCTCAATGTCTAGTGGTGGAATCTCCCCCACTCTGGTTGCTGGTTCAACTGCCAAAGTCACGTTAAGAAGGCTTTCGTAAATCCTCTTTATGGTTAAGAGTGCATTTTTACCATCTTCTGTCTCAATTTGCCATGGACAGAGGCAATCGGCCGCAAAACCATTTGTGCCTCTCTTGGCAAGAAGGAAGATGGGATGCCGCTCAAGAAGTTTCCATTTGTTGAGCAGTAGATTTGTTGAGTCATAAACTTTGTTAACACTGTTTTTTTTTGCTGCATGGCCTTCCACTCCTGTGCAACCTTTTCCTTTTGTTTGGTTAGTTTCTCCTTGTAGGGTTGGTTGGCACCACATTGCCTGCATTTCTTGCTGGCTACTCCTATTTTGTGTTTGCAAATCTGGCACACGTTTTGAGTAGGCATCTGGTTAAGGACTTGATGTTTGAGAGCCACACACAAAGTGATCAGAGTGGGTGGTCGGTTGCGCAAAAGTGAAGATCTGGATTATAACAATATCCATCCTGTGGTTTCGGATCCAAAACACTACATCACACAACTGCTGATTAAGGACTTTGACAAGGAGCTACACCACCCTGGGCCGGAGAGAGTCTTTGCCACCCTCAGGAGGAATTCATGGATCTTGCGTGGAAGACAAGCAGTGCAGAAACACCAGCATTCATGCATGGAGTGCAAGAAATGAAAGGCAAACCCAGTAATTCCTAGGATGGCTGATCTACCCTTGTCTCGCCTGCGATTATTCAAGCCCCCTTTCTGGTCCACAGGGATGGACTGCTTTGGCCCTTACCTTGTCAAAGTCGGCGAGAAAAGATGGGGAATACTTTTCAAATGTCTGACCAGACACACGGTGCATTCATATCGACCTCCTCCCTAGTCTGGACACAGACAGCTTCCTCATTGCATTACACCACTTCGTAGCACGACGTGGAACCCCCTTTGAAGTCATATCAGACCATGGCACCAACTTTGTGGGAGGGGCGAGGGAGCTGCAAAAAACCTTTGACCAGTTAATCCCTGCTCTTCAAGAACAATTGTCTAAACACAAAGTGCGTTTCTTGAGGAATCCCCCGCATGCTCCCCACTTTGGACGAACCTGGGAAAGGGAGGTGAGAGCCAATAAGAAAGCATTATGTGCATTACATGTTACTTGTTAGATGCAAAGCGACTTGCATACTCAATACAGTGGGCAATCCCCAGAGGAACAATTTGGGGTGAAGTGTCTTGCCCAGGGACACAACGACATGCTGACTGCAGTGGGGTTTGAACCTGTGCTCCCCTGATCCGAATTCCAACGCATTAGGCCACTGCGCCACACGCCTCCCCTGTGTGCAACCTTGGGTAATCAATCTGTCAGGGAAGACCAGGGGGGTATACTACGAAGCAGGATTTTCGTTTAGCAAGATAACTTCTGGGATTTCCGGTCCTACGAAGCTGGTTCACTTTTTAGCGGGATAGATCTCCATGGTGACTTATCCTGGAACCTAGTCTGTGCTCAGAAGCAGGATAGGTTCCAGGATAAGAGATCAACTCAGCGAAAGCACCACGCCTGCTGACCAATCAGAGCAGGAAATACAGTTTAAACTGCCGTTGCAGGAAAGACGGCCGGCCAAAATCACCGACTGTGAACGTGAAAATGAATAGAACATCACCTCCCATCTTCAGAGTAATCTGACTATTATAACTATACTATTATTTTAAGAAAGCTTAATTAAATATCTGCCACAACATAAGTAACCGGATCAAAGTAACATTACGTTGCCTACAGTCCGCGGCACTGTGAGTGCAGAGGTCGATGTGTTCCATTATCATTCATATCACATCATAACGTATCATATATCTCCTTATCTGAGTCAGCTGAGCCGTATCTGGCCGTGCAACACTCACAGTGTCACATACTGTATGCAGAAGTATTATTTTAAGCAACACATTAAGTTGACGAAACACTCGAGACAAATGTAATTAAAGTCAGATCGTGTCTTAGACCAACCCAGTCTCACGGCATTTCGTGTTCACCAACACGATTTTTAATCTATTGATTCGTGTTCACCAACACGATTTGTCCCTTTTTTCGTGTTGCACAGCACGATTTTAAAAGCAATGTATTTCTACTGCCTGCAGCACGTCTTTTTCTCCGGTCGGGTCGTGGGAGACCGGAAGCTGTGTGGTTCATAAAAACATGTTCTTACTCAATATCAAGCCACAATAATTAGTGATATCATAAACCTGTTAATGTACGCATTCAAACACTTGTTCTGTTTCCAGCTGTATTCACCTTGCAGGTGCAGCTATGTGGCTTTTACCCTGGACAAAGTGTTTAAGTCATGGATGTTTAAAGTTTAACTTCTTCATATTTGACTAATATTAAAGTTGACTTTTCATTCAGGAAGTATGACGCTGCGCTGTCAGTACGCTTCTCCATGTTTGTGATTGGTCGAATGCTCCAGATACCACCTCTTTTATGTGAACGCGCACCTAACTAGATAGGACACGGCTGACTTGAACGAACGAGTTGATAGCCAGCGTTGTAGTTTAGCGAGAGCGGCTTTGTTTTGGATTAAGTCAACCGGATAACTCAAAACATATCCAGGATAGGTTTAACTAGATTCGTAGTATACCCCCCTGTACTCATAGAGGTTGTGGAAATCCTGAACTCCAAGCCCCTTGGTTACATCTCCTCTGACATATCAGACCCTGACCCAGTGACCCCAAATCTTCTCCTGATGGGGTGGCTTGAGGCAGCCCTTCCCCCGGTTGTATATGCCCGTCCTGACCTTCTGGTACAAGGAGATGGCGGCACAGTCAAGTGCTCGCAGAGCAATTCTGGGCAAGCATTATAAAGAACTACCTCCCCTTCAAACTCGGCAAAAGTGGAGAGGGGAGAAACCAAATCTCACCCTGGATGCCAGTGTAATTGTTGTGGACCCAAATCTATCACGGGCATCTTGGCCCATAAGAAAGGGTCAGAAACTTCTCCCGAGCTCAGATGGTAGAGTCAGAGTGGCTGAGGTACTAATTAAAGGGAAATCATATGTACGTATGTAAAATCTGTCTCCCACTCCAACCTCCCTCTACCTGCTCCCTCCTCCTGCCACCCTGGAAGGGCGGAGCTAGCTAATCAATAAAGGCAGCCAGCTCACCTGTGGCACATCCTTTCCCCCATGAACAAAGAAGCTGGCTGGCCTCATGCAACTCCTGAGCACCAATTGTTTGTCTGAGGAAATTATCAGTGAGTTTTCCTTTCCTTTATATTGTATTTTCATAGCAGCTTGAGTAGTTTATCACTATTTTCTGTACTGTTTAGATTGCATTTAGTTACCTTATGTATACATTACATATAATTATGTAAAAAGAGAACTGCTTTGCTGGATTATAATTTGAAGCATGAATATTATGTTTGAGCTAATTAAGGTGTGTTTTTTTACCAGATCAACCAGACAACAATTAGGAATAACAAGAATCAACAAGTTACAATAAAAAGAATGATCTGGAACTCCTGCCTCCATGTGCTCATCTTTAAATCCATTGCGTTTATCCCTGAACCAACCACCCTCAATATTGTTCACATTTGAAAACATTTCTAATATTTCTTTGAAAATTAAAGACTTTTGTCCTTTTGATGTTAGCAGATGAGTAAATATATATAAATGATCTGAAACACTGTCACCTAATGGGTCTCACTTAACTCTTGTGTTATGTTCACATTTCGCACCCTTTGGTAATGTTCGGGTCAAATTGACCCGGGACATATTTCAGGGTTTAAAAAAAAATACAGAACTAAATTCAACATGCACAATTCTTTATTGTCTTTAACTCATTCCCCAACAATATAAATGAAATATATGATTAGTTTTTGAAAATACTCTTTGCTAGATCAAATTTAACAATGGAAGTGTCCATAGTTTTTTGTGATAAAAATGTAATTTATGTTAAAAAAAAAATACACTGTAATAAAAACTAGGTTTACATTTTGCTCATGCTTTTCTAGGACAAATGTAATTGAAACATCCATCCATCCATCTTCTCCCGCTTATCCGTGGTCGGGTCGCGGGGTAGCAGTTCCAGCAGAGAGCCCCAAACTTTCTTTTCCCTGGCGACATCAACCAGCTCTGACTGGGGGATCCCAAGGCGCTCCCAGGCCAGCGAAGAGATATAATCCCTCCACCTGGTCCTAGGTCTACCCCTTGGTCTCTTCCCAGCTGGACGTGCCTGGAACACCTCCCTAGGGAGGCGCCCAGGTGGCATCCTAACTAGGTGCCCGAACCACCTCAACTGGCTCCTTTCGACGCGAAGGAGGAGCGGCTCAACTCCGAGTCCCTCCCTGATGACCGAACTTCTCACCTTATCCCTAAGGGAGACACCAGCCACCCTGCGGAGAAAACCCATCTCGGCCGCTTGTATCCGCAATTGAAACATTTTTTCATTAATGTTTATTATTTTTAATCTGTCATATAATAATCAAAGCCCTGAAGGAAATAAAGCAATTTATCAGCAATTGGAACACAAGAACCACACAGCCAAAAATATTTGGCTGTGAAATCTAGAGAGAATGAAACATCCATATAAATGACATAGAACAGATATAAACACAAAAAACAATTAACAGTCACTATTCATAAAATACAGTATATCCGAAAAATATATTGAGGAAGTGACGCTGCAGAACATCATGTGAGTCAATGGGCAAGTCCGTTTAGGGAACACATGATGTACAGAACTTCTTCGTGTGTATAGCACTGTACTTGTTGCAGTTGCTGCATGTAGTCTGTGTCTTTTAGTCCTTTGAGGGTCCACAGACCTCACAGCTGGCAGTGGGGGTCTTCCAGAAGCTGACTGTGGGGGTCTTCCAGAAGCTGACTGTGGGGGTCTTCCAGAAGCTGGCTCTGAGTCAAGTTCATCTTCCAATTTGCTGTCAAATTCTGAGTTTACCTCCACATTATCCTCATCTTCAGAAATGTCTTCCTGTTCCACTTCACCGTGTTCTTCTAATGCATTCCACTCACTCTCATCCATTATTAGCTCCAAGGCTTTCTGAGCAGAATATCTTTTGGCCATTTTGTTGGTAGATAATTGTAGTTCTGCACTATACACTGTAATGTGAGGTTATGTCTCTGTTTAGTCCCTCCTCCGGCGAGAAAATGTAAAATGTGTATACATTTCTGGAAGATCTAAAAATGTTTATAATGTTCTAGGATAGTTTTGTGTACACACTACAAAGGGTAAAGATCAAGGGAAAACAGGATCAAACAGCTTCTCTATGCATACAATTGTGTGTGTTTGTGTGTCTTTAGTTTGTGTGTTTGTGCGTTTTTCTCTGTCTGTCCGGGTATTGTATCCGGGTCAGATTGACCCGAACCTCTTATGAAGGACATAAATGCGGGTGGGTATTGGAAGTGGAAAAAAATCAAAACAATTCCACATGTCCTTCACAATAAATAAGCCCCGGCCATTGAGTTTCAGGTTGCACGAAAATATCCTTATATTTGTTTTATTCATTGAAAATGGAAATCGGGTCAATTTGACCCCAACACCACACAAGGGTTAACAAGTAAAAGTAACTATTCACATATGTGTAAATGTCAGCTATACACTACCATATTGCGTGGTTTGTCGCATCAGGCAGGCTCTGTTCCCTTTGCTGGGAAACAGTTATAAAGACGGAGACAGAGCACCTGCCCAGGTGCCTGAGCACTGTTCCCAACAGCTTGCTAATGTCAACCTGCCTGATACGCACGAAGGGGGGGGGGGGGGGCTCCAAGACAGCAGCCATTTTCCACTGCATGCGAATGAGACTGGAGAGCAATCTGCTGGCCTAAGAGCCTAATAATCAGCACATCATTATCAGGAGGGGATTGGTGCAAGGTGGGGGTAGAGAAAATAAAAAGGGAGGGCGATATGGATGACACCAAACAAGCTTCTTTGTATAAGTCAAAGGGAAAATGGGAAGTTGGTTATTTGTAGAGCAAAGGACATGGGAAATCACTGCGGGACTACACAAAGCACAGCATAAAAGGGACTGAGGTGAGGCAACATCCCACAGGCAGAGAGAACCACCTCTGTTTATACTTTAACCAGGCTCTTTATAAAGCAGCGGCAGCCTTTACCTCGCTCATGGTAGCTTGGATGTTCCCTGTAGTCGATAGTACTCACAACATCTAATGGCACACAGACGGGTATGTTTTTAAGGCAGAAAAACTGTGACAGCTCTTTCAAGCTTACCTTGCCCGCATGCAATTTTTTCAGTAGGCTCAAAAGGAGCAAGGACAACAAAGCCGAAATCACAGCCCATATGTACCCTCCTCTGGTTTCAGAAGTGCCCCCATTTATGAGCCTTCAAACTCGCCTTTTATCCCCTGTGTCGTGATAGAGGAAATATTCTGATAGGGCTCAAGCATTCAGAGACGATAACAGTCTGCCATCCTTGATCTCAGATTAATTTCTGAATCACATTAAATTGCCCAGGTGTAAGCTATTTCCTTTGCCATTTGTCTGTGTAATGGCTTGGCTGTTCTGCTTTTAACCACACCACAGAGCCAGGGGTTAACTGAGGCCAGTGCAGAACAAATAGATTTACAGAAATATTCAATTGCTCAAACCATTTGTGACCCAGTTAATGCGTTATCATTGGCAGTAGAAACATCCAAAATCGGCTATTTGGAAAGATTTAGTTGTCATCAGGTAGTTTGAAAACCCCAGGCTTTTAGTTTGAATGTGTCAACAATCAATCACAGCTGTCCAAATAGAAATGTCCTTCAACTTTCTGCCGCGTGGGGGCAATAGCGTACAGAGCACTTGACTTGTCCTGGGCTCGGGTTGTGCGCGCTGCTGTGGTTTAAGAAGATGGTCAATTCATTAAATGCCCGAATGTGTAGTCTGTCTGTGGCAGCGTATAATGGCACAATGGAACTATAAAGACCGTTTTTTACGCACATAATACTTTATAGGAAGGTGTATACACTTTCAAACAGCACACACCTGAAAGCTACTGTGCAAACTACTGCTGATCACTTGGTAATGAAATGGAGTACTTTGCGCAAAAGTAGCTGCAATGGTAAGGTATTTAAAGAACAAATGCGCACATAAGAGATTTTTTTATCATTTATAATTAGTGACATTACAATTTTGGATTGCGCAAAAGCTGTCATCTAATCATATAAACTTACACTCTGTGTTGACTCGTTTTATACTCTATATTTTTTATTTAACTAATCTATCTTTGCTACACATGCAGAGGTTATTCGGAGCAGTTAGTAGATGGTGTCAATATTCCGGCTCGCACACTTGACAGCCGAGAAAATGCAATTGGACTGACTCCGCCTTGCTCATGCGGGACTTGTCCACAGGCTTTTCATACTACCGCGTGCCTGTCTGCCTGCGCGGTGCTCTCTGACGGAGTGAGCTCTCCCCACAATCCCCCAGTCACTCACCCTCATCGCCAGTGAGGAGCAGTTTGACGCACAGGACCGGCAGCAGCCAGGACTTCCCGGGAGTGTGTGGGCACCGAGCAACATGTCCCCAGCGTGGAGACGGGGAAGGCGCACCGGGGTCTCGACGGTGGTGCCGCGGACCATGGTTACAGCTGGGCGGGCTGGACAGGTCGGACAGGTGTGGGTCTCCTGTTGGATTCTGTTGTCGGCGACTTTTATCCACAGCGCTCAGGCTCAAGGTAATTTTCACAACTCTGATTTCCAGCCGCCCATCTTTGTTGTTGCTGGCACACAAGCGCACAAGAAAGTATGTTGATTTATTTTGTTTCGATTGAGGTTCGGCAAAATTATCTGATAAAAAAAAAAAAAAATGGTGTCAAAAATTTGAATTGTTTGCTTTTACTGATCTGGTCACAATGCCAAACTTAAACCAAATTGTGAAAACAGAGTTTTATTTTCCTTTTAAGTTTCACAGACAACAAGGTATATAAACTGTAGGTTTAGCCTCCACAACATTCCCTATTGTAACCACATGCATGCTCCCAAAGCTCAATGTCTGCTTCTGAAAAGCAGGACACTAATATTTAGTGGCCAATGTAGGTTGGGTTTTAATCAGTCCATTATCATTTGTCATTATGATACATTTTTATTACACCTAAATATCTTTATAACACACTATATTGCTCTAAAATGTGTTTTCTTCTGCTATGTTAAGTCGTCTAGATGTTATAATTCACATGCATGTTATTAGCTTTACTGTTTTACATCATTTAAAAACTGTAAAAAAGAACAGTGGCCCCAACTGAGGAACCTCAATACAAATAGTTACACTGCTTGTGCCTACTTGCCACCTTAACAGTGCAGCAGAGCCACTCATTACCTTGTATGAACTGGAACAATGGAGCAAAGCCGTTATTTGAAGGTTGTGTTACATTTGCCTTATGTCCATGTATGCTCTCTCACTTGAAGTGCGAAAGTAATAGAACAGAATGAATAAATCACTACATGTAAGGCTCATTCATATCCACCACAATCAGAAAAATGTGGATAAAGGCATAGAAATTATCTTCGCTAATCAAACAATGACTGTGAAAATGGTATCACTTGTCACTTGGCATCTGTCAGTGGATGACGTGTACTTCCTGACCAGTGAGGTATACACACTACATGGTATATTGGGGGAGAAGGCCGGCTAGAGCAAATCCTTCATGCCTCTATTGCAGAATTGAAAAAGCACAAGTGCCAGTTTTCACAAGGTAAGTTCAAATTGTGTGCGGCTTACTGGCCTATGAATTTCATCTGCAGTCTTGGTGCATATTAACATTAAATGGCGTTTAACTTTATGCTTCAGGTTCCAACTGCAGGGTTAGGATTTCTTATACATAGGGTCATTCAGAACCACAAAATGAAGACGCATATTTGACAATCCTTAAGGCATTATAACTTCATAGGTCCCAAAGGAGAAAAAAAGAATTATATTGAAAGTTGACTCGTATGAGAAGTGTATTCTCTCTGCACTGTTGATCTTATAATCACAATGCTCAGTAAGTGCTAAAAGCAGCATAATCCCTTTGCTTGTTTGTCTTTGAACAAGTCGCATTGCTCTAAAGTGCTCCCAGCCTTATCTAAAAGGAGTCTCAGGCGTCTTTTATTATGCAGGGCACAGTTCCTCTAGTTGTTATTACCATCCCTTTCTCAAGCTAACATGCCTGGAGTCTGTGAGGATCTGCTGAGCGCTTCAAGGCTACTTCACAGGGTTTTACCTTTTCTCCCCCAACAGACCTCTTTCTCATCTTGCGGTTGGTATTCAGGCCCCTTGAATGTTCCAGGCTGAGCATTAGCATTGGTGATAGATTCACTCTGTCTGCCCGCTCTTTCAATTGAGAAGGACCTCTTCTATGGCAGACAGCCGCTGCTTTAGGTTCTTCAGTGAAGACGCTGTTGCAGTGTTTGCAGGGGTTCTCTTACAAGCCAGAGAGGTCTTATTCTTCTGAAGGAGGAAGCCTATCTCATCCTCACGGGGCATCCGTGTTTACAAATCACTGGCAGTGCGGCTGTGCTTGTGCATAAAGTTATAGATGTTGTAGTCTCTGAGAGGGGAGGACCTCTGAGGATGTCATAAATTACGCGACATACAGGCACACAAGGCCCTGGGGAACCGGAGGTGGTGTGTACTTGTTTTTCAACAGGTTCCTACTGAGGCTCCTGCTGTGTTTAATACTGCTGGCTGCTCCAGTGCACAAGAGTATACCTGATAGAGTCCACGGGGGAACCTTTCTCCTGCCACAGGCTGCTCCCAGCACGCCATTTTAAAACACATTCGGCCCCCTCATCGAAGTAGCAAGTAAATAGATATGAGATTTTGTCTTTCTTTGCCTCTTAGCAATCTCTGTATCTTCTCACCACTCCTCAAAGTGTGTGTGTGTGTGTGTGTGTGTGTGTGTTGTGTGTGTTGTGTGTGTGTGTGTGTGTGTGGTGTGTGTGTGTGTGTGTTGTGGTGTTGTGTGTGCTGTTTTGTGTGTGTGTGTGTGTGTGTGTGTGTTTGTGTGTGTGTGTGTGTGTGTGTGTTGTTGTGTGTGTGTGTGTGTGTGTGTGTGTGTGTGTGTGTGTGTGTGTGGTGTGTGTGTGTGTGTGTGGTGTGTGTGTGTGTGTGTGTGTGTGTGTGTGTGTGTGTGTGTTGTGTGTGTGTGTGTGTGTGTGTGTTGTGGTGTGTGTGTGTGTTGTGTGTGTGTGTGCTGTGTGTGTGGTGTGTGTGTGTGTGTGTGTGTGTGTGTGTGTGTGTGTGTGTGTGTGTGTGTGGTGTGTGTGTGTGTGCTGTGTGTGTGTGTGTGTTGTGTGTGTGTGTGTGTGTGTGTGTGTGTGTGTGTGTGTGTGTGTGTGTGGTGTGTGTGTGTGTGTGTGGTGTGTGTGTGTGTGTGTGTGTGTGTGTGGGTGTGTGTGTGTGTGGTGTGTGTGTGTGTGTGTGTGTGTGTGTGTGTGTGTGTGTGTGTGTGTGTGGGTGTGTTGTGTGTGTTGTGTGTGTGTGTGTGTGTGTGTGTGTGTGTGTGTGTGTGTGTGTGTGGCTTGCTGGCACTTACTGTATATTTCTGGCTATTGAGCTTTAATCTAGATACCAGCATTGATATTCTGCCAAACGGCAGCTGCTATAATTTTCTGGACGTACGTTAGTATGCAGCCTGACAGCTGTCAGGCATTTCCAAATCTTTAAATCTTATGATAATCCACCATGCTTACAAAAAAAGCATTTGTTTAAAAACACTCTGAATCCTTGTGTGATTAAAACTCCCTGCTTTAATGCAGGCACAGGATCACAAATCACCAGTGACACACCAATACACACACGCATGCAAACACATCCACTGAAAGATAGAAAAATCAATGTGTACAAGATTACACAACTCCATCAAGAGAAATATAATACAGTTCTAATAGAATCAAAGGCATCTCTTTGCTCCAACAAAGACTGATGACAAACCCGACTGTCTGCGCCCACGCATACAACACTCCATCACAAATAATAGAAAGCTTAATCTGTTTTGCATGTAGCTCCACAAAAGTAGACCTACATACTCACATTGATGTCACATTGGCCCTCGGCATCTGATTTTAGACATGATACTGAATCTTGAGCTATATGTGATGAAATAATTGCATCTTCCCCAACTTAAAGCACTTTGACCACGTCACAAGTCCCATATGGGGCACATTGACGTGGGAGTGGAAGTGCTGTAACTTCTCCGCCACCATACCATAATTACACACAGTGCATATTTATGACATATGTATCTCCCTGTTTGGTGAAATGTAGTTAATTAAACATGTTTACTTCTCCAGAGAGCTAGCAGATGTCTGCTGAAATTTGGACTAAATGCTTGTTTTCTTCGCAACATGGCTCATGCCCAGAAAGACCAGTTAGTGGCTTGCACAGCCTCAGGTGAAACGTGGTGGCAGCATGGCTTCCAAATCAGGCTCCTTGTGTGTTTTCAGCGCATGCCTCCCATGTCTGGCAGGTTGGCAGTTTTTTCTCTGGCTGCCAAATGCTTTCTACACATGTTTATTCATGTTGCCAAAGGACACTTTATTCACCAAGATGGAACATATCACAGATGAATTAGAAAAGGAGAAATATGTGCTCACTGGCAGCAAAATTTCAAATAAATTAATGAAAGAGCCTGATACCTTTTTGTCTTTTTAAATAATAATAACTATCACGCTAATGTTTCCCACAAAAAAAAAGATATAAGTGCCTTATCCTGTTTAAGGGTGACAAATCATAACAATCTACTTTATTGTCGGAGAACAATAGGGCCGCTGAGCTGTCAACGTTTTTTAGCTTCAGGAGGCCTTTAACGGGCTCAGTCGAGCAGCAAAACTGTGTTTATAGTTCATAATGGAAATTTAATCAAATTAACTAGTACCGCTGGGTTTTGGCATTCACCCCTTGCCCGGTAATTGCCATTTGCCCAAAGGGCTATGGTAATGGCTATTTGCATGGGGAAAAGAGTCCTATCTCCCACCAGGAGTCTGTCATGTGCCATATTAGGGAAGCTGACTGAAATGATTACTTACTATGCTGGAGTTTAGCTTTGCTGTGCAATCAGTACCTACTCTATGATGTGAGCTTTTGTTGACAATGGTAATGGCCAAAGATTAAACAAGGCACACAGTACCCTTACAGTATGGAGTAAGGGAAAAATCTTCACCCCACACAATCATTTCATGTAGACTGACTTTCTTTACCCACTGAAAGCATATTTGTTTTTATCCTACTGGGTGAAAATACAGTTGAGGAAAGGTATAGGCTTCTTAAATTAGATTCCTCAATAATAACGGCATCGACTGAAGAAGCAAGTCCTTCTTTTGGGGCCAATTTTAATCACATAGCTGAGTGCGGTTTTGTTTCCTTCTCCTCCTGTTTACTAATGAGACTGACGGGAGAATCACTGCAAGGGGGAAGAGACAAATTCTTCACATATTAATTCTCCCAGCTAAAAGTCTAATCAATCTGACACAAGACCAGGAGGCCCCTTTTCAACAATTAAGAAAAAAAGAAAAGCCTCAGAACAGGCCCTGAGCTGGGACAGAAATTGAAAGGAAATTACCTTGGATAGGGAGGGGAATTATAATTGGCACCATTTGTTTCATTTTTCTGATATTATTGTGACAAGCGAGCAACGATGTTGTGCATGCTGCTCCATTGAAACATCATAGTTTATCTGAAAAGCCCACAAATGGTGTCATTACTTCCATCCAGGGAAAATAGGTATTTTGAGGCAGGTTTCTTGGACCATGCATCTGTCTTGAAGCCCCCAAGCTCTTCCATGTAAACATTTGAACAACACAAAGGCAACTCAAGGAAAACTGGTGGTGAGGAACAATGCTTTTTACAGCATAATGTTCACTGCGGATCTCTGCTTTCATTCAGCTTGCCCCTCCTGGGGACTGGTGAGTGTATTCTTGTGTTGTGAATAAAATGGCAAAAGAGGCAAAGAAATACAGTAATGGAGGAGAAACTGAGTTGGGAGGCGGGCATATTTTGTCTCCATTTTCCTAGTAAAAATTACTGGTGGTACCAATCCATAGTTCTTTATTCATTCACATAAATGGATTCACATCTTCACATTCTGATCTATAGTCCTGCTGACCCTTAACCTAGTTATTCACAACACTTGGCTGTGTTTCCCAACAACCAGCAGCATGATTCCCTGCAATATGTGTTTACAGTATGTGGATAGATTGCTTTCCAACTCAATACAGAACCATGTAAAAGGGAATATAAGCAAATCAGATGAAGAACAAACCCTGACACATATGGAACTGGATAGAATGTTTTCTTTCTTGCTTTTATTTCTTCTTCGCTGCCTGCTTGTTTGATATCAGACTAGCGTTGTTCAGCTGATTCTACGCACTTTTACCTTGCTGTTTGAAGAAAGCATTTTCTGTGTGCCGTTGGGGTGGGGTCATGGGTTAGCAGTTTGGCGGGGCTGTTTGAGCAGAGAAACAATATCAGTTCACGGTCATACTTCCAGTATTGGAGCAGGGTCTCGTCTGGAAAAAAAAGAGCCTCCATGCCTTCCATCGGCCGAGCTTGCTACTCAGGCTGTGCTTGGCAGCAGGCCTACCAGTCCCTCTATGGGTCTTGGCGAAATGCCTCAAGCTGCATCTTCTGAAAGCCGCATGCTCAGTCCTGATAACCATCGGAGCTATCTTACATTCCCCATCGTCCTGGTTGTGGGATTCCATATCATGTTCGATATCTCTTTTGTGATTCAACACCTGACTTCCTCCTCTTCCCCAAGATAGACCGAGCTCAACATCAGCCCTTCCCACTCCTACCCCATTTTGACAGTACTTCACCTTCACTCTAAACAAATATCTTGCATTGGAGATACCAAGGGATGTCAAGGTTGATGTTAAAGCAAGGAAAATCCAAAGGCATCAAGTGAGATACATCTTAAGCTATGTGTATGCTGATAAGGGATTCCTCTCTGGTATACATGGCATAGAGTACAGCTGCTTGGCATTGCTGTATGGCAGCACTTTATAATACACATATCTTTGATCACTGTCCTTGCCTCTTACATCAGCAGATTGTCAGTTACGAAGTGTAATAGTGATGGGAGCTGACAGCAATACTGCTGGTTTCTTGCTCTATTGGCTCATGTCACATCTGGATTCCCTTTCCTTGGCCTCTCTGCGCAAGCCATCAAAGCGCTTCAGGTGACAGACTGAAACCATATGCGGGATTCAACCAGGAATCAAAGCCCAGACAGAGCCTTTGTCCAGCACTGTATGGGAGTCTGCATTTTTATCCTAAAGCAGTTTGCATGAAGAGAGATATTTACACATCTAGAAAACAAGCATCAGCCAGATGGTGTGTATAGGGTAATTCAAAAATATTCATGGTATTCATGCACCTACATTTCCGGTGAAAGCTATGAGTGATGACATATTTGACTTTAATTGATCTCTTTTCACAGCAGACATTTTGCCTTGTCAGAGTAGGACAAATATAGTTTAACATTACATTAACTTTAACAATGGCTCACTTCCATTAATTGACCCAGTAAGCTATTCCAGTGAGCACAATAGCAGGGCCTCCCCTAAGTGGAATGCAGCTTAGTAAATACACCTGTGTTTTTCCTATAACTTGTCAAAATGTCTACCTTGGAAAAAGGTATTTTCTTTACCATTAATTTCCTCGAATACATTTTCATTTATGTGCCAGGGAAATAATTGACTGGTGAGATTCAAAGCACTTAATCGAAAATGAACAAAAAGCCACTGAAAAATAGGGCTAGTCTGAGAGCTTGACTGGTTGAATGATACAAATTATGTAGGTGTGCAGCGTATTCGAAAATCAATACAGCACAGCAGCTCCCATTGAAATCAGCAAATTGAGAAACTTGTTGTATTCACTCTTCCCCTACATGCCAGTGTTTGACAAAGAAGCATGAATCTGCCAATACGCAAATCGAGTCTGTTGTGTGTTACTGCCTGGAAAGGTTTAAGATCAGTTTGGGAGAGCTCATCAGTGGTTAAGTGGGGAGTCTGCAGGGCGTTTCACCTCTGAAAGCAAGCAATACTGACAAGGACGAAGGAAAACCTGTGCAGATCCACTTATTTTCCTTTGATAGGTGGCTTCCAAATAAACAAATCCTTTTTGCTTTAATACATGTAAGCAGATGCACACAACAAATGTTTGTATGTACACTGATTCGCAGAAATATTTTTCTTCCTCTAACACATGCATCTGCACATGTGCTCTTATTGTTTCATTATAGGCAAATGACGCTTTCTCAAACCAAACTAGTATTAGAATGCTGTTTTTCAGCACAACTAATGAAAGTGGGGCGCAGCCTTGGTGTCCCGTGTGAATAGACAACATCAGAATCAGGTTTTTCAATGTGAAGAGTCATGCTCTGATGGTCTTCTGTGCAAAATACTTTCCAATTCAACCTGTCTCCATGCCATGTCGCAGCTGAGGCCAACGGCAATAAAGTGATGGTGAAAGGGGAACAGAAAGAGAAATAAATATTGCTATAGACATTGTGTGGAGGCAATAGGTGTGGGGGTATGGTGGGGTATTGATGGAGGAAAGAAAGGAGAGCGCTGCATCAGTGGGGTAGAGATTGCTGTGGTGTACAGTAGCACAAATCCTAAATTCTGTGCAGATCCGACAGTAGCTAGGAAACAGCTGACAGTAAAATGGGGGGATCAAAGGGATTAGTGTGCCCAGTTTGATCCCAAACAGTAACCCTTCCCCTTCTCCCCCTGCCACCCTTTTTTTATACATTCACGACCGCATGTCTATGGTGTGCTCAGCCTGTTAGACACAACACAATCTGGTTATCCCTTAGTGTAATTGTTTAATCGAAATAAGCTTTTTGTACACTCTAATAAACTCATGCAGACAGGCAATGTGTATAAGAAAGGTCATATTATCAATTTGTGTGAAGTAGGCAGTTGGTGAAAAAAAAACAGTCCCACTCTAGTGCGCACACAACACAAAGGATTCACAAAAATACAAAATAACTACACGCAAGTAATCCAGACAAAACAAAGACAATACATCTGAGGGAAGATGCACATGTCAGACACAATCAGTGCTGCCTTTTGTGATCTGAGTGAGATGTCCTGTCACTGGGGCCTGAAACACAGCCTGTTTAATTCTGCAGGGGACTGCCATGTCCCAAATGCTCCGGTCACTGTCTCCTCTTGTCTCAGAACCAGAAAGCCGTACCTAAACAAACGCACCTGAGCGTCCCCTGTTGGGGTCATGTACTGTACCACAACCACAAGCCTTTTGACAATGTTGGCCCCCTGTCTCTTTGCTGGAGATGCAGCTGACATGTGAACACACTCTAGGCTCACACAGAGCTTTACCCCAGAGAGTAAAGCCAAATCCGATCTACATCACATGTGACACACATATGATGGCTCAAAACTGATTTGTGATGCCTGACTTAAGCAAGAGAATTGCGGCAGAAACCAAAGCAGGGTCGCCTCATGTAGTTTGTGAGCAGATTCCAGTCGATGGCTGCAGCTGCTTGTGTTGCTCCTTCACAGGCCTTTGACAATTTTCTGTGTCATTGTCGTCAAAGCTTTCACAAATTACTGGTCAAGCTGTTTTCATTTGCAAGAGGAGGGCTTTCAAAGAGTAATTTTCTTGTTCTGTGAAAGGAAATGTTTGAGCACATATCTTATTGTAGCAATGCTGGACATGTTCTATGCCAGTGGGCACAGCAGAAATGGAGAGTCAGAGGGATTATATCAGTTTAATGAAGTTGCTCTGGCCGATGTTTAATTTCATGAAATTCAATTAAAAAGCTTTATTTACATTTTTGTAATCACTCAAGGGGTCGTCGTCATTAGATTATAGAGAAGGAATTGTGAGAAGAAATTACTTTGTGTTTTGCTCATCCGCTTGTGTCTTTCAAATGCTTCACAGTGACTCTAAAAAAAAACCTGCAACAGAAAACTGAATTGTCTGAAGTAACAGAGTGGAATAAGTGGGTTGACTGGGTTTGTGCAGTATGCAAAGATTGGAAGACAGTGCAGCCGTTAGACCTGGACAATAGACACAATCACTGTAGCACAGCAGCTACCTTCCCACTTTTATCTTCCTCCGTGGACCTCAGTCCAATTGTATTGTTGAAGCTTCTGTTGTTGCTTTATATGTTAAAGTGGACCCAGCACTTTTCCTGCCCCCACTGCATTAGTGAGGAATAGTCAAGAAGAGAAAAAGAGACAGGGTGAACGACAGAGAGAGCATGTTCCCCACCAGCGTTGTTACAAACACATACTGCAGAGCTGACATATGCAAACTCAAAGGGAGGCGGTGTTTAAAAGCTTTAATCACACCACTGCTCACAGCCCAATGTGGCGTTGCACTCTGCATCATTGAAAGCTTGTTTTATTAATGTTGTCCAGAGTGAAGTATGGTGGGGCTGGGGAGGGATGCATTGTGTTCTTGATTTAAAGTGGGGTGGAGCAGAAACAATGGCCATGAAAAAAACATGGCAAGGCTGTGAGAAGCAGCCCACATCCATTACTTCAGGAGGGACAGTGCCCAAAATGGTGTATCAGAAAGTGGATGTACAGTATAAAGACAAACACAATGGGTGAAAATGATTATATAAAAACCATATTTTTTTCTTAAAATGTAGAGTAAAGTCAGGCTTAGAGTGGGATCTTTCCCAGTTATCAATCATTGAAAATGTGCTCTTGTTGTTGATGTGAAGTAGTTTATCATGTGCTTTATGTGACACATACAAGCCCATTGAGGCAAAGTGTGCTGTCTTTGATTGAGCGACTGAAGTAAAATCCTGCGAATCTGATGCCTAATTGCTCTCATTAGCAGCCGACGTTCACACCAGTTATTATGCACAATTAACCGGTTGCCACCAAGATGTTATGAGGCAGAATACTGCGGTGGGTCAAGGGGAAAAAAAAGCAGTTGTAATTAATTCTCACTTAAATGAATGGTTTCATATTTCAAAGGCTGGTACAATGGCATTTTTTTTAGATTCCCCAAGGGGTACCACTGATGAGTGCTTTTTGTGTGTCATGTGGAAATGAGGAGGTGCGCACAGTTGATGAAAATCAGGAGCCATTGTTGTTTGACAGTAGACACCTTTGCAGTGATTGCCTGTGTTATTAATTTGTGGGATGAGAGGAGGCAGGCTCCTCCAGCCTCTGACGATTATGCGCTGCATTAAAGAACTGCTGCTATGAATGACACTCGGGGCTAATGAATATGAATACATTTATAAAAATAGGCACGGCCTCCCCTCTCTGTGCAGATTGGGAGTGACAGTCACATTGGTTTGGCATGGTTGATGAAAGAGGGAACCGCTGCCCCTGGAGATGGAGGGATCAGACAAACAAACCCCCCCACACAGACACACATACACAAATAAATGCCCCATCATGATGACATTCAAAAATGCTCCAGTATTTAAGAATGACAATCTTGTTATCTAGTGATACTACACTGAACAAAAATATAAACGCAACACTTTTGTTTTTGCTCCCATTTTTCATGAGATGAACTGAAAGATCTAAAACATTTTCTATATACACAAAATAACCATTTCTCTCAAATATTGTTCACAAATCTGAAAAAATCTGTGATAGTGAGCACTTCTCCTTTGCCGAGATAATCCATCCCACCTCACAGGTGTGGCATATCAAGATGCTGATTAGACAGCATGATTATTGCACAGGTGTGCCTTAGGCTGGCCACAATAAAAGGCCACTCTGAAACGTGCAGTTTTATCACACAGCACAATGCCACAGATGTCGCAAGTTTTGAGGGAGCGTGCAATTGGCATGCTGACAGCAGGAATGTCCACCAGAGCTGTTGCCCATGAATTGAATGTTCATTTCTCTACCATAAGCCGTCTCCAAAGGCGTTTCAGAGAATTTGGCAGTACATCCAACCGGCCTCACAACCGCAGACCACGTGTAACCACACCAGCCCAGGACCTCCACATCGAGCATGTTCACCTCCAAGATCGTCTGAGACCAGCGACTCGGACAGCTGCTGCAACAATCGGTTTGCATAACCAAAGAATTTCTGCACAAACTGTCAGAAACCGTCTCAGGGAAGCTCACCTGCATGCTCGTCGTCCTCATCGGGGTCTCGACCTGACTCCGGTTCGTCGTCGTAACCGACTTGAGTGGGCAAATGGCTGCTCACATTCGATGGCGTCTGGCACGTTGGAGAGGTGTTCTCTTCACGGATGAATCCCGGTTTTCACTGTTCAGGGCAGATGGCAGACAGCGTGTGTGGCGTCGTGTGGGTGAGCGGTTTTCTGATGTCAATGTTGTGAATCGAGTGGCCCATGGTGGTGGTGGGGTTATGGTATGGGCAGGCGTATGTTATGGACGACGAACACAGGTGCATTTTATTGATGGCATTGTGAATGCACAGTGATACCGTGACGAGATCCTGAGGCCCATTGTTGTGCGATTCATCCACGACCATCACCTCATGTTGCAGCATGATAATGCACGGCCCCATGTTGCAAGGATCTGTACACAATTCCTGGAGGCTGAAAACATCCCAGTTCTTGCATGGCCAGCATACTCACCGGACATGTCACCCATTAAGCATGTTTGGGATGCTCTGGATCGGCGTATACGACAGCGTGTTCCAGTTCCTGCCAATATCCAGCAACTTCGCACAGCCATTGAAGAGGAGTGGACCAACATTCCACAGGCCACAATCAACAACCTGATCAACTCTATGCGAAGGAGATGTGTTGCACTGCGTGAGGCAAATGGTGGTCACACCAGATACTGACTGGTTTTCAGACCCCCCAATAAAGCAAAACTGCACGTTTCAGAGTGGCCTTTTATTGTGTCTAATCAGCATCTTGATAAGCCACACCTGTGAGGTGGGATGGATTATCTCGGCAAAGGAGAAGTGCTCACTATCACAGATGTTTTCAGATTTGTGAACAATATTTGACAGAAATGGTTATTTTGTGTATATAGAAAATGTTTTAGATCTTTGAGTTCATCTCATGAAAAATGGGAGCAAAAACAAAAATGTTGCATTTATATTTTTGTTCAGTGTACAGTATGTACCCACTGGACACAAACAATCTGATACATCAAAGCCTGTATCTACCTCACTGTTATGTCTCTACAATACTAATTACTCTAGTATTTATTGTGACTAATTGCTCCATTTGTGTATGATGTCACAGCAAGTGGATCATTTGATATTACACATGAATTATCAAGCAGGTGGGTGGGCTGAAAGAGGATTTTTTGTAATTTTGAAAATCCACAGGTGTCATATTGTTAGCTGGGGATTTATGCCGCACAAATAACACATTTACATTGCCCGCCGACCAATTTATAGACTGTTTCCTGTGGAAACAAATTGCAGTAATTTGTCATAAAAGCACAATTCATTATTATCAGACTCACTTTGGGGACATAAAGATGTGTCAATTCATCTCTCTGGGTTTGTATTTTGCCATTTAAACACGGTCATTACCTTACATGGCTATTTATAACAAATGGATGTTAATTGCAAGGCATTTGTACAAAGTGTATCCAATATACATGAGAAATGTTTTTATTTCTACATTTGCTGTTTGAAATCCGTAGCAAAGATATGCAGTACGTACATGTTTTTTCTTGAAATCAGCTAGTAATCTGTACAGTCCATCACACGCAGGCTCTTTTTTCTAAAGATGTATTTTTATTTTTCTATTTATCAACATCAAAAGAAAAAAAATCTCCAGTCATCCCAGTGTGGCCCACAGAAAAATTAAGTATCACTCATAGTGTTCTTTCGTTAAAAACACACCAGATTTAAGGCAAACAAGAATATGCAAATGTGTTCATCTGTTTCCCTCGGTAGGAAACCATTTTAATTGATTAATTGAATCTGTTTATTTGATTGGTTGCTGCTTAATAATCCAAGATGTTATTGTCAAGCTGTTCAGTTTAGGCGCAACAGCGTGACTGTTTCCCTTCCATTTCCCCTCCTTAAGTTAATGCACGTATTTTTCCAGAGTTTGAAGCACAGGCTGGACCAATCCCTCAAAGATTTGTGAAGGACTTTGATTGAGATAAGTGGAATACTCATTGGCGCTGACAGACTTAACCTTGGTGAGTGTTCTCTGGCAGCCACTTGAGGAGGATGGCAGACTGTGAGTGCCGGACATTGGGCATGACTGACACCATGGAGCTAACCTTGAGCCGCAGCAATAGCAGCAGCAAGCAATGCATGGAGAGAGATCTGGCAGGTTAAATAGAGCGGCGTATTAAGGAGACTCTGTTTGGTTGGTTGTAGAGTGGCAAGGGGGCGTTATGTATGAATGCAGCATAAGTGCTCGAGTTGACTGCCTAAACTAGCTCGCAGGCTTCGCCCCATTTGAGCATCTGGCTTAACCGGGTTAGACTGCACCAGTGGATTCAAGCCATCAAACTGAACTTATTTAGTGGGAATGCTGACACAGCATTCCAACTATCTGTTATGCTACGCACCAAATTCTTTATTATTCCGCAGGGTTATTTTGCGCTGCTTCTTCCCCCACATTGAACCTCGCAGAAACTCCGTTCAAACATCAAAACGTTCAGCTCGGTCGGGAATCAATGGCTATTACTTTTATCATTCATAACTTTCATAATTCCAAAGATACATCCCATAACATTTTTAACATGGAAGTCAATGGAGAACTCTTCAGACTTCAACAATCTTCATGCAACTTCAACTGCTAACTGCTCCTTCATACTTTCACTCAGAAACCTCATTCCAACTTTAAAATGTCACACATCCTTCTGACATTATTTGTGTAACACAACTTTTAAATCTGATTCTTACTTTTACAGATATTAAACATTGTTCAGACCTTGGTAAAGAGGCCTTCTTCAGATTTTAGAGTGCGTGATGTCACAGCTAGAGTGGAGGACAGATTTAACTTTGCCTTCATACTTTCTTTTAAACCTGCCATAATTCCCAAACCCTACATTCCTGAGACATAATTTTTCATGACAAACGTAGAAAAACATCTCATAGCTTGAAAGATAAAAAAAATTAAACAAAATAATTAAACAAAATGCCTCTTGAGGGCATGAAGTGACAAAAACTTTCAACATGTCTGCATTCAAATCCATTGTAAATTCAGCCTCACCTTTCCCCACCACAGCAGCCGCACCTTTAGTTAAACTGCCAAAAAGCCCACATTATTAACCGGAAAGTGCACAAAAAGTACACTTCAGATGCTCAACTTCCTTGACATGCTTCACGTTTTGAAATGTCACCGATATCTGTTACGTTTCTTCAACAAAGCGTTCACATGTAACAGGTTTATCTCTCATTCAGAACAATGAAAATGCTTTCCTCTCACTAATCACCATGGAAACCTTTGATCTCTGGACACGTCGTTAGCTCAAATATAAACACCTGTGTCATGGAACACGATGATGTCATAACTCCAATTGACATAATTAGAGCAGCAGCCTATTATTTTCCATCTGATGGAATTGAAGATTGAAGATGAAACGTGGCTGGGTCTTTCAGCATGACAATGATCCCAAACACACCGCCCGGGCAACGAAGGAGTGGCTTCGTAAGAAGCATTTCAAGGTCCTGGAGTGGCCTAGCCAGTCTCCAGATCTCAACCCCATGGAACATCTTTGGAGGGAGTTGAAAGTCTGTGTTGCCCAGCGACAGCCCCAAAACATCGCTGCCCTAGAGGAGATCTGCATGGAGGAATGGGCCAAAATACCAGCAACAGTGTGTGAAAACCTTGTGAAGACTTACAGAAAACGTTTGACCTTTGTCATTGCCAACAAAGGGTATATAACAAAGTATTGAGATGAACTTTTGTTATTGACCAAATACTGTACTTATTTTCCACCATAATTTGCAAATAAATTCGTTAAAAATCAGACTGTGATTTTCTGGATTTTTTTTCTTTTCATTTTGTCTCTCATAGTTGAGGTATACCTAGGATGAAAATTACAGGCCTCTCTCATCTTTTTAAGTGGGAAAACTTGCACAATTGGTGGCTGACTAAATACTTTTTTGCCCCACTGTATATACCATGCACACATATGTACATATACACACACACACACATCTCTTCCTCTTATGATTAATTCACCTATTCATCCATTTCCCATTTCACTTCTTTCATTATTATTACCGTTATTTTTCTGTTTCTTCATAGCTCATTTCTCTTTATTTATATTTATTTATTAATATATATTATTATATTTATTGTTGGCAACCGAGATGGTTTGAGTCCAGGAAAGCCCTTATCTTATCCCAAAGCCTGTTATCTGGATTAACCAAATATAACAGGGAGAAAGCAGTTTATTCCATACTTAAGATTTTTAGGAAGTCCTCCAGCCATCTATTTAAATTGAAGCAGTTGGGCTTTCTGACTTTCCAGTTCAGAGTGCAACAGAATTTCAAAATACACAGCCGGAAAAAATCTGCCACTTCCTTACAGAGCCCCTCCTCCAACACACACAAACGCGCACATGACCAATGAGGGTACGAGATAAGTTTGTGCACGAGATGGAAGGCTGACAGGCAGGTAGGCCATCCAGTTATTTTAGCCGGGCCGGCTAAAATGATTGGTCGTGCTTTTTACAGTACTACGGCTTCCACAGATGACATTTTTTTATGGATTTTTTGTCAAAGCACTTAAGATATTCATTGCTATCGGGATGTTAAGAGCATTCCATGAAAGATAACAAGTGTATCTCGAACCGGTTTCTCAAACTTACCTACCCCACCTTTAACAAACCTGTTACAAATGTGTTGTTCAACAAATGTTAGCCTTTGCCACATTTATTTGATCACCATGGAAACCTTTGATCTCTGGACACGTCATTAGCTCAAATATAAACACCTGTGTCATGGAACACGATGATGTAATAACTCCAACTGACATGCTCAGAGCAGCAGACTTCAGATAATGGTTATGGTCCTGCCCTCAACAGCTCTACATCAATAATGGGGTGTCATCATATGCCGTTTCCATGGAAACGCATCCCTCGCCATAAAACACGATGTCGCTGTAGCTCCAATGGACACGGTCCGGTCGTCCCATAATCTTCACCTGTATATCACCTCTCCATGCCTCAACAGCTCTATGTCAAATCTGACATCTCACCATATGCCGTTTCCATGGAAACGCATCCCTCGCCATAAAACACGATGTTGTCGTAACGCCTATGAAAAGGGTCAAAACAGCACCACACTTCAGATAATGGTTAACGGTCCAGCCCTACGTCAATTATGGGGTTTCATCATATGCCGTTTCCGTTTCCCTCGCCATAAAAGACGATGTCGCTATAACTCCTATGAACATTTTAAAAAGTGCTCAAACTTCACATGTGTGCTAACAGTCCAGCCGTGAAGATATCTATGGGACAGTTTTGAGATTTCTTCAAATACCGTTGCCATGGATAGAGGGTGTCGTTTTTCTCCTACTGATATTCTGAACAATCTGTGCTGTTGTATTTGCTGTAAAGTGTCTCTACTGTAGGCTATTTTTATTTTATGTACAGCACTTTGGCTCGACCAAAAATCGTTTATAAATGTGCTATATAAATAAAACTTAACTTGATTTGATTTGATGGCAACACAATGCTCGCCATGAAACACGGTTTTCTCAGGACTTCAGTGAAAATGCTCCAAATTGCCCAAGACTTCACAGGTTTGGTAACAATGCAGCCATCAACGCATCTAAGCGTATTATGGGATGTCATCAAAAACCGTTGGCATGGCGACAGATCATTCACCATCAAGTTAGTTCAAAATTTTGCAGTTCAAATATTCTGCTGCTTTTCCAAGCCTTTTTACTTTCTTTTCTTCTCTCATCACACATTCAATCCCCCAGTGTTCATGTATCATTTCAATCTAAATTCTTCCCTTTCTTCTTACACATTACATTTCAGCATAGCAGTTTAGCGTCAGCTTTTCAGCATAAAGCATTCCCACTAGCAATTTCTTCAGGAATTGCATTCTCTAGTTAACAGTTGAAACAACCTTGAAAGCTGCAGACAACAGTGTGTTAGCAGCATTTGCCCCTTACCTCTCTAATCCCCCCTCTATTTCCTGGTGTATTTGCTATGTGCTATGCTACTTAATTCATTTATTTTGCACTTGAACAACTGTTACTTTATAATTTGTTTCTCTCAAGCTGAAATTAGTTTAGAAGTACCTACCCATCAAACGGTTCTGTTGAAAATTAGAAAGGCATAAAGGACAGATAAAAGCACTACATGTTGCCCCTGAAAAAAACATGTCGTTATGAGGGGGTAGGAGATGGAGAGAGAGAGAGAGGGAGAGAGAGCAAACGCAGGCTCAGAAAAATGCTCATCACTTTCTAGGATGCTCATAACGATTCTGCTTAATGGGATGACTCATTTATTTACTTGTTATTTCTATGTTGGCATGTCTGTTCGTGGTGTTGCTGTAGGAATGTAATGTCTCTGCTTTCGACTTCTGTTTCACATGAATGTGCGCAGCTCCACTTGCTTGGAACAATCTTCAGCAAGAATTGAAACTGAGCAATCTCATTCCTTTGCATGTTTTTACTATGGGCACTTGTAAATGTCGATAACTATGTAACCTGTAAATATAATGTATGATGTCCTTTATTGTTTTATGTTTCATGTGGAACCTATTTGCTGCAGGTCTCCCTTGAAAAAGAGATCTATGATTTCAATGGGACCAATCTGATTAAATAAAGGTTTGAAATGAAATTAATCAAAAACAGCAAAAAGGATTTACTCAAAGGGGAGACTCATCAAATTCTGTCAGACTTGAACTCTCTTACCACCGAGCCGCAGGAATCGTGTTTGATTTCCTCCTGATTCAGCTAGGCTGCGATTTTCTTCTGAGGGTAGTTTGGTGTGAGTTGCTGCAGGGGGTCAGGGGCCAATTCAACGTTATTGAATAATAAATAAATAGAAATGTGTTCTGACTGTAGCTGATCCCTGTTGTTTCTTCTGCTCTTACTTTCCCGGGCAGACATACATCAGCTGGGGCCTTGTATTCGCTGTAATGGCCTGTATATATGCAGGTTTCATATTTCAATCACCGCCACGGCAGCAGAAATTGGTGGTTTAAGATGAAGTTGAAATTGGAAAGTGGCTATCGTGTCTGCATGAGGAAACACATTTGAATCCCGGTGGAAAAGGTGCTTGGCAGCTGCATCTGGAGCGCAGACCGACAAGTCCTTAGGAGTGGAGTTAAAGTTAGAGCCACAAGTGCTCCGGTGCCTTTCAAGCCTTAGCCAAATGATTTTCCAGCCGAGGTCGTATTAGGGACATGAGATTTGAGGAAGTATTTCATAATAGCCCTATAATCAATGATTCATCATTGGAAATATTAATGAGCCATAAATGATGTATTGGACTCTGATGAGGTAGATCTACAATCACATTGTTAAATGTCACAGGACTGCTCATTCATGGTAATAAGGTATTTGTAATAATTAATGTTTCGTGTTTGGCTGTGAAGTATATGGAAAATGATATGCCAGTGCACATTCATTCATTTTTTTTGTAGTTGTGCAGTAAGGCCGTTGAAAACCGATCCGAGAGGTTCACATTTTATTCCTCCCTGTCGCTTATTACTGTTACTCACACAGTCTCTCTGCTACATTAACTGAATATTCATTATGCAGCTAATAGTGGTGCCTTTGAAGAGGAATGATCATATTTAATTTTCTTGCCTGAAAAGGAACAAGTCAGTGAAGAGAGGGTGAAAGAAAGGCTTGTATGGGAAAGATAAATGGGAGGGAGTGAGAAAAATAGATGAAGCGATGAATGGAGCGGCAGAAGGGCATGGAGTTTGTGGAGGGGAGGTGGTGGGGATCGTCCAGATTACAATATGATTATATCAGTCCACCTGCTGATAGCATTGATTGACCTGCACCTGTGACTCCACATCTCTTTCATTTGTCTATGGCAGTCCAGTGTATGAGGGCGCATTGTTCTCTCCCCACATGTTGTGCCTCTCCTAGTTGGAAGAAGAGAGTTTTTCTTCCCCCCCCCCCTTTATTCTTGGCAAGAAGAGGGTTCAGATTATGAGAACTCAACCAGCGGTATTTCTTCACCCCAGCAGCTGCAGTCCCTGGCTGCGTTTATCGCTTTTATTGATTACCATCACAAGGCAGTAATTTGCCGGGACTTGCAGGGACATGATTAAAGATCCGCAAGCAATGCATGGTGGCTCAAGTCGGTGCCGGGGTGTCATGTTGATGAACACACGCCGACACACATACACACAGACGCAGACTCTAACGCTCTGATAAGCAGGGAGTGCTCACAGGAGGGGGACGAGGGGTTCAGTCCTGTCATAGACATCAATGGCTCTAAATCTCCTCAGCTAACCTTTTAATGCTCTCAGATCCTTATGGCTGGCTGGATAATTGATTGTGTTTGGTCTAATGGGATTAAGAGGCAGTAGTGGCCTTGGGCTGGACACAGTGTTGGGGATGGCAGCAGTGGTAGTGAATTGGAAAGAGAGGCAGAAAGAAGCAAGTGAATGGAGTGTGGATTGAAACGAGACATAGAGTGTGTGTGTATGCGTGCGGGTGTGTGTGTATGAGTGAAAGAAAGAGGCAGAGAGAATGACAGAAAGAGTGACAGCGACAGTGAAAAGCAGCTGATTTGACAGAGTGAGAGGAAGGAGGATACAAAAAGGGTGGATAGATAGCTGCAGGTCTGCTTCTCAGTCTGTCCTTAATTAGCCGTATGATAAAAAACCAGGGAGTTGATGGTATCCCCAAGTGAAAAGCTTGTTAGCGTAAGAGATGTTATCTGCCGGCTATTGGTTTTGGTTGTGTTTTTCTCGCTGGGTGAGTCACTGTGTCTGCGGTGTGCAGTGAGATGAAAGCCGAGGGGAGCGAGGGAAAATGAGAGCCAAGGTGGTGGGGCCCATCCCCCTCGTCTTATCACCTAGTATAAAGCCTGTCCCATCCCAACTTATTAAGCTTCATCACTTACACCAGAGCTTGTTTGAATCTATCAGTCTGCTAGCCCCCCTTTTTTCTCTGAATTATTTTTAACATCCCTCCACACTTGGGATGAGATAAAAGCACAAGTTTGTGTGGGAGAGTCGTGAGGGATGAGGCTGTGGTTAGTACATTTTTGCTGGAGTTATTTGACTCCTTGTCGCCCTGTATATGGCAGCCGTGTGTCTGGAATCCCTAGTCTCTTTGTGTGGCTCATGGCTCGATCATGAGTGCAAACGCTACGCAGAGCTGTCATCATCAGTGCCAGTTTTTTAATTTGTACGTTTATCCCCCCTAGAACCACACACCAAAACCTCCCTCTCCCTCTATGTTGTATACAGCGAGATAGTTAAAGGGTTAACAGGGTCTGCCGTTACTGGATTGCTGGCTCTATTCATAAGTCCAGCCGGCCAGATCATGCCACAGATCCAGGTTTTGTCTCTAATGAATAGAGAGGCTGCTGCAGCCCACTGGCCCTTTATACTGGGCCACGTTTTCACTCGGGCTCAGAATATGCCAGGTCAGGATAACTGTTGCCATTTTGGTGGACGGCTGAAGCCATTTTGCCAGCTTCCTGCGGCCAGAGTAGTGAAGATTAAATCTGTTATTGTGCTTATGTGTCTGTGTGCCTCGGCGAGGGATGATAAATCCTATATGTATACGCAGTATTACTATGTGTGTCTGCTTATGCTCTGTTGGAAATATAAGAGAGTACCGTGCAGCACATGTGTGTTTGTGAGTTAGAGGAAATGTGTCACCCTGACCTGGCTGTCTGCCTATTCTTTTCCAGGAGGCGACAGGTGAGGGGTTGCTATGGTTACCTGGAGTAGGGTTTGGATAAGTGTTTGTGTGGCCTTGCAATTTCACAGTTAGGACTTTTTTTTATGCCTCACATGTTCTAGTTTTGTTTAGGTGATGGGTGATATTGTAGTGCCATATGGGTGCAGCAGGTGTTACTAGTAGCTGAGTGCCAGTCTGTGCGCGTAGTGGGTGTTAGAAAGAGCTATCAGTCAGCCCCTTTCTCGCTCCGTAGAGACTTCCCAGAGGGCTGTGTTGTCCCTACAGGGGCCAGATGCTGCCTTGGTTTGCTCTGCTGCCCTCTTTCCTCTCTTCCCCTCTCTTCCCTCATTCCCAGGCCCACATCAAACATGCACAGCCCATTTCCCCTATAGCTCTAAATCTCTTTAATTCCATCATCTGTTGCCCATTGAGGGCAGCAATTTAGTCTTTACGCAGCATTTTAGTGTGCCATTAAAAATTATCTGAGGTTGGTGGCCAGGCCCTGTAGCAGAGAGGTGGCCAGTCTTCAATCTGTGTCTCTGTGTCTAACCTCTGCATTGCTTTCCCCGGGGACACATCCAACCATAAAGATACTGTTTGAACAGCTCGGCCTGGACACATAGAGTATGCATTACATATTCCCTACACGCCAAGCTCAACCACTCCATCATGATGATTGTCTACAATCATTCATATATTGTGATAACCGCTGAGGCCGCACTACGGTGTTGGGGGCAGCCTGAGTAGTTATCAGGTGGTTGTTTCTTTTTTTTCTCTCATCAACATCTAGAGTTTAGTCACTGTTCAATGTCTGGCAACAGTGTGAGCTCTGACCCTAACCAACATCTGGAGAGGGGGTTATAAGTGCTTCTCCACGGATTTTATAGACAGTAGTTTTATGTAATTTCTAGCAATTTCACCGTTACGTTTACAATGATTGGAAACTGGCTGTGCTCAGTTAATGACTTCCCTATCTCCCAGATGGAGAGCAACACCCACACTCAAAACAATGACAGAACAATGACTCGCTAAAATAATTCTGTCCCTGCAGAATTATACCAGTATGAATTGTTTACATCATTATGGCAACAGCACCGAAGGCTATCCTGGAGCTGTTCAAGTTTAATAAGCATCCGGTTCTGCCCTGTAGTGAGTCAGGGGCCTCTTGGGGTTGGGTTGCACTGGTTCACTCCTGCTAATGGGGGGTTGGCTGAACCTGTGTTGGCCCTTTGCCTTGCTGCCCAGCTCCTCTTCTCCTCTAAGGTGAGAGAGGAGCTGCACTGTATGTCCTTAGCAGACCTGACATTGACACTGAGAGTGATTGGCCTGTCTTAATCAGTGAAGTGCCCCGCAGCAGCAGGGAGTCGCTATGCTTTGTAAGGACTTGACCTCACCTACTGCCCTGCTATCCAGACCTCCTTCTGACTCTATCAAGTTGGATAAGGAAGATGTTTTTCTCACCAAGGTCTTTTTCAATAAACATGTAACCACAGGAAATACCTAAACAGACTAATCCGATAAAACACAATCAAGAGAAATTGTTCAGACTTAGACTGGACATAGCTAGATATAGCTTAATTTCCCTGAGAGACTTCTTTATTTATTTGATGTTCTTTAGCCGTTAAAGACTTCTGAAAATCTGAAAAGTTATAGTTTTCCAGGACTTGCTTTTCAGGATCACAATGACCATGACCATGAAAGATCAGTGTCAATTGTCCCTGAAACTATCATGTCGGCCCGAGCACACACAGTGGGTGAGTCATTGCAATAGAAATATATGATTCATTGTTTTATCTATAGCACTATGTAAATCACTATCTCTTGTCCATGCCTGTTTATCAAGCTGTATTTACCTGAATAGATGTATAATATATTTTATCACATTATATTACTACCGGTTTAACACAACAAAGACGATTTTTTTGTTGCTTTGAAAAAAGAACATTTATTCATTTGATTGGTGAGATTATTATCAGTAAATATTTCCTGTATATTTTCGTCCTTTTTTGCTTTGGTATCTCATTGGCAGCTGTCTGTACCCTTCTGGGAATGTTTTTCACCCGGTATCTCACAGACAAAGATAAACAGTGGTGTTGTTTGCTGGTGAGCCGGTGTCAACACCAGTGATGTCACCGATACCCATTGTAACAAACAAAACCACGAAACAATGATACGGGATTAGCTGCCCGCCGATCAGGGACGGCCCAAGGGTAACCGAGGGATACGGGCCTGCACAGCGCTTTGGTTTAGCACATCTTGCTGACAGCTGTCTGTCCACATGTCAACCATAAACAACACACCTAATCCGAGGCTGCGTGGCACCTTCGACATACAGCAACAGTGACAGTAAGGAGAGCAACAGCATGAGCCCCCTCCCTTTTTAACGTGGAAATACTAGGTGCTGGATTATTCCTGGTGTGGTAGATCATCCTCAGCCCTCTCACCCACCCCGTCAGCCTTAGAGGTGGATTAGGAGGCCTGGTAATCTGACTGTGTGGTGACACATGTCAACCATGCGATGTCTAGAGAGAGGAGTCGTGGGGAATTAGAAAAAAGGCTAGGTAATCCAGGCTTCAAGGTTTTTCCCCTTCATCCATAGACTCCCCCTTACAGAAACACATACATGTACAGTTCACACGCACACACGTGTTAGGCACTTACTGCACATACACGCAGACGTTCATGTACATGGGCCTGTGGGCTTCGTTGACATTACCTCCCTGACATTACCTCCTCAGCACAAGCCCGGCCTGGGATTCCTGTCACATCCTTCCATGGGCAAGACTCACATTTTCATTACGGTGGAGCCAGTGGCGCTGCACAACCTTTTTCTCCTTTCTTCCTCTCCTCTCCTCTTCTCCTCTTCCTCACCGTGTCAATCATCACAATGCTGTCACTCTGGATCTGTCTCTGAACTAAGCTGTCTCTGAGCTAAGATCCAGACACACTTGAGAGACGGAGGCAGACAACTCACCCAGACGCTTCTCTCTTGAAGTTGTCCCAGCATTTCACTTCTTTCTGCCTCTCCACTCTTCCTTAAGTTTTATTTTCCCAGATTTTTTTCTTACTTTTTTTACTGATCTAATTTGCAACATTTCCACATATTAGATGAAGCCTGCACATGTGGAACAGAGTACACATGGCCAGGGAATTGAGAACTGAAAATAATTCCCTCATGTGGAAAGGCTGCAATTAACTGGGGATGTCAGCCTTTGTAAAATATAATTGAGTTCAGGACGAAATGAACGTCTCTAATCCGGCCGACAGAGCACTGTCAATCAGCATTTCCCGCATCCCCAAAACCAACTGTCATGCTTGTTTATGTAGGTCTCTCTACTGAATTTCTGGACACTAATGCTCAGGCAGCTGCCTGTCTTTAATGCGTGGGTGACTGGGTGACTTTGTGAATACCCGGTGTGAGCGGGATGCTGCAGTAATGGGAGAAACTGGACATCTGTTTTTTTCTGGTCGCGCTGGAGATAACATTGTGCGCTCAGCCATGGTGTCAAACACCTGTGTGACTGAAATAACATTTGCTCCGTCACTGAGCATGAATCGCCTCTTGTGGCGTGCGGAATGATATCAACAAAGAATGTAGCTATTACCATACCAGTCCTCCTTGTCTCACGTAGATACTGTATGTGAATTACCTTTCCCATCATTGCTGAGCTGTGCAAGACATCTTCAAGACATCCTCCTGGAAATGTCATCCATTTACAACGCTAAAATACCGCCTGCCATGGCAGATAGACGAGTGTTGACCTTAAAAGGGCCTGGATGAATGAGTCCTCTGAGAGAGAGCAATCTTTTTTTGGTCCTCTTTATTTCCTTTCCACCTGTGTCTCCCTCAGTGGGGGCTGCGTCAGGCTCTGATCTATGGCCTTTCTCTAATCAACCCTCTTAGTGAGAGGAAAACGGCTGGGAACACATCAGATAGCTCGGTGTCACTTAAAACAGGTCTATGTGTCTTTGTTTTAGTGTGTCACACAGTTCGGTTTTTGTGTGTCTAATGATTGCCTTCCAAGGGCCTCCTTAGTGATCCCCACAGAGTCCCACCAGGCTCCCATGGAAATGGATTAATTACAGGGCGCCTGACAAATGGCTGCTCACATTTGTGGCGGCTTTGTAAACTCTCTTGACTAATCAGCTGAAGACCGAGCCTGGTCACTCAGCACGACCTCATCACAAGCCTGACCCAGACACTGTAGCTGTGGCTGAAGGGCCTCTAGTCAGAGATTAATTGTATTGCACTCTAAATGCCGTTCCCCGCTAACTGTCATCTCAGTGATGTCAACGAAAGCAGTGGTTCTTCACCCCAGACACCTGTGGACCTGACGTGATTGAGAACAATCTCTCCAAACCATTTGATCTCTGAGAGTTTTGAACTCTTAGAGAAATATATTTCAGATTGATTGGCTACTCTGCACCCTGTGCTTGGCGGACTATAAATGCCTTTGTTTGTTATGTGCGCTCTGTTTTTCTGCTCTCTGTTCTCTGGGATTGTTGAGTATGTGAAGACGTGGTTTGTTTGGCTCCTTCAAAGTGATCAAAATGAAATGTAATTTGATGTTGCTTTTACTGCAGCCCTCTGATGCCTTGTGCCAAATTAATAATATGTAAAATAGCGTGTAAAATGGGTGTATTATAAAGAAATGATGTGCAAATATCCAACCTGATTAAAACCCCCAATCAACACAGTTATTTGTCTTTATTCCTAAAACCCACCATAAAGAATTTCCGTCTGTAACCTGTTTACTCATCCGCTTACCTACGTACCATATGTTGGTTTTGAAGCAAGTTTCTTATCCAGAATTAGAAGCACAAGACAGAACATTTATTTAATATATTCAGTCAGCATTTTTTGAAATACAGCGAAATGCCTGCAGCATTGTTTATGCATTTGAATAACCCCTAAAATAATAGAATACAACAGGAATACAGAACAATGCCCTGGTGTACCTCTAAGAACACCTTTTGTAAGTGACTAAATGTGTGTGTGTTCATGCCGGTTTGTGTGTGTTTATGTGTGTGAGGGAAGACGTAGTGGATGAAAGAAGGATAGTGGGATGCGTGATCCCCCTTACTGGGATCCAGATCCACAGGTGGAGAGCACTGAGCCCTCTGTCAGCACATCACATAAAAGCACCAGGTTTTGCAGCATTGTAATCGCAGAGTTAATTTTTTCCTCATGTGTTTACCTTTCTCTCGTTGAGGACAGGTTTTCAACTATTGTGAGGAGTACACAAGATAATCTACCATTATCACAGCTGTAATCAACCATTACAGTTTCTCTATCATCAGAGTGCTCGTTAACTGCAGGACAAAAAGCCTCCAAAACAGACAGTGTCCTGGTGCAAACAACAGGGCTGTTCATGTGCCAGCTTAAACCAACAGCTTGTAAATTGAATCCTGTGGCATACAGTCAAGTTCTCAGTGTTCAGTGGAGCTTTGCCACTATCAACCAGCAAGCAGAGCCCCAAACTGACCCTGAAGCTCAACAACACCTGGCTCTTCCCTTGTTAATCATGGGCAAAGATCCAATCGAAAAAAAAGGGTCTGTGTACCTATTGCATTTTATGTTGGATGTGAACCATGCTTATAGTAGTATTTTTAGACTTTAAAAACAATGCTTTTGTTTCAAGTCTACGGGTTTATAGTTTATGTCAGCTGTTGTGCAGCGCACCTATTTCAGGATTGGTCTAATTCACTGTGCCTCTCAAAGTGTCTGCATCCATTTGCGGGTTTTTGTTCCCTTTGTCAAAGCGTATTATTGACGCTGATGGGCTTAGATGCTTTTCATGATTGGAACTGTCAGCATCTGGATACAAATAAAGGCCATGCAGTTAAAGATGGAGTACAGTATGTGTTTTCAAGTGTGTGTGTGTGTGTATATTTGGGGACAAACTATTACCTGCATGCAACTTTACCTAGGCTTCATGTGGTTCATTCTGGCGGAAAACAAATATCCAGTCGCATCAGAGAAATGATGTGCGACAGCAATCACTTTACATCCACAGAACTGAGCAGATGGAGCTTGTGATAAAGTGAAATAAACACACTTGTGAACCCAGCACTGGTAGAGTCAAGCCAGCTCTGAGGGGGGGGTAGTCAGGGAGAAAATAACATTTGGCAGGGCTTTGTTCAGAGCTGATCATTGCGTTGATGGACTTAAAGGTAGATGATTAATCTGTTGATCGGAGCAACATTTGACACCATGTCATCCGTTTATTTCCAACACATCTTTCTATCCCTCAATCTGCCCTCTACTCAGATGTCTTTGACTTTAAGTGTTTTGTGGTCAAATGGGATTATGAGAGACTGGACCACATATGGCCCGTGCTGGTCCCCATCCCTGTCGGGGGATGTAATCCCAACTCCACACCCTTCTGCCCTGCTTTATTATCAGATGGCCAGCATGTGTAGCAGCATTATGCCACATACATTACCAGCACAATCTCTGACCGATAACTTCTTAAAGTTGTTTTCAGTCTCTTTCCTCTAACTCTGTATCCCCGAATTGTGGTTGACCGTGATGTTTGATATGCTATATTTGGTGGATTTGGGGGGTACAGAATGGACTTGCAAGGAGATTATAGTGAGGGAAGTAGAACAACAACAATGTACGGATTACAGGCAGGATTTGTGTGAGGAACACATGATATCCTCTCTCATCCCTTTATCAGATTGGACATGATGGAGAGGCAGTAGTGGCTGGGACCAGAGAGTAGTAGGTTTGGATTCATTAGGACAGGGCCATATCAGGACAGAGAGTAATGATAGAAGCTCATAATTCAATAGAAAATCATCTCACAGTCAGATGATATTCAATAGAAAATCATCTCACAGTCAGATGATGTGGCTCACTGCAAAGTCCATTTTCACAAGTCATGTAAAAATAATCTTTTTCTAAAGTGGGAGAAAATATTTGCCAGTAGGATAAGATAATTGCAACAATCTACCGTTCAGGTTTCTTGTGACTCATTCATTTCGATAATTAAGTCCCATCGGTGTTTTTCAGAGACAATGACACTTGTTACTGAACAAAGAGAAAACATTGAGTTTCCATTGTAATCAAACTTGCCCGTTGGTAGGAGAGGATGAAGTCGTTTGAAATAATGAAAAGATAAATAGACATGGGACTGTGCAATGGGACACCACTGTTCTTTAGTGGTTTCCTAGCAGTTTTCTAGTCATGACATCCTCTAACTTTAATGAGGTTATAACTTTAACCCAGACCTAAAATATATTCTAATCATTTTCTTCTCATAGCTCTATATTTGAGCCCAGACTAGTTCTCGCCCTTATTTCTTATCTTCCAGGTAGATGTTGGTTTCATTTTGTTTTTGTTGTATACCTGATTGTCACACAGTATTGGCACTGAATTGAAAATGTCCTGTATTGAAAACTCTAGGTTATTAAAAGCCCTTTTTTTTTAAACTTGTAATTTAAAGCACAGTTTTCTAAAAGTGCCCCATACAACCAGTAAGTTCCTTTAAGAGAAAACGGGCATTATTCTGCTGTGATGGCACATAGTTAATGGGAGCCATTTTGAATCTCAGCAGTAAGGGAATTGTAATTTAACCTATACAGACAGAAAATCTATTAGTGTCCTCCCATGAAGCTGTATGAAACACAAAGCAATCAACAGCATGCCCTCTACCTATAGTTATCTCTACTGACCTAGGGAGGAATGAATACACTTCCATGCTGTATTTACGGTCTGTGTTCTTAAGAACCCCAACTCCGACAGCATCGAACAGACAAGGCTAGATCCATCACTAGTCAAACTGACACACCTTCTCACAGTGCTGTCCTCCCACACCTTTCTCTCCACTCCCTCTACTTGTCTCCTCTAAATAGCCCCACTACAGGCTGGCTATGCATGCCATCAGAGAAAAACTTTCTATGGTGGACTTTCTGCTAGTGTAGTTCTACCAGACATAGGGAGTTAGGGAGGGGATGGACAAATTAAATAGCAAAGAAATTAAATAACTGGAGAAGGAGAAGACCGAGTAAGAAAGGCAAAAGGCTGAAGGAATAATAGACTGAGAGGAATGGGAACTGAAACTGATCGAACAAGAGGATGCCATTACAATTATAGGCAACAGAGCCCCTAACGTCAAAGTGGAACCCTATTTCTGGGAGCTGTCTATTCTTCCGCATGTGAGACAGTAAATACCTTGTTTCTATCTTCCCCAGACGTCATTGTGACCACCAGTTCCACAATGGAAACCCTGATGAGGAGCACATGCAATTGCTCTCTCTTAATAAAATCTCACAGTTCCCATTACAGCCCAGCACAATGGGCCTCTCGCCTGACCGCTGATTGAGTTCTTACTCTCCGGGAGCTATAATAGCAGCCGGGACATTCACTCCCACCACCCTCAACCATTTCACCCCGCTTCCCTCCTCTGTCTTCACCAGCCCTTCTCCGACTCCTCCGGCTAGGATTTTGTTCACAAGTAAGATATCTTAATCCAATATTCATACCCCCTCCATCTCCTAAATTTCGTCTCGCACAGGAGTAACGTAATATTGATCCGATCAATGAGTGGATACTTTGAGTGTTACCCCATCTTACTTTGTGAGGTTCCCCTTTGTTAGGATGACCTCAGTATCCCTGAAGACAGTCTCTCAAAGAGCAGTGCTGATTATGAGGGATTTTGAGGAGGTTTTCTGAAACAGTCACATGGTGGGTTTTATTCCTTAGCTGGGGAAAAGGGCAAGATAGTTCTCAAAAGTGGGTTAACTTCTGAGACAGAGGATTTATTTGGTGTAATTGCACTTTCTTCTCTAACATTACCACAGCCTCAAGCATAAATACGGAGAATTCACGCTAAAGTAACACACCAAACAAATGCAGCAGGGAATGTTAAAACAATACATATTTATCAGTTAAACAATTAGCTTCTAGGTTTTTCTAACTCAATTCAAATGCTGACAACCAGTTAAATCTTATGAATAGTAAGTTGCATTCCCATATTTAAAGAAATGCATAAATAGCATTTTCTTTTAATCTCACAGAAGAAGATTAGTCAGTGGTGGCCAGACCATGACCTCATTTTGGTTAAGGTGTGGTTATGGTGCTGAAAGCTGCAGTGGTTTGATTGGCCGTGTGGTTCCTACAAATGAAAGGATGAGCATGAAACTCAGACTTGATTTATTCAATTATCCCACCCACTTTGAAGGCCTTTGCAGCACAGCCAACACTTTGTAGTGTGTCAAAGAGGTAATTTTATATTCCTTGTTGACTTGTAATGATATAATCAACACATTATGAGCATATGTACACACACACACACACACACACACACCACACACACACACACACACACACACACACACACGAACACACACACATGCATCCCCACATGCTGGTCCACTACATAAATACACACATAATTAAACAGGCAAACACACACATAGCTCCTCACAGGTGGCAAGCCATTAGAGACCTTTTGATTAGCTGTTTTCAAGATGTGAGCTGGGTAAACCAAGGCCTTCCCCGCTGCTGTGTGATGCTGCTAAAGGTCAGCAGCTGGTGGCTTCGCTCCGGTCTACACAACACTTATTCCCTGGGTAGAGCTCAGACACCCTGGGAGCAACGGGAAAAAATAAAAAGAGCTTGTTTTCACTTGGTGGCCTCATGTGGAGGCCAAACATGTATGCCCCAGAGAAGACATCTTTTTAGATAAGAGTATAGCTTCTAGAGATCTTTTTTTGGCAGGGATTTCTAAACTTGGCAGTGTGAGCAGTGTGAGCAGTAGAGATAGGAAAAAGGAGAGATGATATTCTGACAATGTCCAGTTTCCTGTTTAATTTCAGTAAAGCTTTTTCTTGGAGGTCAGAGCTCTTGAATCAGGCTTTCTCTCACTGATACTCTCTGGACTTGGCATCAGCTGCTTATGTCAGATGAATTTCATATGGACTAGTAGATGGGCTGCATCTGATGTACTTCATATTGATTTTTTGTTTGTTTGATCCAGTTGGCTGACTTGTCTATGTTTGAGGGAACTGATATCATGAAGATAAGGGTGTCAGATCAGTCGGGTGCCATGCTTTATTCCCCCTCAACAAAATCCGCCAAAGTTTTCTCATCTCATCCCCGCAACACAGTGACAGCCCGACAGGAGGGGACCAGCCCGACACACTGTAACGATAGACAGCTCACGCTGACAATAATGCCACCGTTGCTCATGCTGACAAGAACCCATCCCTTCTCATTTCATTGAGAAAGGGAGCAGAGAGAGAGAGAGAGAGAGAGAGAGAGACAGAGAAAATTGGGGGAAATGGAGAGGAGGGAAAAAAAGAGGGAGGATGGCTGGCATCCAGTCAAGAAAAAAAGACGTTTTTTTGAGTTCCAGACAGTCTGTCACTGCGATGGTAATCCTTCAGTAACATTTCTTCTGCTGTGTAGGTAGACTGTCAAACTGATAAACACATGCACACACATAAACATCATTATATAAACCTGTTCTGGTCATTTGCAAGAAAAATGTTTGCCCCTTAGATGTAGAAATCACTTTTCTCGCTTTCAGCAATAGAAAATACATATAAATACAAGTTAACCGCCACACAACTCAAACATTTCTATAGAGACAACTGATAGAAAGGGGGATCTAAAATATGACTAAATCTAGTGCAAAACTGCAGTAATAATTTGTATTAAATCCCTTCTGCAAACTTTTCCTCAGCAGTCTCTTTGATAATATAATAACTATTAGAAGCAATTTACATCAGCAAATACAGTTAGTTTTCCACCGGACACTGGCTTGTATAAATGGACTATAACGATGCCACAGTCAGTAACATAACCGTAGCCGTCTTCATAACTCTTCACATTGGTCAGTGTTGAGCATCTTGGCGCACATGCTTGTTTTCTCCCACATTGTAAAACCATTAGACATTAGATAATGTGTGCAGAAAATATGTCTACTCCCTCCAGTTAAAACCTGCCATAATCATGAGTGATATTATTCTCCTCTGAAAAGCAACCAGTCATAAGTTGTTTTAAAATGTGGGTGTCTGGCTCTTTGAGACTAATGTGATTAAGCGCTGCACTTGACTTTTCTTTTTAGGGGTTGGACCTGTTAATCCAATTTTAAATGCGAGCTTACATCAATGATTTCCATACCAGTAACTATGATTACTTTCACCCTGACTATAAGCCATTTTTTAAATATAAAAATGCCAAAGATTGAGTTGGACGTCAGAATTTCAAGAGATTGAGCTAGACCTGCTCTAAATGAAAAGTGCCTTGAGATAACCTCTGTTAGGATTTTGGGCCATATTAATAAAGACCTATAGGAACAATGATACAATTAATGTGTCCTTTGATTGGCTATCAACTTGTCCAGTCCGCCCTATAATACAGGGATGTCATTTTAAGACGAAACAGTCATGCAAGCAGTGGTTTTGCTGATGCACAAAAAGAACCAAGCAAGGAAAGGATTGATATAATTAATAAATACAACAGTAGCTAGTAATGAGTATTACTTTCGCAGGGATTTCTAACAATGTACATATACTGTAAAACAGCACAGCAGAACCAAAGTACTCAATATATAAACATGGCATTCTCTGGCTGATATGCATTGGGATTAGATCAGAGAGGATTAGTGGGATGTGGAGGCAGGTTGGTGAGAACAGATCACCTAGATTGAAGAAGGGATTTCTAACACTTCTAAATGAGATATGGGCACGCTTTCAAAGATAAGAAGCCGCATATGAAAATGGGTCAATTGTTCTGCAGGTTTAGCTTGTGATTAAGAAGATTACGTTCCACCAGTGAACAACAATGGTAAAGTCAGACAGCAGCCCAGTTGTTCTTATCCACTCCGTCAGCCTGGCTGATCCCTATTCTGTCCTTTCACCAGCATTCAGACTTTCATGTTTGAGCGATGGGACTTAAGTACTGAGGCAATGCATGTCAGGCAGCAGATTTTCTGCAGGAACACAACATAACAAAGCACAGTGTAATTTGACTCCTTCCCAGACCAAAGGCTCTTTTGATGAAAGTTTGTGCGGGTATGTTTTGGTCCCACCCCATCATACTCCATTTTTTAGAAAAGAGTGATTACAGCAAGAGCACTTAGGCCAGCGCTAGTGGATTATTGATTGATCAAACCTGGCCGTTCATTCCTGGAGATCAGAGAGGGTTTCTATGCTGTCTTCCCTCCCTCCCTAATGAAAGGGAGGCAAAGCTTGCTTTCTCCTTTGATCCAGAAGGGATTAAAACACTGTTTCTTATGAAAGTGGAAAGATCAGCACAGTCTGTTTCTCAGTCTCTCTCTGATGCACTGCTGGGAAAGATATACAGCATTGTGCTTTGGAGTCTGGACCAGGACCAGTTCATGATGGGGCCAGGACGTCTGATTCACTATATGGTCAACTAACATAACGGCCCAACAATGGTTTGATCAGCAGCATCACCACTTGCTCCTTAGTGTTTATGTTCACCCTTTGTTTTGCCTCCTCTGCAGATTTTTGCAAGATATGGGCTGTGCCTTTTTTCTTGCTTCTGTTTGTTTCTCAATTCATTCCACAATATCTGTGTTTAGAGCTGTTATTATATTTCTTCTTTGCCTGCAAAACAGTTCTTTGTGATGCTTCATAAGCCCTCCACGAAAGGCAACAGAAATGAGTTTTTTGACAGTCTGCAACAAGGAAAGAAGGTTAGAATCAATAAGATCAATTTGATATGTACAGAGGGGCCTTGGACAGCTATTTGAAGGAAGTCCTGAAAAACACTAATAAACTTGAAGCCACGCTCTCAATAATTAAAGCTGATTTTCTCTGAGTGAAAATATTTTCTCGGAGCCGTTGAGGTTGAAGTCTTTGATTCAGCCCAGAAGCCTTCATAAACATTTTAAATGTAGAGAGAGTAATTGACATTTTTCGCAAGTTGGCAGTCAAAACCACATTTGCCAAGTGGGCCTTCCAAGTTTGTGCGGTCAGTCTCTCTGTGTCTCCCTGCCTCTCTCTCCTAAGCATAACCCGGCTCACACACACTTTCTATCCAGTGCATTTTCGGTTTGATCTGTTTTATGGATTTCTCTCACTGCACAGTTGAAAAATTCAATTAATTGAGGCGTGCTGTAAAATATCTATCAGATCAGGATACAGTCGTTTTTCAGAGTGTGGACCATGCAGTATTCATATCTGCATGATGCATTGAGTGCAAAACATAAACCACGGTGAAACAGTTGATTTATGAACATATGTCTGATTTATCTCTCCTGTAACACACACTCATTGACACAGGCACTTTAGGTGATGAAGCAGTTGACCAGGTACTTGCGTTTTCACGCAATGGGGCAGTGGAATACACTCTGATACAGTGCAGTTATGGTGACATGTGGCTCTGCTATTAACCGTACACTTGTTGTTTGCCCTTGTGAAGCCACTGTTTGTATAACCTAAAAGCCATTTAAAATAGTCTATTTATGCTTAAGCTTCCCACTAGAGCAGGGGTCTCAAACTCAAGGCCCGGGGGCCAAATCCGGCCCGCAACTTCATTTTATGTGGCCCCGCAAGAGCTTGCAAAGAATATAATACGTTTATTATACGGTTACATGCCACTTTACAGGAGCACGTTGCCCATAAACTACATGTCCCACGATGCATCTCGTTTTGTGACATGTGCACTGAAGAGACTTGCAATTATTTGCCCTGGACTTCTGCTTTCAGACGTAGTTAATTACTAAGTTATTATCCTATCCGATAATAATCCAATTCAGAGGCAATAATGTAATATAATACATTATTTTCATATATATATTATATATTTATAGGCTACAGTTACAACCGGACCTTTGAGTGCAACCTTTATGCGAATGTGGCCCGCGATGAAATTGAGTTTGACACCCCTGCACTAGAGGGTAATTGTGTGGCCATTTAACACACACACACACACACACACACACACACACACACACACACACACACACACACACACACACACACAGACCAATTTTCCCACATGTATGTTCCCACTGAGGGAAGGTTGAGTTGTTAAAGAGACACTGATAGCCGCTGGCAGAAGTTGTAGCTCCGTTTGATCGTTCTCCCTGGGAGCGCTGTGCATGTGAGAGCGAAAACACAGCAAGTGGCATCAGAGAGAGAGACGGATTCTACTTCATTCATTCTCTCCCTCCAACTATGCTCATTAGGCTGGAGACCGCTGAGCTGCATGAGGCCCGGTAACTGTGTGCCTACCAGAGAAAAGCCTGATATTATCCCCTATTTGTCCGAAACTGCTGAACTCGTGATTGCACTTTAGTAGGCATCAATGCATCAATAAATCAGCCATCACTCTGGGCGGTCTCAACTTCTATATCTTCCTGACGCCCTGACACCCTTTTTATATAATCTGTTTTATTCACTTTTTATGTGCCGGTTGATGTATTTTATCGAGCTAGTTACTACAGAACATAAACTAGGGATTACAACCTTCTGCATAAAAAAAGAATCTGCCCCTAGAGAGTTGGATGCAATCTGTTTTTAATATACTCTACTTCTTATTCTCTGCACCGCTTCCACGCTTTGCTTTTCCATCACTCAGTCTTCCTTCCTTGTTGCATGCGATTGTATGCGAAAAATGAGAAACATTGTTTTTATATCCTATTATCCAGAGAATTTGCCTGGCCCTCTCACCCCTCCATTTCCCCTTCTACTTTACCTTTCTACCTGTTAAGACTTCCAGAAGCAGATGCTGTTATCTCCCAAGCTTTCAACAGCCTGTCACTTCCACTAGCTTCTGCCTTCTTCAAAAGCTGTCTCCCACTACCTCGCTGGATGCACTCCCTGCGGTTACCTGCTGGGAGGCACAGCCAGGGATGTCAAACTTGGACTGCGAGAAAAAAAGTAGTAACCTAAACTAGGGTCAGAATGATGGAAGGAGGAAAGAAAGACTGAACCGCGGTTGTTGTTATATTTTTCCCTTTTATTTCCAAAGCTGACATTATTGATTTTTCTAACCTGAAACACAGCCACAGTAGAACCTTCCATCGTCCTATAGATTGAAATGGATTGCCTTGAGGCTATCTTGTCCTGTAAATATTTGCAAGACGTTATTGATTCCATTAGTTCTGGCTGCTATTTGTGACAATGGTATGGATGGCTGCTGTTGGTAAGAGTAACCCAATGGTGGGCGGCCAGTCCTTTTTTCACTGCACATTAAGATCTTGTTTCACACATGTTTTGTTGTATACGACCTGTCCTTGCAGCCATTATGAGGCAAATGGTCACCACCTTGATTTGTGTGGCATCTTTTGAAAGCAAGCTATTCAGGCGGATGATATACTAGCTCACAGTCATTCTGATTAGTCATTTTATTCATCTTCAAAGTAAGGCATTGAACATCTTTGCTGCCAGATATTTATTTCTATAAAGCCAGAGTGATGTTAAAGTGTTTTGTTGTAAGTTGTAAAGAGCCTGACCTATATGACCTTCACTTCCCATAGCTAATTTCAGCATGATGGAAAGATGGGGAGGAGACCACTTCTTTAAAATAACTCTAGCCCCACACTCGTAAAGCCCGGTAACAATGCTCATATAGGGGCCGATGATGTACAGTGTATATGGACTGTGGGTGTTTCATCTAATCTGAGGAAGCGATGGGCCGGGAAAGTGCTGCTTAAGAGCACAGGGGAGAGCGAGGTGGCCCACGCACGGCTGCTCTGTTAACCCGCATCTCTTCAAACTCCCCCCTCCTGCATATTCTACTGTTGTCTCAGGAACACAAAGACTATTTTCAGGCAGCCAATCCACAGAGGAGTGGGAAACTGCAGCCCTGCATGCCCCTAAAAGCCTTCATGACTTTTTAATCGGTGGCTCAGGGCTCTGCGTCCAGCGGTTAGAGAGTGGACCCCCACTGCCAGAGCTCCGCTCCACGGAGGGACCAAATCCCCCCCGCCTGAATCTCGGGCCTGTCAAAGCAGTCAGGCATGGAGGCAGTGGATGGGTGGCGTCTGAAGGTGAGAGAGGGAAAGAGTTGGCAGTGGAAAAGAGTATGGTAGAAGGCAGCCAGAAGGGAATGTTTGTAAAGGAAGAAAGAATTGATATGAAACTGCTGAGAGAAGGAATAGCCCCTGCACCAAAATAGCAATTTCTAACGTGGGAGAGAGAGTTTGTTCAGTGTTGTGAGAGAAGTTATGTGTGTGTATGGTATATGCATTTGTAAGTGATGGATTGTTACAGCATACCAAACAGAGTAGGAAAGGTGGGAGGTGGATTTTATTGGAGAGCCAGAAAGGTTTTGTGATGAATAATAGTCATGAGTGAATTGGTCATTGTCAGAACCCTCCAGAGCCTATTGAATCAGCAAGGCTAGGGTTTTACTATGAGCTTCAGCCAGGAAGATCAGCCTGTTGGGTCGTAATAGATGGAAAGTGAGTTGATGGAGGCAGGAGGTACAATAGATGAGGCTAGCTCTCACCACTGGAGCGGCATTTGTCTGTGGGGAAATGGGCCGCAGGAGAGAGCTGTGTTCCTCCCACACACTGTGCAAAGATCAGAGAGCAATACGGATGCATTTGATGAGCGCACAGGCATGCACACCCACACACATGCACAGGTGCGCGCACTCAGAAAATGCGACTCAGGAAGAGTAAACATGCTGCCGGGGTAGCATGCTGGCTAATGATGCCCCGTTGACCCATCACTAATGATCCCCCTCAACTCAGGCAGGAACATGATGGGCTTTGATCTGTCTGTCATTAGAGACTGTGGAGTACATGCACGCCTCTTTAATCTGATGAAGAATTCAAATATACATAGATCCACTAGAGACGCACACACACTTGCATGTACCCTCATGAATAGTTATACATGCACACTCAAATGTGAAGACTAAAGTAAATACCTGCTGTACATTCAGAACAATCTATATAGTGTATATATATATACTTTATACTGAATAGTATGCAACCACTTGCATTTTTCACAGACTGACATCAAAACACATTATGCAGAAAAGCACGACAAGCCCTTACAGTAAATCCATGAGGTCAAACATGTCATTTTCCTCGCTATGGTAAACCAGAAGTGATAAATAAAACAGATGATTTATTAATATCCCGAGATGTAATCCACTGCATCATATGTGTATTAAAGCACATTACTTGCCATGGCATGGTAAGCGTTACAGTACTTCTAATACAATTCTTAAGTGCCTACAGGCATTTCAAAGCAGCGGCAGATCTCTGAGCAGTATCTCCTCAGTGTCTCACTAATGGGACTGATGTAAATATGTTCATTTGTGAGTCTTCCCTTCAATTTAGTGTTGCTCATATTGTAGATGAAGATTATCCAGGGATTATGAGGCTTGAAAAAACGCTATTTGATGTGTATTTATGCATGGTTTATAGATGTAGTAATATGGAATTAGGTCTCATCATGGGTAGAAAATACTAACGTGAAGAAAGTGTCACTCCTACGTCCCCCATCTGGCTCCGTGTCAGGGTGTTCATTTAGTGATATTCGTTTCCAAAAGTGGAAATTTAGCAGACGTTTATTATGCAAATCACAGGCCATAACTCTATGTGGTGTGGAGGACCACATTAAGCCTTCAAATCACTCATCCCGTTGCCTGGGCGCCTGTTACATTATGCCATATCGGCTTGATCGTTCGCATATTTCAATGTGTGATTGCAGCCAACAACAGTCAATGCCTCGCGTTGTAAGTCCTTAGAGGCGGAGAAAGTTCAGAGAATTACCAAACTGATTTTTTTTTCACACTGGTTTGTTAAAAGCAGTGATGGGTGCAATTCAGGAACACAATGGGGGGGGGATGCTCTCTGAATACATTAACCTGGAGATGGAGTTTTTATTTAAATTGATGTTATTTCCAACTATAACCTCCAGGATATATGTGACATTGTGTGAAAATTGCTGTGGTTGTAATTTCCTATTTTATAAAGAGCTCTTGCATATTTATGAGACTGTGTCACAATAGAGCTGACCTGGGTTTTTGCTTTCACACATTCAAATCTTCTTTACACCTTTCTATTCTTGTCTTGAAAATGGATGTGTTGTGGTAGAAAGTTGAAGGTTTGATTCCATGGGACAGGGTGGATTTTCTTTTAAGCAAGGCGCTTAATCTTCATCCTAAACCCAAATGGGAGAAAACAAGCCTGCCAACATCACTGCAGCAACACTGAAAGCCATGTTAGCTTGAGTGCAAGCTTATGAATATAATTAGAAAACATCATCGACCTCATATATTAGATAGCATTGTTGGCACAGAGCTCGAAGCTGCAGCTTGCGGCGGTGTTATGATAAATATCAAGGGCTATGGTTTGGTTTTCTTGTTAGACAGCCTACAATCATCATGTCAAAATCTTTACATATGGAGATGTGTGCTTGTTAGACTTATCTTCATTAGGTGAACAGATGTCAGACATTTTAGAAGGAGAAGTGTGATTAAGAAAATTTAGAGTTGAATTGCTTGTTTATAACAGCTATATAATCAAATGTATTGGACAAATAGTTCACTTTGTTATTCGAGGTTGTGTACTTAAATAATCAAAAGGAATATAGTACACATCTTTAATTTCAAATGTTATTCTCATGCATGCATAAGTATTCACATACGATATTTTCAAGTGCACTAGATTTGAACAAGTTGTGTTTCTTGCACTAAACCCTCTTATCATGTAGAGGAAAAGCTCAACAATTACTATCTCTGACTGAGAATCTTTTTCTGCTTTGTTCAATTTACATGCTTCTCACTCAGCTCCTGTTACTGTTACTGTATCTGATAATTGAGATGAACAATGTGGTGTGAAGTCATGTAAGAACCAGCCAAACGCCTCCATTAGCGTAATGTCAGGGCGTTCAGATCTGCTGTCTGCCTGCTGGCGTAGTGCTTGCTGCCTGTCTTCACACAATGCCACAGAGCTGTGTTCCTACTCTGTCTTCCCTGCTTCTGGGGGCATGTGCACTTCAGAGACAGGAATCATCAAAGAAGACTAAGATGCCTCAGAGGTCACAGATGTAGCCTGGTGAGATGTGGGATGGAAGGCGGGCAGCTTTGAGATTCCACCTGAAGAGTGGTTTTAAGTAGTGATGGCGTAGCTCTCACACCATCACAAAGAAGGACTTGGTGCTCTCGCATTGATGGTCGGAGAAAGTAGTAGACAGAGGGCCACAGTAATGTGGTGCAGAGAGGGTGGTGATGTGACGAGTTCCATTCTGTCAGCTCTCACACGCCAGAGGTCTCAATTAGAAACAGGGACTCTGTCTTCCCGCAGGCTGAGCTGCTCACAAAGGTATTAATCCTGCTACACATGACCCCAGACCTCCACCAAAAACACCAATATAAAAAAGGTGGGGAAAAAAACCCAAAATGCTTTCCCAATGTTTTTCAATCTGTGTGTATAATGGAACAAAATAAGGTGTTGGTCCTTGTGCAATCCGTGTGTAAGTATAAAGCATTGCCAACACTGATGCTGTCTGGGCTCACAGGAAGGAAGTCATACAGACAGCCTGGTTTTGTAAATGTAATGAAGGGAGATAATAATTATTGTCTCTGTCAGCTGCTCGCTCCTATTAGCATTTACTGCCAGCCTCTGCCACTCACTGCTTGGTGCCCATGCACTCTGCCACACTGATAAGAATCACAATCACAAGCCATTCCTCACGCATATATTAGGTAAGCGCCCTTGCACCTAGAAAAACATTATTAACATGCCAGTGGTATCTATCTAATTCAGAATTTCAAAGAGGGTCTGCTGGGGAGTAAAGCCTGCATGGGACATGGCAGTTTGAGTCTATGCATTTTACCTGATAATATTCTGGTGCCTGTATCTTAAAGAAACACAGTCACAAACACACAAGAATGAGAAAATGCACATACATTTTCATGCACAGTCACACACACCTGCACACACACACATACAGTGAGAGGGATAAAGGAGAACAAGGAGCAGACAGGTTTTCGTAATGTCAAGAGCACAGCTGACTCTCTTTCAGAGTACAACTCTATCTATATGTTAATGGTGGGAGGAAAATAGTCTGTCTGTTGCATCAAGCAATTAAATCAAGACCTGTGTGATATCTTCATGGTCCCAGGATGGACAGGCAGCACAGCATTGCAGGTGCATCTGATCATCTCCATCTCAATGCGTGTGAAATAATGTTTCCCCTCACCATACCGTCGACTAATTAGGATCTAATTATCCAGGCTAGTGTAAACAATCACAGCAGATGGCATAGAGTGCAGTATTAACTCTAATGACCCAAGGCCCTGTGGAATTCACATTTCAGCGCGTTTGTTTATTTCCCTCCATTAGTATTTGCCCTACTTTCTAGATTCACTTAGGCCTATTTCCAACCTTCTCATGCCTTGAGAAAAGCTGGCCGCCTCCTATTCCCGATGCAGCTCTCGTTGTTCATTTTATTCACCGTTTCTTCCACTTACTGTCGTTTATCTGTTTTGTGTTACTTTCTCTTGTTTTTTTCTCTTGTTCTTCAAACAATGTAAATTAGCTCTCACAAAGATCAAGTGAAAATGTGTACTTATGTTCTCCCCCACCCGCTACCATCTTCCTTCTCCCTAGTGAAAAGAAAAAAGAGGAAAGTTGGATAGAGAATGTGATGAGTTCTGGCGAACAAAAACCTTACTTCTTCTTCCAAATCATAGAAACCGTCTGCTTCCCCGGGGAAATATTACTGTGATGTCAGTCACACACGAGCTACAACGAATTGCAAGCCTGAATCATTTCCCATTGTGGTCATACCCATAAAGCTCTCCGAACCTAACTTCCTTAAAAAAAAAAACCCATTTCATATATCTTTTCCTCAGAAAGTAAAGAATTGCCATACCGCCTGGCTTACAAGTTGATACATTTATCTACTGGTTCCAAGAATATGTTCACAGCTCGCTGCCATAACACATACATCTTATTTAAGTGTCACAGTCAGACAACAATCCCTGCTTTATCTTTGACAAAAACTACGACTATCCCATGGTGATTGAAGACATAACTTTGCTACATCCAACTACAGTTGTTTATATGTGGTTTCCCCCACTGTTTCATCGGACAAGGCAGAGCTGACTGGAGACTTGATGCTGCAGAGGGCGTTTTGTAATAGTAGCTGTGGGTGTGTGTGAGGTCTCATTAATTGACGCCAGGCCTTGTGCCTGTGCTCCTCTGCGTGCCGTGTTCTCTGCCAGGAGCTGGACTTGCTAATTAGGCTCCTGGATATCACAGACACGTCCCTCGGTATGCCATACAATATACTGCTCGTAACTCAGAAAGTGCTGAAGAGAGGGAGAGAGCAGGGCGAGCGGATGGAGGAACTAGGAGACCAAGGAGCGATGCAGAGAGACGTGAAAAAACTGTAGAGACATCTCAACAGACAGCTCAGAAGGAAGGGACATGGAGAGAAAGTAAGACAGATGACAACTGATGAAGAGGGCAAGGAGAGCGAGTATGAAAACGACTGTATTGGGAGAGATCAAGGCCACCACGAAAGAGAAACTGCCACAACACAAAGGGAGGACACTGATATTGTTGAGAAGAGAACTTAAGATAGGAAAAGAGAGGAGGGAATCAAAAAAGAAAAAATATATCGAGACATGCAGAGCATAGCAGAGAGGTGGAGTGAGGCACTCAGAGGAGCAGTGAGGCAAACAGGGAAGAACTCCAAACAGAAAGGTGTGTGTGTGTGTGTGTGTTGGAGTATGTGTGTGACTGTGAATTTGTCTGCGCTGCCGGCTGAATTATGTGTCCAGATAATTCAATCTGCTGCCCATTGACTGGCCTCACGCTCCGTCTTCGCTCATAATTAAATCTCCACTCGTTGGCTGGATGCTAGTGCTTCTAATTGTGTTGCTGAAGCATCAGATAGACGCACACGCACCCACACAGGCCCGCAGCGAGTGGAATCCCAGACACGTCACTGTGGTACATTACACCTCAATTAATCACATAAATTACGCATCAATTAACCCGTGGCGATCCATTAAACACAGCTGGGATGCGGGCTGTTTTTCATCTGCGGCGACCTGAGGACTTTTTCTGCAACATCAAAGCAGATGCATCATCAAAAAGAAAAACATTTCAGACAGCTTAACATCAGAAAATCCATATTCTAGCTTCATCTCTGTCCTCTGAGCTGTGAGCATGACTCTATGAGCATATAAAGGCATGTCACTTGGGCCATCAAAAAACCTATTGCTACAACAAAGCGATTGTATACAGTATAGTCCAACAGGATGGGGCACTAACATGTTCTAGGGGCTATAAATACAAAGGGGGAAGGAACATGGAGCTGTGATGGACTGGCAGATGCTGATACATGGGCCAGTTCTCTAAATGAGTGTAGGGTAAGATGGAGGCTCTCCATCTCCTCTCCCTGTCTTTCAGGCCTGGCCTGCTTGTTTGGCTTCGGCTGTAATGGGTCGCTTCACCTTGCTGCCTAGCGTTGGAGGACACCCCCTCTCTCTTTCCATTTCTTCTGTTACCCCTCTCTGTTCCTCACCTCATCCTGCCTCTACATAACTCCTCAGTCTCTCTCCTATCATTACGCTGTGCATTTCTCCCACCATCTGCTTCCCGGTCTCTCTTCCTCCTCTCTGTCTTTTCTCGTTGGCTGCCTTTCTTAATTCCACCCCTCCTTGTCCGCCTTTTTTCTGACTCACCTAAGTGTTGGAGGTGTAAACTGGTGGGGGTGCCAGTTGTCACGGTGACAGCAGCTGGTGGCAGAGTGACCGATCAGCCTGACCTCCAGGATGGAGATGGTGTTTTTGCTGGGGGTGGAGGTGTGAATATTTTTCGCTGTGTGTGTGTGGGTTTATTTCATTGTTAAAAGAGCCACACATCCCAAGTATGCGTGTGTGTGTGCTGTGTATCCATAAAGGAAATGTTTCATCAGCTTTTAAGATGCTTTTAACCCCCCCTCCACCAACCTCGCAACCCACACCCTTTCACCAAGCCATTACTAGGCCAAGGTCAGCGCCATGACTGTTGCATAACCCCCATCAGAGAGGCTAACCATGACCCATCTCGCACGTTAAAGTCCAATTGGAGAGGGCAATACATTTTCCTGGATGACAAGATGCACCATGAGGAGGACTGGAGATGGTCTATGTAGCAGGGAAGTATGTTCATATGTATGTACGAGAGTGTGTCAAGGGAGAGGTGGAGAGAAAGAGACAGCAAGGTGGAGTGAATGAATCATGTAGAAAAAGTGAGAGGATAACTAGACAGTAGACCTCTAAATGTTTTCTACAGGCAGGGTGTTTCACTTTATCCCCGCATCTCAGTGAGCAGAGTGCCAGCCAGGATGTGGTTACATACAAAAGTGCCTGAGGATTACACAGAGGGCAGAAGAGCTCCCTGCTGCTGGAGGGGAGCAGGGGTAAGGAGGTGAGCCACAAAATAAGCAACAGAAATAATACAAGACAAAAGACGAATGTGAACAGTCTGTGTGATTGGATGCCAGCATGGCGCAATGGGGAGCACAATAGGCCTTGGTTTATAAAGCTGCCCCTGTGCCTGTGGTCTTTGTCTCACAGCCATTACAATTATGTGTATGCAGCAGGGGACCCTGTTGGAGCCATGCCACCATTCAACCTCAGCTGTCAGGTTAGAATAAGGTGTTTTAATATATTTGGTGAATGGGCTCTGGTGGTGCATTTTAACCGTTGGGGAGCTGCTCTGCACATCAGCCACATTAAAGCCCTCCTGGTCCTCCCAGGTCTTTGGTCTACCCTAGATCTGCTGAGCCATTTTGGTCGGCTTTTATCTTTGTTCATAGTGCTGCAGGAATTCACGGATCAGAAGGACTGCCCTCTAGCTTTGCATCTGGTAGCCTGCAGCACGCACGCACTGCACCTGCCAAACCAACCTTTCATTATTTGCTGGAATGGAGGAAGCGACAGTTCTTCATGGCAAATTATTTATTTTTGTATCCCTCCACCCCTGTACCTTCAAGAAAGGATGTCAGCTTTACCTTGACACAGTGCAGCACTCAGCCTTTCTCTGATGGACCATTGTCCTCCAATCATTATGTTGAATGTCCATTCACATGTTTGTCTATACTGGATTGTGTTTCTGTAACCACGACGAGACATGTACTGCTGTATGTATTTGGTATGTACAGCATGCTTTTGTTACATGAAGCCACACTGCTGTAAGACTAGATGACACCTGAGAGAAATGATGGATCCGCTAAGCGATGATGATACAACAATGGAGGTAAAAACAACTGACACATTATTGACAGCAGCACACTCAGCTCCAGTGAGCCATCTCTAGTGAATGAGAGCTTGTACTGTTATTACATGGGAAAGCTTTTACCTGCATGAGCAAAAAAAAAACACAGAAGTTCCCACGTTGACATGCACAAGTATTTATCTGCAGTGGCTGACGTAAGAAACAATAAAAATAAGAAAACACACTCTTAAAACAAATGGATTGTCCAGCACAGGCACCAACAAGTATCAGCCTTTTTTAACCTCTGTGGTTCACTGCAGAGATCAAAAGCACAGTGATGAAGAGGAAGAGGAGAATGAGGGTCAGTGGAGAGGCTCTCTGTCGGAAACTCATTAGTTGCAAGAGCCCAGTGTGCGAGGGAATTGTTCCCATCTTCCTTCAGCAGTAAGAAATGTTAGCAGTCAGCAGTCATTTAACTTTTCACTGCGTCTTAAAGATCCTAAAGATCACTTCAGATGTGTTTGCATGGTGAGCAATCTTTGTTGGACGTCGGACCTGAACAGTATTTGATCTTAAATAGTGACCTTTTCTCTGAGGTTGTACCTGAAAATATAGACTTCGGTCGAAATGTAAAATTGGTAAGAGGTGCTACGGATAGTCAGTGGCAATATAAACACATGAAAGGCATTCAAACGGGTAACTACAATGGTAATAACGTCAGTAACTTTTTACGCATATTTCTCGCCTCAGACGATCAATGTGTGATTCTGGGTTTGGCATGTTCAGGTCTCTAATGGAGGCTTGTTGATGGAGAAGCATTGCTAAGTGCATGTAGCCACAAAGCCCCAGGTGTGTGTGTGTGTGTGTGTGTGTGTGTGTGGTGTGTGTGTGTGTGGTGTGTGTGTGTGTGTGTGTGTGTGTGTGTTGTGTGTGTGTGTGTGTGTGTGTGTGTGTGTGTGTGTGTGTGTGTGTGTGTGTGTGTGGTGTGTGTGTGTGTGTGTGTGTGTGTGTGTGTGTGTGTGTGTGTGTGTGTGTGTGTGTGTGTGTGTGTGTGTGTGTGTGTGTGTGTGTGTGTGTGTGTGTGTGTGGTGTGTGTGTGTGTGTGTGTGTGTGTGTGTGTGTGTGTGGTGTGTGTGTGTGTGTGTGTGTGTGTGTGTGTGTGTGTGTGTGGTTGTGTGTGTGTGTGTGGTTGTGTGTGTGTGTGTGTGTGTGTGTGTGGAATGCATTTACTGGTGGATGGAATTACAGTCAAGCCACCACTCCAGCGGGTAGGCCTACTGCCTGGGGAACAAAAGGAATGGCTTCTACATTTGGGCTCGGACAGATCAGTTTCAAGGGCCTGTTAGGTTTGACAGTGTTTGTTTAGGAAAAGTCCATACAAGGGTAGGAAAAACAGATTATTTCGGTAGTGGGAAATTGTTTTTAGCATTGACGTGGCTGCTGTTTGTTTGCCTCCTTTTATGAGTGGTGTCTTTGAGGGTAATAGAAGGGGGAGTAGGCTGCAGCTTCCAGGGGTATTGTGTGTGCTGGTGTGTACAGTATATGTGTGTCTTATCTGAGTTTGTTAGTGTGCGCATGGCCACCTATGTGAGACACAGAGGTGCACACTCATTCTTTTATTTACACTCTCAATCAGGTTCAATTTTCTACATCCCCTTTCCTGCTTGGTGAGGCTGCCCTCACATTCACCTGGTTCAACCGCACTGTCCCTTGCATTCACCGCCATCAATCTTGGAGCGTTAACCTGTATGTGGAAGAAAATGGAAAATAAGGCTCCAGTAATCTGCCGTGAGAGTGAGTCAGCTAGTGTGCTAGACCGACGACCAGGCGTGCTTCAGGCCTTGGCAGCTTACTGCAACTATTAATACAGACTTTAATTAGCCCGCCACAAACACTGGCACAATCGGGTCAGTGTCGCCTGTGGCTTGCAAGGCAGACAGATCAATAGGTCTGATCATGCCTTTTTCATCAGCTCAAATGAAAGCACTTTGTCTCCAAGCCCAGTACTGGACCTTGCGTATCACCTTAAAGGCTTTCTGTGGCTGCCCTGGCTGTGTGCAGTGTTGCGGATGGGGCCTGTATAATCTGGCTGCATTAGAGAACTATAAAGATAAATGAAGGGAAGCACAGAGCATAACTCATCCTGTCACAGAAGGGGGTTTAGGGCTGGGAAACTTTGTGTTTTCTAAAGCAGCCCCTACCACCCCCACCTCCTTTGCTCCCCTAGTTTTGCACTTGCTCTTCCTTCTACTTACTTACTCTTTTTTTGTGTACAATCTCGGCTGTATTTCTCTCCTTCTGCTTTCTGTATTTTCCCCCTCCCCTCCTCTCTCCATCCCCCGCCTTTCTCCCCATCCTCTTTTACTGATCAAGAGGTATGGAAGAGTTCATTTACACTTCCTCTGCTGTGCAAAATTGCTCTTCTACCTCTTTGCCAAAGCATTTCAGTTTGAAATAAAAGAGTAGCCTGCTTTCGCTGTAAAAACGTATGTCATGTGCTTTTTGGCAGGCTTTCCCATCGACCTTCAAGTTCCCAATCAGTGCAGGAGAAACATGCAAATAGCTTGTTCTGAGTCCTTATGTCCTGTGAATTGCTGTAATTGTGTTGTTTCTGCTCAAGGGGTTTCTGAATCACAGAATTGCTGCCTTTCTTACCCTTCCTTTCCTTCCTTTTACAATATTTATTTGTACCTCACTCTCACTTTTCTCCTTCCCTTCTTCTATTTCTTTTTTTCAGTAGATGATGTCCCACCTTATTTTAAGATGGAGCCTCCTCAGACCCAGGTTCATCTGGAGGGGAACCGTCTGGTCCTTACCTGCATGGCAGAGGGCAGCTGGCCCCTGGAATTCAAATGGATCTACAATGGGACTGAGCTCACACGTTTCTCCTTGGAATACAGGTGAGGAATGCAAACTTGCTTGCCCGAGCTGATTCTATCATTTATTTAGCATACTATAATTAGCATACTACATGGGACATTTTAGTGGGCATTTAATTGTAACTAATAGCTTGATTGCTCATTTTCATTCATATTGAAGACTAATTTCTATGGATTTATTCAAGACTGATTTGGCTGCATGTCTCCCCTAGGACATAACATATTGTTCAGGGGATTGTCAGATTTATTCCGATTTGTATCTCAGAGTGTATTCAACATGCAGAGATGATGCGAGCAGATAACTCTTCTTTTCTCTCTTGCTGCTTGTTGAAACTATCATTGCTGCAACAAAATCTAACAATGCATATTCTTCATCAGATTGTGCAGTGTGGGTGGGCTACTTTGCTCTGTCAGCAGAACGATGCTGTTTCACTGACCGTGGAGTTCTTCTGGGCACTTTTGTATTACCCTTATACTTCAGCCTCTAAACACATGGCTTAAGAATTCTACTAACAGCACAAAGTGTCCAGACAAAGCTATAGCCTGAGCTAACAAGGCCCTTACCCCTTTCCACTGAAATGAGTTTCGTTCAAGTTCAGTGCTGGGGCTAGTTTGGTTTGCAGTTGGTACAACCATTTAAGAACCAGCGCGCTTTTCCACGGACCAGAGCCACAGAGGAGCCACATCATGACCTCACTGCTTACGTGGCAGCGTGAAGATCCCTCACAACAACAGACGCAGATTACGTTGGAGCTGTGCCCATGTTGCTATTAAAGTTCCAAAAGCCAGATGGATTGCAAGCACAACCTCCTCGACTGTATACTCTTCTCCAGAGTGACGTGGCCAATAGTGTGCCAGTAGGGTTCAGTAGCATTGGCCAACTGCGGAGTGTTAGGCCGATACTGCTACACCTTGGATAGCCTGCCAGTTCTTAAAGCTAGCTGCCACAGAAAGTACTGTCCCCTGATGCATATTTCCCTATAAATATATATTTGACCATGTTTGGCAACATACTGCAGAAAAAAGAAATAGGAAATAGTAAGAATTGTGTATGTGGAGTATCTCTCTTTCTCATTACATGGATTATGTTAGCCTAGCCACTGAAGCCATTTTGACAAATCATTATAAGATTAAGAGCCAACATACTAATAAGTACTTGTTTTATTTCTGTTATGTTTAATGGAGGAATGCAAGCACACATTATATAAAACTCCATGTCGTGGAACAACAACCGGGCAGACATACAGAATATTAATTATGCATCATAAATACTTTGAATGAGTGCTTTGTTGCTACCACAATGAAAGCAGGCATGTTTTTTTGCAAAGTATGGTCTGTAATAAATAATACGTCTCACGCATGCCTGGTTAATGTTCCTCGGCATTTGTGTGTGTGTTTGCATTCTAGCCACTTTGGGATCTCTGCACTACTGCTTCTGCAATAATTCTCTACTGTTCCCAGAAACCGTTGTTGCTCCACTGAAGCCTCTGACGTGTGGCAGGCTCTTTGTGGCTCTCAGTTCTCAGTACTGGCCAAGCAAATATGCCCAATGGTGCCCAAGTTGAACCCGTTTTCAGGGCCAAGAGCAGGTGTCTCTGCAGTGAAAACACGATCAACTGTTTCACAGCCGGGCACTGGCTACAAACCAACCCTGGAAACGCCTTGTATACTGTATGTGGGAATATATCAGTGTTCCCATTTGTCCATTTACGGTATGCCTGTGTGCCAGTGTGGCAGCCTGCATGCGTGTTCAGAAATCACAGTTGCAGTCTGAGGTGAAAGTCAGTTTATTTATAATTCTAGACTTGTTTCCTTCACGCTCTACTCACAGTCTGTCTAGCCCCCTAGACATGGACAGACTCTCTCAGGTGGCATTGTCTGATTGTTATCACTGGCTACACCACTCCCCAAACCCCACCACTACCACACACTTTCCCACCCCTGTATGTCTCTCTCCCTCTCTCACATCCTTTCTCCCCTCTTCTCCACCTCCTCTTCTTTCCCTGACTTTCTTCAGTATTTGGCTATGCTCTCACGTGGCTTAGTCTCAGGGTCTGCTTTGCAGGCCAGCTCTCTGCTTGTTATTCTTCACCAGCCCTGATCAAAGAGGAGAACTGGAATCCATTTAATCAGACTAGACCCCCCCCCCCCTATCCACCCCTTCCCTGAATTGCAGTGCAGTGGGAACATGGCAGGGGTGGATTCCTCACTCCTAAGTGGCTGTAGCAAACCAATTAAAGGGGACTCAGTTCTGGGTTATCTACCTAGCATTTCACACACACCATTTAACATGAATGCACATCAGGGGACAGACAGTGTTATGGCCGCACAGGACTAACAGGTGAGAGTTGCTTGTGTGATTTGATTAAACCCACGGAAGATACAGAATAACTAAAATGGCTCTCAGAAAAAACCTCCACCAAGGAAATGCTGCCTTCACGTGCTCCTCGGATGGCTGCATTTTCCCACTGGAGAATACGTTTTTCAGACTTTGGTTTGTTTATGACAAAATAAAAGGTGTTGTATTGTATTGCTCAGTGCCTTTTTTTAAAACAAGTTGAAAGCTGTTTCCTGGAATTTTAGGGAAATCATTTTTCTGATTATTCCAACACCAAATGAATGCAGCACAAATACTGAAATGCTAACAAATGTAAATGTCAATGCCCCTTGAATGGAATCCGGTTTCAAAAGGTAGGTATCCTTGAACCATGCTAAACCCGTCTACCTAGTTTCATAAACAATCTGGCCAGTCGTTTTTTTCTATAATCCCACTGACAGCCAGAAAAACAAACAGAACACAACCTCCTTGACGGAAATAACAATGTTTTTTCTTTAGTCCTGCCAGCAAGAAACTATAGGTTACTTACGTAACCCTAGTTCTCAGAGTAACATGAAGTGAGATGTCTCACTATGGGATGCGCCTCATCGCAGAGCAAACGGAAGCATCAATCTCATTACGCCAATCCTGATTGGCTGGAGATCTTGACGTCAGCGTCAGGGAAATCACCCCCTATAAGTAGCTTGCGCCACAACGCATGCGCCATTCAAAATAAGCACCTCTTCTCGCTTCACCATAGCAAGGAGGGCCGTCTGGTGAGACATCTCACTTCATGTTACTCTGAGAACTGGGGTTACGTAAGTAACCTATAGTTCTCATTCATAACACTCCGTTCGATGTCTCACTATGGGAAATTGTAGCTCCCGTATTGCCAGACGAGCTTATCTCGAAAATCACCAAACCAACCAGAACTTAACAGGTAGAGCTCTGACTCAACCAGGTGCCCAGCACTGCTTGAGTCACTCTGGGAGCAGAACGTCCAGCCTGTTAGGAGGCAGACAAAAGTGAGCAGCGAGGACCAGCTCGCCGCTGCACCAATGTCTTGGATGGGAGACATCCTGGACAGAGTCCAGAATGCAGCCAGACTCTGAGTCGAAAGAGCTCGCGGACCCGAGGGTGCCTGCGAACTCTGACTCGTATGAGCCCCAAAGCAATTGCTTCCACAGACCAGTGGGAGAGCCGTTGCTTAGTAACAGGCTTGCCCTTATAAGGGTTAGCCCAGGACACAAGGGGTTGGTCATTATGACAAAGCACCCTTGATCTGTCCCTGTACGTGCGTGAAGCACGGGCTGGACACGGCAAATCCGGCCGCTGTTCCCCGGAGGAATACAGTGGCGGGGAGGATGCCTTAATGTCAAATGTGGTACCTGAACCAACCGCCTTAAGATAAAGGCAGGGTCAGGCTTCAACCACACTCTGTTTGCCCTGGGGCGAACTGAGTGCATGAAAACTGTACAGATAGTGCATGAGTGCCACTGGCTCGCTTGGCAGCTGCCAGGGTCAGCGTCATGTCACACTGTATTTAGATTGTACCACTCACGGGCCAGGCCCATAGAGCCAAGCGCTCTGGGTGTGGGTGAAAGATCGCCCCCCCCGCTTGGGACAGTATGTCCCTGCGTAGTGGGAGCTGCCATGGCTGCCCGCACAGCAGCTGATATATCTCCGCCAGCCAGTACATAGCTGGCCAGTGCGGAGCTATCAGGATAAGTGTGTGGCGTTGCTCTCTCACTCTGGCCAGAGTTGGGGGTATCAGAGCCAGGGGTGGGAACGCGTACAGAAGGCCCGGGGGCCAATTGTGCGCGAGTGCATCCACGCCTAACGGTGCATTTAGATCGCGCATCGAAAAGAACAGCTGACACTGAGCGTTGTCTTTCGATGCGAACAGATCCACCGCGGCTCTGCCGTAACGCACCCACAGCTGGCTCACAATCCTTGGATGTAGAGTCCAGTCTGCATAAAGTGGTATACCTCTGGACAGTAGATCTGCCCCGAGGTTCCTCACTCCCGGTACGTGCGTCGCTCTCAGAGAGAGGAGACGCCTACCGCTCCATAGGATAAGTTTGCGCGCCAGTGTGTGTAACTGGAGAGAACGCAAACCCCCATGGCGGTTAATATACGATATCGTGGTCGTATTGTCTGTCCTCACGAGGACGTGATGTCCCCTGAGGAAAGGCATAAAGCGTTTTAGGGTGAGAAACACCGCTAAAAGCTCCAGGTAATTTATGTGTGCCCGCTGGAGGTCTCTGCTCCAGAGACCCCTCACCGGGCGACCTTCATAAATACCTCCCCAACCTGTCAGACATGCGTCCGTGGTAACCACTTTCCGTGAAAGGACAGCACCCATAGGGACAACTCGTACTAGAAAAGTCGGTTGCAGCCAGTGGCGCAGTGCCATTACGCATTTCACAGTAACCATCACTGTCTGCGCGCCACGGCGCGCGGGGTTTAGTTTTAGGGCGGCCACCCAGCGCTGAAACTCCCTCATGTGTAAGCGTTCCAGTCGTACGACCAGGATGGCTGACGCCATGAGCCCCAGCAATCGCAGGCATGATCTGAAGAGAACATGTTTGCGCAGCTGGAAAAGAGCGAGACAAGCTCTGAAAGCTTTCACTCTTTCCGCTGACAAGCGAGCTGAAAAGGGCACCGAGTTCAGGCGTAAACCCAGGAAGAGTATAGTCTGCGCGGGGCACAACATGCTCTTCTCTGTGTTTATTATGAAACCCAGGTTGAGCAGGTGCTTTACGAGGACATTCGTCTGCGTAACAGCCTCCTGCTCCGACTGTGCGAGAAGCAGCCAGTCGTCCAGGTAGGTCGTCAGGCGAATACCCTGTTGTCTTAACGGGGCTATCGCGGCTTCCGTACATCGTACAAACACCCTTGGACTGAGAGACAGACCGAAGGGGAGTACTCTGTATTCATAACAAATCCCCTGAAATGCGAATCTCAGATATTTCCTGTGTGGGTAATATACTGGGATGTGAAAATACGCATCTTTCAGGTCGACTGATGTGAACCAGTCGTCTTGTCGCACGAGCCGCAGCAGAGATGTGTGAGTGAGCATTCTGAACTTATATCTTCTTAGATATTTGTTCAGAGCCCTCAAATCAAGTATTGGCCGAATTCCGTTCCCTCCCCGTTTGGGAACGAGGAAGTACTTGGAATAGAAGCCGCCCTGACTCTGCTCGGCGGGTACAATAGATATAGCCCTCTTTTCTAGGAGAGAGAGAATCTCTTTCTCCAGAATACGGGCTGACTCTCCTCGGGCCTGCGAATGCAGAATGCCCGAGAAGCGAGGGGGGGGTGACAGTGAATTGGAGTCTGTAGCCCCGTGTTACTGTCTTGAAAACCCAGGCAGATGATGTGAGCATCTTCCACTGCATGTTCCTTAGAGCCAGTGGAGATGTCACATCTCTTCCCCTCTGAGTCTCTATTTGTTGTGTTATGGGGCCCTCTAGTGTCTGAACACAGTGGTGCCCCCTTTCGACAATCCCCACCGACACTGCGCATGCGCATGACGGTGGTGCCTTCACAACCCCAGCCGGCACTGCGCATGCGCGTGGCGGTGGTGCTTTTAAAAACCCCAGCCGGCACTGCGCATGCGCGTGACGGTGGTGCCTTCACAGACACGCCTGTAATCCGCCTTTTGAGAGATGCCGTAGCTGCTCTCAGAAGGGGAACAGTTGACGGGCTGTTTATTGTTTTTCTTTTCATTTTTACGAGCTGCGCCCTTGGCTCGAAGCCTGGATGCGTCAGCGGAAAATGATTTGTGACAGAAAAATCAATAAGTGTGTGACATGTGTTTATGCGGACTTGAGGATGGTGTTGAGGCATCTCTCGAGGCGGCGGGAACACATTTAGAGCTGGGGAACCGTAGACTTCCAGCTCTGTCACAGAGGGGAGAAGGAGGGGCTGTCACGCCGCTCGCTTCTTCTTCCTCGACTGCTGGCCGAAATTCTGGGTTGGCTGCGCCTGAGCTGCAGCCGGAACCGGAGATTTTCTAGGCCAGCTCGCCCTCGTCTCCAGCCTGGGCTGGGGACTCGGGGCGGGCTTTTCTTCACGACCCCAGCCGGCACTGCGCATGCGCGTGACGGTGGTGCCTTTACAGCCCCAGCCGGCACTGCGCATGCGCGTGACGGTGGTGCCTTCACAGACCCGTCAATTGTCCGCCCTTTGAGAGAGGCCGTAGCTGCTCTCAGAAGGGGAACAGTTGACGGACTGTTTATTGTTTTTATTGTTTTTCTTTTCATTTTCGAGCTGCGCCCTTGGCTCGAAGCCTGGATGCGTCAGCGGAAAATGTTTTATGACAGAAAAATCAATAAGTGTGTGACATGTGTTTACGCGGACTTGAGGATGGTGTTGAGGCATCTCTCGAGGCGGCGGGAACACATTTAGAGCTGGGGAACCGTAGACTTCCAGCTCTGTCACAGAGGGGAGAAGGAGGGGCTGTCACGCCGCTCGCTTCTTCTTCCTCGACTGCTGGCCGAAATTCTGGGTTGGCTGCGCCTGGGCTGCAGCCGGAACCGGAGATTTTCTAGGCCAGCTCGCCCTCGTCCCCTGCCTGGGCTGGAGACTCGGGGCGGACTGCGACCTCTGCGTTTTTGGTATTTTGAACTGAGCAGGGTTCGGAGCAGCTTGGACGAAGGGCTGCCGCTGCGAAGGCAGCGGCTGGGCCCTTCGAGGGAGGCAGAGGTGGAGGGCCTCGTCCTCCTTCTTTTTCGACTCGCATCTCCTCTGCATGGAGGCAAGAGCGGAGCCGAAAATCCCCTCGGGAACGATGGGCATGTCAAGCACATCCTGAACAACGTTCAGAGCCCTGGCGGACAACGCTGCGGCTCTGTAGGACCGTTCAGTCATGGTCGACTGGAAACGGTCCACCTTCGCTGGCAGCGTGGGGTTCCTGCTTGGTGACCCATCCTCTGTGGGAGGTGGGCTGCCACCAGCAGTTCCATCGGCGGTATGCGGAGCAGGCCGAGCCTCTGCGGGCGAGGCCATGGTGAGGTCTCGCCGGGAGCTCCCGCCTGGTGAGGCGTGGGGCTCCGTTCCCCGCGTCTCTTGCCGCCACCGGGTCCCGGCCTGAACGGCGTGGGATCCCGGTTCCGCAGCTGCCCGCTGTTAGTGAGCCCCAGACCGACACAGTGAGGGGCTCAGTCTCTGCGGCGGACGCCCCCCGTGTCTTGATTGCCAAACGGCGAATCAGTGGACATGAGGGAGTCCTGTTCCAATAAGCTAGCTTGGTGTGCTAGCCGTCGGTGGAGGCTCTTTCGGGTGAAAAGGGCACAATGCCCGCACGAGCCGGGGTTGTCGATAGCCTCCTGGGCGTGTTCCAGCCCGAGGCAGGACGAGCAGACCTGGTGTGAGTCTGTGCCTGCTATCTTCAACCCGCAGCCGCATGACCGAGCCTCCGAGTCCCTGACTCCTCTGGTGTGAGGGGGGAGAGGCGTCCATCTTGTTCGCCTCGTGGCGTGGAGAGGACCCGCTCGTAACAGGTACGTCGTTGAGAGAAAAAGTGTTACCAACCCGTCCTTAATCCAGAGAAAAAGGGACGGTGTGGGTCCTTTGTTCTCAAAGAATATTGACTGGTGTGTCAATATACTTCTAATCCTTTTCTCCTCCGTGAGAGAGAAAAAGAAAAGCGTCCTCGCTACCGTGGTGTCGGTAGTAAGGGGAAGCTAGCTAGCAACAGGTGCGTAGCTAGCTTGAGAAAAATCAAAACCTTACCTTACTTTCCGGGGAAAGAACGGCGAGGTCGATTTTAATACTAACTGGCGTTAGTATTACCGTCTTCTTGCAAAGCAGAAGGAGTAGCCGGCGAGCGCCCGTCGACCGAAATGGTTATATTTGGGTTCAGTCTGTGGACCGTTAAGCTTGTCCGGCTACTATAGAGATGTGCTCTGAAGCGAGAAGAGGTGTTTGAATGGCGCATGCGTTGTGGCGCAAGCTACTTATAGGGGGTGATTTCCCTGACGCTGACATCAAGATCTCCAGCCAATCAGGATTGGCGTAATGAGATTGATGCTTCTGTTTGCTCCGCGATGAGGCGCATCCCATAGTGAGACATCGAACGGAGTGTTATGAATGAGAACTCTCTATGCTGTTTTTCTCCACATTTAGCATCTTGAGTGTGAGGGATAAAAGCAAAAATATGACAAATGCTGCTGTCTGTCATTCTGATGATGACTAATGGATCTTTGTGTTGTGTATACCCATTAGGTACCTGATGCCCTCGCTGGACCGGTCGCATGCTGGCCACTACCGCTGCATTGTGAGGAATCGAGTGGGAGCTATAATGCAGTGCAGTACTGAAGTACAGGTTGCCTGTAAGTGTTGGTTTATTTCCATACATCCAATAGTGCAAGAGGAGGACACCGTTTTTATTAAAGGGTTGTCAAGCACAGTATGTGGATGAGTCACTGAGTAAAGAAGCTTATTTTTTGAGAAAGGTACATAATGTGATAATTATGACAATCTTTGTTTTCCCTTCTGCTGGATTCATTTCTAAAATGTTCTCTTCTTGTATTAATTCTCCACTTCTTAAACTGTATTCTTTATGCCTGCTAGATATCGGTGGTTTTGTGGAAGTGGAGAGGTCTCAAACTGTATCTCAGGGTGAGGGTGCTCTCATCCACTCACCGCAAATACACAGCTTCCCCAGACCACAGATCACCTGGTTCAGAGATGGGCGTAAGATTCCCTCCAGCAGCCGAATGTAAGTCTACTTTGGTTAGTTTGGTTTGATCTGAGTGTCTGCTCTTTTGTGTGTCTCTTTTTGTCTCTGCTTGTGTCTGAGCAATAGCATATATATATATATATATAAATATATATATATATAGTTGTCGATGAACGTGAGCTGCTGTTGAAGCAGAACATCTTTCACTTCAGAGAATTCAAAGAAGTTCAATACCGCTCATAGATTTCCTCCAATACCACCAGCTCCATGAGTGAAGTTTAGCAGAGAAGTTGATGAACAAATGTTGGCGCGGGCCCAGTGTTCATCATTGAATCACCTCTCAATGATAAAGCGGGTTATTATATCGCCCCTATTGACTTTGCAGGCGGAATGATTGAAGGGAAGAGATAGAGAAGGCAGCAGGGGAACCAATTAGACTAAATTGGACAAAAGGCCACAATTGATGATATGTTTGACTGACAGCTCTCACCCCTGGGTGGATTTGTGTGTGCATGTTTTTGGGAAGAAAATGTGTGAGGCTAAATGTGCACAGTGGGAGACTGTATATCTGTATGGGCTTTGCTGCGAGTCTCATTGTGTGTAGTAGCATTTATTTCTGCTCACTGGATTCTTGCCTGTTCAAATAAGAAATTTCCCCTGAAGAGACATTGTGAAGCATGAAACCTGAAATAAATGTTGATATTCAGACAAATAGAGGTAGGCACTCCACAACTTCTCAAAAAAGTATCTTCTCATGCATTATTCAGCAGCTTAACTCTACCATGCCATAGCTGACATGAAGACTTTCACCCTGAGTTTTATGCTCCTGCTTCAAGAACGGATCGTGCGTGTTACCTCTGCCTGCAAGGCCAACAAAAAAGGTAGCACAAGCACAGAGTAAAAACCTCAACCCCTTCTGTTAATGATTCTGCCCATTCCACAGCCAGTAACTATGCAGCTGACTCTTATCAGAAGTGAAGCGGTGAATCTTTGCTCTGTGACAATGAGAGCCACTGACAGGACACTTTGCATTTACCGCTTGTGTGCCTGCTTTGTGTCAGGCCACATTGATATTCACAGGCGTGTGTGTATGTTGTTGTTTGTGTGTCGGTGCAAGTGTCTATTGACTCTGTGAGTGTCACAGCTCTTAATTGTCCAGGAGTGTGTCTGTTTATCCTGCAGCGATCAGGCAGATGCTGACAGATACGAAGAGCCTAATCTGGCCGTGTGCTTACCGTCAGCTCTCATTTAATGGGCCCCTCTCAAACATTTGAGCCTATCAGCCTAACCAACATTTAGCCATACTCGAGAAGGATCTTAAATTAATAGCTCGGTATTTTTTTAAGCTAATTGCTAGAGTGCAGTTTTTACAATTATCACAAATGTCAAGTCAATCTTGAGCCTAGAATACACTCCTCTGATCAGGCAAGCCAAAATGATGCTCACACATTATATCAACTTTACATAATTTACAAGATATAGCTGTGTTTATTGCTAGATCATTGACTTTATGTGCTTACCCTTTTAGCATCTGTCTGTTGAAATTATTCATCTCATTATACACTGGGGTAGGTTGCACACAGATTGGCTTTGACTGTGGCTTTTAGACTTAAAATATGTAGACATCTAAGTTCAAAGCTCATGAAAGACTTATTATTCTATCTAGATATATTAATTTATTTTCAAGACTCACCTCAATTAGTTTTACTGTCTTTTACTTGTTGTATTTATACCCGAAAGCTGTGAGTTTCAAATAAGGAGAAAGATCAAGAACGATTCATTTAAGACACTGCAGTAACTTGAAAATGAAAGTGCTCATAAAAGTTGTTTTTGTATGCTTCTTTGCAGACATAATTTATGTGTGTGTGTGTGTGTGTGTGTGTGTGTGTGTGTGTGTGTGTGTGTGTGTGTGTGTGTGTGTGTGTGTGTGTGTGTGTGGTGTGTGTGTGTGTGTGTGTGTGTGTGTGTGTGTGTGTGTGTGTGTGTGTGTGTGTGTGTGTGTGTGTGTGTGTGTGTGTGTGTGGTGTGTGTGTGTGTGTGTGTGTGTGTGTGTGTGTGTGTGTGTGTGTGTGTGTGTGTGGTGTGGTGTGTGGTGTGTGTGTGTGTGTGTGTGTGGTGTGTGTGTGTGTGTGTGTGTGTGTGTGTGTGTGTGTGTGTGTGTGTGTGTGTGTGTGTGTGTGTGTGTGTGTGTGTTGTTTTGCGTAGGACACATCTGTAACGCACACCCGTTGTCTGGGGATGATTGATTAATAGGGAGCTGGATTGGAGACCCCATTTTGATTTAACTACTTTCAATGCTACCTAAAGTTGTTTGTGTCTTTATTACTGTGAAGCTGAGTTTAAGTGAGTTTCATGGGAATTCATGTAAGGCAATGCAATGTCTATAAAAGGTATCTTGAACTGGTGTGTGCACGAATATTTACTCATACAGTGCCATCACCCTGGACAACACGCTGGTCATCCTGTCCACTGTGGCCCCTGATGCGGGACGCTACTACGCCCAGGCGGTCAATGACAAGAATGGGGAGAACAAAACCAGTCAGCCCATCATGCTGACAGTGGAGAGTGAGTACACATACAGATCCATGTGCGTCATAAAAATGCTTTCTCTCACCCAACAAAACACACCGCACTAGCGGGTCATTAGATCATGTAGAATAAGCCATTAATAAGTGTTTTATAATGACTAATAAAGAACCAATATACTGCTAATATGCATGTTGATTAACAACTAGTTGATGGTTAATTTGTGTACCTTTTAATTAGGGATGGGAATTATGACGTCATCCCGATAAACCCGATACCAGTATGAATAGCCCCGATAATATACAATATATTTTGTGGGGTAAAAAAAAGAAAAATTACTGCGGTGTGGGTGGATTGGGATGAGGGGCGCTTGTTTTTCACTCGGCTCCTCCCGTTTTGCCAGTACTGTGGTTTAGGAAGAGGGGAGTTTTTCACAAATCCAGCGCTCCCTAACTCATGCCTGGCTGTGACGCAACTCAAGGCATATGCTCGAACCGGAGCTACCTGGACGATGCAATCATGTTGCGCACACTTTTCGTACAATGTCCCACTGTCTGGCTTCCTGCATAAAGTCAAGTGCTCGGCGCAGTTGTGGCGAAATGTCGCTCCTCTGTTTTCATTTAAACAGCTCCGTATACCCGTTAGCGCAGCTAGCTAGCACCAGATGCTAACAACAACAATACACGTACAGTCTCTCTCTCGCTCGCTCGGGCCACACATACACACACCCTCCCGGTCCTCCCAACAGCCAGTCGGTGCCTGCCGGTGAGCGTGGAAGTGTGGTCTGCCACAAGCGGGCGACAGGAGCGGGGCTGTCAGCATCAGCTTGTAGATGGTATTTTAAACTCGATGCGCTCTGAAACTACCGGGCGGCCGAGGAAAAAAAATACACATGCGTTAATCGCGTTAAAATAATTAGTGGCGTAAATATTTTTTTGTTATCGGTATCGGTCTTGAGAAGCAGGAAGTTATCGGTATCGGTTTCAAAAAACCAATATCGTGCATCCCTACTTTTAATATAACGTGTTACCAAAAAGTTTTGTTCATATTATATTTCAGCTCAACATCTGTTTATTGAACAGCAGAGATGGCAAAAGTACACACATCCTTTACTCAAATAAAAGTACAGATACTCATGTTTAAAAATACTCTGGTAAAAGTACTGACTAAACTTCTTTACTCAAGTAAAAGTAAAGAAGTATGGGCTTTGAAATGTACTTAAAAAAGTACCCATAAATTGTTTTAAGAGTAACTGACCTCCCTTTATATTAATGGAACAATAATGTCATTGTTAGCTAATGAATGTTTCCATGCTGAACAACGGCAACATGACAATGTTTTCATTGGGCCCTCTTCTTTAGAGAAGACCAGGAAATGATGGATACACGGATCGTCTTAAAATCAATAGGCACGCACTGACTCTAAATAATAATGAGCACGCCACCAAACACAGATTAAAACTAAAGTAAGGAACCTGTTTTGAAACTGTTAGAAGTAGAAAGTCTCAGGTATTTGTGTTAAAAATGTAAGAAGTAAAAATTCATCAAAAGTAGTGGAGTAAACTACTGAAAATCAGAAAAATGTACTTAAAGGTGGGGTAGGTAATTTTGGAGAAATCAGTGCAGTAACGAAGTATTTGTACTCCACTACTTCCCACCTCTGTTGAACAGAGCAGCTACACAACAGGTGATCAGTCAAAGACAATCAAAACTGAGGTAGCGCTCTCTACTGGCCGCCCATCATATCAGTCCTTTCTGCCGCTTCTTCTTCCCTCCCTGCGAAAACAGATATAATCATACCATTTCCTTCAATGGTCGTCCTCTCATTCGACAGTCGTCCTCCTCCGACCTCTGTCTTGAGAAGTGAAATACAGTCACGAGGTGTGTGAGGTGGAGCTCCTGCAGCACCTCTCTGACTGTCTCGGTGTACAGACCTATAAAGTGGACCTTCAGTTTAATCGTACCCCACAAAAGCAGATTTATGAAAATGACACTGAGCACACAGGGAATGATTAAACACACACACACACACACACATATTTCTCTCAGATGAGAAGGTCGATGTCACTTAAACATGCTCACACAACTTCAAAATAAGTTTGGCAATGCTCCTGCATGTGTATAGTTACATCATTAGTGTTTAGCTGAACCTGATGCTTCTCCATCCTCCCACCTACTATCACCTTCTTTCATCTGAACAAAGTTATTCATATTCTACCACCCACTGTTTCTTACTTTCAACGAGACAAAATGACTTGCTGACTACAACTAGACAATTTAAGAAGCCACCAAAATATATTTCCGAGCAGGCTATGAAGATATTTGTGGTAATATTTCAAACCACACGCAAATATTTGATAAAAGATATCAGAGGATCCCATGTGATTTGAATGAGCTATTTAATGTGGTTTTGACTATCAAATGAGAATTTAACCGGCTCCCATGTGGAGATGCATATTTTAATAACAGCTTCTCGCTCGCTTCAGCATCTGCTCATCATATTGTTAATACAGTGTTTGTAATTCAGTGCTCAATACGCATGACACAGCAATCTGTGGGGACCAGATATCACTGAATATCACTGAATCTGACCTTGCGGATCACACAACCGTATTTTGCATCTGAAAGTCAATAAGGTTTTTACTGTTGCATTTGTTCATTTTGCAGTTGTGAAGGAAACTAATATGCAGCGGAGGGAGCGAGTTGTTCCAAAGGGGGCATACCAATGACACAGAGATGAGTCTTATAGCAAAAAGCAAACTGACACTGGCTAACACTCAAAGTGGGCAGACATTTTGCTTTGCTTTCTTGCTTTCATATTTCTTCTTTAGACTGGTGAAATTATCTACGGTCGACTGGTGTTTAAGATGTCTTAGGACACAGACATATGTTGACAATGTGTGGACATTAGTATCAGGAACTTGCTATGCGGGTCACCACGTTGTTTACTTTTCCCTTTAATTAGAAGATTACACACTTGAGGTATTCTCAGCACTGAGAGTTTAGGAACTGCATACATTAATTAGTATCTGCCAAGGAACCAATCACGTCTTCCGGAAAATAAAATGAGTTATTTGACTTGTCTAATGGATTTCCAGCTTTCATTGTGTGATTGGCAAACATGGACCATATTCTCAGCCAAATATTATGGTATTTAACTTAATTTAACAAACTGGTTTAATTTGTACATTTACACAAATCTGTAACACATTTAATAGATATTAAAGTCTAATGTCAGCACTCTATTTGAAGGGGATTATTTCACAGTGGTGCCCCAAAAGGAATGCCAACTTGTGCCTTATTCTTCTTCTCTTGCTCTTCTTGGTAGAAAATGAACATTAGCGCTGACACAATGTTTCCCTTTTTCTCCCCATAAGTCGATCCTTCTTCTCCTTCTCCTCTCTCTCGTCTATTTCTTCTCCACTACAGCACTATATGTCAGGAGCTCAGAGACCATAAGACCCACACCAATCAAACTTTCCACATAATCTTGTCCTTTAATTAAGAATAATTAAAAACGACATAAATCAGCCAACTGCTAGTAATCTTACATTTTAGCCAATAACTTCTAACCCAAGTGATTTTTCCTCATAAATCCTTTGGACTTGGTCAATCATTGCATCCTTTTTAATTTGTTGTCAATTCCTGACTCTTCTGATGACTTGACAACAAGTTGTTTTACATGGATGTATTGGTCCTCACTTCGCAAATAAATGATAACGTCAATAATGCCCTCAAGATGATGTTTGCACTGCCGTGATGAAATGCTATAATTCTAAATCCTTTCATTCGTCTGCAGCGTAGCAAAAATGTATCTATTTACTCATCAATCAATGGGTTAATCATCCGCCTCAAAATATTTTTCTTTTGAATAACACACACTCAAGCAGTCCATATTTATCATTTCAAAACCCTATTTTGAAAATAAAAAATGGAGGTATGTTGTTAGTTTTGTAAACTTTCATCCTTTTTTTTTTGTATATGTCACTAAAATGGCAACAGCGGCTTCGTTTAACTTTGTCTTCTTTTCCTTCCTACAGTAGCTGCTTGTTTTGAAGCTGTAGGGTGGTTAAAAGTTAGCTTATATAACTACTTTAAATACAATTAGCATCTTTGGTCTACATTTGCACCCAAGACATTCATTCAACCCTCAGCTTAATAGATTTTGGCATTTCACTTAAGAATATATGGGAGCCCCAACAAACTATCTATTTCACATTGTAATTGTATTTTCACAGCAACCTATTCACTTTATTTAACTGGCTTTGAAAAAATGCGCTGCAACTGGAAATCGTGATTCACACGACACGCTACAGATGGAGACTAGAGTGAAGCAATCAAAAGGAGAGCAGACCCAAACAGCAATAAGCCATCAGGAGGGCTGCGCCTACATCAGGCAGTGTTTGTACAGGAAGCGTTGTCATTACACCGCTGAGATTCCACAGAAGTGGGACTTGAAAGTGTATCATTGTACAATGAGGCTGGCTCAAAAATAGCAATAATGATAATAAAACTTGACTTAGGGGGCCTATTAATACCTGCGATGGTTGAGCACAAGAACACAAAACATGCGAGCGTACTGTACAAACACACACCATAAATACGCGTAACGCCACAATCACTCAAACAACCTACAAGCACACAGGCCCCCATACCCGTACTCTGGGGAGGTGGGGGAAAATGAGATCAGATTCAGAGAGAGATCACTGATTGAGGGCAGTGAATCGATGGTTGGCTGGAGGCTCTGTGAAACCTGTGAGTGATGGTGCTGCATTTAATCGCCTTTTGTGTTTGTCTCAATTATGCTACAATAATGGCTTCTACACCTGGGCTAACACTGTGCTCAGGAAAATGCTGTGTGCTCTAGAAAGAGGATTTAAAAGTAAAGACAGGAGTGTTAATAGTTAGGCGGTGGCATGCCGGCTACTTGCTGGTGGTAGTGACAGATTTTTCTCTATAAGGATGTAGTCTTGCTCAGTTGGCCGTGTCAGGCAGATACACATGCGTAATCTGAGGTCTGCTTATGGTTTATAGATTGTTCACGTTTTTCTATCTTCTTCTGTGTGCCTGTGTGATAGATGTGGGAGGACCTGCAGACCCCATCGCCCCCACTATCATCATCGCCCCCAAGAACACCAGTGTAACCATGGGGAGAAACGAGGCTATCATGGAGTGTGTCGCTAACGCAAGGTAAGTGCTAACACAGACAAACATGAGTACTGAGGAAAATATACACACAGACAGACAGATGCACATTATCAAAACACCTCTGCCATTTCTCACCTCCACATCCAATATGTTGTCATTCAAATGAATCTTGAAACCTTATGTTTGAACATGATAGAAAAGTATTTTGTACGTCTCTCATTTTGAGGCTGTCCTCCATTCTTCCCTTTGATTCAAGGCTTCGCTCTGTTCTCCCTATCTCGCACAATCTCACTCCTAAATTCTGACTATTATCTCCAATTCAAAGACTTAATCAGAATGACAGATGTATCCCATTGCTCCCCCGGTGCTCCGTAACCTTGAAAAAGAATATAAATCTGTATTAAAAACCCAAACTACACTTTTATATCGCTTGCTCTCTTTCTCTCCTTTTCATCTTTTTCTCCTACAGACCCCTCGTTAAAATGAGTATTACTTGGAGGAAAGACGGGGTATTGGTCAGTACAGGGATCCGAGATTTTGGCCGTCGATTGGTCATCAGTTTGCCTGCAGTCAGTGATAGCGGCTTCTATGAATGTGAGGCGTCACTCCGAAGTAGCAGCGTCGCCTCAGTCACTGCCGGGGCCTTCCTGCACGTTCTAGGTAAACAACCAACAGCTTACATGTTAACCTTGCTCAGAGCAGCCTGAATTATCCAAATATTACATCACCATGATAACCCCCATGTTGAGAGAACATTTTAAACTTCAATCATTCAGTTGATGTTGTTATCCAGAGTGTTGCAAATGCTTGTTCACCAGAGAAGGGTCGAGATAAAAAGCCAGACAAATGTTGAGTTGTTTTTTTAGAGGCTTTAATGCAGCAATGTTTATGCTTTTTTCCTTCTTTGAAACAGAATATCCTCTGTTTGTGAAAGAGCCTCCAACTCACATCAGTGCAGAGATGGAGAAGGTGGTGGATATCCCCTGCCAGGCACGAGGTCAGTGCTGTTTGTTTATCTGTGTGCTAGTGCATGTGTGAAGATGCAAGAAGTATGAAACAAAAACAGAAGAAAGAGCACAGTGACAAAGAAGACAAATAATCCTTTCCTTCCTCTGCAGGCACGCCGCAGCCAGACATAGTGTGGTATAAAGATGCAGTGCCCATCAGCCCGGTAAAAGATCCCCCAGGTATAGGGTCTTGGTGGGAGGCAGTCTCCAGATCAACGGTCTCCTGCCAGACGACACTGGGATGTTTCAGTGCTTTGCCCGCAATCACGCAGGAGAGATCCAGACACACACCTACCTCGCTGTTACTAGTAGGTCCCCCTTGAAAATATTTCAAAGCTATCTGCACGTCTGCTTCCTAATTCTGCTCATCCTCCCCTTTCTGTTCCTTCTCTTTTTTATTCTTAAATCCGCTCCTCTGTTCTCATCTCTAATCCTCTTTTCTCCCCTCTCTCTGTCTTACCTCCGACACCCATCTATCTATATATCTCTTCACATTGACAGATTTGTCACCTTGGATGCTCTGCAATTATTGGCTATTTTTGAATCAGAGAATGTGCGACAGAAGCAGAGAGATGAAGGGGCCTTGTCAGATTCTCAGTGCTGTCCTTGAGAATGAGACCTGACAGCCGCTTCGTTTGTCAAGTCTATTAAGCTCTCAGCTGGAGCCTGCTTTATTAGGGAGAAAGCTGTTTATGTCTCATTATCACCCCTGTCTCATCTGATTGTGTTCCTCCGTGTGCTTGTGTTTCTGTGCGTGGCTGACCCCTCCCCTCCCAGGTATTGCGCCCAACATCACCGCTGGCCCCTCTGACAGCGCCGTGATTGACAGCATGTCAGTCATTCTGCATTGTGAAACGTCAGGAGCCCCACGGCCAGCCATCACATGGCAGAAAGGTGCGTGGGCTAACAGCATGAGGTGTTGCGGTGGGGGGTTTATTATGCCGCGTTTGGCCTTGTCAAAGCAGATGAGAGCCATGGAAAGGATTCAAAATATGTAATTTATCCAAACAAGCTTTATTGCCTCACACTTGCTGCACTGCTTTCCCTCCTGTTTGTTTTACCTGACATTTCTCCAATACCCTAATCTCTCTTTCTTCCCTGTTCCCCCATTTTTTCCCTGTCTTCTATCCCATACCATCAATCACTTCCTCCCTTCCCTGCAGGTGAACGTGTCTTGGCGAGTGGCTCTGTCCAGCTGCCTCGGTTCACCCTGCTGGAGTCAGGCAGCCTGCTAATCAGTCCCTCTCACCTGTCTGACGCCGGGACCTACACCTGCATGGCCAGTAACTCCAGGGGGATAGATGAGGCTTCATCTGACCTACTGGTCTGGGGTAAGAAGATACCCTCTTTCTCTGCACATCATTCTAGTTGCTTGCATCTTCTGCCAACCCTGTGTCCTCATTTCATATCATATCCGGCACAGATGTGAAATACTGCAAACTCTGACTACAAACTAAATCTCAAGAAGCACATTTATTTTTGAATCCATTGCTTGTTTACTTAGATGCAGTAAGTACCTGGTTGCTGGAGGTCATTGTCAAGCTATTATGAGTGTATAGTTAAATGACTCATGCTTTTAGTCGTTTTCTGAGCTTAAATGACTTTTATCAGTCCTTACAAAGCCTCGTAAAATACTTCGCCCAATGGTTGTATAGTTGCATAGTCTCTGAATAACAACCTCGATGTGTTTTTGCAGCACGAACCCGCATCAATAAACCACCACAAGACCAGAGTGTCATCAAAGGGACCAAGGCTGTTATGACCTGCGGTGTGACCCATGACCCCAGTGTCACTGTGAGGTAACGATAACACACATTGAAATATTTGTGGGAATATTGTCAAATGTATTGTCTTTTTTTTTTTTTTAAATCATGTACAAATGTCCTCACATTTAACCCTAACAATTTTTTAGCAGCTAATACTTAATGCAACCCAAGTTTTGAAAACAAGCTCGGGTTTAACTTTGCACTTAATTAGTTTATACAATCAGCAAGAGATCTTGTAATGTTATCCACCCTTATACGGCCTCTATGGGAAGATTTGAGAATTAAGACCATCGCTTCTCCTAACTTCTTCCGACATTCTTGATCATGAGTGTGTGCACATGCATCTGTCTCAGAGGGAGTGAGATGATGTCTGTAGAGCCCAGTGATTAGAGTGCTTGTCATCTGTGGGCCCGAGGCATTGATCAGATCTCGGGGTAAACAATGATATGTAAACAGAGTAATAACTTCAGACAGCGGCCCTTTAATTAAACGCAACGCAGAGGAGATTAGCTGGAAAGCCCGAACAGTCGCAATTAATCACAGGCGCTCCTGGGTTGTGCATGTGTAAAGTGTAAAGATGGGCCTGGGAGGCATATGTACGGTTGGGATTATGACAAGGGAAAAAATGCATGGAGGAGAGTTTTTGTACTGTATGTGTGACAGAGAAAGATGGCTTTAAGATTGAAATCCCTTTCCCATCAGCCTCACAAGGCTTTTCATCGGTGTCAGCGCCTTCTGTGTTTGCTGTATGAACTTCCGCAAAGCAAACGGATTTGCTGTCACCACACGCAGAGTGCGAGTGTGTGTGTCTGTACTACTCCTATATTTGTATATGAATGTACCTCCAGGTACGTGTGGGAGAAGAGCGGCTCGGTGATTGACGTGAACACGTCCCCACGCCTGAGGCAGGATCCCGACGGGACCCTGCACATCTCCCAAACGTGGTCGGGTGACATCGGAACATACACCTGCAGGGTGACCTCAGTGGGGGGCAATGACTCCCGCAATGCCCACCTCAGAGTCAGGTCTGCATATTTGCCTTATGTCTGCCCTGTCTTATCTTGCTGTCTGTATTTTTTTCGGCTTATTTACGCCCTTCCGGGACATGATGGATGAATGTTTCCCCCACTGTTGTGGTTTATCGCTGCTCTCCTCTCTAATCCATCAAACCCTCTAATATTTACAATGCAATGCTCTCAGTTTGGCTGTTTAATGCTGTTATTTGCTGCCTCTCTTGTCTGATTCAATTTCTCTTTATCACTTCGTCCCTCTCTCTCTCACACACACACACACACACACACACACACACACAGGCAACTGCCCCATGCTCCAGAAAATCCAATAGCAGTTCTGAGTACGACAGAGAAAAGGGCCATAAACCTCACATGGGCCCAGGCCTTCGATGGCAACAGCCCCCTGATCCGCTACATCCTGGAGGTCTCAGAGAACAGTGAGTGGTGTAGTGGCAATTTCTTATATTACTTTATATGGTAAAACCAAATGATGATATTATGCTTAGAATCTGTTTGGTCAACTCGACCTGTTGTACCACACGGTAGCTTCCCGCCAAGGTCCTACCTGGAGGATGCGGCTCTCCCTATGAGAGCATTGTAAGATAATAGTTTCTAGAGAAAGTCTTATCTCTTTTGCTTCCTGCACAGCAACAGTCCTCTATAAAACACACACACACATTATACCCTGTGTGCACTCCTGCAGACTACTCTATACTCTGTGAGACATGTACCTTTGAAGCTTCAAATAAATAACCAAAAGACAGCGCTGCTTGCTTTCACCAGTTTATTATTGATTACTCTCATTGTACATCTTTACAGTATTGACGAGTTTAAAATATCCACGACAGCGGCTCATATTCTCTTCAATAAGGCAACAATGTCTTGTTTGTCTTATTAAAGTCAGTATTATGTCTTTGTTCTGCCTTGAAGCACTTATTTGCTTCCCCTCTTGATATATAGTACGCTTTCATTGTGTCCCTAAAATTGGCAGTCGCATCCTCTTACCCTGAGCAATCAGAATAACTCAATTGCCTCACCTGTTCTCTTCCTTCTCAATGATCAGGGGAACCAAATCATGTTGATGCCTAATGCTCTTGTCTTCCTCTCTCTTGATAAAATCAAAGGAGTCGGAATGCTCTCACCCATAGAGAGTAAACAGTTCAGCTAGTTCTCATTGAAGCTCAGGCTTACTCATAAAATGACAACTCATTAAGAGGAAAATAAATCCAAGTATGCAGATGGGGATCTGGTTTGCGGATCATTTAATTTCAATCTGATATTTAGTGGAAGTGTATACAAAAGAAATGACTCCGTTTTTATCAGTAGCTGCAATATTATTACTGGAAATGAAACAATGGTGTGCAATAGCTAAGAATAACAATAATTTATATTTGCTGAATAGATTTTTCTCAAGAATGTTCCCAAGCAAGGTCATTTACCACTCGTTTGCTGTTGCAGCTCTGTTTATTTGTGTGTTTTCTCCACCGCAGATGCCCCTTGGACGGTGCTGCTGGCTAATATTGAACCAGAGTCTACCGGGGTCACTGTTGGGGGTCTCATCCCGGCGCGCTCGTACCAATTCCGCCTGTGTGCCGTCAACGACGTGGGCAGAGGCCAGTTCAGCAAGGAGACTGACCGGTGGGTTAGCTGCATCTACTGAATATTAAAGATGTTGCTGTGTAATGTGAACACTGGCGAGAACAAAACTTCGACGACTTTCACAGTTCTGGAACAACTTGTTCTCGTCCTTCTTCATGGCGTTTCAATAGAAAACAGTTATTTCCTGTAAGTGCACTATTTTCTGTCTTCTCTCCTGTGGGAGTGAGTGAGAGATGAGCCAGCTTGGGGACGTGTCTTTTCAAGATAAAACTGTGAATGGGCTGAAATTGCGCTTTGTGGAGACTTGATGGGAGCGCTGACCCAGCTTCATCGCTCTGCCTCCTATTAACTGTCGGTGCTGTACTGCATTGTAAAATGCAGAGAGGCTTGAAAGAGGCAGAGCTTCCCACAGACTCCAATCTCGAGTGTAACGTTCATCATCATACTGGCACACCCCACGCACATTCATACCTCATAATGGTTCACCTAAACAAACTGCTGTCTGACCTTGTACGCATGAACACAACCAATTTGCTGATTTTATATCTGCATTACTCATAACCATCACTACCCTCTCCCTCATAGCAATCACTACATTCTCCCTCATAACCATCACTACCCTTCACACTCCTCATTCACACAGCTGAGGTCCTGTGTGAATGTACCCAGACAAATGTGCACCACAGGAGGTAGACTGAGCATCAGTGAGGGTGGAGGGTTTTTCTAAGGCATCTTTTGGGCACATCTCTTTGATCCTAAACACTCTGCTTCCTCTCCTCCAGAGCAGCTCTCCGGTGTACTGGGGAGAAATCAAGATGTCATCTTAAATTGGCTTAGGGGAAAAGTCTGCCTGAGTCTCTCTTTCTTGTTCTTTTATATCTTTCTTTCACTCGCACTGCCTCTCTATTGTGCTGCTCCATTTTCACCAAGGCCTCTTTGATCCTTGTCATGCCGTAGCAAGATGTCCCTCTGTGGACAGTATTATAGAGAATGTGTTGGACAAAGACATAGACATACTCATCCCAACTTTCCTTTAAGGTTTTCCTAAAAAAATACAGTAAGCGGGCTTTGCTATGATTTGATGCCTATGATGAAATGGGATGGACATATGCAGCAACTCATGATAATTAATGCTTGGTTTCACTCTGTCTCTTCTTTCACCTCCCTTTTACTATTTCACTTTTTGCTGCTGCAGACTAACTCTTCCCGAAGAGCCTCCCAGCGCCCCCCCTCAGACAGTCATCGCAAGTGGTCGCACCAATCAGTCCATCATGATCCAATGGCAGCCCCCCCCGGAGAGCCATCAGAATGGGCCACTCCAGGGCTACATCATCAGGTAAGACGACCATGACAGCCTGCATTATTTCTTCCCAGAGATAGGTGCCCGTCAGGGCCAGTGCCATTCAGATGTGATAATAACTGTTATGTCAGCTCCTTTTCTTCCTCTCCATTTCGCTTTATTCATGCTCACCGCTGCAGTAGAGTAATTGGTGCCAATTAAATACCTTCCCTTCCATTCATTCATTGTCACCTCTCATTTTGTAATGATTTTAAAACTTTTCTGCCTGGCTTCTCCTCCATTACTCTCCCTCCCGCTCTTTTTCCAAGAAACTGCTTTCTAATAGATTTATACTTCTGTTTTTCCTTCCTCCTCTAACAATTACTCCTTGTGCTACCAGGTATTGTTTGTCGGGGCTTCCAGTTGATTGTCAAATGAAAAACATCACCAACTCAGACCAGACCAGTCTGCTCCTGGAGGAACTCATCATCTGGACCAACTATGAGATTGAGGTGGCGGCCTATAACGGAGCAGGCCGAGGCACCTACAGCCACCGAGTCACTGAATGGACACTGCAAGGGGGTGAGGGCACCACATAATACCACACTGCATAAAAGGAGGCCTGGCAGAAAGCATTAGGTTACACATTTAAAAATCCTGCAGCTTATTTGCTATAAGTACCACAGGCTTTATTTAGTCCTACAAATGTCATTTGGCAGCCTCATCATATTAGTCCCTTGGCTAATGTTAAGCCTGCGACATACAACTTCCGACTGATGGTTAATCCAATCATGTGAATATAACGATCAAATTAAGACCAGTATGGCCATATTTTCTCCGCAGCACATTTTAAAAACCACCTTTGGTTACCTTGAAAAGGTGATTCTCACACATTGTCAAGGAGAGTACAGCAGTTTTAACTAATCCTCAATCAGTCTCAATCAGCAGTACAGACTTAAACAGCAAGGCTTTTAAAGAAATGTGTATTTACCTCAGCACTGCTTATTGGTTTGTATCATGTTCATTTCTGCTTCAAAAGAGCCTTTTTTATTTAAGCCAAGCTTTTACTTTAGTCTTTATTTTCAGAACCCTTTCATCTTGTAGATATTTTTTATTGCATCACCTTTTTTGTAGTGGTGTGAAAATAAATCATTCATTTTGACCACCTGGAGAGGTCAGCCGGCCTCTCCGAGAGCACACATTTAATTCATTCTGCACAGACATTACCAGGTGATGATCAGGATTGTGACATACCTTTCGATGTGCCAAAGTAAGCTGCCTCGGTTGAGTTATTTTCTCATTCTTCATGCTGAGTAGTATAATTAGAACACACATTGTGAACTTTCCCCGGTGTCATACTGCTAGAGATCTCCGTCACGCCCAGTGATTTTAGCACCTTATGTTCCTCGCCTCCCCCTGCCTATTCAAGATCTTTAGAGGATGAAAGTCACATTTGTCACTGTAACGTGTATCAAGCCAAATCCAAGATTATCTTTGGCACGTAAAACTGAGGCTTTTTGAGAAATATAGCCAAAGTAGGCTATAGTTAATGCATCAGCGTGTTGGAAGGTTAATCCATTCATTACAAGAAGATTGAATAATGCTCTCTTTACTGTCTTTCCTGAAAAGTCAATTCATAGATTACACTTCAAGTTCAAATTTCTGCTGCTAGACTTAAACAAACACAAGGAAGAGGATATCACTTTTGGTTTAGTTGAGCTGAGCTGGCTCTCAGTTTTATTTTAATTTCCTTTAACTTGTATATAAAGCTTTGAAAGGCTTAACACAATCACATATCTCTGAATTCCTGTCATGTTAATTCCACTCCATAGAGAGAGAGATCCTCTACCCCAGACTCACTAGATATTCTCAAGAGCACTCATAAGAAAATTGTGAAATCTGTGCCACTCCACTTACAGAGAGTGAATCGGCAGATATTTTTATTTCATTAGTTTAACAGCTGTTTGTGATGCTGTGTCTGTAACACTGGTTTCCAGGTTAATTTATGTCGATAGCTTTTTGTCATGAGCAAGTCTAACATACCTTACAGAGGCAAAACAATGAGCAACAAAAAGACAGAAAAGCAGAAGCATCAATTATTTCTCGTACTTACTTGAACGCAGCAAGTCTCAACCATACAGTCTATGGTCTCAACCCTCATTAAAACACACACAAACATATTCTGTCTATCTAGGTTGTTAGTATAATTGTGTTGCAAAATCGTTGCTTTTGAGTTGCTTTCTCTGGTCTTTTCTTACGGTTTATTTGTTCATCCCGATACATGCTGCTGTAGTAGAGTATTAATTGTTTACTCTAGTTAATTTATGTTATGTGCTGGGAAGATTTGTTTGTTTGTGGGCGTTCAAATATGGCTTCAATGTATGCTAGTTTAGTTTTCGCTGGATGATTAGAGCAAGGCCGTAACCATGGAGTCAACATTGGAGGGGACCAAACATTTTTATTTTTGTATATCAGTTAGGCTATATATTGGGGGGGGGGGGACATTTTGAGCGTATCTGAATATTGGGGGGGATGTGTGTCCCCCTAACGTATATGGTAAATTCGGCCTTGGATTAGAGCTTCAATTGCTTTAGAAATTATGGATTTTACCTGGCACACATTATTGTTAAAACTTTGGAAACTTCTGCATACTCTGAGTGATGACTGATCAATCTGAGTAAAAGTAGAATAAATGAGCTGTTCCCAATTAGAGTCTGGTGAATCGGCATTCAAAATGTACTGTATTAGTCAGAAAAAACTATCCTTTGAAATATATAAATAATAATTTCATCATCCAAGTCAACGTCAGTGAAAAACGACAGTGAACAAGGCACTTATGTTGTTTTGCTCTGCTCTCATGAATTGGCTGTTTCCATCACTCGCTCCATTAAAGGCTCGAGAGCGGATCACGATGTGCATTTAAATACACATGAAGGGAATCAAATTATGGCATGGAGATACAGTATGAGGAGCAATACTGGCCAATCAGCTTCATTAATAAGTGACTCGCTGAGGTTTACATCAGAATCACTTGCTCACTTCAAATAGACTGCTGCAGGGTTTATCTGGAAGCAGCCTGAGGCAAGTGCTCTCACACCCTGTTTGATTGGCATGTTCTACCTTCCCCCAAAAGGGCCACAATAAAAAAAACCAGGCTAGTCTGAAAGTTCCTCTTGGAAAAAGTGGTTTCCTTCCCTATTGTTTTCCTTCATTATCTCATCACTATTCTCTCTTCTTCCCCATCTATTTCTCCCCTCTATGTCTCTCTGTTTTCTTTCATACTCTGGATCAGTGCCCACCGTACCACCAGGAAATGTACAAGTCGAGGCTGTCAACTCCACCACGGTGCGTTTTACCTGGAGTGCCCCAAGCCCACAGTTTATCAATGGAATCAACCAGGGATACAAGGTGAGCAGCCCCTTTCTGTCAACTGGTGCACTCTAGTGGTCAGAGCTAGCTTGAAAGCTCTATATTTTCATGAATCACAGGCTTCAAATATGTCAACATTATTTATTCGACTTTTTACTTTATAAGTTGGTTCATACATTTTGATGCCACCAGTCGTGTGCCACAATATTAACACCCTGTCCCGTATAATTTCCAGCTTTTGGCGTGGGAACTCACTCGTTCAAATGAGGTCAGTGTGAAGACGGCCCGTCCCAACTTCCAGGACAGTGTTCATGTTGGTCACATCTCTGGCCTGAAAAAGTACACAGAATACTACACCTCGGTATTGTGCTTCACTACCCCTGGAGACGGCCCGCGCAGCCCACCTCAGCGCACACGCACCCATGAGGACAGTAAGTTCTCCCATTCAGGACATTATATAGTATCTGCAGATAATTGCATGTCAGGCTGTTGTTTGGTTCATTTACCGTCTGTTTGTATCTCTTTTACAGCCCCTGGCGCTGTGGGACACCTTAGTTTCACTGATATCTTGGACACCTCACTAAAAGTCAGCTGGAAGGAGCCTCAGGAGAAAAATGGAGTTCTCACAGGTATCCATTAAAGATAACTATGTAACGTAAACGTGTCTTCTCGGCTTCTTCCTATTTATGTCACAGAGCTGTGAACACTGTGTAACACTGTTTGGGATTGGCCTCTTTTTCCAGGCTACCGTATCTCCTGGGAGGAGTTCAACAGGACCAATACTCGAGTGACCCATTATTTACCCAACCTAACTCAGGAGTACAAGGTGACAGGGCTCACTGCCCTCACCACTTACACCATCCAGGTAGCAGCCATGACCGCCAAGGGCCAGGGCCAGCTCTCCGCCTCCACTATTTCCTCCGGTGTACCACCAGGTGACAAATAACTAAACAAACTATTTGACTTTCAGCTGACATTGCATCTATACTTCAAGTATCCAATTAAAGGGCTTCAACCAGTTAACTGTGACGCAACTGATTTGTACTCACCGATGACTAAAAACTCTGAAATGTAGTTTAATCTGTGTTTCCTCTTTATTCTTCCACAGAGTTGCCCGGTCCTCCAACTAACCTAGCCATCTCAAACATCGGCCCTCGCTCCGTCACCATACAGTTCAAACCTGGTTATGATGGCAAGACGTCCATCTCCCGTTGGCATGTTGAAGCCCAGGTGAGATTCGTACTGTATCTATTTTTAACACAATGACAGCAGTCTGTTATTTCAGTTTGATGTCTTCATGTTGCACGCATGTTATACGATGCCATTGCATTATTTTAATGAGTTATGCTGCTGATATTACCCTCTTCTCTCTGTGCATTACAGATTGGCATAATAGGAGAGAATGAAGAGTGGCTGATGGTTCATCAGCTGACTAATGAACCCGATGCTAGATCACTGGAAGTTCTGGACTTGAACCCCTATACGTTCTACAGGTGAGCACACACACAAGTTTCCTTTTGGGCATTTTTAAAGTTCCATCTAATCCAGTTTTAAATAATAAATCTAATCCTTTTTTCAATATCACCAGCAAATCTTGATAAAACACCAATCTTTAGATTATTTATTCACCGTCAGCTGGTTTCTCTTACCCCAGGTTCCGAATGCGTCAGGTAAACATTGTGGGCATCAGTCCTCCCAGTCAGCCCTCCAGGAAGATTGAGACCCTGCAGGCCGCCCCCGACATCGCCCCCGCTAATGTCACCCTGCGGACAGCCAGTGAGACCAGCCTGTGGCTTCGCTGGGTGGTAAGTTGTAACAAGTCATTGTTCAGTGGGCCTGATGCACTTTGTATGAAGTTACTGGAGTTTTATAAGATTATTATTAGATTTAGATATGAATTTCTTGACTGTTTCTGTTCAGACTACGCTCAATTATGTATGCCTTTGCATGCACAAAAGCTATTTGAAAAATGTCTATCATTTTTTGTTCTCTCGTTGCTGGGAAATCATGTTGGGCTGAATGGAAAAAATGCCCTTGGGATATTAATTGGATACAACATTGATAAGATAAGCTTTGTCAAATCAGATTTTGTAAATTTCATTTTGTCCCATTTAAATTCCAAAACATGTTTTTCTTATATATTAAAAAGTTTGACATTAGGTGAAGACTTTCCCTTTGACAGTTGGCTTTACCTCATCTGACTGACAAGCATCTCTCGTCTGAGAATCTCAATTTAATTTCGGCACGTTTTCACTATTTTGTACTTTATCAATTTATTCTTGTACTCTCTGGGTTGTGATCTGATGAATACACTTAAAGGCACTAATAATGTTTTTGGAAAGCTGCACGCACTGTGTCCTTGACTATTGCTGCTTCCTGCGTCAGCATTTGGCCAATGTATTCTTCGCTACATCTGTCCATTATCATCACTGTGCCAGAGCCTGAGCGGCGCCAGGCAGTGAGAGACAGAGGCAAAATGCTCCAGCAGCTCATGAAGGATTAGAAAGAGAGCATGTCACCTGGATTTAACAGCAGTTCGGTGTCAGCTGTGTGATATGACACTTCAAAAGAATGACAGAACTCAATGATTGCGAGCATATTATAGAGTGTGTGTGTTAAAATCTTAGTTAAAGTGTGTATGCCACATCATGTTATTGGAAGTTTAAAAAGAAGACCATGTTATTTCCAAGAACACCATCACTTTTATATAAATAGCCCCAGTGCATATTTAGGTTGGTTTCTGCTAAATCATGTGCATGTGTCAACACATACTGCATAAAAAACAAGAAGGTCTAGTTTTACACTCCTGCTGGCTGAGTGACTTTTAAAAGGATTATGAACACCCTGAAATCACATATAAATTCAATATTAATGATATACTCAAACCTGTACCTATTCACTTCAAGGCCTTTATTGCCAGCTCTATATTAGAATTACATTATTATTGATTCAACCGGTTTAGTGAATGTGCTTTTTTTGAAGACAATGCAGTATTACTATATTTTTTAAACCACTAAGTGCAGTAAGTGCCAAGAGGGTTTAGCTTCTCTTTCTATATTACTTCTCATCATTCCTGACAACGGCTCTTAGCTGTTGTAAAATAAGTGTGAAGTACGGCCTCTCACGACTTACTGATTCATTATGCCCTCAGTTATAATTTAATTTACAACGGTCTTGCTTGAACTGTGGGAATAAAGACACAAAAAAATCCTCCTAGCCTCTTCCGGAGTGGGAGTACAATGGGAATCCAGATCTCGTTGGCTACCGGGTCCAGTACTCTAAAGCCGGGTCTAAAGGGGGAGTTCTCTCCCATGTCATCATGGACCGGCTGGAGAGGGAGTTCACTATCGAGGACCTGGAGGAGTGGATGGAGTACGAGGTCAGAGTTCAGGCCATCAATGGTATCGGCTCTGGGCCCTGGAGCCAGCCAGTCCACGGCAGGACGCGGGAATCTGGTGAGGAAGGAAATATATGCTTACACATGACACACACATACGAGCACATGTGCTTGATCTGTGCTAAGCTTAGTCCTTTACCTTTGACTGTAGTACCCTCCAGTGGCCCCACCAACGTGTCAGCTTTCGCCACCACCTCCAGCAGCATCCTGGTGCGGTGGGGGGAAGTCCCAGAGACAGACCGTAATGGACTCATTCTGGGGTACAAGGTCAGCAGTCAACAGCATTCATCTGAATTATATTTCAGACCAATATGTAATCAGAGCATCAATATTTAGCAAAGTTAAGTTGGAACTAGAGTAAAAAAAATATCTTCCTGTTCCTCATCACCTGAATAAATCCTCTAACTGTCTGAAACTCCCTGTGTATTTCAGGTGGTGTATAAGGAGAAGGACTCAGACACAGCTCCCAATTTCTGGGAGGTGGAGGGCAACACCACTCACAGTGTCCAGCTGAGCACCCTGGGAAAATATGTCCTGTTTGAGATCCAGGTGCTAGCCTTCACACGGATAGGAGACGGAAGGAGCAGCTCGCCGTCCATCTTAGAACGGACCCTGGATGATGGTAAACACAACCACCCTACCAGCCTATTTGATCTTATTGGTAACAAAAACAAAAAGACTAATGTATCACTCTGCTTATAATTTCATGATTTGCTAATCACATAATGAATATTGTATTTAAATGTAGCCTAAATCACAAATGTAATAAGACTTGATGATTTTCCTTTAACTTACTTATTTAATCAGTAGAATTGTCACATCTAATACTCTTGCCTGATTTGTCATTTGGGTAATGTTGCGTGTGATAGTCCCTGGCCCTCCAGTTGGCATTCTCTTCCCAGAAGTCAGAACCTCCTCAGTCAGGCTCATCTGGCAGCCTCCTGCACAGCCCAACGGCATTATCCTGGGTGAGTCTGCAGCACACAGACTTTCACATATGAGCTTAGAGGGAAGCTATTTTGCTTGTCTGCTATTCCATTTCTGTGCAGCCAATTTGTTTTATTTGCTCAATTGTCCTTCCTGCATGACTTTATATTGATATGATTTCGTCCTTCAGCCTATCAGATCACATACAGAAGAAACTCTTCGAGTAGCAGCGCTGCCACAGTAGACGTGCTGAGCCCCAGCGCGCGGCAGTACACAGCGTCCGGACTGAAACCAGAAGCAGTTTATGTATACCGTCTCACCGCTCAGACACGAAAGGGTTGGGGTGAGGCCGCTGAAGCTCTGGTGGTCACAACAGAGAAGAGAGGTATGTGAAAAATACTAAAGCTATTTGAATGAATCGCCTCTAAATATTAAGGATTGTTTGACTTGGGGTAGTATAAATAACTTATCTAGAGTCGGTGCATTACTACGGTAGATGGCAGTCAGACAGTTTTAGAAATTGACTATGAATAAGTAACTCACTATCCCTTTAAGTTTTAAAGTGATCATGAATGTGTGTGTGTGTGTGTGTGCCCTTTAGCACGACCCCAACCCACAAGCCGTCCCGTAGTGCCTCAAGAGGAAGTGCAGGCTCGCAGAGTACTGTTGTCATGGGAACCTGGCAGCGACGGACTTTCCCCGGTTCGCTACTACACAGTTCAGTACAGAGAGCTGCCCGACAGCAACTGGACTGTCCACTCTGCATCAGTCAGCCACGAGACAAACTCATACATAGTGGACAGGTTAGTCCACTTATATTCCCCCTCAGCATCAGCCATTTTTATTTCTCAGTCAGAAAAAAGAATGAGTAAGGCAGAACACGCTGTACATGATGCACACATACCACTCTTTTTCTTTCTCTTAAGGTTGAAGCCTTTCACTTCATACCAGTTCCGTGTGAAAGCCACCAATGACATTGGAGACAGTGAATACAGCCAGGAGAGTGAGGCCATCACTACACTACAGGATGGTAAGATCTGAAGACTGGCCCGATCATGCAGCACATTCATTAGTTTTCGACTTTCTGTTCGGTTGTGCAAAAACACTTTTATATGTTTATGAACATGACTTTACATCAGTGTTTTGACTTTGGATTTTCACAGAAAATGCTTTACGTCAACACTGCGTGTGTTTACTCTCAAGCTGTTCTCCAGCAGACTGTTTGAATTATATATCACTCTGCTCAGCTGTGTTGATTTGCTAACACAAAATTCTCTTTTTTTTCCACCCTTATTTTTTTTATAGCCCCAGATAAACCCCCAACGATCCTGTCTGTTACACCTCACACCACCACGTCCGTACTTGTTCGTTGGCAGGTATGCAGTTGAATTACTTGGCACTGTGTTTTGAGAATGGATCAATGTTTGAACGTTTTGGTTACTAAGCAAGCAGACCTCTTCTCTTTGCAGCCTCCTACTGAGGATCATATAAACGGAGTCCTGTTGGGCTTCAGAGTCAGGTTCCGGGAGTTACACTATGACCGGATACGCAGCTTCACTGTCCGCACTGTTAACAGTCCTTCTGCCAAATGGGCTGATCTGGCTGGTGAGTTCACTTTTTCCCTGCTTATCCATCAATTACTGCTGCTTAAATACTAAAAGTTGTGCCACCTGGAGTCTCAAATGCACTCAATATTACATCCAAGTATTAATTTGATGTTATCATTCAGGCCTGTGGTGTGTTTAGACGTACAAGTCATCTAATATTGCTACCCAATCCTGTGATCTACCCTAGTTTTTCTCAAAAACTCCCATCCTCTATCCAAACTCTAGCTCCTTACAACATCAGGAACTTAAGTGAATCCTCGCTCACCCAATATGAACTGGATAGTAAGTCTTGTTTCTCCCTTTATGTATTTCTTCCATCATTCTCCATCTGCTTGTGTGTCATCTCGTACATACAAATGTGTCATTTGTATAATAATTTACAGCAACTGCCTTTTTTCCCGTACTCCCACTCAGCTGTATCCGCTAAGGGGCGGCTGCTGATCCTCTCCAAGCTGCCCTATCATTATATCAGTGTGTTTTCTTTTAATTTGATGACATATTTTCCATTTGTCCCCACAACAACCCCATCTTTTCAACACTTTGCCGTACAACCCCCCCCCCCCCCTTTTTTGGGGAATTTGAGATGTTGTCTTGCCACAGGCTTCACTAAGACTGTGTCTCTCTCTAGAGTAACTTCTTTTTATTATTATTTTATGTTAACTCTTACATTAAAAAGCTGCAATGGGTTCGTTTTTCTTTCAGATCTGAGTAAACACAAGCGCTACGAGATCCGTCTCAGTGTGTATAACGCTGTGGGGGAGGGTCCCAGCAGTTCACCGCAAGAAGTGTTTGTTGGAGAGGCCGGTATGTTTCATCTCTCACCGTGTGTGCTAATTAACTTTAAATCTGTATTTCTTGAACCAAGTCATAGAACATATCAAATAAATATGTTTTACATTTTGCTCCATTCTAGTCCCAACATCCCCTCCCCAAAATGTGGTGATCCAGTCCTCAACAGCCACACAGCTGGATGTCACATGGGACCCTCCTCCTCTGGATGCTCAGAATGGGGACATACAGGGTTACAAGGTATCGATAACTTGTCTTTTTCTCCTGTGTTACTGCAAAATCAGCCAAAGTTACATCATGCCTGTTTCATTTTTTATATTTTCCCCGAAAAATTCTGAATTCTTCTTTTTGTTTGTAGATCTATTTCTGGGAGTTTCAGCTTCAGAATGAGACGGAGCGTCTGCGTACGTTGTTCCTGCCGGAGCTCGGGGTGAAGCTTAAAAACCTGACAGGTTACACCACCTACATGATCAGTGTGGCAGCCTTCAATGCTGCAGGGGATGGGCCCCGCTCCCTGCCCACCAGAGGGCGCACTCAGCAAGCAGGTGAGCCGCAATAAATCCAGATGGTTGAGGAGATTACATTGATTGTTCAAAAAGCAAATGCAATTTTTCATGCAGCTAAGACCTGATGCCAACACCAAGTGTCATATCACTGCTCTTTATATCGTTCAAAGCCTCTGCCTTTCCACTGTCTGTCTAACTCTGTCGTCTGCACAATGATACTCCTTCTCAGTGTTTAACCGTATTGTATATGCTGCTCAAGTAATTGTGTGGAGTAGAATCTCAAGGTCGGTTTTCTTCTTTAGTCACAAAGTGTGCCTACAAAAGGAAAGATAATGAGTGCTTTATTTTTGAGTCACTCTGTTACACATAACTGCAAACTGGAATAAGGTTACAGAAAGCAAGACCCACTCGCCAAAAACTAAGAGTTTAGTTTGTTCCTGTGAGATATAGCATAAGAGATCAGCTTCTTCTTGGCCCCTTTATCCAGGACAAGCCACGAGGGTGGAAGCCTAATGACAGCGGAGGAGCAATGAATACAGAGTGCGGGGGACACATGTAGATTAGTTTTTTGGCAGCAACTGGACAAAGACGTCTGTGTTTACCAGCCAGTGAGAGTCCCTCCTCTGCGGTTTCAGCACAAAAATGGTTTACAGTATACATTTCTCTTGTCTTTTCCGCCCCCTTGAAGGCTGTGACATTGGCGAGGGGTACAAAGTGCTGAGAACTTTAAAAACACACGCAGGAATTTTGGCTCCCTGCGCCACAGGGTACTGGGAAGTGAGCCAACACAAGCTTTTGTGAATTATGCAGAATTGTGCCGAAGTCCTGACTCTTAGCTTGATCTGGGTTGGTTCAGCAGGCACAATTCTCACGGCTCCCTTTCAAGGTCGCAGAATGATTGTCCACTCTTGTTGACTCTTAGTTACTCATTTGCTAAAATAGCAATACGCTTTCTTTCTTTTCTTCGATTTATCTGAACTGTTTGCCACAGTACCTGTTTTTACAGACACCAAACATAATGTTATTCTTGATCTGACAAAGAACAATGAACAATGAAATCCCTCCCATTTTTTATCTCATAGTATTTCAGTGTATTGTCAGCTAGCATGACAGGATTTGTTTTCTGTATCAGATTGCCTGCTACAGACTTTTTTCTGCCGTTGAATTTCCCTGTTGTGCTTGCCAAAATGTACTTTTGTCGCGAGTGTAATTTACCCAAATGGCATGACAGTTTGAAGCAAACAGGAAAGTAACTCCTATTGAAAATGAACAAAATGCGTCTTGACATGTGGGAAAACTCAGATATCCACTAAGGAGGACTGTCAAGAATCAATGACATAAAGATTCCAAATTATTATTTATCTATGACAGTTTATGCACCATTCACATCATTTTAACACTGAAAATGTACAAATATTATCATTAATATATTCTCTAAAGTGGCATATTCAGCAGTTTGAGAGCTGTGTATGCAGTGTTTTGTCTCTGCACTGTGAATTGATCCAACTGTCATCACCTCCCTTTCTACATCAAAAGCACCGAGTGTTCCCAGCTTCATCCACTTCAGTGAGTTGACCACCACTTCGGTCAACGTGTCCTGGGGAGAGCCCAAACAGGCCAACGGCATCATCGAAGGCTACCGGCTGGTTTATGAACCCTGCACTCCAGTGGATGGTGAGAAACTCTGCCTGTAGCCTAATAACTCTGCCCCGTCTCGACATCCCTCAGCTGGCTTTCTCAGACTGTGATTTACCGTCTCTTGCCTAGTTACCATATTCGTTTTAACTCACGCTGCTTAAGCTCATGCTCTAATCTGTTGCAGGTGAGTGCAGGCCCTGCAGTAACATATAGTATATATATGGCATGGGTGATAAAATAAGTTGGAATTATCTGGTGAGACTATGCACAGCTTCCTCTCTCGCTGAAAGAAACATGGCTAATAGCTGGCTAAGTGTGGTTGCCTGGATCAGATTGTCAAGTAATTGGGAGCAGAGGTGGAATGCTGTGCTGAGGCCGCTGCGGTCCCTCGGCTATCCGCTAATGGACCCAGAGCAAACCGAACATTGCAGTTAAGACAGGGAATATCAATTGGTCTATTATAAAAAAGGTCCCGGTGTCTCTTCCTATCAGGATATCTAGAAAGCTGCCGGATAATAAACCTTTTTCTGATATTCATGCAAATATATGTATGTCTCTGATAGTCTGTGAGTCCGGTGTACAGTTGTGAATGTGTCTTGTTTGTATGCAAAATGCTATGCTATTTGTCGCTTGTAGAACGCAGTATCTAGAGTCTTAGTGTTTCCTGTACAGACTCCTCTCCTCGCACTCCAGGTGTCAGTAAGATTGTGACAGTAGATGTGAAGGGCAGCGCTCCCTTGTGGATGAAGATCAAAGACCTTGCCGATGGCGTCACGTATAACTATCGCATCCGGGCCAAAACACTCACTTATGGCCCGGAGGTGGAGGCCAACATCACGACTGGACCTGGAGAAGGTGGGACTCTCTAAATATGAGATATATCTGCCCATAATATGTTTTGAGTGCTTGCTTCTCTCTCATGTATCCCATTTTTTCTAACAATCCACCACTTTTGTCTTCCCAAGGAGCCCCAGGCCCTCCAGGAGAACCCTTTATTTCTCGGTATGGCACCGCCCTCACCTTGCATTGGACCAGTGGGGATCAGGGCCGTGCACCAATCACACGTTACGTCATTGAGGCCAGACCCTCCGGTGAGCCACATACATTAAAAACGGTCTGCTGTTCCAACAGCTCAACTACAGTTCCTTTTTCATATAATTTCTTATCTTGCTTTTAGATGAAGGATTGTGGGATATCCTTATCAAAGACATCCCTAAGGAAGTGACATCCTACACTCTTAACCTGGATATCCTGCGAGAAGGGGTCACTTATGACTTTCGAGTAATTGCAGTCAACGACTATGGCTACGGATCACCCAGTGCCCCCTCCCCCTCTATATCAGGTATTTAAATCAGAACAATAATCCCAAAATGTGTTAACATAACAATACTTGTTGATTGTATACTTATTAATCATTCTGTATTCAGCCCAGAAAGTGTCTCCGTTCTATGAGGAGTGGTGGTTCTTGGTGGTGATCGCCCTGGTGGGCCTCATCTTCATCCTCCTCCTTGTTTTCATTCTCGTCATCCGAGGCCAGAGTAAAAAATACACGAAAAAAACTGATTCAGGTAGGAAACTCAAGAAAATGTGCTGTTCACGTCTTTGTTTTTCTGTCTGCTTCTTTAACCTAAGCTATTGACTGGAATTTGTCTAACCCTTAGACAGCTCAGCTGAGAATTACATTTTAACGATTGCACATCCATAGTCTATTATAGAAAATGGGACTGAAGGCTCAGACAATTAGATGAATTACCAAGGTTTTCTTAACATTGTTTAGCTGACAGGGGAAAGATGGGAGTAAAGGTTACCGGTAAAACAGCTGACATAGGCAGGTGAATAAACATTATTGTTCATGTTTAACTGCACAAGGATCAATATTGAGATAAATGGCTTGGCAGCGGCCTAATGCTCAGGTCATTAGTCAGACTGAGAGTAATTACATAACTACAGCACTAGGCTCTCCCAACACTGCATCAAGGAGCCAATTTTCATGATTTTGAATTACCCCAAGTGACATTGCTGCTCCTATAAACTGTTTATCAGAGTTCAAACACAAAAACACATTGGGAAGGTTAATCAATTATACAGGTAGTAGACTTATTGTTAACACTTCACATTATGGTTGGCAAATGAATCACAGTGAGGGCATCCGGGGATAATCGGTCACATGCTGCATGAAGCTGCTAGTAATGATGAGGGGTGAGATGGGAAGGCGAGACATTTGGGGGGGAAAGAGAAGGGTCCGGTCAAGCCTTCCTAAAGCCTCGTACCAGAGACGTTTAAGCTCAGTCAGTATTTAGCATGGTGCCAGGGTTACCAGGGTCAGTAAACAGGGCTTGGCGAGACCAGTTCAGACAAGCACCATGTTTGTGCGGGGACACAAAGAGGGCTTCTTAACCCCTAAATCCTTCCCCAATTTTCTCAGCCATGAAGCTCATCTGTTTGTTTTAATAGAGGCCATGACTTGACACTGGGTTGACTGACTGTCAAAAGGCACAATTCAATTGTTTTGTGCATGTTAATGAGGAGGATGTGTTGAATACAATGTAACAACGATGTGCAGTAGTTGAAGCATTACCAATAGTTTATTTGGCTTAATTTTGTACTTAAATAATCTTGAAGAATGATTGTATTTTTGACTGAAGATCACAAATCACTCGTTTAACTCCACAACCCACACAGTGTCATCCTCATACCCCTGTCCAGGCAACCACTCCAACTGCACCGCTCTGCCTCTGACCCACGGAGAGATGGTGCGTCTGGACGAGGGGCGCTTCCCCACCCTGGAGCTCAACAACAGACGCCTCTCTGTGAAGAACTCCTTTTGCCGCAAGAACGGCATCTACACACGGTCAGTCACTGGAAATGAACCGTGATGCTCAGCTGTTGCATCCGTTTCCTGCGTGCAATGTTCCACAACTTTAACATGTTGTTAGCTAAGTTTCGCCTGAGTTTTGTCTGCCAATGCAGTCTTACATAAGTGTTATTTGTGATACAGGCAGCAATCAATATCGTAGTTATATAGTGAGTTACCTCACGATAATCTGCCTGTCTAGAAATAACAAACCGCGCCTCAAAGAGCCCAGCTGCTGATTGAGCCTGCTTCTGATCCCCTAGTTGACATTCAGTGCTTGTGTGAAGCACACATTTATAAGGGGACAGCACAATAACAGCTAATTAGCATTCATGAGCTTCTGCATTGCTCTTTGTCTGTCCATCACAGCTTTAGACAAAGAGTCCTTATGGGTCAGAGCCGGCCAGTTTCTCTTGCATGCAGTGCTGTGAGAGCTGTGTCAACACAAAGTACAACACCGTTGGTATGATAACATGTCCTTCTATCAGACAGCAGGACTTTGGCAGGCTGTCTCTTTGGTCATGTTTAGGTAAATATTAGATAAGAGGAATTTCACAAACTGCTGCATTGAGGCAAAGGGAATGTGTAGAGACACGGGTAGCACATAATTGGTGACTGGGTGGATGGTCACGTGTTGGGTTGGGGGATGTGGGAGTCCAGAGTCTGCTTCCTGTCAAAGCCAAAAAAGAAAAAGATGTTGGTTTTCTCACATTATGATGGAATGTGCAAGGGGTGCACTAAAGGCAGGGAAATATGTGCTTTTTTTTTACTTGACTAACAAGTCCAAGAAGGGGATCAAAGAGTCTTGAGTTTCTGTATCTCTTTTGAAGAGCTCCAATATGCTACCGTACTCTCTGCTAATGATCTGTGGACTGAGGAGGAAGAGTGGGAGGGCTCGCTGCGGGATATTTGAAAGGGTGAGGGAAAGACGGATGAATTAGACAGATAAGGCAATGGGAGAAATACAGTGCTCCTAAATAATTCATAGCTCACTTGCAGCATTTTGGAGTGTGATCACTGGCAAGATCCATGGCCCCTCCCTTACACTCACATGGCCGGATGTCTGAATCTCACTCGTCTGACTCCCAAGTAGATGTTTTTTTTTTTTGTTCACAGTCCGCCCCCTCATGTCATCCTCTTTAACCCAGAGGAGATGTCTCTGTTGTGTCAACCCTTTCATGGCCGTTGTCATGTTGTGTCTTCCTAAGCTTCCTGTTGTTGGCATTCCCAGTGATTTAGCTCCCGCTTATATCTCAGAACATATTTCATTTTTTTTGAGAGGTCGTCAAGGTTGTCTGCTGTTTTCCTTAACCCTTTCACGAATAGAGGCTACTACAGTGGAACATAACACTTGACATCACAGTGGAGTGAGTGTGTCTTTTCTGATCCCACACACAAGGCTTTCCATTTCAGATCATTTAAACGTGTACTTTCATGCCATTCCTACTTTATATAATTATTCAGTCTATTTCAGAAAACCAACTGAGCAATCTCTTTCCCTAATGCTGTGTTAGCCTGAGATATATACTGAGCCCACTGATGTGGCTCAGTGATGTGAGGGTAGGGGTCCAGTTTCTGCCCTCTGATCATTCAATTCAATCCCAGCAGACCTTGAACACAGCAGCAATCATTACAGCAGAAGAAGAAAAATAATTGCCTGCACAGATGTTTCTTACTGCTTCACTTTATGGACTTCATGACTGGAGATAAAAGAAACCAGGAGTCCTTTACTTGACCTGCCCTCATAAAAAAACTCAGGGCAATGCAGCTTTTCTGCAAGAGGTCTTAATCTCTGACTGTACAGCAATTCAGCTATAATCACCACAAAGAATCCTTTCATGAAGATGCTCATATGTTTTCATAAAGGATCCTGTTTGTGCATCTCATGATGGTTGTGGTGAATTGAAGTCATGCAGAACTCAGCCCAAATGCCTCTCTGACACTTTGCCACGACCAGAAGGAAATGGAATAGAATAGAACCAATTATAATATCCACCCCGCTTTGTGTAACAGTGGCTTTCAGGAATGCAGAAATAACCCATTCTGTGTTGGTCTGAACCAAGATATAATTTTCATAATCAATGAGTCTGTGCTGAATCTCTGCATGTTGATCCCACTGAATTCCCCATGGGATGTGAAGCTTCTGTAAAACTATTTTGCAGGCTAACATAAATCATCCCAGTTAAATGAATGACATGGTGTTTTAAGTTTACTCAAATGTTTCCTCAAAAAAGAGAGCCATTTGACTTTCCCATAGGGACATTTGTCTTCAGTTCTCTCTCTCAGTTGTGCTTTCTGTCGCTCACAGACACTCTCTGTCTCATTCTTTCTATTGGTCCAGGTCTCCACCAAGACCCAGCCCTGGAAGCCTGCACTACTCAGATGAGGATGTCAGCACTAAGTACAATGACCTGATCCCTGCAGAGAGCAGCAGTCTGACCGAGAAGCCCTCTGAGATATCTGACTCTCAGGTAAGCACTGTGACCCTGGATTACAGCCCATGTCCACTTCTTGTCTGGAATAGGAGATGTATTTAAATTACAAAGTTAAATTCAACTGTTTGAATTTTAAATCGAAGTGACCAAACCCTCCAGGGTCATAACCTTTCCAAACTCAAAAAAGTACTTTTCTTATTTAATGTTCTACTTTTGTCCCATTCAAGTTCCATCTTAGTTATAACCTCCAATCTTTGATATAATCACTGCTTTTCTAGATGCTAGATGACTAATTATTTGGCATAATTTCTGCAAATCATCAGCAACACATTTGCCTCAGGTTGATAACCCCGAAATTAAATATCCTCCGTTAGTCATGGCTGAGATATTTGGATCTGCCTTTTAATACTTATTTCTCCCATGGGAAGGAAGTACAGGCCCAATTCTCATGTCTCATGTGTCTTGAAATCTCATCACAACTAATTAATTTCCCTAACAGGAAATGCTGTATTAATCTGGGCTTCTGGCTCTCAGCTCATCATGTGATGATCCGAAAAGCTCAGTGTGTTTGTGTGTGTGTTGAAATAGGGAGGTCCAGTGAAAGGACAGGGGGGGTTAGAAGTGATGATGCAAAGCCAGAGAAGCCGATAGCAGCAGATTGTGAACATCTGTCGGCCCACACCCCTGTGTCTCCCTGGCCAATTTATCTGCTACCTGCACAGTCAAAACATTGTTCACCCCGGTTTGAACAAACACTGCTCTCCTGGGAGACACAAACTACTGTTATTCTTTTCCTCCACAAAGCCTCCCACTGTTTACCTGCCACTTGTGCAAATAAATGGTGCTTTAACATCTGTTAAGCTGCAGTATCTCACTAGAGCAGTAGATGGGCAGGCACTTGTCAGGCACACACATTTACCAAGTCTGAAAAGTTTGCTGTGAGATTAAGTTGCTCTTTTTTCTGTTTAACCATTTGTGTTCTCTGCAAGGTCAGTGTGCGGAAACAGTGACAGAATTCTCCCACGCAAACAGTTTGTAACTAACAACACTGTAAACATGGTCTCTGTCCAATTCCAGGACACTCTTGTGTACGCTTATCACTTCTGTGCTCGACAGAGGTATGGGTGAGCTCCTAATGTGTTGTGATCATTAGGGTTACACATGCATTGATAGATTTCCAGTTGTCTCTCAGTAGATATATTGTGCTCTGTTATGGCCCAGTAGTGTGCAGTTTGAGAGTTCGGGTGCTGTATTAGAATTAGCTTTGATTTGAGAGCATATAAATGTAGCTGTGTTTGTAGTAAACAGAGCAAACAGTTTAATAATTTCAGTCTTATACTGTTTTCTCTGATTGGCTCACAGGGCAGTGACAGCGAATATGAGATGGATCAAAGCCGGCAGAAGACCCACTCTTTTGTCAACCACTACATCAGCGACCCCACCTACTACAACTCATGGCGACGACAGCCGAAGGGCGTCTCTCGTCCGCCAGCATACGGCTACTCCCAGCCCGAGCCCCTCGTCGAGCATGAGTCACGACAGCATCCACCCCCCGTGCCCCCGCTGCCACCTCTCCTCCCCCCGAGCGCCCCCTCCCCACAGCCCCAGTGCCAGGGCCAGGGCACTCTGTTCAGGTCTAAGGGTAGCCGGACTCCCACCCCCTCCCTGCTGTCCTCCGACCCCCCCAGCCAGCACAGCACCCTCTACCGGCCCCCCAGCAGCCTGGGCTGTGCCGCTCAGGCACCTACCGCGGGCTTCTCCTCTTTTGTTTGACACACAGCTCTCACTCCAATAACAACAAGACCTTGAGGACGAGTCTTTGATTTTGTTGTTGTTGGTTTGTTTGTATTTTGCTCTTTTTCTCTCTTTTTTCTGTCTATTTGGCAGAGTTGTTGCTCAATATTACGCATTGCAGGCATCTTGAATAGCGTTTTCTCCTCTGTGAAGAGTGTGTGTATGATTGTGTGTAGCGCGTGTGATTGGTAAGTCCATGTGATATGTATTTTATGAAAGACAATCATTTGAAAGTGTTTATGCGTTGCTTAAGTACATTCATGTGAAGGGTCAACCATGTAAACAAGGGAGAACAGAACCTGAGGTTCTGAAAAAAGTAAAAACCTTGTTTTAAAAACACTGTATTAATGTTTAATATGAGAGCTTTATAGAAAAAGAACCACCTTAGCACCATATAGAATATGGACCACTTTGTTTGCTGAGACTGGTCAGTGGAAACACCAACTCTGATGGAGTATTATCATGTTTGGACAAAGAATGAACTGATAGTGAGAAATGGACTCTGACTTTGGAGAGAGGCACTAGCGGTCACTGTGGCCCTCTGACCCTCACTCTGCCTGATCATTGTTGGAACTGCATTATGTGTTTATTATGTGTACATGTCTTATATTGTTTACCAGATATTTATATCATTCAGCTTCAAGCTAAACATTTTCCGAACACCACTAGTGACAATGTTATGAATCACATTAAAGCATCGTGGCACCTTTATAGTAGTCTGGGGAATGTGTTGATTGTGTTCCAGTACTCTTGTCATTAGATATACAAGCTAAGACAACATTCTTAATGTGCATCAGTTTGTTTTTAAGTTATCAAAGAATATGTCTGAGGACCAAAAGCACAAATCTTGTTGGTTCAAAAGATTTTATCACCATGAAACATTTTGTTATAGAAGTGCAAGAATAACCATCAGATTACTGACACATATAGAACTGTGACCAAACTGAAAACACTGATTTTGTTTTAACGTGTTTTCTTGACAAACTGATAAAAAATAAGACAACATGAAACTTACAGACAGTAAACATTCAGTAAAAAAGCTGATATGATATATTTGTTAATAAGGCTGGAGAAGAGGGCAGCTTTAGGATATATTGGTTTATTTAAGAAACTTTATTGAATTATTGACAGCAACTATTGTACATGAAATATATCACAAAGGATCCTGGTGTGAAATAATGTGTCCTCAACATGTTACAGTGTAACATGCCATTACTATGATGACTGAAAATGTGTTTTATGCTGACTGTATACATATGTTATGATGGGATGTTTTCTACAACTCTTTTGAATATGCTGGTTTACAAAAGTTGAATGGGACATTGCTGTTCCAGAGGTGGACCCTTAGTGTATAAAGTTAGAAAGTCGCTCCAAAACACCATCTGTCAAATATCCAATGTGAACATCACTGTATGCATCATGAAGGGACATTATGGACCTATTCATGATAGTTCTAAATAAATTATTCTATTTTGTAACGGCTTTTTCTTTATGGCTCATCTGAATATTTGATAATATAATGCCATGTTATAGAGAATAATATGTACTGGTAAATAAGGCAGGTGACTTCTGACATTGTGGTAAAGCTTTGAAAAACTGTATCAGACCCTGCTGACAACTATGTAAGAGCTGTTTGCATGGTCTGGAAGTCAAAGTGATTCAAGATGACACATGATCCTACAGAGCTGAAATGACCTGATTCTCTCAGCCACAACAGAGACATAATTAGGATGCATAAGAGCACGATTTACAGGGAAGAATTTGAAGAAGAACCTGATCCGGTGCAAGCATGCTGAAAAGCTGGGGGAGGGTTGGAGTGTGTGCCTGGGTAATCTCCTTATTTCAGGCTGGAAAACATTGATCTTAAGCAAAGCAAAGGACGCTGGAACAGAGGGTTTTAAGGGAGAGGGTTCCCTAACCAGAGGGTTTTAAGGGAACATAGTCAAGTCAAGGATACAGTTTGATAGCGTTGGGAATTTTTTTTTTAAAAAGACCCAAAGAATGACAACATAAATCCCATTGCTAGATTGTTAAATGTGCAAAAGTGTATGGAAAATGTATGCAAATTGCTTAACTTCTGTATCATTGAGTGGCATCACAATGATGTAAATCTTAGGTTTTCTCAGACGTATTCCCCAGCAAGAAATCAGGAACTCGTGTATTTTTTATAGCCCAACTTGTTTCTTCAATAAAACTAAAGCTCAGTTTTAAAAACTAAATATAACATTGCTTTGTACCAGTTTGAATAATTCTGTTTTGTAAATTTAAATGATGGTAATTATTCACACTCAATGCTACTCAATTCACTGTGAAGAGGCACACAGAATAATCTTCTGTTCATACACAAAGATGCACAGACAAGGCGTCACATCAACAAATCTGTTACATTTTTACATTTCGGTTCAGTATCTCCTCATGGGAGCGACTTACACAGTGCGTCCTCATTCTGACGACGCTTGTTGGAGTTAATCAGAGCACAATTGCGACACAGCTAACTCAGCCTGACTGCTGTTTTCAAAATGAGGACAAAATCATGATGTATGATGGGAAATGAAATGGGATGTCATAGCTTCTAAAAAGTTTAAGAAGTGCTCTGATATTATGGCATTACATGCACAAGTCACATATCGCTTAGTATGCAGTCAGTATAGGCTTCTTCTTCATTTTTAACTAACCAGCCGTCTCTGGACCTTTGCCATGGTATTTGTCCATAATAAATTGCCACCGCCACCCAAAATGTCATGGGCGGGGTTACAATGCAAAAAGGTTAAAGGATTTGGTCTTTGCTCTCTGATATGCTTTATAGTCTTAACGCTGCAGCATTTTACACTCTCTGTTGTGAAATAACAAAACTAAAAAGATAGACGATGGATCCCCCTACACTGCAGAAATAAATTGTTCAATCAAGCAGCTCCTTGTCTAATCCTCTGGCATCAACAGCCATACCGAATAGATCCACATCCCCAGACCACATCTTTGGAAATGATTGCCAAACTGATAGTCCTGGAAAGTTAAAAGGGCATGTACAATCTGGGAGGAACGTAAACATCAAAAGGCCAGACAGCTAAAGATTACCCTGAATGTCCAAAATGCCTCAACTGTGAAAAGACTTTTGGAAAGACTAAACATCAGCATCAGACACATACGTATCAATGGATGAGGCAAAGGCTGTTACTCCATTGCAAACACCCTCTCCTGAACCGAGCTGTCAAAGCGTACAGTGCAATACACAAAGCTGCAACAAAAGAAGACTGTAGCCGTATTGCTCATGCAGCAACACCTGCATGCAGACTTGATTTTTCCTCTGCAGAAGTTCAGATTCCTTCCATGCTGTGTTTATTTCCAACTTTCTTGCATTGAAGAAATAAATGATCATGTGCTAAATGAATGTGTTCACCCATAACAGCAGTATCAAGGCTTGGGGGGGGAAATATATATATATATATATATACTGTATAATATACTGTATATATACATATATAGACCAGCTGTATGTGCAGTAAAAGCAGGCTTTTGTTTTTTTCTGATTACCTTTCTTGCCAAATTCAATAACCAGATTTGGAGATCGAGTGACATGAGCCCTCTTATGGGGAAACATATAAAATAAAATAAATGTTTAATGATTATTTGAGTGGATGTCAGCCAAGAAAGTAGTTAAAGTGATTCATTTTATGTCGTGGATGTCGACTAATAGTTGAATGCAGCTTGTTCCTGGACAAAAGGCCATTGCAGTCAAAGTCTCATCCTAAAGAGTCCTGTTCTCCCATCAGCTGGTGGGACAGACCACATTGGGAACTTAGCCAAAGGCAGGAAATAACTTTTGAATGTGGGTTATTGACACTCTACATGCAGATATTTTCGGGAACAGCATGAGCTAAAAGAAAAAATATATAGTCCTTCTATCTGTGTATGGGAGAAGTGTGACTTTTGCCCTTTGATAATTATCAACCATTCACACATTCCTTTCTCTTGAGCTCAGGGTGAGTATGCACATCCTTGGGGTGTTCCTCGGCTGCTTCCCAGTCATTACCATTGCAAAAATACAAATTAGCGGTCACTGACGGAGAGCAGCTGATCAACCTGGAATACACTATAGGTTAAACAAATGGGTCAATCACTCAAACAGCCTTCAGTGATTGCAGTATGTGAGAAATAAATCAGCACTTTTTAACATCTATCATCAATGTCTAAATAGTTTGCATAACAAGTGATTCAAATCTGATATCTGTATTTAATCGCCATATACAACAACCCCATTTGCCTTTACTAACTGTGGGTGTCTCTAATTTTGCATCATTCTCAGCACAAAGAGTGATAGCCTGCACATCTTCCAGCGCAGACTGAAAACTCATCTCTTTCGACTCCACCTCGAGCGATAGAATTACTAACAAATAACTGCTAACAGAGCACTTATATACTAATAAAGGACTGGCTTATCTATAGCCAGTTGAGTAGCACTTGAAATGTTTGGCTCTATGAAACCTGATGTACTTATATGATTCTGTTTTCTTCAAGGTTGTGTCTTCCTGGTCGAATGTACTTATTGTAAGTCGCTTTGGATAAAAGCGTCAGCTAAATGCAATGTAATGTAAAAATGTATATACTGTGTCCCACATTTTAGCCGTGTTAGCTTGTGTATGCTGTTCATCATGTACAATTAGATAGGTGTCTCCCTGTATGCACCTTCTAGAAACTTTATTTTAGGATGCAAGATTTTATTTTATTCAACTTCCTTTGATACAGTATGTCTAGGTTTTTCACAAAGGTTTACTAGGCCTCTCACACCGCTTTTTATCATCAGCCATGCCACTTCTAATACCACAAAGAAAAAAGAAAAAAGTGTTATGGGTTATACTGCTAATTGCATTATACATACAATCTTGACAATATTAATATTTTCTGGACTGATGTCAAAGGTGTATGTACATTCTAAATGGTTTCTAGCATTTTAAAATATATGAGCCCATTTAAAAGCACGATTGGTTATATTACAGTTAATTCTGATGTATTTCTCAGGTTTCTGTTTAATAATAATAATAATGTGCCATTAGTGTTCATGACACCGACCCCACCTTTAAGGGGGGAGGAAATTAGACTGAGGCTGTCTGGTGGCCCCATGCTGGCAGCCTGTGTCTTTAAGGAGCCTGTAAAGAGGGCGTGTTCAAACACACTACCGAGGCAGGAGGCAGGCATTGTGCTGAGTTATTGGCTTCAGAGTAGCAGCAGCAGCATCGCTTCTGAGGATGCAGTGAGAGCATCAGTAACGTTTCTAAAAATAAAAAAAGATAGATCTTTCTGTCGATCAGTTCCGTGGATTTCTCCAGTTTGATCCGAGCGGTTTACGTTTGCTTTCGGTTGCTGAACCCCTTTGTCAACCTGCTGGGGGCCTGAAAGTGAAGCAGCACCCGGCTTTATGAATGGGGATGCTCGGTAAGTGCATGCGCTTTTATGTTTGTACTTTCACTAACCACATAAAATGCACCTTTTTATTTGTTTATACAGCTCAAATATGTATTTAACAGAGCTGCTTTATTTATCGGTTCAGTAGAGCGCACGGTGCGCGAGGCAGCTGATGCTTTTGTGGTCAGCTACTTATTGTTCTCCTGCCATTGACCCACCCCGAATCACAGCTTTATTGTAATGAGAGTGAATGACTAGACTGATAAATGCAAGAGGGCTGTCAAATGGACACTTAAGAAGACTTATTTCTAGTCCATGTAGCAGTTATTTGTGGGTAGAGTCTACCGTGGCCTTTGTGTCTGAAACCCCCTCAACAGTAACATGAATATGTCCATAAAATTAGCTTACCTGAGAATGCTTTGTAGCTATAATTAAAGCATTGGTTTCTTACGTTAGCTTTTCACATTTCACTAAGCTAGAACGCTCTCAAAGGCCTCATATAGACAGAAGTGAGCCTCTAAATACTCGAAACTAGGCCATAAATATATTTGGTGACACTTTGCTTTTCAGTTCATATTAAGTGTATTAAACGTGTATTCTTCCCAATACTGACACTACTTGTAAACATATGTTTTTTGTAAACTGAGAATGAGTTTATTTGGCCTTCATGTTTGTTGTTCTTAGTTTACTTGATCAGGTGACTAAAAAACGAAATATCCCACTGCACACTTTGGCATGTCAGGCAGTGCACGCCTGTCCTGTTTGTCCAGTTCATTACACACATAACCCAAAGCCTGTTTTAGTTGGCAGGGCCTTTCACAGGATGGCATCTTTTGAGCACATTGACTGGATAATAAGGTGATAGGCCTCAGGTCTGTAGGCCTTGGCCGACATACTGATAAGAGCTCCTCACTCAGCAATTGTTTGAGTAGATAATATTATCTGATGTCTCTTCTTGTGAGGCCATCCGGGTGGCTTTCTTTGTTTTCACGGGTTAATGTGACATCTGTACCGTCTAATCCCAAACACGCAGAGGGCTTTCGTGAGATGTCAAATATTTCTGCCTGGACGATGATGGATTCAGGTTGATGACACAGCAACAACCCAACCTCCTCAGCAAGATTGAAGTGTCACAGGGTTAGCAGGTTTAGCTTTTCCCCAGAGCCAAGTGCTTTTGAAATGCCTTTTGAGAACAGGCGACACATTTCTCAGCCAGCCTGCACAAGTGTCTAATTGCCTACAGGAGACATGTGTTTAGTGCCCGAAGGTGAAAGTTATCCTTCCTCCGTGTGGTGTTGGACACGGTGCCAACCACTCTGGTATTGGCCACAGCACACAGTGTAGACAGCTTTTGCTGGCTCACATCCCAGAACACAACCTGCTCAGGATTCAGTTTACTAACTTGTTTTTTGAGATAATCACTGTCTCAAAATCCTTTTGCGGTGGGGCTGAAGTGCAACTTCAGTGTGTTATTTGTGGCCACTGAGTGTATGGTCCAGCACCCATGTTTGAACATGTCGTTGTAGTTTGTGTGCTCATTTGTGGCAATGTGTGTGTCCTGTCCAGCCCCTTCACATTCCAGGAAATGCCAATATAAACTGTTTTTTTTTTCTTCCCTGGAATGCCTCTGAGGATGGTGATAGTAAACCACAGGATTATTATAGAGGGCATGACAGTTGCTTTTGAAGGATGTGTAGCATAAGTATCATGTTGGGTGGTTGTCTTTTCTCTTAGTTACTACCTGCCTGCAAATGTTACAGAAAATCCTTAGTGGTAAATGTACCAGTTGTTGAAAATGTACAGTCTCTCAATACATCATTTATGGTGTGACTTGTGACAAAAAGCAACAGTTCATTAATTTGCGGCCACCTACCTTTTTATAACCTAGTATTCAAACATCAAATTCTATGGGCGTCTCATATTTCAGTGTCTGAATGCTGTGTTTGTTCCTGTGTCGTTTGTTTAGTGCCATTGTTTTCTGGTCTGTTCCAGCATGCTTTGCTTTGTTTGCTTGGCTGCAGTTGGTACTGTGACCCAGAGGAAATGTTTATTCTTCTCTGCCATCCTGTTTCATTATTGTTGGATGTAGTTTATATTAGCATAGCGGTAGACAATGTCACTGCACAAAATGTAATGATGATTTTTGTCACTACCTGAACTGCTTTTGATTTGTGTTAATCCAATAATTGTATATTAAACCTTGAGAGGTATCCACTTCACAGTACACTTATTATCCACTCGGAGACAGCCACAATGCAAAAGTCAAGTGGAAACTTGTACTAAAAAAACAAACACCGAAGAGCCCTCCACTTTTTGTTAGCAGCAGCTTTGGCGTACTTTCAGTATGTGCTTTTCTGTTGTCTGACCCCTATATTTATATAGCACTTTAAAGCAAGATTCTCTGCATCCCATAAGTTCTCTGCATTCTTTCCATAGAGAAGCACAGGTTTCCACTGGAGCGTTTCAAATTGTAACCTCACTACTTCTCTGCAGCTCTTAAGAGACACCTGGTTGGTCGGTGACAGTCTGTCCTGGGTGACGATAGGGACACCTGGGCCTGAGGTCGAATCTGTCATCATCTGTGACTCGGCTTCAATATCTGCTGTAGAGTTAAGTTCCGGTGTGTTCAGCGTCAAGTCAATAAAGTTGAGGCGCTCCATGATATGATGCATGTTCCATTTAGTTGAACACACATTCCCAGCACTAGCCCACAGCACTGAAGGTTAATGGAGATATGAGCTGTGTTTGTTTGGTTAGCCCGTCAGTAATACTGTATGATGGAGGACATGGAGGCCTTGTTTACGCTATGAGTGGCCAGGAAGGGCAGGCTGAGTAGATTTCCGGAGAGATCGGAGGGTTTGCCGCCTCATTTTCTCCCTTTCCTTCCTGTGGACGTACCCCATGCTAACACATTTTTCTATCATATTAAGCTGTGTTGTACCAGTCTAATATGTACTTTTGAAAAGCATGCTGCTGTGTCGAGGTTAGGGTTACAGTTAACAGTTAAGCCACTTATCTCAGTGGTAATTTTGTCAGATTGGTGCAATTCTGTGAATACCCATTTTAAAAGTGCTCAGGTGTGTTTTGTAGTGACTGGGGGCAACTACTAATGACATGGAGCAAGATGTTAACCTTACAGGCTCAGCTGGATGAGAATAATAAAGCTAGGAAGGTTTTTAGCCATGTGTTATTGCCAAATACATTCAAAACTAGAAGGGCACTCAGAGAGCATAGACACTGCCAAGGCCTTTCCCATAAATAGTAAATTCACTACATTTATATAAAACGCTTTTGTAGTCTATCCGACCACTACAAAGCGCTTTTACAACTAAAGGCAGCATTCACCTATTCACACACATTTGTACTAGGTGCCACCTGCTCATCATCAGGAAAGATTACCATCTACAAGCACTCGCATATCAAGGGGTCAAACCACTGATGTTCCATTGGTGGACAACAACGCTGCCTGCTGTGCCGTCCAATAAACAAAATATAGTGCATAAACCCAGATTCAGATTAAACACTTCTTTCATCCTACTGACAAACAGACTAAGAAAACCAAACTGAAACATAACCTCCTCCAAACTAATAATAATAAGTGTTTATTTTCTTGTCAACTTTCATTCTCTCTGATTATGTTGAGATATTAACTTCTGGATTGGAGCCTCCACTTGTATTCAGATGCCATGCCCAGTACACAGATGACGTTGATGTCGAGCCATGCTGGTTGCCATTTCAGTCCCATGTTTGGGACTTTAGTTCTGCTCAGAGACTACAGGGAATGGACGATAGTGTTTGTGTAGAAAAAGGCATTGTAGATTTAGGAAAATGATGTGTAGCAGTTTTTTTTACACCACAACAGAACACTTTACATTCGTCAAGGCACTGATATTGAGTATGGCATTCTTGTCTGTCACCCGCTCTTTGTGTCTGTAATAAAAGCTGTCAGTTTCACCAAAGCCAAGGATGGACAGAAAGAGATGGAGTGTTTTGTCTGGAGGCTGTGTCAGCTGAAACTGTAAAAGAGACGAGTCCTCTCCTCTTCAGTTTCTCAGGTCAGCTAGCACACATTTGAGCTAAACTGCTAAAGGTGTAATCATTGCCAGGAACCCTTTCATCAGTTGTGGGCTCTTTTGAAAGTGTCATCATACGTCTCTTTTCTTCCTTTCTTTTTTAACTCTTCTGACCTGCTCTTAAAGACAGAATTGTATAGTTGCCCTATTGATGATGTGGCTTCAGATCCAACACAGATAATATAAAACTGTTTAGTTGTACATTTATCGACCATATTCAGAATTCTATTTTTAAACACTGCTGATTTCGTATGAGTTTGATCTTCTAGCTCAAGTTGCTTACCTCAAATGCTTTACTCACTGATCTAAGGATAGCAACAGATGTAGTTCTCATTGATATGAATGCCAATTCAAAAATCCTAGGGACACTTTTATTAGCAGGGAAGCTCTAAAAATCTGTTGTGCTTTGATCTGTTGTGCAAAGCAGAGTCTCCTGCTGGGTGATGTGTGTCATTAGCATATCAGACCGCTTCACACTAGCTTGCCAGGTATTATTAGGGAGGGCAAACACTGATATGTGAGCTTTTTGCCGTCTGTGTTTCAGAAATACACACATGGGCTTCTTCATTCTATCTGCAAGTAATATATTGGTGTTTATTTAATCTTCTTATAATTAAGGATGAATCTCTCCTTCCTTATTTGATTATATTTCTATCCAGGGCTGCAACTAAAACTTAAATTCATTATGTCTCTGTCAGTTATCGAGTCAATAAATGTATGAGGTTTTTTTTTTAAATAATTAACTTCTTCCCAGAGCCTTCTGTGGTGGCTTAAATGTCTTATTTTGTTGGATAAAAAAAAAGATTCCCCAAATATTCAGTTTTATAATTAATTATCCTCTCAAAAACCATTTTGATATTTTTGCTTTAAAATGTTGTAAATATTTTATTTGATACATTTATTTTTAAACTGGATTAAGATTGGTATAAAATATTTGACCACAAAAAACCCAAAGCCAACACTTGCAGGCTAAGGGTGGTCTGAATTTCAAAATTGTACAGATTTTAGATTTGCCTTGCTCTTTAGACCACGGAGGATTTGCACTTTGATCAAAATGAGCCCTTGGCTTGCTTGCTGTGTTGGAAGTCCATGGTGGAGAGAGCCAGGGAAATGTATTGGCGGGGCACGATGCCACTTTTCAGATAGCCTATAGGTCAACGACTTGATATGAATCAAAACATAGCAAGCAAATGGTATGCCATCTAGAATTCCCTAAAGTGCACCGTTTAAGCAACAGCTAAATCTGGCTTTTATGCAAGCAATACAGATGTATTTGTAATGTTTACTCTCATTGCTTTATTTACCTCGGAGGGCAGCATCAGCTTTATGTCTCTTGTTCCCGGTCTGTCTGATTCAGAGATAATGTGATTTCCAATGTTTGTCCTTGGGCTGCTCCTTTTCTAAATGAGACTTTCAGCCGCACTAACTGAGTTGCATGGCAGATACCTACTTCTACAGGCCATTTGTCAACTTAATTACTGGAACATGTGTGTGGGTATGTGTGCTCGCCAATTACTGAACAGTAACTCTTGGTTGTGTTGCTCTTAAACATATGGAAATGAACGAGAGTTTAATGAACAAATGGGGCATTTACAAATGCTAAGGCCATCAGTGTTTTACAAGCAGAGCAGTTTAAGAAGTTAGTGAGACGGATGCTCTTCAACTTATTTGGGTGCATGTGGACTCCAACCCCCCAATGTCTTTTCACCCTCAGGTCATGTGGTTGTCCATCCAGGTCACTGACTTTAAATGAGGCAGACACAAAGCCCCCATCGCTGTAGCAGCACCCCTCCCCAGACTGTAGAATACACACTGAACAAGTTAAACACAAAGAAGATGAATCAATACTCAATTAGGGAAACGGTCCATTAGTGGTGTTGGAGTGTATGTCTGTGAGTGATCTCTTGTGAGGGTGTGAGAGAATTGACAGGAAACTAACATTTGTCTTAAACACAAAGTATCCAGGTTAAACATTAGTCTGGTGTCTCGCATATCAATTCAATCTTCTGACGAGGTGTGCTGTTAGCTAAGTTGTACAACTTTAATCGATGCATGTAGACAGTATAAGTGATTTTGTGTCATGGCTTAAGCTTGGTATTTTCACTTCCTGTGATGTAGCATTTCTCTGAAGTGTTTATAAATGACTGCTGCATTTCCCTTGAGATCCAAAACCCAGGTTGCCGTCTGATTTAGTGCTGCCTCTTTTCACCCCGCTCAGTAAAAGAACCCATTTCTGCGTAACTCCTTCTTGCGTTATATCTGTGCTTTTCCCTCTGAAGAAGTGGGTGATAGTATTTTATCTTCCCACAAAGTAGCAGCTATAACTGTATAATATATATATATAAGCAGTTTAGAACCCTCCTTAGACCCTGGCTAGGTATTTATATTGATAATTGAGTTATGTGATCTATAAACAGAGCTAACATTACATTTCCCATGACATAAATACATTTGGGGGGAAATGGGTTGGAATATCATTTACTTGAACAGATGTGAAAAGATGAGAGAAGTGAGGCAGCACTGGCGATGGGTTGGAATCGTTCCCAGTGTGCTCAAGTTTATCACAGTGTGTAGACATTCATGCACTGCTGCTTTTTACTCAGAAGTTTAGAAATACCACATCCACACACCAAGACTGCTCAGATTCATTTGTTATCCAAAGGGATCAAGGTCTGTAGGTCAGTGTGGAGTGTGTGTAAACGTTTTGCAGTCAAAGTGAAAAGATGCAGATGTGCCTCTTAGCTCTTCCTGTCTGTTTCTGTCCCACATTCTCTGTCTCCACTGGGTCTTCTGCTGCAGCCAGACCTTCAGTGTTGTGAAAGTCTGTTTATAAAGTCAATCCTCCCGCTGTGACCCCGTAGTTCCCACGCTAACTGCTGCCTTCTCAGGCCCTTTTTCACTTTTTCGTTCACATGTACGCTCACACGTGCATGCACACACACTTTCACAAAGATGTAAAGATCAGATAGATGCTGCTGCTAAAGGCCTTTGCCTGGTTTAGATTTAGCTGATGAACGTTCTGTCTGGTGGTCTGTAACACATGTCTGCACCCATGTCCCTGCAATGGGCACTGTTAAAGCTTTCCAGCCTGATCCTGGCCCAGGGGAGTGAGATGGAGGAGTGGGAGTCGGGCTTTCACCGTCATCCTTCGTTTCATCTGCTGGTTGTTTTTGCTTGCCTGTGTATGCCACCCAGAAGCTAACTAGCCAGAAAAAAAGGTTGTTTGTTGGCTGGGTGTGAAATATTTCCATCATTATTTCCCCAAAACAAATCGTTACACGCAGCTTCAATAATAAACATGTTTCTTCATCTTGTGTGTGTGTTTTGGCACAACCGTTTGAGTTCATGGAAAGTTTTCACATGGCGAGTCAAAAACGCTGTTATCTCAAATGTATATGTTTCTCTAACTATAGATACATTTATTTCCTTGCCCAATGTAGTGTAACATTTATATATTTGTATGAATTCCCATTTTCACTTATACAAATATATACAACATGGATGAAGGAGTGAAAACATAGCAGACATCCCATTCAAAGGGTGCATTGTACAAGCTCTGGGTTGACACAGAAGGAGGCCATGTGTTGCATGCTTGCATGAAGCCTCAAGCCTTCCGCAGCCCCTGACAGGAAACACTCTGCTTGCAGGAGGGTGTTTCCATGGAAACCAAAGCAGGTGAGGGCATTAACAGGAAGAAGAGTACGCTCAGCTGGCAAAGACAGGGGTTGGGTGGGGGGTGGAGACTGAAGAATGAGGTCAGCGCACTTAAAAGCCTGTCACATTAAACACCCTAAATCTCCCAACGGCTCTACTACCAAAAACAACTCTTGACTTAAATATATTTTGAAAGCTTGTCTGTGAGAAATCCAAAGCCAAGGTTAAGGTGCTGACTTTTCATGATATTCCTGCGTCAGCGTGGGCAAACAGAAAAATGCACTGTGCGAGCCAGAGAGGTGCACTGCACAGTGCCGATAGCAAGGTAAGCGCTTTCTTTAGGCCTGCTTGCGGTAACCATAGAGACTTTCCACTCACAAATGATATGCATGTGTGTCTGATGTCTGTCAGTAGAAACGGCTTGCACTTCATTTTTGCAGACCACCATGACAGTGCTCTTTGTATGTGTGTTTTATGAGCTGGGGATTTATAGCTAATTAGACTTCCTGCTCCTGTCCTCCAGTGCAGCACCTGCAGAAATGGCAGACTGCTGTCAGCCTGCGGTGAGGCTTCTCTGTCTCCGCTGCATGTTTCAATAATGCAGGGACACGGTTTCTATCAGCTGTCAGTAAGCTAGCTTCATAGGCTTATACACCATTGTCTTGGAAGAAGAAAATGGCTAGGGACTCATGTCTCGGATCACAATTGCATCTTCCTTTTGTCAAACAATGGCGAATGTTGAATAACATATTCGATTGTGAGGGGTATATTTCTTATTGTATAATTTACTTTATCTGTGACTGCAAGATTAGCTTTTAGTCATACTTTTATTGCCAAAGTTGAGCTTCGCACCAGAAAAATCCCTGGCAGCCCCCAGCTATCCTTTTCTGATCCATCTTGGTCTGTGGTTGGTGTTTTGCTCTCAATTATAATGCAGTCAAAGCAGAATCCTGTGGTGCTCCTCATGTCCTGAGTGCATTTCAGAGGTCATCTCACAGAGATGTTGGAAGAGTGCTGCTTATCATTATGGACTTGCATAATTGGTAGCTTCAGCTCTTGTAATTAGTGGAACATGAGATTCTTAGAAATGTTTATATTTACTTGATGGGATTAAAACGCTTGGTGTGAATATTCTATACAATGTTATGTTGATGACTTTTTATTATTATACATGTAAGGTTATTTTTTAATATATGTTTCTTCTTGATATTCGTAAATATGTTTGTCATGGAGGTGCTACTGAACAGCATGTCCCCCTTTTTAATTGTGCATAACATTTTGGCAGATGTGTTTACTTCAAATGTCTTTTTTTTGTTTAGAATTTAAGGACACGTTTATTTTGATACAATTAACACATTTAATTAATTATATTCTAATCTTTCAGGTTCCCACGCTGACTGCAATTGAGGAGAGTCAACTATCAGCCCAACGTCTCTCATAAGGACTATATCAAAGACTTGGAAGCTTTTCTCTGACTCCAAAAACCAAACTAATCGGTCACCATGCCGATCCTCAAACAGCTGGTGTCTGGCACCTCCCAGACCAAGCGTCGCATGGACCTGACCCGGGAGATGATCAGTGCCCCGCTGGGAGACTTCCGCCACACCATGCATGTGGGCCGCAGTGGCGATGCGTTCGGAGACACCTCGTTCCTCAGCACCCGCTCAGGAGAACCCCCCCCTGAGAGCAGTTCCCTGCCCCGCTCCCCTCGGCCCAGCCTCCTGTCTCGCACCTTCAGGAGTAGCAAGCGCTCCCAATCTGTAAACAGGGTCGACCAGCAGAGGGATATCCTGGACACTCCTGGAGGGTCACCCACTTATGTGAAGAACGCCATGTCTCTGCCCTTTCTCAACGATGAGGACAGAGGGGACAGTTTGGTGGCAAAGAGTTTGTCCTCGAGTCCTATAAAGCATTACGTGGAGGGGGACGGGAGGGGCGGAGCTGCAGCTTCTCACTTTCTTGAGCTGGAAGAGAAAAGCTTCGGGGAGCTGACAGAGCTACCAGAGAGCCCCTACCACTACGGCGGTGGAATGAAGCACGCTGAGTCGGTGATGTCTTTCCATCTGGACCTGGGACCCTCCATGCTGGGGGACATCCTCGGGGTGATGGAGAAGGAGGATGACGATCTAGGCTACGAGGAAGGCAAGAGCAGCGAGGGCCGCGCCTCACCGCCTCTCAGCATCCACGGTGAGGAGGAAGATAGCGTGGTGGGAGAGAAAGATGGGGATGGGGAAGCAGGGGAGGAGATGGAGGAAGAGGAAATGAAGCACCAGGCCTCTCTGCAACCAGCCAGCTCTGTAGATCTAGGGCCAGAGCATGGAGGTCCCTACACCCCAGAGTACACCCCCGAAACTCGCCCCAAACACTTGCAGCATCTGGACAGCTGCTCCATGTCCAGCTCTGGCTCTGCGGCCCTGGATGAGAAACCAAACAGCCAGACGTACGCAGGCGATACAGACAGCGCCACCTTCAGTGCCCCGCCAGAGGAGGAGAGCAACTTCTCATCTTTCATGGAGGATGAGGACGATGAGATCCGCTTGTGAGACTGAAAAAAAAATAAGGACACGGCTCTGGAAGAGGTTTATGTGAAACTAGCAAGTCCTTTGACAGTGTGGATTTGCACTTGAACAGAAATAAGACACTTTCGTCTGAAGGGTAATGTGGGAATGGGACTGTGAAAAAGAGGGAGAACTATTACTTTGTAGGTCCGCAAGGAGAGAGTGACTGCTTCTTTTGAAAGAGCCCATCTGTCAGAGAGCGTTACCCTCCACTGTCAATCCGTCTCTACCTTTTGAACACTGAGGGAACTGACATGGAAGAACAGCCACTCTGAATATGGAACATTCCAGAAGTAAGCAGGGAGTGAAAGGAGTTGGAAAGAAACTTTTGGGGAAAACACTTTCCATAACTAAAGCTCAGCTCATGCCTTCTGTCTCTTCCCTCTCAGGTGCTTTTCAAATTTGGTTTGTCTCTCTTCTTCTTCTTCATGTTGTTGTGTTTTCTCTCACTGACTGTGGGACATCATGAGGCCTGAGCTGAACAGAGGGCCTCTGTCACCACAGGATTACTGCTGGTGATCTTGTCACAATAAAGGTGGCTGTGTTTGTCACTGGAGTGTGAAGCCCTGCCTTGAGCTCCTTTCATCTGAAAATATTATAGTAAAGTGCCATAGATCTGTCAAGAGCTTTTTTCCCTTATGTAACTCTGGGTCCTTGTGACACTGCTGTAAAGCTGAACCACAAAGCCCAGACCCCAAATGATCTTCTGTTTTTAATTCACAGGCTTAGCCTCTGTGTAATTAAAGAAAAGCAGGGTTATAAATGAATTTAGATACATTGGCCTGTATTAACTATAAAGAATTGTGTTACTACAGGAAGCCAAAGGTGTGAAGAGGGATTGTACACTTTGTTGTCCCTTTCCACTGAGCAGATTATATCCTGAAGACATCATAATTATGAATTTATAGTTTTCTGATAACTGACACAAATTAGCTTCCTCCTTCTGACTAATGTTTCCTTTCAAGTTGAAACTGAAAAGAGTTTGGTAACCACTTCCTTCCTTGTTTTCATGCGTCCATGCAGCTACAGTGGTTCAACTGAATTGTGTAAATGATCTTGATTAGTTCAGCGGCTGCCTTACTGTTTCCACTACTACTCATGGTGATGGATTTAAGGTTTGTTTAAAATCAGTGCATCAGGCACAATTTAACCAGACACTACTAGTATTTGGTGTTTGTTTTATCTTTGAAAAAAATGCTTTGTTATTTACGTTTATATGTGGATGAAAAGGAAAGACACAGCTAGCGATAGATGCAAGGGGATAAAAAAAAACTCTATTTTTATGCAAGTTGCATAGTCATTGCAGCTTGACTGTATCTCTTGCATCATTAAAAGCCACGGCCAGAAGTATCGAGGCTCAGTTGCACTGATTGATTTCACTGCCTTAACTGAAACTGACAGATGTGCCAAATCCCAATTTTCTAGCTAAAAATAATTTTACTTGTGAAGCCCACTTTTGGGAGAGCCTGTCAAATCTGTCTGTCTTTGCTTCTCTATGTGGGTAATCACTGTGGACATTTAAGTGGAAGGCAGAGCTCATAGATTGAAAAAATAAAGATGTGTTCCTGGTTGTGTCGAATCATGAAGGGGAGCGAGTAAAATAAATAATTTGTATAACTGGATATTTATATTTCCAATCACTCAAACACTACATAATATATTCAGGTCATTTCTAGGGTTAACAACCTTGTGCGAATGGGGCGTTGTCTGTGTAATGTGTATTATGCCTTCCTTTGTTTGATACCTGTTTCTTCTGTGTTGTCGAAAATAACCTATATTTTTCAATAAAATAAATCCTGAACGTCTTTCTTTTCCTGCCACTTCTTTTATAACCAATGTGTCTCAGTGAATCAGAACATAATACAGTTGAAGTGCTACTCATTCAGCAACGTTAACAAAGGAATTCCTTGACTGCCTTCGCCATTTCCTACCACAATTCGTTGATTCCCCCAGCAGAGGAAGGAAGGAAGCAATTGAAGCCTAGTTGGAAGTGTCTCTGAAGTATCGGCTATACAAGCTGAGAAGCTGTGATGACTCATGAGTAAATGTGTGTGTGTGTGTGAAATTAAGTTCAGAGCACATCTGACTGATACCTTCATGGAGCATGGCTACATCAAAGCAGACAATGGAAAGGTGAATTGAGAATGGAGAATATTTTTCATATACAGTGAGGATGGGTGATCCTTCTCTCCATGCTGATTGGAGGACGGAATATTCTGGCTGTCAGGTAAGATCCCACTTATCATCCCAGACTTAAAACTGTTCTGTCACTTTTGATTTTACTTTTCGTTTTTCACACGCTAGTAAAACCCCTCACGGTAAGGTCAAAGACCAAAGCGCTCTGTTTTGTTAACACTCGCTGCAGACAGTTCAATCTCTCACCCCTGCACCATCCCTCCACATTAAAACTGATTGCTGTGCAAACACAGCCTCATTCTTCTTTGGTGTCCTTTTTTTCAATTCAATCTTTCATCTCCACTTCAGGGGATCTTTAATCTCCTTCCACTTTCAGTTTTTCACAGTCACATTACACCATCGTCCAATCTGCCAGGAGCCTAGACAAAGACATTATTCTTACACTTGTGGTAAAAACAGGCCATTTATATTGATTGCTGTGTATTGATCCTACTTTTCTCTGTCTGAACGAAGTCATTATTCTTTTTAGAGTTTTTTTCCTGTGTCTTTGAGAGGGAAATACTTAATTCTAATAGTCACCACTTTTGTGTTGGTTTCGAAAACTCTTTTTTTTAATCACCCCTAACTGAATAATTCATCTTGTGCTGATGATCCAACATCCAGGCTGTTACTCACTTTGTCTAAATCTTGTTATCTACTGCCACCTAGTGGTTGTACGAGACTCACATCTGGTGATGGGTGTGTCACTGAAATGGCTGTTAGACTGGATTTGTAAATTAATCTTCCCTCTCTCATCTTCTATTATCTTGTACTCCAAAAGATCATTAGAAAAAAAGATTTTTGGAATTTTATTTGAAAAATGTTTCAGTGCTATGCCCACATTTCAGTGTCTACATAAAAACTCATCACTAAGACTGAAACATTTGATTATTTGTGGCAAGAGGCACGGTCTGAACACAACTGTTGACATTGCCCTCTACATTTAAACTTGATACCGGAGACAGCAGATTTGTTCAGGAGGCTCAGCTCCCCCCTCCCCCTATAGAAAGTCATTGTAACTGGAGTCTGCCTTGCAGCTGTTTCTCCCTCTCAAACACGCTGGATGTAGTTTCTCATGTGCTTCAGAGGCTGTCAAATGTCATTTCCCTTTGGTTTCCAAATCACATTTTCTAACTCGAGCCGCCAATGGGAGGCGCTCATTGCCTTTAGGTTTATTAGTCAGAATCCCCTGCCTGGACCCACAACCTTTTCCGCCAAATTCCATCAGCAGACTTGCAGCTCCTCCAGGAGGCCGACGGCATGCTGAAATCTGGAAAGTATTAAACAACCTGCTGGTATAGGGGACTGGGGAAGGGTAGGTGGTGGGGGGTGGATGAAGGAGGGAGAGAGGGGAAGTAAAAAGTGGGGGATGGGGGAGAAAAGGAACAGAATACAAAATTGTTCATACACCCACCGCCCTTTGCCTGGCTCTGTGCCCTTTCCTCTCCCTCCCTCCCTCCCTCCCACACACACACACACACACACACACACACACACACACACACACACACACACACACAAGCGTGTGAGCTTCCCCCCAAACAATCCAGACCACTCCCCAAGCAGTTCCAGCATTTTTCTTTAATGTTTGCAGCAGTATTTTGCTTTTCTCTTTTTTTTTTTAAAGGGTCATAAACAAACATGCGTTTCTGCTGTTGAGCTCTGCAATGAGAAGAAGAGGAGGGCAGTGTGTGTGTGAGTGTGAGGAGTTGCTTTGCTGACACAGAACTGGAGAGCGAGTGCCATGGTCCATAGCCCCAACTGTGTGTTTGTGGTTGGAAGTGAGATTGAAAAAAAACTAGATGGCGTCCAGACATCCTTTCCCATGCTTTGATACGCATATCTTTGACCAAATGTATGCACACATCTGGGAGGGCAAACTGTACCCCAGTGAGAAGACCCGCCCATAACAAGATGTATAGAATCCGAACTGTGCCAAGTTACCTTTTTAAGAATGGGAAACAATTTATCTTGCAGGGAGTAAGACCCGTCAGTGCCTTCATTTATGTTTTTATTTCAAATGATATTTAAGAGGAAAGAAGTTTGACATTGATGACCATCGTGTATCTTTGCTAGTTGCTCTGTAAAGACTTCTCTCCTTGGCTGTCTTTTTATTGATTAAATCTCAGCACTTATTGCCAGAGTAATTAATATTTGCCTTTTTTAAATGCTCTACATTTGCCTTAACTTAAGTCTGCCAAGTAACCAAACAAATGTTATCATTTGATTTTCCCTTTTGTTTCGTCAAAGACAGGCAGAGGTATTCCTCTAGCAGTGCAGGACGCAGCACTACGGTTATTGGTGTTAACAGGAGCAGCGAACATAAACATTCCAGTACCGAGTGTTGACCTCTTGACCTCTAAACCCTGGAACTGCAGGGCTGGCAGCAGGAGACCACACACACATGGTGGGAGGAGGAGCGGGAAGGATGCAAAACGTCTCCGGTGTCCTCTCCTTAAAGAGCTTCAGATGCCTGCGCTGAACTGTGAAAAATTAGCCTATCCTCTTAAAATTAGGGCAGTCTTCCCCACACAGAGATTGTTGCAGGTATGTCAGAATATGGGAATGGCTTACTCAGATGGAGAAGTTAATCTGAGGGAAACACAGCTCCTGTATCTCATATCCCTTAAGTTGTTGAGTGCTCTTTTTTTAATATAGAGATTGTGTCATAGCCTCTTTGGGCTGGACTTGTTTAAATATTTCTGTCCTGGAACCACAATTGCTAAATCTGCAGGCTGAAAGTTGTTTTGTTCATTTTGCTATGAACCAACAAACATCCTCTTTCCTTACAAAGTAATGATTTCAAAATGTACTCTGCAATTACAAAATCAACTTTCACTTTGATTCTGCATCGAGCACGTAGCACTAAAATCTGAACATGAAGGAGTCATTTTAACCATAAGCAGAGACAATGATTCATCCCTTCATTTTCCATTCTTCCCTTCTGTCTGTGCAGTGCTCTGCTAACCCTGTCTCACTCCGCTGAGAAGAAGAGCGGTTCCATCAGCCATGTGGATCCCCAGGAGGTCTGGCCTGGCCTGCACTCAGCCATGACCACATCGTATGGGGCTGGGGGCTCTGCTGCGCTCTACTCCCTGAAATCTGCCAGGGGCCGCTTCCCTTCCAAGGCATGTCCACGGCTGGCTGAAACTGAAGGGCGGTGAGCACTCTATATTCCCCCACACATGTTACACTTCTCCACACACCCATACCTATAATGCACTGTGAAACCAATACTTTCACACACATCGTTTTTATCCAATTGTTGATTAAATACAATTTCAAACATCAGACGGGGGGGGGGGGGGGTTACCGTGGTTACCGTGGTTGGTTATTGGCTAATGGTTACACAAGCCAAAAAATCGTTATGACATCATAAAGTGGCCAAAATCTGATCAGCTCATTTTCAGACAGGTTTTTATAAATGGATCAGGACAAAAAGTGAGTGAGTCTTTTTTCCTGAAACTTTCAGAATCTCTTTACACAGAGGGGACACATGATTATGTATAAAATACATGAAAAAGTGGATGTTGCGTGATAGGTGACCTTTAAAGGATTTCAAAATGTCACACAGTTTGTGTCCGTCCATCCCTGAAATGTACCAGTGAACCCAGGATTGAAAGAGGTTTAAGATGTTGATCACACAGTAGGGCTACATCCTTGCCAACATAGATTTGGCGCCGTCTCAACAGAGGCTGTATGTCCACACAATGCCCTCCTTGTTTAATAGCAGACATGGCATGCCAACTGTGAAGCAACATACTCTGAAGCTGACCAGGAAGTGAGGGATCAAAAAGGGTCAGTTCATATAGGCCCGCTTTAAACTTTGACCTTCCAGTCCTTCTACAACTTAATCCTCCGTCTATCCGTGACATAATGAGTGATACCAGTGCCACTCATTCACTGCAGAGGCAGAAAGAACTGAAGGACAACCTAACAGATTGATGCCTGATGATAAACAGGAAATACGTGGATCATTTTGTCTAACTTACTTTCTCTATTTAGCATCTCTTTTCTTCTGCAATCCAAAGTTATTTTTTAATATGTTTTAGCCTTGCATGTAGAAAGTACATAAACTAAACTAATTTCACATTGAAGTTATTTTACATAGTTAAAAAATACTTTAATTGAAAGTGTTAGTGGGCGGATATTAGATTGGGAGTTGAAAGCTACTTGCTCTTATACGCAAGTGACAAAGAGGACACCAAGTTATGCAACCCGATAGCAATGACATCACCTCAAAATACTTCTGACTTCTATATTAAGGGGTATTTAAACTGTTCCTCCTTCACTGACTTCATACTTGGTTGGGTGTGATGAGGGGCTGTGTTCAGGCCGCTGAGCATTCCTCTGTTAGTTTTATAAAACACAGTCTCCCCTGTTCACATGAGCTTAACCTCAGTGATTTCATAGTGCACCTGTTAATATCAGCTCTGGCAGAGCCAATCAGACGGACTTTCCATTACAGTCTATCACCTTCCAGTTTTCAACTTCATACGCAACCTCCACTGGTGGAAGCACTCCAGTAGTTTAAAGGCTCATTCAATTCCCTCAAATCTCGATAGCATCATAAATCAGGGTGTGTGTGTGAAGATAGAAAACAACACTAGGGTAAGGAATCCCAGCGCTGTGGAGAGATGACTTTAAAACACAGTGTACTGGGTGTTGGTCCTCCGCTTAACAACTCCGTCATTCAGTTAATGCTCCCCTCCCTCTGGCCATGGTTCCCTCTGGACTGAGCTGGAGAGGAGAGGGGGGAAAGTCCGGCCGATGCTGGCGCTCTTCGTCGTCCTGCTGGCCAGGCTCTGTCTCTCCTCCTCCTCCCTCTTTTGTAATCACAGCCAGCAGACCATAAACAGATGTATTGTGTGTGCATGTCTGTTGGCTTGGGTTGAGTTGTGTTTATTTTATTATCTGTGATTATTCAAAGATTGAATTAGGCTGGGTTTACATTTCGCTTCAGTGAAACAATCAAGCAATGATGTACTGAGACAAGAGTGAGAGTGATTTATAAAAAAGTGAGTTCTGAAAGAAAATTCAGAATGGACATTGTACACAAGCTGCAATAGTAGGCCAAATATTAGCATTTTACATGTTGCTGCTCAATTCTGAATAACAGAAGTAGAAGATAGGAGTGTTCAGCACTGGTGATCTTTTAAAGAGTCGCTGTCCTGCAGGCATGTGTGCTTTCATTCTAAATGTTCGATCAAATACTTGATTATAACCAGTTATCTCTTAAACAACCTTAAAATTCTCGTATCTGTCATGAGACATTTTTCTTTCTGCGTGGATTCAGGCTTGAAATCGAAATCTATCTGCAGTGTTTATTTTGAATAGAAAACGCTCAAAGTGATGCTTTGCATGTGATATCTAGGCGTGTCTGGTTCTGAGTTCGGAAGCATTTCCTGGATCAGACAATTGCCTTTTGGCAGTGTACCTAGCAAGGTAAAGCCTGGTTAAAGCCCCCTCCACCCTTTCCATCTGTAGCTGTTTACTTTGAGTGACAGCTCACTGTGATGCTGAAAGAGTCATAGAAAGTTGTAGCAGATTCATTTCAAGCAAAGCACTGCCTCATTCACACCACAATCTCCTGAAAAACGTCATGTTGACAGCGAAAACCTCAAGCTTTATGGGAGGGGGGCGTGAATGTGTGTGAGTGTAGAGGAATGCAAGAGTGCTTACGTGGATATTTGACTGACTTGGTGAGCAAGAGTGAGGTCGGACAAAATATGAATCAGAGCTGGGTGGAACAAATAGAGAGGGAATGGATAAGTAATCATGCAAATCAGGATTTGTTTTTCTTCTCAATTCTCCCGGTGCATGCTCCAGCTGTGCTGCTGCTTTGGGCCGGTCAGGAAGTGTTGGAAGGGGGGTGTGTGGGGTGGAGGCAGGGTGAGGTCACCGTGCTGATGGCCCCTGGGATGGGAGGAGAGAGGAGACACACTCAACCCACTGTCCCTGCTCAATCTATTCATTCTTATTCTTATTGTGAACTGAGCCCTTCATCAGCAACATATGGTATACCCCAGCACTGCATCTGGAAAACAGCACAGTGCTGCCATTTTGAACACTATCAAACACTGACCCCCTCTTTCACATGTGTGCCCATACACACACAGACGTGCACAGTGAGAGCGAGTTACCCACAGAGCTGTAGGCATGTTTAGAGACCACTGTGTGAGTGCCGGCCACCGCGTGTTTGGAATGCCTTGGGTGTGACCAGGGTGGCCTGCAATCTGTGTGTGACGTGTGAGAGTGTGTGTGAGTGGGTGTGTTATGGTTGCTCCAGCTGCCTGTCGTCTGCAGCCTGTCCCTCCGTTCTTACTAAAGAAATATAGCCAGCCAGACAGTGACTCAAGCACACACACACACACACACACACACACACACACACACACACACACACACACACACTGAGGAAAGGCTACTCAATGGAAAGTACTGCTGATAGAATTTGGAATTTCCTGGTCACCAGCAAGTTTCATTGGGAATAAGGCGCTGGTCATTTGTCAGGGCTTGACTGTGGCACCGAGAATAATTTCTAAGTGGGTGAACCACAGAAAGTCAAATTCAATAACGAAACCGAAAGAGTTGGCATCAAGCCATCCTATCTCAGTCACACAGATCCTTGGATACGATGGTGAGAGGTGAACAGGTTTTACCGTAACCATAGAATTTCCAGTTCTCTGTAAAGTTTCCAGTTATCCATAGTGCAACAATGGCACTGTAGTTAAGTCTGGTGATTCTCAGGACTTGGCCAGCGCCCTGCTCCCTCCTCCCACAACCACGTGTGTAGTTCTTACTGACTGGAGATCTACAAACCCAACCATGACCTCAGAGAATTAAATATTCTCCACGGAAAACCCCCACATCCCCAAAGTGGCATTTTAGGTTGTCAGCTGTATTGTGATTGAGTGTGTCGTTTCTGTGTGTGTAAAAGAGAGAAACAAGGAGAGGGCTTACTTTTGTGGCTTCACTGGTTTCCATGAGCATGCATTTTCAACTTATGCCTGCGTTTGTTTGTTTAGTCAACACGTGTTTCTACTTGTACTAGTATTTATACTAAACATTAGTTATTAAGCCCAAAATAGTGGCTTTAGATCCTGCAGTGGTGTAGATTTGAACCATTATGTATCCGAATTGTATTCCCATTGTAAACAGAGCCCAGGTAATTGTTTTGAACGGGAATTTTCTAATGGAAAATATAAAAACAACTGCTGTTTTCAATTAAGTCTTTCCATCCCATCCCCCACAACTCTGAAAAAGTGGAGAGTTCAATCCAAGCTGCCATGCTATATTTTCTTCTCTGAGTTCACCACTGGCCCACACCATATGGCCAGCAACAGGATGTAATGTACATTCCTTAGGTTGGTCTTGGATAACAACTTTTGTATTTTTAAAAGTATTTTTTCTCCAAACATTTAGTTTTACCAAGAGAAAAATACAATGAAATGCTACAAAAAACTCAAAAATGTTAAGAAATGTATATATATATTGTGTCTGTTTCCGTCTGCTTGTTGTTTTTGACCACACCCAACTTTTCTTTTGTCACGAAAGAGTGAAATTCATTACATAAAGAAACTTAGCGGAACACATGTTTTGAAACACTCACATGGGTGGGGGAACAGGCTAAGGTCTCATCTGGAATGCATAAAGCATAACAATACATCCCAACGTCTTTCATCGCTCTGGATAAAGAGTGAGGTTAGGCTGGGATATGAGTGGGTGGGATCCGCTATGTCTTAAGTCCTGCTGGAGTAGTATAGTCTGTGTAGATCAAGCTGTTCTTCCTGTGCCCTCCTTCATACATGTGACAAATGTGCACGTTTAGGGAGGACACTTTTTCATTTGTCTTGTTTCAAGTGTTAATCGGCAAGATCTGTTTTATGAAGACTTTGGAAACATTGTTCATGATTGAAAAATGTTTCATTAAAGAAACTCATGTATTATTCCTGGAATTTCACTTTTATGAGATATCAGTTTCTGTGGCAACATACTTTCCTTACTGTGCTCAGAGATGGTTAATCACTGTTTGCAATAACCAACTGTTTTCTATTTGTTCAAATCCAATTATTTGTTCTGGACCATTTCTGACTGTTCCTACATTTGTTCTTAGAAAAAATGCCTGACATACTTAGCTTGTAAAAGCCTTTAATAACCTATAAGTATGACATTACATTACAAAAAAATCCAATAGTTCCTTAAACATCTAACTGAAAAACTAAATTGTCAACCTGCTGTTTCTTCTACAGGAATGTCACAACACACCAAAGGTAGAAAGTGCCACTCCAGTGCCGTTACAGTCATTGCCTTCCTGCAATGTAGGTGCAGAGACATGAAGAGTGCAGATTCTGAAAACCTGGAGACATTGAGAATCCACACATAACAAAGAGTCTCTGCTACATGCCAGGCTTTATCGCTGTTCATTTTTATCACCCCACTTCCCAATGGCAACAAAGTTTGACCAGTCATCTTGTTCATAACACACTGCCAGGAAATCAAAACACCATGGGTATTATGGATTCCACTATCAAGTTTAGTTTCATGTGTCAGCAGGTGACTCATAGATCGAGGTAGAGATAAAACATAAGCTTGTTCAGCTGCATGCTTTACGACTGTCTTATCATGTTTATTCCTTTGACTCTTTTCCTTTTTACGATACAACCGCTAGCATTTTTATATCTGTCCTGCAGCTAATACTCTTTCCAACTCACCACTCCGCTGATTTATACAGACTTTAAAATAGTAGGTGTAAAACCTCCTAATGACCCCAGTGTATCAGAGCTGCACTCACCCGTTTTAATCCTCTTACCTCAGAGAGCAAATGAGATCATTGCTAGGTGTTTACATTGGCCTATCGTGACCTTTGACATTAGAAGCAGCTCTGAATATTAGTTATACAACGCTACAACAAATACATGCTTTAGACAATGCACTTAATTGTCAGATTCAGCTTCTTATTCTCCATGTATACACTATTTACACAAGTTTCAAAGTGCTGGCAACACTTTAGGAAAGAGAATTATTGCTGGCACACACCTTTCTCTACATACAGTTGGAATTGGAAGCCTGCAGAGTAAGGGCTGCACTGTTAGCTGTCAAAGGAGCACAGATACACTGCTTGGAAAAGATAGCAGAGCAGCAGGAATGAACGAACCACTGATAGCAAGAGGACAAGAACTACTTTCTTCTCTGGCAGTTGAAGGGGATTTTAGCTGCAGATCACCAAATGAATCATATGACCAGGAGTGTTAATTCAAAGACATTTGATTGGAATTACAATTAACTATCAGTGAAGTGTGTCTGATGCAGCTGAGATATTCATCTGTGGATAACAGAGCAAGGAGAACTGTGTAAAAAGGCGATTCAAATTGAATTATTTCATAGCGTTTATAGCTTCATTCCAAACCCCTGAGGCCTATATCGCTGCAATTCGAAACAACAGTCTGTATGCTGGTTTTGCCTGTTGGGATATGTGTGCTGATGACATCGACTCCAACAGGAAGCCAGGGGCTAATGATTAGCACATGTTTAAGATCACTAGGGTGCCACAATCTGGAGATCGTCATGCCGTATGTCTCGGATTTATTTGGTTGTTGTTCCTTCACTAGGAGGGACAAGCACATTTCTGAAGTGAAAGAAACAAAGTCCTCACCCCTCTAAAACATCTTGGCCTATTTAATCTGATTTAGTTTTCAACCAATGGAGATCTTCAGCTCAGTCACGGTCCATTCTGGAGCTTCAGAGTTTTAAATGGGAGAGGTGAGACGGGGCATGCAAGGCACAGATACTCCGAATGTGATCCTGCTTCACACTTGCACACAGACCGGTCTATTATGTTGCTTTCACACCCAGCACAGATTTCTGATAGTACAGCCTCTCATAGATAAGCTGCAGACATTGCATAGTATAGTCTGCGGCCTGGTCTGATCCCAGTGGAAGAATCAGTGAGCTTGTCTTTTTTCTGAGGGCAATTTTTGTTCATGTTTATGGACTGTGTAAACATGCAATCTAGTATCAGTGTCACTGTGTGTGAACAGTTTGACATGGCCTTGCTAAGTGTGCAATCTTTTAACGCAGGTCTGTGTCTGGAGGGCGCCTCTCCTGCGTGGTCTGTGGGATGTTATCTGATAGTCACTAAGTGGTGAAACACAAACACCAAGAGCGACAGAGGGGGACGGTTCAGCCCTGAGGAACAGGCACAAGGAAAAAGACCTACACATCCTGGAGAGTCAAATGCATCAAGAGGAATGTCCTTGTCTATGGTTGCAAAGGGAACTTAGTGATGTGTTTGATACTGTATTTCGATTTCGGCAGTTGTAAGCTGCAACAAATACATTATGTTCTGTAAACAGCTGTACATTCCAACGTTTTCCAGCTGTGATGATTCAGAGATGTCCAGTGAGATATTTTACGGAGAGGCGTTTTCAGCTATTCCTGATGACATTTGACCAGACTGACCTCAGAGCTTTAGTGGTTCCTCTTGTTTTGGAAGTGGCTTCCAAAGGTGAAGGAGCACTGAGGTGTTTCACCATTCCTTCATATTCCCACAAGTAAAATTGACTGTCTAGCTGTCCCACTAAGACGTCCTCCAAGCAGCCAAAACAGGGTTGTGTCCAAACCTAATCCTTAATTGTCTCACTCTTCCCTCCGCCCTGTGTTTGCTATTGGAGCTGGAGAAGTCTAAAAGCGTAATTTGGCCCCTCCTGCAGCCCGGGCTATATACCAGGGCTGGGCTAAAAGTGAGGCGGACTCAGTCTCTCACAAAACAGCGGATGATTCCTGTAACCTCGACTGTAATACAAGTCTTGACTTGACTTTTGATATGAGCACTTGAGGGGCTGGGCTGCTGTGGTTTTGAATAAACAAACGTACACCTGAGATTATTTCCAGTGATGGCAAAAAGAAAACGAAAGTTAATACTCACCTTGAATCGCGGCCCTCAACACAGAAATCCAATCCAGAAGTTTTTATAGATTCACATATAAGGAAACAGCCATATCAAGCCACCAACAAAATAACATATTATCATTGTAAGAATAGAGGATTATGTTCAAACTAGAGTCAACAACATTGTGGATCCCTTCTCTCCTTGGGGTTGTTGTACTTTAAGTAAAAAAAGATTTTCTTCTAATATACACAACCCAATGTTTCATAGCATTTCGATTTGTATTTTTACTCAACAACAGTTAAATCACTATGTGGTTTTGTTTTGGGGCAGCTGTTTTGCTTGAGGTTCTTCTTAAAAGCAGTGCAGCTCTTCCTCACTAACGTGATGCCTTTTTGGGAAATTTAAAATACTCAGGTTTAAAATGACACACTTTTTACTTTCTAAATAGTTACCTTTCAAATATAGCTCACATGATGAATCCCTGAATGAAACGGGGTGTGTTGGTTTTAAGTTTCAACTGCAGCTTCGCCACAATGGCCGTAACTATAGTAACTGGTGGTGAGCTGCTTCTGCCTGTTTGCTTTGTAATCCCACACTTTCAAAAGAAGAACAGGGGGACGGGTCAATGGTTTTGGATGGCTTCCAGTACTTTCAGTGAGAAAGATCATAACTCCTCAGAGTTATGGTTGATCCATCACTAAGGCACCAAGAAATCAGTCAAAGAGATTGGCATATGCAGAGTAAAGAAAAAACATATTTTGATATTCTGACAGAAACTGGGAAACGGTTTTCACGGTGAAATAATTACCACAACACTTCAAACAATAGCCGTATGGAGGATTCATTTAATTGGGAATATGTGCACGTCTTTTAATAAAACAATATTTAATATCCTACTGCTTCATAATAGTATGATCCCACAGCTTGTTGTATCAAATATCTGCAGCACAGAAAGGGTGGGGCACGTTGTTGCTCACTGCAGTGAAGCGTCATTAACAGAGGAATGTATCACAGATGCTGTATTATGAGAACTCGTATCAAAAACAAAGAGTAGCTTTAACATGTTAAGGCCCACTTTGTGTGTAACAATGCAGAAACAGTGTGGAAATCCTCTGAATAGAGACGAGTGATGGACAATTATAGTCTCCGCTCACACCTGCTCCAGCTGGGCAGCCAGGTTTGACTCCTCACCCTGCTGCTGGTGCTGGAGCTGCCTTCCACCTGACCACTGCACCAATTACATCTTCATAACAGAATCCCCTCCAGCTGAGTGGTCGGCAGATAGTCAAATATCTCTCTCTCTCTGCCCCCTTCACCTCTGCCAGGGCTCACATCACTGCCTCACCCAGCATCCCACAGAGAGACTGAGCAGCAGCCTACAGTTCCTCCCCTCGAGTGTTTACTAACACAAACCACAGGAATCCACCTGATGTGCCAAAAAAAAAGAGAGAAGGGAGAGAGCGGCACGGGCTGTGCTCTCCGACTGCAGCAGCTGATTACAATCACGTTTGGAATGGGCTGCTTTCAAAACAGAAATGTGTGTCACTCTTGTCATTTTCATTCTGGTTCGGCTAACATCTTTGTGACTTGTAAGGAAATGGCGTGAGACCACAGTGTAATGATGGATGCTGAACCACGTCGGGCTGTGGCCAGCTCATCTCTGTCACTCATCTTTGAATCATGTGCGCGTGGAGATCCAAGCAGTTCCATCCATTTAGCATGACCGAAACATTGAACCGTGTAAGCTCCCCCTGGCACTGGACAGACTCTCCCTTCTCTCTGCAGGCGCAGGAGTAAACAGGAGGCCTGCTTCACACACAGAGGCATTCTGGGCATACCGCAGGGCCTCCAGAGAGCTGGTCTGTTCACACACACACACACACACACACACACACACACACACACACACACACACACACACACACACACACACACACATACACACACACATACACACACACACACACACACACACACATACATACATACATACATACACACACACACACACACACACACACACACACACACACACACACACCATCTGGACAGTACACTGTTGGACATGTGGTTTACGAAGATCATGTGCACTGTTGGAGTTCAGCCAGTCTGGGTGGGGGGGGGGGGGGGTCAGAGGGCTGTCCAGCCACCTCCAACCATCTGGAACAAGGTCATCAGGAGTCATCCTAACTGTGCTGGTAGTTATTTAGGTCGCCAACATCGTGTGTCCGGTAAAGAAAAGAAAAGAAAATTAATAGAGATGTATCAGGCAGGATAAGGCCTTACATAGAGAAACATCACATCTATACAATCAAAAATAATACTAATAGAATTAACACGTGAATCATAAAACACAACATGCCATCATTGTGTTTTACTTATGTCATATTGGTGTTTTATTACTAGGAGTGAAATAATGTATGCTTTAGGGCTTACATGCAGAGGGAGTCTCACTTACATTTTTCAGGGCTTTGCACTATAATAGCATAGGATTCTCCAAACAATCCTGTGGATTTAAGGGCAATCCAAGGGATAGGCTACTACGGAAAGGGGAAAAAAGGACGGGCCTCTGGTGACGTGCAGGGCCTGCAGGGCGGTGTTTCTCAGGCGGAGAAAGAGACTGACTGGGGTGTGTGAGCCACATCTGGAATAGTAGCTACAGAGAAAGAAGTCGAGAGACGCAGAACCTCGCTGAGACTTTCCCCAACTCTTCACTTCAGCACTCCCTTTTCCACGGAAACAAGCTTCTTGCTTTGCCTAGCCACTTGTAAGTTGGAGTAATGTGCCGGAGTTCCTTTTGTTTTAACTTTTTTCATTGACTTTTTATTTTTTACCATTTAACAAGACGTCACCCCTGGACTTTAAATCGACTTTGGATTTACTTACACAGCACGAAAATGCAATATATGTCTCATATGTTGCGGCTTTACCCGACTAACTCTTTTGTTATTCACCATTTTTTAAAGTTAGATAGCCTACTTACACCTAACGTTGAGGCGCACGCATGGCGCCACTACGCTGGAATGTTTCTCCTGCAGATGGGTTGCGTTTGTTTTCCAGCAGCATGCATTGATTAGTCGTGAATCAACCCTTTCTCACTCATATAGACCTTTCTTCATACAGTTCCAAAGTGGAGGTCTTTAACTTAGTTTGCAAACGCGCAGTCCTTAACAAAATGACTTTTAATTAAACCATTTGGAACTCTAAAATGGATAAAAAGTTCAACATCTTGTTATCAACTTGAGAATCGATGTAGTTGCATTACTTCAGCCTCACTTTAAACTCAGCATTGACTGTTTTATTGCCATCAGGAAGGAATTAAAGTTCTCCCCTTCTGTTCTTTCTACGTTTGAGTGTAAGGTGATACTTTCACATTGAGGTAAACATTGCGGTTAGTGCAGAAGCGAGGGAACAGCGCCACCTGACGTCGAGATGAGTTTGACCTGCACGCCTTTTTTTTGGAGGGATTGTAAACCCATGTGGATTGATTTATTTTCTGTACTATATCCCTCTAGATCTACTTGAATCATGCTGCTCATCCTGCTCGGAGTGCTTGTTATGCACCTCATCATTCTCATTCTTCTCATCGTGTCGACGGCAGCAAGTGTAAGTATTCCTGTTTATCAAATAATTTTAAATTGTGAAAAAAAAACAAGCACAGGCTCATGATGTGAGTAAGTTAGACAACTATTTCAATGTAATGATCATTTCTGGTCCCGTTTATAATAGTTCTAGGCTGTGCTGTGGATGCTGCAGTGTGTTCAAATGTCTCTGTGTTGTTGTGTTTACCAGACCTGGTCTGTAGGTGGGGATAGAACCACAGATCTGTGGTACACCTGCACAAACTCTAATGGAGGCTACCACTGCAAGCCAGCCATCAGTGAAGGTTTGTCAGCTTTCTGGAAAAAACAAACTACATTTTGTATTGTGCCTTCATTGCAGAATTGAATGTGTTTCTAAACCCATGCTCTTCATCTGTTTCCAGACTGGCTCCAGGCAGTGCAAGCCCTCATGATCCTGTCCCTGCTATTCTGCTTCTTCTCCCTCATTGCGTTCCTGTTTCAGCTGTTCAAATTGGTCAAGGGCGGACGCTTCTTCTTCACCGCCATCTTCCAGATCTTGGCAAGTGAGTATGACTTCATCACTGAAGGGTCACACCCTGAGCAGATGCTGGTGGAGTCATGAGATCATCAGCTTTCAGATCCTCCTCACCTCTTTCTTCATTTGTCCTAGGTGTGTTCGTGATGTGTGCGGCGATCATCTACACCGTGATGAGCCCAGATGATGGATCCGTAAAATTTGGCTACGCCTATGTGCTGGCCTGGGTGTCTTTCCCTCTCACTCTCATCAGCGGTCTCATTTATATCGTCCTGAGGAAGAAAGAATGAGGAGAGCAGAGGAGAAATAAGGAGGGGTTGTTAGGATACCCCTTACAAGAAAAACATCGCACTGTGCCTACTGCCCACAGACCATAGACTGACATCCAACCATTACAACAAAAGTGGATGTGTCACTAATCATTTCAAACAAAAAATCTAGACAACACGGCTGGGGATCTATTTTTTGCTGTATTTCAGTATCCACTACATTCCCTTCACATGTTGAAAAGTATCTGTTTTCATCGTGAATCTTACCACAAGCTGAGTGTCACTACACGTGTTTCCCGCGGTGACAGATTATCTTTAAAACGTGTTTGTAAATGTGTTGGAGACATATTGACTTTTGTTGCATCCTGGCACCTGACTTCCACAAATCCATCATGTGTGATAACAAAGATGAGTAATCCTGCCTTCAGTACAAATATGTACATAGTGTCTGTGGTTTTTAGACATATTTATAACATTTTTACATACATTTTGTACATAGTGTTGTCAAGTTAACATTGTCATGCTCATTTATGTGATAGAGTTTTTTTATCTCTCACAAATCATGCAGCTGTGCCAAAGAGATGTCGCTTAAACCGCCAGAGTATCAAGCTTTTCAAATGTTTTGTCTTTGAGTGTCAAATGCTTTGAACCACGTGCCTTACTTAGAATATCTGTTCTTGAAGGAAATGAGAAACTCCTCATAAATAAATAAAAATAACACTAAGAAGTAAACTTATGAAGTTTTTCTGAATTATCATTTTACTTGATATACCAAATATAAAAATGTTTTGGATTTTTGTTATGTAGTTTTAAAAAATGGTGCTTTTGTATCTACTATTCTTGAAATGTATAGCCTACCTTGTGTTGAAAGTGTGTCCTGTGCTGTGATTAATTTGCTTTGTACAAACAAACAGTTTGCATTTTTGTCAGTATTCTTCTTAATAAACCCTTTTGAAATTAATGATTTGTGCTGTTCTATATGGAGTTTGCAAAAGTTGGATAAATTAGCTGTGCGAATACTTTTGGGGCTCACAAAACGCAATCACATTTGACCCTTATATGTCTTGTTAATTGACTGTTTGTATACTATCTGATTAAATAACTCTATGTATGGGTAATGGCAAATTACAAAAGTGTTTAAGACTGACGTTCAGTCACACAGCTCCTTGCAGTAGCTTCATTTTAACACTTGGAGCTTTGACACACAAAACACTCCCAGCCCAGGACATTAACCCCAGGGGAACTCGGATGCTGGTAAATATCACCACATAGACACACATTTATATATTATAAATATATTGAGTTGAAATAGACAATCAATTCTTAGTGAGGGACATCAATGCTTTTGCAAAGTTAAAAACGTGTTTGTTGAACACAGTTATTCGTAATAAAAATGATTGCTCAGTAAAACTGCTGATCAAATAGCTTTTTTATGTTCAGACTATAAACAGACAAACTTTGAAAATACAAATAGCACCATCTGGCTGCAGTTTGAGGACATGGTTAACACTTGCTGGTAACTTGGCACATTATTTCAGCAAAACAACATAAATCAAAGAATACAGTTAAATGTTACTCAAGAAAAATGCCGCAACAGCATCTTTGTGAGGAAAAGTTGTTAAACATCAGACCTTTTTTAGATCATTGGCTGCTACCCCGTAAAGCTTATCATAAAAAACACAGATCTGCTTTCATGCCTGACAAGTTTCCCTGACAGATTATCCCCTCTCTTTCACATTTATAAAATGTTTAACCACCAATACAAAATCTATTACTCAGGTTATACCTACACTGCAGACACAACACAGGCTTCTTCTGTTCTGTATCGCCAGCACAATGATTCCATATTAGCAAAACTATCTGTATTATATGTTGTTGTAAAATAATTGGAGACCGTTTCAGGGATCAACATTAAATGTCATAATAGGATTAATTCATGTATAGGCTACTGGTAAAGTGTTATATATTTTACTAAATAAAAAGTAATGCCATTGCATAATTACTAATGCTGCAGCTGAACTTTTGAACTTCTTTATAAGATATTATTATATATTATGAGTTGCTATTTGATGTGTATTTATCATCAGGAACAAGGCAAAGGAAATAATTATTCAATAAAGCTGTAAAATTATGAATGCAGCAAATATTTCCCTTTAGTTGAAGTATAAAGAGACATACACTTTCACAATTAAACAGTCCAGTACTTGAGTAAATATCCTTGGTTATATTCTAATTTTCTTTTTTTGTTCTACAGGTACATGGAATAATCCGTATCCCACAAATTAGTGTTGACACTCATTGCAAATATGACAAGCACTTTGCTTATAATTCCACTAGGTGGTGACTGCAACACACCTTTCTTGTAATTCATTTTCACAAAAGATGTTTTTTAAAGTTTTTTGTAATTTTGAAAGGAATAATTAAAACTCTGTTGAAGTCATGTAGCATTTTATATATATATATCTGTTCTCACTAAAGAAGATACATTTACAGCTCTGTTTGTGGAACAATACTGGAGTAACATGACACTAATCTTCTCTCATGCTCCCTCTCAGAAGTTGTCACCACACTGGATTATTGAAACAGGATTCTGCTCTTTGATCAAAACCAGTTTATATATGTCTTACTTAACATCAGAAGTAAAGTTTATGGGTGCCAGCTCTCAAATGTACAAAAATAGTGTTGTTTGCCAAGGGGATAAAATATTTAGGTGAACTTTTAAATGTGTAAATGTGTTGTACTGAAATGTAGATGTTCCTAAAGTTTCATGTAAGAATCATGTTACTGCTATATGACAAGAATCCAAACATCTCAGACTGCAGTGATGTTCACAGAAAACACCAGCAGCCATGAAATACAAACACCAACCTTTTCTTCAGACCCCAAGGTGCAATTACCATTAGTTTGAATACTACCCAAAGCCATCTGTGCACACACATATATGAACGCCTGCTGTGTGATTTTCAGGCAAGCAAAATTCCCTAGGAACACATACACACCTACAAACATGTGTTAAATCCTACTGTATCAATTATATACCTTTAGTATGCCTGTTGAACATGCAGAAGGTGGATTACATTCACATTCACAGGTTTGTTGGTTCATCAGTTGTGACACAAAAGAGAGGCCAGTTAATGCTGCTCTGGTTAAAGTCCCTGGGCATACTGATAACATATTGAAGATGTCAAGAAAACTCCTGAGGCCTATAATGGCCTCACAGCTCTTTTTCAACCCCAAGGGTTATTTATCACTGGGAGGGTCATCAGGGGGCACTTAGTATTTACTGCAGGACATGCAGGATGGGGGAGAGGGGATTCAGAGGAAGCCACCCTCATCACCACTGGGCCCTTACCTTCGTAGCTGTTTAGATACATCAACACTGTTTAACTACCTGATACAGACCAGGATATTTCACTGACATGTCTGACTCTCTCAAGTGTTAAACTGTTGCAGAACAACAGCCGAGGACATTTACATGTTTGCAGCCGAGTGTTTTCTTGGTATCCCAGGAACGCATCAGGATCATTTCCATAAGTCCACGGATGGAAATGTCTCTGGTGGGGCAGTAATGGTCGTGAAGCAGCACATACAATAGGACTGCGGCCAGCTGATGGGTGCCTGAATGGGACATGTGAGTACGTCAGAGGAAGCTGTAGCCCTCCTCTCTTCTTTCTCTTTAGATTTGTTGCCTTTTTCTTCCAGGCTCTCTGTCTCCAAGAACAAACCCCGGAGCCTTCAGATGTAGCTAAATGATAGAGAAAATGGGCAAGCCCAGTTTATTCAAAGCTGATTTCATCACGCCCATAAATCTCTGAGAAATCAAAGCCCATCTTATTCCCGCCCCTCTCCTCTCCCATTGTCTTGCTAATACACATTAGAGTGCGGCTGGCTGCCCACTTTGACGGTGGCCCGGACATGATCTGGGCAAAGTTGCACATTTGGAACCTGGAGTCACCTTTGACCCATGACCCCTGCCGTTAAATCTTGCCACTAGCATCCGCCTAAGCCCCCCGCCATGTAGAGGAATCCCCCTGTCCCATTTCCTGCCTGAAACTGCCTAAAACTCACAGGGAGACTTGAAGATATAGGAGGGAGATGACAAGGGCGTGAGAAACAAGAATTCTGTTTTTTCTTCGTTTGACTTAAACACGTGCACATATGCATACGCAAAGAAAAAACAACATCTTCACTGCTATTCATTTGCACATTCAGGCTATATCCATAAAAATAGCATGGAGGGATTTGGGAAGCAGCGCTAACTTGTTGTACACCTCACACACATACTTCAGACACACTGAAAAGCTGTGTAGCCACTAACCAGCAACAAAGACCTTCTAATCTAACACTGGTGGAAAACAAGGGTTACTATACTGGTGTGACGAGGCTACTGAGGCATACGTTTCTCCTTTAATTATACAACAGTGAGTTGGAGAGTGTCTTGCCCCTCTCTGGTGTTTCAGGCCTGAGCAGGGCTCCTCCAAATGAGAGAGCAGTGTGACAGTGCTGAGATGCATCACGGTGGGGAAACATGGAGCAGCGCGGTTGCGCGGCTGCTGATCCATTTATGGGCTTCAAATACATTTCCCACATTTAAGCTGGAGATGAAAATATGCAGATAATTTGAGAGAGCTTGTGAGAGCTTGCACATCCAGGCACGTGAGGATGATTACACACAGAGTGGCACACAAATGGTTTGAAAACATGATATAGTTGAGAGCAAAAGGGATTATCTTCTCTTAACGCATAACTGAAAAGGTGATCACCCCGAAATGAAAATATTAAATGTATTTGTCTATGAAAGTGTTTCTTCGCTAAGACATCATTCTCTTATTTAGTGCCAGGAAACTGCTTTTGGAGTCAGAGGCTGACGGTACTGAAAAACTCCCTTTGTATAGTACTCTAAGGAATTAGTTTCTCCGTGTAATTGACTAAAACTTCTGCATATGAATAATTCCTTGCTAATTCCGCCATCTTGTGAACATTTGTGTTAACTTTCTTGTAGTTATTTTTATAATCTATTATGTTTCTTTACAACGTTGTTGGATTTCATAGTAACAGAGCACCGCTGAAATAGATATACACTTATACATACATACATGCATGCATATAAAAAGGCATTCATCTGTCAGTGGGCTAAATAAGCCTGAGTGGCGGATGTGATATCTGCTGGCAGATCAAATGAAGGATGGCGGTCTTGGCCTAATTGAGGGGTCAAACTGAAGTAGCTGTGTTATTTCAACCTCACTGACCCTGGTCGGTGGCCCCAGTCTCCCTGGTGGATTTTAGAGTGGATGGGGATTCGAGACCAGCCGAGCAGTAGGTGCTTGTGCTGGGTGTCTTTGTTTGTCTTCCCAGCCTCAATACCCTTCTCTGGTGACTGATGATCAGAGTCCTGGTGGCTGCTGGAGTCTGGAAGGAGGGAAGCTAGAGTTACACCTTTAGCAAACACACCGCTGCCGGTGATGGATAAGATTGTTGCTTACACCAGCTAAAAAAGTTCACATACACAAAGCCACACACAAACACACACAGGTAGATCGAGAAGTTGCCAGTTCCCAGACTCTATCTGCTCAAACAGATTGCCAGACTCTTTGCCAGGATACTTTTCTTATCTTTCGGCTTCGTCAGCAGAAAAATCCCATGGATCGCCTGCATCCTCTGATTGGATGTAATGGCCTATTTCCTCCTTCTTCCTCTCCAGCTCAGGATGACTACAAGTCAGGTTACGTTTAAGGCAATTTATCCTCATTAGTCCTCAATTGAGAAATGGTTGTGCCCAATATACTTTGCTGCAAGAGAGACTTACAGCTTTTTGTAAAAAGTCTGTTTCTGTGCCGCAACTTTGATTATGTTAATGGTCAGGTCCACTCACCTTATTAGGACCACCCCAAAAGATATAATCTTTGTTACTGTCTGTTTAAATTGCTTCTGTGTGTTCTATCTAGTCTTAGAGTGAATTACATAGATTTAGATACAATGGCTGACAGCGCAACAGCTAAAAAGTTAATCATGTGTAAATGAACTTATTCACAATATGATCAAAATGTGCCTTTATTTTTGCGGGGATTTAGAGTAGCAAAGAGATAACTTCCTATCGTCAAATAGAATGTATGAGTAAGAATTCCCAATAAGAGCTCTGAAGAGTGTTGATGTGATAGTGACTGGGCAATGTAAGCAGCACGAAGGCCAGGAACCCTTTTTAAAGCTGCTGACATAAACCTGTAAACACTGAGGAACCCCAGCTGTAAGCAGCTAGTCTAAATCTTGTTATCACATAGTTAACCCTGTCAGGGAGAATGGTCGGTCACCCAAATATTAAGACAGAGTGAGAGCGAATTGAGGAAGATCTGCTCAGAGTACAGACTCCTGAGTTCAGATGGGGTTAATAGGTTCCCCTAAACGTCTGTGTTGTGCAAATATTGACAGTGACTCCAATGTCTCATCTAACGACTGTGTCCATGTCTCCTCTGGTCATGTTGTCTGCAGACTGAAGAGCCCAAACATCTGCTCTGCGATCACTCCTCTGCAGTAAACCAGTCTGGATGAACTAGCACCCACATCGCTAATGATTACCCAGCCTGCAGCTGAGATGGGACATTTCGAAGGTTGTACAATTGCAAGAGTAAAGCTACGAAAGGATGGTTGCACACACTATTGGTTCATCATGAATCAACCAATTTGGCTTTAATGAGAAGTGTGTAACAATATCTTCCCTTATCAGTTTTTTCAAAAGATAATGATATTATTTTGTCTGAAAAGGAACTTTATTTAATTACCTGCATAATGTAGTCTCAATTCAATCACTATATTGTATTATTATTTTTAATTTGAGCGAGTCAACATGAAATATGAGCAATACAATGACACATGAGACTATTGGGTAACCTAATCAGTTTCACATTCCAATAAGAGCAATTTGAATCTGCTATTGAAGTTATTAAAAGTCATGAAAGTTTCGATCCACAAATTCTTCTGAGATCTTCCGAGATATAATTTGTTCAAAACCACCCCTTTACTCTAGTGTCTTTCTGCAAAAACACATTTTGTATTATGCTTACCGAAATAACAGTTTACTGAGACAAGTCAGGTTAATTCAAATGTCTCTTAGCCTCCTGTTCCTCATTGATGGTGTCAGGCAGAGAAATTGCCCCAGGCCCACACATGGTTGTGAACCCAATAAATGTGTTTTGGAAAAGTCTGAACTGGTGAGTGAATTGTTGTTAAGACAGAAAACACTTCAACCCAGGCGCACCCTCTGCACAGCTGGCATGTACCTTATTTCTGCCAGCTATACATCTAGCTTCTGGAATATCACGTATTTCTTTACTGCATATCCTTGAAAATGATTTCCTTAACAAAAGCATGCCAAGCTTCAAAAAATGTGGAGCTTCAAAAGAAATGTGCATTCTTTGGATATCTTTGAAAGACGTGTCAAGTGGCAAAAGCAAACAAAGGTGATCATTAGCCATATCAAAAAGAGCATCAACAAATGAGCCAGTTAACCTTTCAACCTGCAGACACAGCGCTCTTATTGGTCAGTGAAGTGAAGCATGAAGCATTGTGTCACCCCCATCAGACCAGGATAGCAAAGCTTTTTTGGACAATAATCTGTCTTCTTTTTTGTTAAAAAAACAGACTTTCATGTTGCCTGACGCTTACCTATTTAGTTCAAAATGAAAACATAACATTGATATAGTTATATCACTCCAATAGTGAGGACAGTGATCAAAAGAAAAGGTAGTTATACCATGGACAGAAACCCACATTGTAGATCCCTTTTTTTCTCCTTGAACTCTCAACATGGTGTGAAGCATTTTTTTTCAGGTCTTTAAACTTGGCTGGAGATAAACTTTGTAATTGCTTCCTCCTCAGCTAGTTGCAGAAATTGATGGCTGTCAGATAAGAGCCTTGACCCTTTGCTAGCTGCATTTAAATGAAGAATAACCTGCAAACCTTCACATGATTCATCCAAGAAGTCTGTCAATGTGCAGTGCACAGACAGTGGTTGGTATATGACTCAGTGTCCACAATGTACTGTATCAATAATATCCCTCATTAAAGGTGGGGTAGGTAAGTTTGAGAAACCGGCTCGAGATACACTTTTTGTTATATTCCATGGAATGCTCTTAGCATATATCTTAAGTGCTTTGACAAAAAATCCATTAAAAAATGTCATCTGTGGAAGCCACAGTAGGTAGGCCTACTGTAAAAAGCACGACCAATCATTTTAGCCGGCCCGGCTAAAATAACTGAACGGCCTACCTGCCTGTCAGCCTTCCATCTGTGCACAAATTTATCTCGTGCCCATTGGTCATGTGCGCGTTCGTGTGTGTTGGAGGAGGGGCTCTGTAAGGAAGTGGCAGATTTTCTCCGGTTGTGTATTTTCAAATTCTAGCTCACTCGAGCTTGTTTCTCCGTCCGAAATGACTTAATACCTACCCCACCTTTAAGCATTGTTACTTACAAATCCCTGCATTCATTTATCTGCTGAAAAGAAAGAATTTCTGACAAAAGTAATGAGCTGTTACATCTTCATTGTCACCGAATGTGTTAATGCGCTTTAATAAGACTTATTTATATCTGTGGTTGTCAAGAAGCCTTTTCTCAGCTCCAAAGTTCACACTATGTTCCTTTTGTAAACACTAAACTTCTGGCTCATGAAAAGCAGGATTCTTCGGAAGAAGCTCTGGGTTAGCAGAGGGTAACATGAGGATTTGTTTGCTGTAAGCCCATGGTGGAGCAGAGCGGTCAAATACTGACTTGCTATATCCTTAAAGCTGTACATCATCTGACTGAAGCACCACATAAGTCAACAGAAGAAATCATCATACAGGATACACTTAAAAATAATGTGACGTGTAAAAGTATATTCATGTACACTTAATAACACACACACATAAAGAACCCCAGTGCTGTGAAACATAGCGATGAGAGCAGTAATTTGTTTACTCAGTGCCATCTCAATTAGAAAGGTCCATTAATTCTGGATGTGTGATAGGACTATGCAAGGGCAGGACTGTATGTCACACGTTCCTCTGCCCTACCTCCAACAGAGCACAACAAGCACCATAAATCTGGTATGGCCATAAAACCTGAGATAAACACTCAAAGGTAAACACAGTCACTATTCCTTTACACACAGACTGTTTAAAACCCATGTTTTCTGCATGTGTTAGCTAACTTTATATGTACACGCAAATACACCAAGGCCAGTTGTAGGTGGTTACTGCACAGCCAGATGTACGGAGCCTAGCGGCCTGATGCGAAGCCTGTGAGCGTTCACATTATAAACCGCCGCTAAAGACGAGTGGTGAGTGTCGTTGATCAACCCTGACGGCTGAGGCTCACCAAAGTCTGTTTGATCTTGGAGCAGCCTGCTCAAAAACACAGTGAGGCAGGATGTTGCAGGATGTTTGTTGTGGGCAACCATTTTTGACACTGAGTGATATGGTGACATAGTGCAGCAGAAATGTTCTCATCAAAATTGTTTACTGTGAGCACACCTGCAAAGTAAGTTGTTGCCACTCCCGCTGGGTTTATCCCAACGTTTTAAAAATGTGTTATCAGTCAAAGCTTGGTTGGTTATTGGCTAATGGTTAAAGCCAAAAAATCGTTATAAAATCATAAAGTGGCCAAAATCTGATCAGCTCATTTTCAGACAGGTTTTTATATAAATGGATCAGGGCAAAAAGTGAGAGAATATCTTTTCCTGAAACTTTCAGAATCTCTTTACACAGAAGAGACACATGTTTATGTACAAAGACATGAAAACGTGGATTTTGCATAATACTGTAGGTGACCTTTAAACCAAACTCAGTTTACAACTTTTAGAAAAGAAGATGAGGAAATCATAAATCCATGTATTGTTAAATGCAAAAGGCCATTCACTCTCTAGGAAATAATATGAAGAATGTTGTTTGTATGACAAAATTAGACAATTTTCTAGTTCACACCCCATAAATGATCTGACATGATGTTCTTGTCGAAACCTGAGGCTGAACTTTGACAAAGATTTGTATTAGACACTGAGTGAGAGGCAAGGACGAGGACGAGTGCAGCAAAGTCATGTCAGCTATTAAACTGCCTTCAATATAAATTAAGTAATCTGTGGTGTGCACTTGCTTCCTGTATTAAGAAGCTTTTCTAAAGATGAATTGCTTCAGAACATGTTCTTACAATGTAGGTCAGATATTGAGCTTTATTTTTAGTCTGTTCATTATTTGCAGGAGGAAAGAGAGAAGAGGGAAAGGGAAAAGATAGAGAGAGAGCCTTTTGAGCGCGGAGTCTTCTGAGCTGTACTCATGCTGTCTCTGGGTGGATGGTGAGTTCTTGATGAGCTAAAAGCGATTCTCAAAGTTTGTAGGGCATTATTATTATTATTACATGTCACTTGTTAGACGCTTTTATCCAAAGCAACTTACATACTCAATACAGTGGGCAATCCCCAGAGGAGCAATTTGGGGTGAAGTGTTTTGCCCAGAGACACAACGACATGCTGACTGCAGTGGGGTTTGAACCTGTGACCCCCTGATCCGAACACTAATGCACAATCCACTGCACCACACGCCTCCCCATGGCATAAAGCCATCTTTAGAGCCGACAGCTCCTTTGATCCTGTGGTTTGCAATGATTTGTTGCTGATTTATGTGGAATTTGGTCTTTTTAATTCAAGTGTTCCCTTCTCACACACACACACACACACACACACACACACACACACACACACACACACACACACATACATACACACACACACACACACACACACACACACACACATAAACATACTCCTACTTAGCCCTAACTCTGCTTTAATACAGTCACTCAGCGCCAACAGACCAAATGCGAAGACGCCAAGACACAGCTAACTCAAAAAACTGCCTTTCTCCGTCTGGTTGGAAAACAAGGAAAGAAAACATGCCACAAAAGACAAAAAAACATGGGAAATAATTTGTAAAATAACACATTTCTAATACTGTTGGAAATTGGTTACACTGATAATTTACTGCACAGTGTACAACACATTGCAGTAAAGGCCACTCCAAAGTAAACAGAGGATGTTCCAGGTGAAACAAGAGAATGTAACCTTCTTTTTACTTTGAGAAAATATGTGCTTACAGGACCAAAACTTCCTGCTCCACTCTGACTCGATAAAGAACTGGAAGCTTTTTCGGAGTAAAGGATGGCAGAAGACCAGCGACGTGCAGTCAGGGGAGGCAGGGGAGGCAGAGCCTCACCTGTCATACTCATAGACTGGCCATACTACAATGTAACGGAAAAACAACTAAAGAAAAACTAAATAGTAATAATAATAAAATGTCTCCACTGATCTGTGTTGTAAATGTGATTTATGTTTGATTCTAATCGCTTTTTATAGTCAAAATCAGCAAATTTGCCGAGCTCCGCTACAACTACATGGGAGCGATGAGAAGTGAGGCAAGGACGAGCTCTGCCTCACGTAAGCCCACAGTAACTTGCTGGAGCGCGGGCACTAATTTAGCGCGGGCACTTATTTTGTGAGCGCGCTCAAGCCAGTTACTGTGTGGTAAGGTGAGGCACAGATGAGCTCTGCCTCACCTCAGAATGCGTTACCTCACAGAAACTGTCTGGAAAGCGGGCACTAAGCGCATGCCTGTTACCATCTCACTGTAGGTCACCAATGTAATGTTTGTAGATCCCTTTATTACATTTATCCTCGCCATCCATGGTCTCTAAATAACTTATTTCACGTATATATGATATTTAGGCTCGCCGTCAGGGCCGGACTGGGACAATAAGTCAGGCCGGGAATTATACACCCAACCAGGCCACTACCAGTTTTATTTTGTGTAATTTTCCTGGATTTATTTGTCAATATTTACAGCGTTGCTGCCCATAGTGATAGTCATAAACTTTAAAACTACCCCAGAATAAACATATGGACATGGGTTACTATTTTTTTTTTAAAGTGCAAATCTATTTAGGAACCTATCCATGTGAACATATTTTAAGTGGAGGTGGACCTCAAATCCTCTAGGGGGGTCCCCGCGGAAGATTTTTTTTTTTAAATGTTGGACTTAAATGCATCAATCTGGTGCACTTTGAGGGGGAAATAAAGAGACTACACCCATATGAAACAGAACTGTACACATTTAAATAATCATAAAATCATAAGAACATGGCCATAACCAATAACATACCATATCCAATATGAAAAAACATTGAAACTTGTTTATTTATTTGTTTTTGGTTCATTTATAGTTAGCATGGCATAGTGTGTCTGTGCTCCTGAACCAGCCTCTCCTGTCTCCCTCCTCTCCCCCTGCTCCTCTTTGAGGCAGCAGCAAAGACTAGTTTTAGCTCTCAACAAGTTTTTAAAGTTTAACCTTTTTTCACCTAGTTAACTTTTTTATTTTGTATTATTCATGCATATTGTACTAATCACTCCCCCTTCAAATGGAAATATGTGTTTACATAAATGGTGACCAAACCGTTTGAGACCCACAGTGAACTTAGACTAAGTTAACTATCTAAACACTCAGAGAGTCCTTTACCTCACCTGAGCTGTTGTTATCAGTCTCTCAGTCTGACAGGAGAGGACTCTCCTCCACCTTGTTGACAGCTCATTCCGTTAGCGCCGCTAGCTAGCACCGGATGCTAACAACAACAATACACGTAACCAGTGCACGCGCTTTCTCTCTCGCTTGCTCGCGCCACACATACACACCCTCCCGAGCTTGAATGACACGAGACCAATCGAGGGCATTAGTGTATGATCTGTATGAAAGTGGCCATGTCGGCAGGCCACATCATGTAGACAGCCAGTCACCTCTCTGTGAGGCAGAGTCAGACCCACATTTGCGCAGCGTTCACAATACATAAAAAAAATTCCTCAAGCCAGCAGGCCACTTAACAGGCCAGGCCATCGGGAAACCTCCCGGTCCTCCCGATGTCCAGTCCGGGCCTGCTCGCCGTACAACGGCAATGAAAAAAGCACCAGGGGAGGCAGCCATAACCTCTGCCGCACTGAAGGGGGCGCACGTGAGCCCACAGGTCCTTGTTGCTACTGTTATTCTACGCAGAGACGGTATAGACGCGAACAACAACTAGACTTTTGAAACTAGAGGAAGATAAGGAGGACTTGAGGAGATTGTTGTCCAGAAGGATAGCATGGACTTCATCTTCAAGTCAAGGTAATACCACATTGGTAATGAAAATTGGTTCTTACTAAGAAAGAACAATCCAATATTTAGATGGTGGGTATCCTTTTGTTGAACGGTCTGTTTAAAATGAATCGAAACATCAGACCAAAAAAGTTTTTGAAAATAACAGAATATTTCGATTAAGGTCAGAATATAATATTTGTAAATCTGACTCTGAAAGAGTCAGTGCCTCACCAGCCATGAACCTCACCGCACGTCACTGCAGAAGACACTACACTACCCAGAATCCCCAGCTATCGTTTGGACTACACCATGTGCTCTGTTTGACAAACCTCGTTTTTTTTCACCATTCATTCCAATGGCTGGCGTCTATGTCACGTGATCTTCAAATTTCTCCCTGCAGAAAAAACAAACATGGCCGAACTTCGTTTTATACTCGGTGGAGAATGCCTATTTTAAAGTTAGTTTGGCCATTAAAATGCGTTTTGATGTCATTTGATGCGAGAAATATGAGTTGTCATTTCAGATTATGTGTGCAGTGGATGTACATGATCTTTAGTTTGCTAGTTATTACGAAGATTACTTCAGGAAATTGCGTCCATAGAACGTTTTCATTGTTACCAAGGTGGTTGCTAGGGACGCTGCTATCGATATTATTTCTGTTATGTTGTGTAACTGTTTAATGGTGTTATCTTTATTGCTACCCCCTTCCCCGTCAACGTATAGTGTTGGTCCACAGCGCAAACATATTAGTTTAACAAAATCCGCATCTAAAGATAGCCTACGTTATTTCCCCCTGTGCAATTCCAGTCTCACTTCTCACAGCACATCGTCATTAACAAATACCGGAAACAGACCGAAAACTTAAAAATAAAAGAATACTTTATTCCGAGTGTGCTTGCTTTTCTCTTTGAAAGTCATCACATAACGGCATTGTAATACACGGTTCGGCTGCATTAAATATTACATATCTGCCGTAGTTCTGTATTTATAGAGCCCTGATGAGAAGACTTCTAGACAAACATGAGGAACTGAAAACGTGACGTGGATCATAAATATATCAGCCATTAAACAACATCTTACATTTCTTTTCACACAATACGTCTCCTTGCAGTATCAACACTAATTCGGCTGACTTTTATATTTGATCCAATTGGTAGATAGGCTGTATTTACACCATAAAGGTGCACAGCTGATATAAAGGGACACCTAGTGGTTAAAGCATGTTATTGAATTTCATTATTTTTATTATTAGATATTAATAGGATCCCTATAAAGTATATTCATTACTCGTTATTCTCTACTAATAGTTCATTAAAGACTGTATATAATGACTATTTTTCACATCCCTTTCAAGATTTCAAGATTTTCTAAGGTTTATTGACATATCATATAGGCCAGGGGTGGCCAACCCGCGGCTCTCGAGCCGCATGCGGCTCTTTGCCTAGTTTCATGCGGCTCTTCAGTTCATATCGAATTTTATATGTGTGAGTTTGGGGGAGAGACACTGACTCCTGACTAGTTTTGCATGGTGTACCGATACTTGAAAGGTATACCGCGATACCCTGCCGTTAAAAACGTTACGATTCCTCCGTTTCATTAGTATCGGTACTTTAAGAATGACGGGGGAAAGTACTCCGGTGAGAAAGCGCTGTTTTAATAAGAGCCGTGTGTGTTCAGCGCTCTGCTTCCACTCCCTGCACTGCAGCCGTGCCTGCAGTCCCGCCCCTCTCAAGCACGTTCTAAGTCCCTCCCCTCTCAAGCACGCTCTAAGTCCCTCCCCTCTCAAGCACGCTCTAAGTCCCTCCCCTCTCTCGTGCACGCGCTAGCTGCCAGAGCATGTGAGAAAACCAGAAGCATGGCTGCAAGTGGGAGTACAACTGCCGCTGCGCCTCGGCTTGTTGAGAAAAAAGACGCCAGAAGCGATGTATTTTAGCTATATCTCTGACAGTGAGGGCAAGCCTACGGACACCACGAGGCCCGTCTGTAAGAAATGTATTAATTTTATTTAATACGAATTCTTGTCATTTATTTTATTTATTGTTCTCATTGTTTAAAAGTTTGTGTTATGGTTATGGTTCTGGTGTGAAATAAAGCACAATAATTACATTTAAGACTGTTTCCCTTTTTTTAAGAAAAATAATCGGAATCGCAATTCTTGACTTGGTATCGAAACCAAAATGTTGGTATCGTGACAACACTGACAGTTAAACCTGATATTTAGTAGGTCTGTTAAGTATTGAATGCTGATAATTCTGACGTAATTTGGCTGGTCAAAGTTGTTCGGGCTCGGATAAAATAGCTCCGTTACTTTCGTCCCGTGTTACTTTCGTCCCGGCTCTCCCTACGTGTGTATGTGTGGTGTCAGGTGTCAGTATGAGAGGATGACAGCGCGTCTAATTTTGATGTGGCCCAAGAGCCAATCACAATAATACCTGCGATGCAGTGAACCAATCACCTTTGAGGGGGGGGAAACCTATCGTTGATTAAACACTATCCAGTGTTTCCCCTACCATTGTCTTAGAGGGGCGCTGCCCGCCAACGGAGCCCCGCGCCCCGCCAACGGAGCCCCGCGCCCCCCCCTGGAATTGAAGGTGTTATATATATAATAAAAAAAATATATATATATGTAGCACCAAATTGCAAATAATCTATAACTACTGTCACTTTTCACATTGAACATGTGCTCTTTTATTAAATAAACTAAACGCTTTCATCTTAAGTTGTGGGTTTAGTGTTTTTGACCCTAAGAAACACTGATGCATTAATCAATAACAATAATTCACAGCTCCTCTCTGCTCCAGAGGATTTAAAAAATATATATCCCAATGCCACAAAAATGCATCAGTGACGTGGTTGAAATCTTGTCTCCAGAAAACAAAAAACTGAAACAAGCGGTATCAGTGACTGTGTGTTTGATGTGGCTCTTTGCAGTAACATAGAAAAAATGTGGCTCTTAACCTCTGACTGGTTGGCCACCCCTGATATAGGCCTACACAACTATGGTGTAGTTATGCATTGAATGAAAAACTTGGGTCGCAGGTTCCTCAATAGTGCATTGCAAGACATCTATCAATATTTGTGCATACCTCCAGCAATGTTAACTATGTTGAAGCACTTATTTTAACTGATATTATACATAATGTTTATACTCTTATAAGATGTATGAATTTCATCTCCGGCCTTGTCAGGTATTGAACAATCAATAAATAAAGAACACAGAATTGTTAAATATAAAGCACAGAATTTGTGTGATTATACTAAATGATTTACAAATAAACACCATTGCATATTTACAACTGTTACACATGCTGATGTAACGCAAATGTTCCAACTTGGGATCAATAAAGTATATCTTATCTTAAGCTGATCGATGGCTACTGCCATATTTGCAAAATGTGCCTCTGAACCTTGACAAGTGCATGTTTCAGGCTTATCAATTAATGTAATGTAATGTAATCAATTAACAACAGGGGTCACAAACATAAGACCAGCTGTTAAATAAAGCTCTTCTGACCTTAGCTGGCATGTGTGTATATTAATGCTGGCCATTATGGGCACAAGCAATTTTCACCCATTTATTAATTATATGTTTTAAATGTGAGTGTTTCCTATCCCCTAAACCTCCAAGGATGTACACAGTTTAATACTGGCAACTTCTTATTATGGGAAATACGAAAACGTCTTTTAAAACTACAACTCCCAGTAGAGACATGCCATAGATCAGGGGTGCCCAACCTTTTTTGAACCGAGAGCTACTTTTAAAGTTGCCAGTCTGCCGAGATCTACCAGTCCAAATAGAGAGGCGTAGCCATTACTGACAGCCTACTACAAGATACATACACACTTCTACTTGTATAAAACTGACCTTTGTACGATTAATACCTCATAAAATACTGCAGATCCTTTATCTTACCTCGGCTCTTTCTAATATACACACATACAAGTATTTAACTGAAGTTACACAACAGTGTTGTTGATACAGAGTTGGAGTTTATTCACACGTCACATACTACAGTGGGTAATGTTTTCAAGAAACATTGAACAGTGCTGCCACATATGACTCAGGGAGAAAAGAAAAGACGCTGAACCCTTTCTTTGCCATTATATAGAAATAGTGTTGCTTCAAAAGTATAAATTAGGCTTACTAATAAGACAACTCAGATCTGAAGCTACACAGGAATCTGCTGCCAACGTGCAATAAATAAGAATTTTTTGTTGCATTTTAGTAGAGTATAAAAATAAATGCCTTTAATAGGATGCAAGCAACAGTTTCTTAACCTGAATTGATAATAGACTATAATCAATTTAAGTTTGCATTCTTATACCATTTTGTACAATAATTATAATGACTAGGTTCAAACAAACTAAAACTCACAGCTGATTAATAACGGTATCCAACTTGAGTTTTTATTATATCAAAAACCTGTTGAAATGCTACTGTTATTGTTGTTGTTTACTGTCCCCAAAAGCGCGTCTGCAGCCTCCAGGAATGCTTCTTTCACAACTTCGCCATCTTTGAAAGACTTCATGTGTTTCGCAAGAACGTGACTGACACGATAAGATGCTATGGTAGCAGCCTTGCTCTTGTTGTTGGGCCTGGTGGAAATGGACTGCTGTGCATTTAGCTGTCCTTTCAGGCCCCTCCCCTTTTGGAGCGTAGGGCAGAATTAGGAGGGAGTTCCGTCTCGTAGCGTTTGTGCACTGTTTTGAAAATGCCGCTCCTAAATTACCCTTCTTCGATAAAGCCACGCTCGCATTGCAGATGACAGATGGAGTTTGAATTGGAATAGATAAAAATAATCATCCTCCCACTCGGAGTGAAAATGATATATTTTGGGCTCTTTTGCTTCTGCCATAATTGCGGTCTTGTGTGTGTGCGGACTGTCACTCCTGTTGACACGGACAATGTCACCGAAACTGCCCACTGCCCACCAGCCACGCCCCGACACATGGGGTCACGCCGGCCAATCACAAAGCTTTGATGCGTTCAAGTGCATTATTCTGGCACAGGAAGATTATGTTATAGGACATTAACGATAAAACAGAATATTGTTGTTCTATTTTTAGACACATCTCGCGATCGACTGGGAATCTCCCCGCGATCGACCGGTCGATCGCGATCGACTGGTTGGGCACCCCTGCCATAGATAGAGAACATGTTGCGAAACAGAATAGCCAGCATGTGTAGTTCTGGGGACGGGGTGGGGGAGGGGGGACGCGGTGGACCCGTTCAAATCCAGTTTTGGACAGTCTGCCGTGGTTCCATCCCATTTCAAGTGCTGTCCGAGGCTCGGCGTAACCCTCGGTGCACACTCTCCAATCACAGAGCTTGAGGACTATCACGGGGTTTGTCAAACAGAGCACATGGTGTAGTCCAAACGATAGCTGGGGATTCTGGGTAGTGTAGTGTCTTCTGCCATCCTTTACTCCGAAAAAATATTTGTTTCTCCGAATCGAAGGGGAAAAATACAAAAGCACTGCACACAATTTAAACCAATCAATGTTGTGTAATTAACAAGGATAATCTGGTGTTTTTTAGTCGATGAGTAGTGCAGATATCACTGTAAAATCAATCGACAGTAAGGGGAATACTTACTTCCGGGTGTACAATTCTCCGTTATCCAATGAGAATGGACGCTCACATTGCCTTTAAGGGCAGCCGACACAAACGAATGCCGTGCTTCCATGAGCGTCAAATCCCGCCGCAGATGGGAATACATTGCAATCAGTTGAAAGCTATTTGCGTCCCTTTATGAAGCTGAAGGAGCCTAGGAGCGTCACAACTGCACGCCACGGACACTGACCAAACGTCGATCCTGGACGATTATGGAGTGAGAGTGTGTTGACCATGTCGTTTCATTATTCTGAGAAAAGTGAAAGTTAAAAACACCTTTATGAAGATACTGAACTCAGTAGCAAAGTATTTTGTAGGAGATTACACAATCAATATGCGGGTGATTTTTGGTTATAATTATTTCAGTCACAACCCACATCTGGCTGTAAAGTCTATCTTATCAACAACCCCCTCAACTACTTGCTCTACTTTCCCCACCACAATACTTGGACCTGCTGCAATGCACATCTAAGGATGCAATCAAACCAAAATTACATTATAACCAAACATACTTTTTTTCCGGTTTAGCTGTAAGATTACTTACATCTTCTCTTACAAAACTGCTTAAATTAGGAAATTAGTGGAAATTGATGGCAAAATGATTAGACAATAATCATAAAATAACACTATTATAATAATTGTGTGTAATGAGTCAAAATGGCCACATGCAGCCTATTCTTTGAAAATAAGAAAGTCATTATAATGATAATAGTAGCTGTGTTACTGGAGAAATAATTGAATTAGTCTGTCCTGTCTCTCCGAATATAGAGCATACCCAGTCCTCTGAGTAATGGGTCACTGGTTGGTGGAAATGCTCCAGTAAGTGACCTGAGAAGAACACAAACTGTTTAACTGTGCAAAGTTAATAACTGGATGTAGCAGGGACCATGTCACAGTGCTGTTAATGTGGGATGACATCTAGAAAGTGTGTGTGTGTGTGTGTGTGTGTGTGTGTGTGTGTGTGTGTGTGTGTGTGTGTGTGTGTGTGTGTGTGTGTGTGTGTGTGTGTGTGTGTGTGTGTGTGTGTGTGTGTGTGTGTGTGTGTGTGTGTGTGTGTGTGTGTGTGTGTGTGTGTGTGTGTGTGTGTGTGTGTGTGGTTGAAGCAATGAGGACATGAGTTAAAAAGCCGAACCAGCCGCCCACCCACCACATTATTATCCCTCCCACCCTTTTCTCTCTGTACTGTTGAAGGTTGCAGCAACAGCCAAGTCAGATGAGCCGGAGCTGAACAGGATCGAGCGGGTGGTCATCTGCGAGCCCACTCAATAAAACATCTCAGGTTAGGAAGTATATTTGGCCTTGTGCTAAAAGGGATACTGTTTTCCTTTTAATTCCACACGTGTCATAGCATTGAGTCAACAGAAACACTTATTTACGGAAAAATTACACACTTTTTTGAACCTGTGAAGACCTGTTCTATATGATATCAAAATAATTAAACCATGACTGACTGCCAATGTCGAAAAGCCCTAAATTCTTCTCTTTGAGGATATGCTACCTATTTATATTCCTAATTTACGTTCTGACAGGTGAGAAGATATGTTTTAAAGTGTGTGACTATTAAAGATTGGAGCTGTTTGATAGAAACCCTGGTGGGTCTGGAGCTACACTACTCAAACTAGCATAGCGGCACTCAGCCCCCTGCCAACGTGCATGTAACACTCACTCACTGAACAGTTGAATGGAAGGTGACACATGAAGGAAAACAACAGAACTAAGACTATAGATAGGATGGATGACCTAGATAAGGATCTCTCTTGTGGGTAATGACTGAAATTAATGTCCATACTACGACCACATTACTGTACCAATTTCCACAAATTGGTTGAAACGTAGGCAGATAGAATGGGAGCTGCACCTTGTTAATCCCAAGGCTTTGAGCCATCATCAAGGGAAACCCAGTGAACAATAGATACTGGAGATGTTAATGATACTGGGAACCACTTCTAGCAGCACCCACGTTTTGAGATAGCACATGTTTCGATACACTGTGCACTAGTGGCTGTGTTGGGAAGCTGGGAGAAAGGAGATCAGAGGAGGTTCTATAATAGGTCCTCTGTATAACTTTGACCAGCTGGTGTTCACCCACAGGATGGAAAAACTGAGCTTTGGGGTTCTGCATGTTGTCTCACAATGTGACTTAATGGAAGTCATCAAAGGGAAAAGCAAAAGAGAGTAAGGTTTTGAATTAATTACAAGATAATTGCTGAGGCTTTTAGATGTGGGATGAAGCAGCACTGGCTTGAGTATGGAAGGAAAGAGGAATACGAGTGGGAGGATTCCTGGTGAGAGGAAAGCTTCATTTGGGATTCATTATTTGGCATTTCCGCTGTTTCGCTAAATTAATCACAAGAGTTTGGTATCATGCAGATAAAACTTGATAATCTGTTTTTCTCTCATATCAAGTTTCTGCTTGTTTCGAGTTTGAGCATCAACAACACTTACAAAAGGGCAAATGTAGTAGCGAAGAAGGAAATGAGAGCTTGTCATCTCAGTGACAATGAGTGACAGCATTCCCCTGATGCCATGGCAACACAAGGAATTCTACTCAATAGAGCCCATGACGAATCGAGACCTTGATGTATGCTGCTTTTCGACTGAGGACAGCATGGAGAGGGAGATCAAGGACGGGACTCTTTCAGATAAGGAAAAGTTAGCAGGCTCTATAAAGATATGAAATGTAATCGTGAGCGTGAATGGCATTCTCATTGGGAATCAATTTGAGGCTCACTATGAATTATTTCCAAACTTTAAAAGTTGGAGTACGAGGAGTTCACAAGGCTAAGTAAGAGGTTTCACGACGGGATCTAATTTCAGTTGCCGCACATTTTCATTTATCCCCTTGTGGCGCTCAATGCCCTTTTTCATTTGCAGTATATTGGCCTAATATGGCCTTTAGTGAAGGCTACTAGACATGAGTGAATACATGATGATAAAATAAAATCCAGTTTGAAGGGTTATCTTTTCTCTTATTTCAACTTTTGTCAAACTACTGAATTATTTAAATGCTACATTGTACATTGTACATCCTCTGTGTGCACAAACACCAAAAATATATTAAGATATATGATATAAGGTTTTTTTTGCAAGGCACAATCTTGAGGCGTATTGAAAATGAGCACCAAATACATCAAAATACTGAAGGAGAGATAAGTGATACGTTTTGGGAGATAAACAGAGCCTGGTGTCTTGGGAAATTCCCTTCTCCATTCTGGCACTGCTTTAATTTCCGTTTAATCCCAGGAGCAGGAGTTTAACGAACCATTTAATTGCAAAATCAGATTAAATCCCTGAAAGCCTTGAAATTACCTCTGTGTGATGTGTTCCTCCGATGCTCAAGGCACACATATTACTGTCCCGTTACTTTTTACAGTAAGATCTCTGTTAGAAGACAACAAGTCCTTGAGTCGTGAAATCCCACATCTTGCATTTTTCATTCTTGTACACAGCCATAATTAAATAACAATGCCGGGCGGGCTGTCTCTGCCATGCTCTGTAATCAGGAGCACTATTTTAAAAGAGCATCCCTATAGGACACACATACAGTATGTTTAGATGTCTGGTCCTGAGGCCAGTTTAAACAGTAAAATATGCCTTCCACTCAAGATTAGCACCGGCTAAAGGACAGAAATCCTCCTACTTGGCCTTTCTGGAGGTTGCAGACAGACAACAGACCATGCCCCAGTCAATCCAGTCAATAATCCCACTGAGAGTCCCACAAAACCCTAACCCTCAAGATCCAAATCTTGGATTATGAAGGTGACATTGGTCCATTTTGAACAGGGGACTGTACATGCCTCATTACGGAGAAAGCAGGATAAGACTAGAAAGCTTTTAAATGTCTGAGCTGGGTGGCCTCACAGGTGGCAGAGTCTGAGCATATAATGCTGATTTTCAAATGCAGGCTCATTGTGATTGATGTAAATAAAAGAAAATTAAAGACATCAGATAAGACCAGCAACCAACATTCCTGCAACAGTTCAACAGCCCAAATTGTTTTGCTATCTAGGACTCGGGATGAATAAGGTGGAGTGATAAAGTCATTACAATGGCATGCCGCTGGGATTGGAGGACTGGTCTGGCCTAATGGACAGTCTAAAGTGGTACCAGGCAGGCGGGCGACTGCAACAATGAGTGCTGAGAGACCACAGACTGAGCATTAATGACAGAACTGCCTGTATTGGTTAGATGGCACTTCTTCCTTCATCCCTTTTCTCCAGGGAAACTCTGGTTACACCGCAGATGATGATGCAATATTCAGTCTTCACAACATCACAACATCTGTTTGTTCTCTAAAAAACATGTGATATTAACAAGGGCTGATCAAAATGGAGCATTTGAGACATTGTTTGCTTATTGGAATGCTTTGCACGATAATGAAAGAAACATTTCCAAGAAACTTCAAAGCTCACAAATGAACAGCCATGTTGAGTGCCATATGTGAAGTCTAATAATCTCCTGGGACAAAGCCTGAAGCCCGACTATTGGAGAGCACTAGGGAGAAGATCAGCTGTGTTAATAAGGTTGATGGTTTAAAGACAAAAGACATAGGAAAAAAAAGGTTTTGTCTTCTGGACATTTGAACCACAACATTATCCGGAGAAAACAGTGTTGCTCTAAGGTCAAGATGAGAGCATATAAGTGGCATTTTAATACCAACAGCTCACCCATGGAGCTATGCTAATGCTTGAAGGCTAATTAGTGTCAAAGCAATTACTGAATCCAAAATGTGATTAAAAAGATGTCTCACAACTCTTCACCTATCCTATTCAGCAAATTATGTGCTAAAATATAAGTCTAAGTAAGTGATAATGAGAAGTGTGAAAATAGAGGTCTTGACACATTCACAGCTGAAATGTGAAGTATGTCAAAGGTTTTTTCACAAATCCTAAACTATAACCGCAATAAAGTGAAAATCTGTTATATGATTTTTATATATTTTCTCTAGCTAGAATGTTGTGCAACAGTAAATACTTTTATGGCATTATCACAAAGGTTTTCTCCACCCAATTCTCAAATGTTTAATGAACTGTTGAAGTTTACACAATGATGAGAATGAGGTTTTACACAGAATTATCCTTTTATATACTTGGCCCTGGAGCAATAATATCCACTACAGAGAATTAATTGTACTTAACCACAGCTCCTTTGCATTTCAACAGATGTCTTAGAAACCTGTCTTGTTAAAGGAACAACATGTTGAGAAATGTCTAGTTACACTATGTGTTATGACAAGTTGCTTTCAGATGCAATAGAGCATTTACCGTATCCTGCCAATGTAGAGCTGACAGCAGCACCTCTAGATTGGACCTAACAAGCCCGGGGTGTGGTTGTGTGGCGCATACATCTGTAATTTAGAAAAACATCTTCCTCATTTTGAAATATTATTTCCCACCCAGGTTTTATTTGAAGTTTCACACATCAAGTTGGTCCCACACATTGCTAAGAAGCCATTTTGGAAGAGGAATTAGATGTGGATTAGCTATGTCGGCACATATATGTCAACTCTAAATCTACTGTCTCAGATTATTGCTTGCCCTTCCAATTGGATTAGGATTAAGGGTTTGGACAATGCAGAACAGAAGATTAAGGGACAGAGAGGAAGACAATTGTCCTGATAACTACTGAGACAAAGTTTACTACAGTAGGAAACACTATCTCCCTGTTATCTGTGCTATGTTAGTTATGTCCTATAGATAAGAGTAGTTTCAAGTTTAGAGCTTTTTTGCTTTTTTAATGCTATTTTAAACCTTACTGGGGGGACAATAGTTTCATGATCATACAACAGGCTTGATGCATAGGAGTTTGTTTGAAGAAGCACACCTATTTATAGATACACACGTCTGGTATTTAAAGAAGCTTCAGCTATCTGAACTATACTTGCTGTCAATGTTAAACATCTGCTGCCCTTTAACCTTTTCAACTTTCATTATCTTCTGTAGATTCTCAAAGAAGAGCTTGTGCAGATAAACAACATAAAGTATTCTCACCTTTTTCCAAAAGAAAAGTTGAGGTGCATTAGCAAACATGTCATAGTCTCCGCAGAACTCAACACATTGCAGGTTTGAAGTCAGTGAGAGAACAAAATAAGTACAATAGACATTACAGTATATGACAGGATTACACCCCTTGTTTTCTCATTTGTAGGCTACATTTTGAAGTATATGCCTTATGTATCTCTGCACTAAAGTACGCTGAGGCATGTTCGTTTTAATAGTACACTCTGTGTCTTGTTGAAATGACAATAAAGTATGTCTAAGTCTAAGTACCATGTCCTTGAGATATTTCCCTATAGAGGCACCTATGTCCCCCCCTCTCTCTCACTGTCGATTTCTCTCTTTCCTTCTGCATATATTGCTAATGTCACATAAAGGCTAAATTATTAACGTCACAGAGTGATTTTGGAGAACTTGACTAAATGTTAATGTTAGAATGGATGAATAAATTGCAACTTCTGGGCAGGAACAGGTCAAACATGTCAAACTCACATTTTGCATGAGTGACACTTTGTAACATAAAGGCTTTTCGTTGACATCATAATGAGGTGACAGTTCATCGCGCTGCAAGCACCCAATCTCCACATTTCTGTACATCGGTTCTCCAAACCAAACACTGAGCTGCTGTATGATGTTTTATTTTCCTTCGCTCATATTCAGCGGCTCTGATTCTATTCCTGAGCGGTAGCTGGCAAGTGAATGTGTAAAGTCGCTTGATGCTGAGGGCTGCCAGGTGTCTTATCTCTTCGATTTACACACGGCATCTATTGCACGTCTGTCCGTCCTGGGAGAGGGATCCCTCCTCTGTTGCTCTCCCTGAGGTTTCTCCCATTTTCCCCCTTAAACTGTGGGTTTTCTCTGGAAGTTTTCCTTGTACGATGTGAGGGTCTAAGGACAGAGGGTGTCGTATTGTCATACTGATATTCTGAACAATCTGTGCTGTTGTATTAGCTGTAAAGTGTCTCTACTGTAGGCTATTTTTATTATATGTACAGCACTTTGGCTCGACCAAAAATCGTTTATAAATTTGCTATATAAATAAAACTTGATTTGATTTATTTTCATGTCTTGCCAACCTTCAAACAACAGCAGCCTCCTTTACAACAGCCTGGAGGGATGTGTGCTAACAGCAATTCCCCAGTTGGAAGCATAGCAATTACAGCACCCCTCCTCTATCCCTGTAATTGCAAAGGGAGCTGCTTCCTCAGTGATCAGACTAGCAGGCTGCCACCAGGGAGACTGGTTCATCACCTCTGGCAGCCCCAGGAAAATGAGGGTGTTTTTCTGGAGAGTTAAATAAAGGTTGTTTCGTTAATAGAGCGGGGTGATTCATATCTAGCTTGAACCGTAACCTTTTGCTCTTGATGATAGATGGGACAGGTTGCTTAGGGCAAGTACATAGACAACCAGTGGTGCTTCTCTAAAAAAATGACAGAACATTTTAACAGAAGATTAGCGAATGCTTCGGGGAACAAAAGCGAATGTGCATACGACTGTGAGTCTGTGACAGAATATTGCAGCAGCAGCAGCAGCATGTCATGGATCAAACACACGGACAGGGAAAATATATCCCTGTTTACATGCACATAAACACATTTAAACAGCGGCTTGAAATCTGACCTCACTTCATATTATCGGCTGTGGAGTGTCAAGTGTCACCCAGTATTTTTCATATGTCTCACCATATTTCGGTTTTGGCGCAGTGGTTAGAGCGTTGGTGAACTCCAGTTCGAATCCCGCCACTGCTTCAGGCCGTTGTGTTCTTGGGCAAGACACTTTACCCACATTTGCTCCTGTGGGTAATGTCCGCAGTAATGACTCTTACATGTCTAATATGTGTAATGTGTACTTGTAAAGCGCTTTGAGCACCTGTAAAAGCGCTCTAATAAAAAATGTAATGCATTATTATTATTATATGAGTAACCTGAATCTTGTGTGTTTCTTGGGGTCATGGCAACAAAAGCCGGGGGGATAATGGGCTGAGGAAGCTAAAAGTAGTTAACAACGCTGTGCTAATTAGCCAGTTTATGGTGAATTAGACTCAGCAGTGCACCTTTGCCTGCAGGGATGCAGTACAGTATACAGGTAAGGTGGGGGTTGAGTACCACAAGTTCAGCATTTTCGGAAAATAAAACAATGACACCAACCAATGTTTTTCAAATAACATAGCAAAATTATGTTTATTTAATAAAGCCAAAGATAACTGTTAATGCTTTTGGTAAAACATGTTTATTTCTTACTTCATAAAATGACATCACCGCACCTATTAATCAATTTCTCAATCAAACCTGCTTCCTTTAAAGTTTGTATAGCAATGCATACAGCAAAGTAGTGCAGCGGGGTTGCAGTACATCATTACACAGATGACGTCTGTTAAAATGCTTACAAATGTATTTCGATAAAGATTGAATAAAACTCAACCATACATGACATTTAAGCGAGGACTTTGGCCCAAGGTAGGTTATTTTACTCTTCTTTAGCGACTGAAAGTAAAATACAAAGATGCTTATTTCAGCTGGTGAATTATGGGTAAGGGCATCATTAACACATCAATTATTACCTGTGGTAAAAAAAATTAAAAAATCTCTGCAGGATGATCCATTAGAGCCATTTCAGTACAGATCAATGAATGTGATTAAATCATATTAATCATTTTCTTTTATAAAAAAGCAATAAATGACTAGGCATAATGAATCCTACAAGACTTTTGGATTAAACCTCTCAAAACATTCCTCTGTAGGAACCATGGTTGAGTCAAAACATTGCATTGGAATTATATGTTATTATATTTATTTGAAGTTGGCTCAAGGGTCAACCATAAACTTATTATCATTAATGGATCCATGTCTTATTGCGTTGTGGAGAGATCAAGCCAATGCCATCACTCAGGTCTAATTGACATGATGAGGAGCTATTACTATATTGATCGACCTGGCAAGTGGCACTGGATCAGCTGAGGCCTGTATCGACCTGACTAAGTGGGTCCACAGACCTCTGAGGGTCAGGCAAATGTTAAGGGGATATTACCAGTTGTTTGTAAAGTTAGATCTCGTTCATCTTAAGGTAAAGCAAAAGCAGCATTTGGAAAAGTAAAAAAAAAGGGGGGTTTGAAGCCAAAAAAAAGTGTCATTCTGTAAAAAGAAAGGATACCACCCTTACGCATAATACCCGTAAAAACATTGTGCTTTTAGAATAATGTTAATGTTCTCAAATAATAATTAAAACTTGATCATGAAATGTTGGGTGGGTCATGAATAAACCTGGTTAGGCAGCTAAGTGAGTTCATATCATAACAATAAATTATCATAAAATAGACTTCTGAACTTTTTACACATCCACCAAATACTGTACACACACTGTATAACAATTTCTCCAGAATGAAACACAGACCAGCAGCAGTTAGTTATCATAGTTTCCCTCTCAGTCCCAGCCGAAATCATGGCCGGTCATTCGGTAAAACTTTCTGTTGTAGGGTTTATAAAAGTCTCTTAGCCTCTGGACCACCTCTGGGTCAATATTAGGATGGGTCCTGCCTTTGGTTTTCCCCAGGCAGTGCGGCTTACTGTTCCCCTCGGGTCTCTTAAGGCAGGGGAAGCCCTTTGCTGGGTTAAAGTGGAAATGCTTCTCCGTTACCACCCTCCTGAGCCCAAGAAAGTCCTGGACGCGAGCCATCTCACCTGCAGGGTCGCTGATCAGACGCTCTCCGCTGACAAACAGCAGCTGCTCTGTGGGGAAATACTGGAGCCAGCGCTCGAGGTGCTTCGCATACATGCCAATTTGAACGGCGCTCCATGTGGTGTCGATCAGACCCGCTGAGATGTTCTTAAAGGTCAGGCTCTCGAAAGACGGGATGTCCGGCTTCTTGGAGCGAGTCTGGGTGTAGTCTGAGATAGCCCGGGTGACAGGATCCCGGACCACCACAATCAGCTTTGTGTCTTTAGACATGGTGTAGATTCTTGCTGGGACCTCCTTGGTGACATAATAGCTGGGGGTCTTCTCCATGGTCAACTGGCCCTCTGATGACTTTGGCATTAATTCCCTGCAAAAGAACACAAACAAACTTATTTAAAATGTGTGTTGCAGGCATTCTATGGCATGCAAAACCAACTCTGTACACTGTCTTCTTTCCACTTACATTTCCCAAAGATATTGAAGTGACTGTTATTTTGTATATATTGATTGTTGTGCTTTTATTTATGTCTTAATGTCTGCATATGTATAAATGTGTCTGTTGATTGTGTGTATACATAGGTATATACATATTTGTATACACATTTTTATATATATATTAGTATTTTTGTATTCGGGATTGTGGGAAACGGTATTTCGATCCCTCTGTCTGTACACACAAACGGAAAGATTGACAATAAAGTTGACTTTGACTTGATTTTGACTTGACAATTCAAAAAAGGTAACAACCCACAAAAGACACATAGAGGGAGATGAGATTAACTTTGATGCAGTAGCTCCATGGCAGGTTTAAAGTACTGTCAGGCTGAAGCAAGTCAATCATCATCAAGAAGACACTTGAAGACATCATGAGCAACACTAACAGTCCGTGAGTGTACTAAAAGTGACAGGGCCTGGTAGGTAAATCTGGGGTGCTATCAATCACTGCTGACAATGCACAGTTCATGCCTTATTCCAAAAAACAAACCCTGAAGGAATACATTAATCTCCTGCAGCTGAATTTAATCTACCTTAAGACCGCAAGCCTCTTCAAACCCCACAATCCTCACATTGAAATATTCCACACCTTCATTATATTATACAAAGGGCGGTTTAACTGTGAATAGGCAGAATGATGCTTCTTAACGTCATGCCAAGACAGATGACAGCGACTGCACCTTTCTCTTCATACTTGTCTGTAATGTTTTGTGAAATTTGAAGATTTGGAGGATTTGGAGCACTTCTCAGGAGAAAATGCAAAGCTTGGGAGCTGTCTGTCCCCATAATTGCATATTCTTCTTGACCCTGGACGGCTCTGGTTGATCATAAATATAGCCTGTTAACTGCAGCCCTGACTGGATAATGGCTGAAGTGAGCCAAGGGGGATTAGGACTAAGCCAAACACGCTGGAGCATTAGAGGCTGGTTGACTGCCTTGTTGGCTGGCTGGGTGGCTGGCTTGTCTCGGGAGAGAGAACGAGAGAGATATGTGGCCACGATGATGAGACTCAATGGTAAGAAGTTAATCCATGAAGAAATACATGTGATCACACAAACTCCTGTACAGCTGCATGAAACCCAAATGTTGTTTTTTCAAGACTGTGTCGGAGCGGCCCGCCTCTACGCAAACTGCATTTGATATGAAATGGTTTTACATCCACTCCAACAATATAACAATGTTATTCAATCCACCCCAGACTGCATACTAAAAAATTAGACTAACCGAGTATTCACCTATTTACAGTGTAAACCGGGTAAAATAAAATAATAAACTCATCACCAGCTGTGAACACTTCCGCATGTTACTACTCTTGTTGGGGACGGATACTTGTGAACACAACATCACTCATACATGTTTTATTGCCTTGCATAGAAGAAAATATGAGATTCACACACTCAGGAGATTCAAGAGATTTATTTATTATCTGCATCAAACTTACATTTCAGTCCCTGCAGTTCTTATCTCTTACAAATTCAACAAAGGCCTTAAAAGCAAAAGCAGTGTGCAGAAATATTGCTTCCTGCTAAAGATGGAAAATAAATATACGCCATTATTCAGAAGCATCAGCCTCCCGAACATACCTCATTATAGTGTAAATCAGTCAACTGTAAATCTTAAATAATGAAAGAATTTGGTAATATTCTCATGTTTTGATTGTAAGCTTTTCATCAAAATCGAACAACGGGAAGCGGAGGAGCCATGTCATTAAAGTTATTAGAATCATTTTCAACCATATGTTGGTACACTCACAAGGAGCATCAATATCTCTCCCCAAACCCAGCAGCTTTCATCTTACAAATGCATGTGGTGAAAACAAGCAATGGTCTTTGCTGAGCAGAGCACTGGGAAAGAGCTAGTCATTATGGGAACAGTATGCATCACCCATTGCTCATTAGTGCACACAAGAGTTTCCCTTACTTATGCAATTTCACCACCTTCTGCTCTTTCCCATCTTTGGAGGCCTGAGGCTCTACACATTTATTCTTCTCCCTGAGTGTCTTAGTCACCATTGTATGTGGTGGAAAAAACAAGGTAATGGGTGTGTGAGACACAAACAAATCCATCAGAACCCACTTCAATTATCCTCAGCATCTCTTGGATACACACAAGTGTAGCACTGTAGGCCTGTCCTCAAGGGACATACAAACGTACTACCAATCAAACGTTCCACTCAGTCCCCGAGCAAAACAATCTGTGTAAGAAGAACATGCATTATTCATCTTACCAGAGATAGAGCAGGGGCGAACATCTCTGACTGAACGAGGAGGGAGAGAGTTGCCTTAGGGGGGCAGATGTAGCAAGCTTTCACAATTTGTTCTGCTTAATAAATAATATCGCCTGGAACCAATAGGTTTCAGTGCATCCTCATCTATCAATCAGCCATGCAAACCTGAAATCATCATTCAGCTTTAAGGTAGTACAAAAAAAGCAGTCCTTTATCTAGAATTAAACCACAGCGAGCTGACTTTTACCCCTTCACAGATGAAGCATGTTTGTATTGGACTTCATAATGCGGAAAACATATAACATCTAATTGAGCTCTAAAGTCATGAAGCCAGGAAGCTTCTAGAGTGTGTACCTATAATTAGTGCACTAAAATGAATCTATATTGATGCTTGGGCATACAGATAACCCTCCTCTGCTCTAAGATGTCGTGTTAAACTCACATGAGAACAGCAGGGTCTGAGGAGATAACAGAGGGAGGCTGAGAGGAAGACTGCTAGTAGAATTAGATAAAGCAAGAGAGGAAGGACTGGAATGAGCAAGGAGAGGATTAGATGGAATCAGGTGCACTGTTGGAGGATGGAGACAGCATGGTCGACCCCCCTGACCCCAGAAGCCTAAGTCAAAGTTTGAAGTCGCTGGACACTTTGGATGCTGTGTCAGCAGTTTCCTGCAGCGGTAGCACAAGAATATCACCCTCACTGCAACCTACGCACAGATATAAATCCAGGAGCAGTTTGTTGCGTAATCTTTCTCTGTTTTGTCTGCTGGGCAGTCAGGTGTGTTCATTAAACTGGCTGCTGGGGAGACGGTGTTTGAAATATGTTGCCTTGTTTACATGTACCGTTATCAGGAAACAGTTTCAAAGGTAAGGCATTTACAACGTCGCTGCGTGTGGCTTTGTGCTCGACTGATGGATGATGCCCTCAATGATGAGTTCACAGGAGTAAGTAAGGTGAAGAAAACTCTAACAAAACTTTTTGTATCCTGCAGAATTCGGCTTGACTGACTCTAATTGGCATCTATATTTCAGCTTTTCAGACCACTGTGACAAGGGACTGCTCCGGAAAAAAACTCATCATTATCTAATGTCATGATGAGTCCTAATCTCACACTGCAGCTTTAAGAGGGGTTGAGCTACTGTGGGAAACATTTTCAAAGACAGGATGAGAGGTGGTGGTATGCAGCCACTTGTACTAATCAGACAGTATACTGTGGGATGAGTTCCAGACAGAAATAAAGTAAAGAATGCATCTTTAGTGGAGGCGTTTGTGGTCATTGCAGCTCATCTTATCATGCGTGTGAAAGTCATCACCATTTCGCTTTGAACTCAGGAACTTCTCATATGAGGTCCAACAGCGTTCAGTATCTTAACAGCATTCCTGAACAACAATGATTATTACCGTCAGTATGCAGAACTCAAGGCCACCTGGCTGCCTGGGGAAACAGGCCCAGTTTGAAGAGAGGAAGAGGAGGAGGAGGAGGAGGAGAAGGAAGAGGATAAGAAACAGTGTATGGGAAATTCCGGCTTCCCCCACACAACAATTTGGAAAGTCGCAATAAGTTGTGTATGGAACCTATTTTTCAGGGTTGTATGTTTATGCTGAACAACATAAACTGACAATGCCAAACCACTAACATTGGATTTGTGATGACGACCCATATTGAATGGAATCAATATCAGCATGTATGGATGTTTGAGGCTATTGAATTAGAAACTGTGTTAAAAGACATATTTAGTGAATTTAAGAGAAGCCTAGCTAAATGGTGCAAAAAAGTGTCATTTTTATGTACTCCAGATGGAGCTGATACATTGCGTCATATAGTCTAATTATATCAATTGAGTCTGAATACAAGTTTAAATGGAACAAATCTGAAAGTTAGTAGTGAGAGAGAATCAGTTTGCCTGACCTTTTTATTCCAGCAGCACTATCACCAGCAGAAACCTCAAAATTGGTATTGAGAATGCCACAAAGTACAAAGGAAAATTGAATAAGTGACTTCAGCAAAATGCAGAAAGACATCAGCCTTGTTGAACAATGACTAACCAATTGTGTGAGCTTAAGTACAGTTTCTTGGAATAAAGGGTTGGACGAGTTCTGAACGAACAAAGGAACGAAAACGGCCTTCTGAGAAAAACTGAAAGAAACAGCTAGCCCAGAAAGAAAAGAGAGCAGGTGACTAACGCGAATGTATTCCTTTGAAAAAAAACCAATGTAAAATAATAATGTAATTTTCGACTACATTCTGGTACTAATACAACAAATAATGTTGTTGTTATACAGTTAAGAGCAAAGTGATGCTAATCAAAACATTTGGTCGACTACAGACGGTAGTTTTTCGAACACATGTATTTCACTTTAATTGGCATTAATTACTTTGTCAAAACATCCGCAATTATAATGTTAGAGTTTTATTAAAACAGAATTAGATTATCTATTCTTTGCATGAAATGTGTGTTTCCAACATATAGAATGATTGGTACGGTTGGGTAATTCCCAACAGATGCATGCTGGTCTTAAGGGAACTGCAAACGCAAACAAGACTTCAAAGAAGTAAACCAAAGATGGCTGAGGCAGATTGCTGCTAAAGTTGCTCTGACATGCTGTCAGTGAGTCTCTGCTGTGAAGAGAAAGATGGAAGCAGGAAACACATTCTCTCTGAAGATACTACTAAAGGGAGAGATGAGAAAGTCAACAACTCAAGGGGATATTATGGAGTGAACTTGTTTTGTTTCAACGTTTCCAAAGTGCTGTAATAAGTGCTGTGGTTTGACAAATTGCTTCAAGCTAAAGCCCAGGGGGTTGTTGCAGCAAATTAAACCTTCAGTCTCCAGAATAGGGAGGGGAGATGCACATTAACAGTATTGACAATCGAGTGGATTAATTCTAGAAGTGCTAGCATCATTTAAGTCTATCAGTGGAGTCTGAAATTGCAAGGTTTTACGGCTTTTGGAAATGTTTTAGGAATGTTTGAAACAACAGCTAGCATGTGTGAATGGTTTATTTGAAGCATCTCATTATTGACGCACGTTTCCCTTCTTTTCCTGTCAGTGTGCTGACACATTAGTTTAAGCTGGGGTTTATACGTATATCTAGAGCTCTCTCACTTACATCGATCCCCCTGTGTTCTCGCAAAGGGCTAAAAGTGTTGAGTAAGCAATATTCCACCAGTGGACTTAATTGAACCTTCTCTTGGGAAAGACACAACTTTCCACACAGAGATCTGTGAAAAGTCAACTTTCAGGATAGAAAACTGAAGCGTTTGTGACTTTTCTTGGGCAGGTTCCAATGAATGCTCTTTCTGATGAACTCCTGCTGGGCATCGTCAAAGGGCACTTTCACCCTTCTGAGCACATTTGCATACAAAGTGAAGGCAGAGAAAACATGTTTCACACTAATTGTCTGCTCCTTTATTGTCAGGGTTAATACAGACCTCAGGGGTTCTCCAGCATCCCCTTTCATTGAGCTCCATAATACTGTTGCGCTTTCTAAAGACTCACTTTAAATTTACTGCCCTCTATCTGCCACTGGCCGGCAGTAAGCTTCCCTGGGGCTTTGAGGAGGATTAGGCCTTCTTCCCTGACACCCTCAGTGAGTTAAGAAGGCTGTTCTTTGTTCTATATATGAAGCCTCAAGAGCAAAAACACAATCTCTGCAATAAAGTCACATCTAGTGTATATAACACAGAGGACCTTGATTTGAGCATGCATTCAGCAAATGAGCATTAACCTGCCAAAATAAGACCTACGGGAGGAAGTTATTAGAGAAAAGGCAGGGCCAAGGAGTTGCTGCCTTCTGTGTGAGCGAGCACAATTGTCTGTCTGCTTCTCCGTTTCTGCCGATGGCTGACAACGTGCTGTATTGTGGTGGGGGTCCCGCTGTGCAGGGGCCTCTCCGCTATGTGGGGCCTCCAGCAGGATGGACACAGCAAACCTCCAGCAGGACGGACACACCACTCACAGCAGATAAATAGCATGGACACAACTCAATGCCACCACAGGAACTGATAAGCCCACCCAGCGGACTGCTCCTCCCCCCCAGCTTCTGCACACCATTGGTCTGGGGGCAATGATGTGAAACATATGGGAAAACAAATCCACACACACCTTCAACTGGCTTTATGCCCTTAGCTTATCTTCAAGAGTGACTACTGTGCTGACAGGTTGCAGGACTAGGATTTCAACAGGCTACAGAAAGATGCGCCATACTGCACTACAGTTGCCTGAGATCCCAGGATGTGTTTTATTACATGTGCCAAGTGCTAGGACTGTTTTAGGTACCAAAGCTTTTATGTGTGCTGCTCCTCTAGCTTGGAACACTATGCAAAACAAATTGAAACTGAGCGTTTTGTTTCCCTTGCATCATTTTAAAGCTCGGATAGATGAAATGTTATTAGATATCTGTCATTGTGAATAGGTTGCTAATGTATACCCCTGTAATTATGTTGTATTGATGTCCTTTTTGTTTTCTGTTGTTTTTATGTGTAATCAATGTGCTGCAGGTCTCCCTTGAAAAAGAGATTGTTGATCTCAATGGGATTTTCACCTGGTTAAATAAAGGCTACAAACTGCAAAAATACCATTTTATAAATGTTTACTTAGTAAGCCAACAAGTAGGTACAAGAAAATCCCAACTATCCACCACAAAACCCAGGTGAGGGATTCTTTCTGAGCTTCACTAAATGATCATTAAAGAGATGACTCGTTTCATGGTGCTCTGCAGAATGGGGTCAATCTGTGGCACAGTGCTCTCACTGTGACAACTCAAGCCAAGTTGTTTTAATTAGCCAGATCACTTCTCTGGGAGAGGAAGTCTTCATTATACATGTCTCAAGATTAAATAGTAAAGCTGCCACTGTGAACAAGTCACTAGCATGTCTCAATTATATACAACCGCTTCTTTGATTGTTATATAACGTTTCATTGCATCTTTAATGATAGCTTCTCCTCCTTCTCGGACATTACTCATTGTTAACTTGCATTGCTTACTCGTGCATCACATGTATTGTACAAACAGCATGAGACTTTGTGTGATAAGTAAAACATCTTTATGGAAAGGACAGTTTTAATGTGTTCATCTTGCTCAGTCTGTAGGGATGGACACAAAGACCTCACTCCACACACTGATCATCCAAAAATGTCCTAAACCTGTCTGGAAATTCTTAAAGGGGCTTAAGCGAGAAGTCCTTTGAACAATGCTTCACTTCCCCTATTGTAGCTTTATGAAGCCTGCTTTGAAACAGTGTCTAGATCCTTTGACATAGCCTGTTAATCCCTCGCCTCAGTCTAATGGACACAGCATATCTTATTAACAATGTGGACGCTCTGATGTAAAACAATTATTCCAAAACCTTTTTCTGGGAACATTATAGGTACATATAAAGATCAATAATTTCTGTGAACTTAGTGAGTTTGTGATTTATTTCCACTAAGAGCAGCAAGTTGTGTAACTGTGCAGCTGAGTCAATAGTAAAGAGCTTACTTATTGAGATAGTGAGGCATGTATGGCACAAGGACAACAGTTGCCATGGCAGGGAAAACAATACAAATGTTACGTCACACAATGTTGAATGTGTAAGCCGTCTCAGGTGCTAGATCTCCCCCTTTGACATTGACGCATATTTGAATTGAAGATCAAAACAAATGACTGCTACTGAATCAATACACAATAACTCATAATCTTGAATAACGCTCCTGGCTGCGGGTGACGGCATGATGCAACTTGCTGAGTCTTAGCCACAAACCAGGGGTTGTTTTTCTTTCTTTAACTACATCAATAATTCGGGTCAAATCTAAATGGAAGCTCCGCTTAACCTTTTTCTACCTGGTGCCTCCTACTTGTCAAAAAGCAACAGCAACTCCACATCCAAGGACGGATGTAGAAACATTCCAGGAACTTTGAGTGAAGGCCATGCAAACAAGCAGAAAATCAATGCTGCTTTGCGTGTAAACATGACTGATAAGAGTTGCATAAAATGCCAAACTTTATACAAATGTTGTCAGGTAGTGTTGACACCTATGTCAATGCTGACATGCTATGGTTGATTGCACCTGCAGATGTCAAACTGTATTATTAACAAACTGAGAACATCCTAAATTGGAGTTTAAAGTCACCTTTAGTTTACTGTCCTTTTTTTAATTGACATAACATACAGTATATTACACTTTACTACAAAACCGTAATATACTATAGATGAGCATTCTTTAAAGTCTTGAGGTTTTACTTATCGAGGCTCAGTCACTGGTACTTTTTCATTTACAAAGCCATGTTGGATAAACTACCATCTTATATCTGCTCCCTGATCTCTCTGCGAATTGAAAGTACTTATTGCCTGAGATCGCATGCTGTGGTTTTATTAAATGTGCCAAGTGCTAGGGCTGTCTTAGGGAAGAAAGCTTTTAGATGTGCAGCTCCACTAACATGGAACAGTCTGCAAAAAGAATGGAAAATTACCAAGCTAGTACCACTACATGTTTTTAAAGCTTGGTTGGATGCTACAAAATCAGATGCTGTTGGTACCTGTACATGTGGTTAAATATGTAAATTGTAATCCCTGTACATTTTGCTGTATGATGTCCTTTTGTTGTTCTGTTGTTTATGTTTTTATGTCTTCTTGTGGAACCTACTGCTGCAGATCTCCCTTGAAAAATAGATCATTGATCTCAATGGGATTTTACCTGGATAAATAAAGGTTTTGAATTGAATTGAATTGAATTATCTACCATAATATTTGCATTTGTCAGTATTAGGAAATGTCTTTTTGCAAATTTTCATTAATGTCTCACTTTTGAAAGCTTTTATTAACTTATGTTATCACCTTGTCTTGAACATTGACTACAATATGATCCTATTCACCACCGGATTAACACATTTATGTTCTTACATTTAATTCATACTTATATCATTGTAGTTGAGAACATGTAACAAGACATATCAAGGTAATGCAATGCTGCTATGGTGCTATGGTATAATAAGGGAAAACATTACTTTATAGGAGCAACGACACATTTATTTTTAATTCTTTGACTTCTTATTAATCTTTTTGTATTCTGTCATACTGTTTTGTGGTTTCATAAGGTTACATCATACAAAAGTAGATTAAAGTTGGATTTAGATTCCAGAGGAAGAGTAATGATGTTTGTGTTTTCATTGTGTAAAATAGTTATGTTCCCAAATAGCCTATGTGGCACAAGATGCAGAAGTCCCCTTTATGTAATCGGGTAATGGTGCAAAGTAGAGTTTACTCGGCCATCTATATCTGGATTAGTATACATAAACAGTGTTATACCTGTACCACTCCAGTCCCTTGTCGTAGTTGCGGTCGAAGAAGTGCGGCTCTGCTCCCACCGCTCGGATGTCTGGATGAAGGCGCAGAAACTCCAGCAGCGCCCGGGTCCCTCCTTTCTTCACCCCGATGATGATCGCCTGGGGCAACTTTTTACTTTCCGACTCATTGAGGAAACCTGACATGGCATTATCGTCCAACGCCTTCACCTCGCCTCTAATTTCATCCCACTCATCTCCTCTGCTGTCCAAATCATTTTCGTTGTTCAGTAGGTCCCTGGAAGCCCCGACAGAGGAGTCCTGATTGTCAATTTCTGAATCGTTCTCGTGTCTGTTTACCGAGCGGTACGTCAGGTTAGGCACAGTTGAGCAGTAGCCAACACAACAATAAATCATATACACCCAGAGGGACAGCATTATGCAGAACACAAATAGTTTGTTTTTCACGTGGGATGATGGCACAACATGTAGATTGTGTAAAATCGGACTATATTCCATAGGACCACCGTGACAAAGTTATATTCCAGTTAACAAGCATTTTGGCAAAGGTGCCTCACTCCTCGGATCCTGGACAAGCGGTGCACAATTTCCCAAAACACAAACTATAGCCAACATTCAAATTGAAATTGAAATGTAGGTTACGCCGGACGTTCAGCTCCCGCATTGGCTTCAGTTCTGTTTGGAGAATATTGAATGTTCAAATTCTTCATAGAAACGGGAAAATAAATCACAAAACAGGTAGTTAAGATATCGCCAGGTGAGCAATGCGCGCGTCAGGGACGAAGTTTGCCTCCCATCACTTGCTCTCAGTGTGTGTGCACTCTCAGAGGAGCACCAAGTTATCTACACCGGGCAACAGCATCAAGTGTGCCAGATTATGAAACACTACTTCCGGTATGGTCCTTCGATGTAAATCTGGTGAAAACGTACGAAAGGCTCTGCGAACAAAAAAAGTCCTCCAAGTCCTACGAAAATAAGCATATGGGCCTTGCAAACCTTGTATGTTTAAAGTTATTTCGTATGTTCATATACTCCATGGCCGAAATGTACTGACATTATGTAGTCTGTTCTGTACAAAATACTTACTAACATCGCTTTTATTTTGAAAACAGCAAAGCTTCCGGTAATGTCTCTGTTTGCATACATGTACACAGTTGTTAAAATCTGAGACCAAAGGGCGAATTACAGTGGAGATGAGCTATTCCTCCAACCTGAGCATGATTGCAGTCTGTTTTATGACTGTAATACAAACATTGTATGACTTTACAAACAAAGAGGTAAAATGTAAAATATATATATTTTTAAATATGATTGAATAAGCAATACATCAGAAAGTCAAGGGAAGAGAAAACGTCTATTTTATAACAGGAAAATAAAGCATTATGAGATGTAATACTTGAAATCGATTACATTACATTACATTACATGTTACTTGTTAGACGCTTTTATCCAAAGCGACTTACATACTCAATACTGTGGACAATCCCCACAGGAGCAATTTGGGGTGAAGTGTCTTGCCCAGGGACACAACAACATGCTGACTGCAGTGGGGTTTGAACCTGTGACCCCCTGATCCGAACACCAACGCACAACCCACTGCACCACACGCCTCATCGATCATCCAAAAAGTCTCCATTTATTTGATACAAGGCTGGACGGAATTCCTGTGTTTTGAATGTTGGTTACAAATTGGAAATCAAATAATTTTCGAACTATAAACAAAATAGAGAATAGAGAATGTCTTTGCCTAGGCTCTTGAACTTTTGAAAAAGAACACAAAAGTATCCCCAAACAACTGACATATACTTGCATGTTTAACAGCACCCAAACATCAGCTACAGCAGACAAATAAATGACATGACTTGTAAATATCTGTCACGGATCAGCTTCACACTTTTTCCTGTAGCTACAGGCTGAATGGTTGAGTGGGTCCAGGCTAATTGGCATCATAATCCTTCGTAATTGCCCTTGTTATCATTCCAAACAAAGTGAACATACCGTTCCACATAAACAAATGTTTTCAGTGTATTTTGGGGAATCTATAAAAGGTAATAATTTACTCTTGAGTGGGTGGTGATGAAGATTTGTCACCAGGACTTTTGAAATGCCACCAAAGGTTTGCTCTGAGTGTGTGTGTGTGTGTGTGTGTGTGTGTGTGTGTGTGTGTGTGTGTGTGTGTGTGTGTGTGTGTGTGTGTGTGTGTGTGTGTGTGTGTGTGTGTGTGTGTGTGTGTGTGTGTGTGTGTGTGTGTGTTGGCACCTCCTCCCGATGCAGGGTCAAAGGCCTTTAGTCCCACTGCACCCCTGAGCTAGCAGAGGATTAGCAGGATTACCCCAGAGCTGCCATGTCAGTCGGAGTTTCACCAGAGACAACCCTGCCCCCTTCATCTAATCCCCTTATCTCATCTCTCAGACACCACTATGTATGATATATATGTGGTGTGTGTTTGTGTGATTTCTAATCCTAATAGTTGCTTTTCCACAGTGCACGAGCACAAGATAACCTGTTTGAGAAAATGTGCAGATGCCAAGAGGTTAGGTTTTTGCTAACATGTCGTGGTTTGCCCTTTCTGCTATATGTACAGACAATGTTTGTCTTTGCAATGTGTACTTGTCACTCTCTGGGTGGAGGTTGAATGTTTGAGTTCAAGTCTTATTAGAGTATTAACTTTATAGTCTCTCTGAAGTCCAAAAAATAGCGTTTCCGGTGTTTACAGGAGGAAGTCATTTATATGTGGCCATGTTTCCACAACACTTTATCCTACCTAGAGCTCATAGTATAAGAACACTTGCAGTAAATAAAACTATGGGTAAATCACTACTTGTCTATTTAGAAATAGTTGCAATATGTTTGTCTAACTCGTACTTTTGACCTTTAAGTTTTAGTCAAACCAGGGTTTGTCTGTTTAATTCAGTGAACTCTTACCAAATAAGAAAACTGAAGCGTTCTTATGAAGCATAACTCAGATATTATGTCCAAACATGTTGTAGATGACATAAAAACATTGACTGTTAAAAACAATAAAAGGAAATGTGCTACATGTCATGTGAAGTGGGTCAATAAAAAGTCATTTGAAAAAAAACAGCAAAATCTTACAGTCAAACATTACTCAAATATATAAAGGTAATATAGTTTTTTTTTATATTCAAAAATATTCAGAGATCTTTTAGCATTCAGAACACTATTACAAATGTGTTGAGTTAGAGTTTGATGACAGTACTGAGAAAGCTAATTATATATTGATCCTTTGAAGGATGACATTAAGTGTTTTCACTGCAATATGACATATAGAAAATGGGAAATATCTTCCCTCTTTCTGAGATTTCATTCTTGTCTGCATGGAGGGGATTGACAGACTTCAAAGCAGAGCTTTCAGTCATGAAAGGAAGGGACTTAGAACAAACGACACCTGAGAGAGAATACACACACAAACACACGCACACACAACAGGGTACATAAGCAGACACAGCTCTTCCAGGTTTCCGTAAAATTGTGTTCAGATTTTTTCCATCTACTGTGCTTCATGATGCAGGAAGACAATACCTCATACACATGCATGCACACACACAACACTACACCACACACATGCACATACACGCACGCAAAAACACACACTATTACATTCACAAGCATGTTCACTCTGTGTCATCTCTGTGAGAAGTAAACCGGACACACTAAAGGAGTGCTTGACTGTTTCTTCACATCCTCGATAAGATTACACTAACTGAACCATGTTAACACACTCCACTTCTGCAGTCTAAACAGATGACATACACGGCACCTAGCTCATACATGAAAACCAGACAGTTAAGTCCTGCATCAGGACCCACACTGATCATCTATCTACAGCACAAATGAATGCAACCTGATCCATCCATTGTGTATTTTTGTTGTCAGTCTGCCATCATGGAGCCATTTTCGAATCTAATGAAAGCAACACGTTTCTGGGTTTTCACAAAGAAAAGTTGTTGCTTTATAGCGAGAAAAAATAAAAACGATGCTAAATGTGTGACTTTTCTACCTAACAAGGATACACAGGGTCCAACACTTCTGCCTAAACAAATGCATCTTTAATGCTGCTAACAACCTGTGCTTGCTTATCACCTTCCAAAACATTCATCTGTCATCATTCCTGCTGTTGTGTAAATAAAGTGTGAATCCAGTGCATAGGTGTGTGCATATAATTGCAATCTCTGGTTAAAAAATGTGCCCAAACAGTCTTTTTCACAAACAAACATACACTAACACATCGTCCCTGTTAGAGATCTGAGCCTATTAGAGGGTAAAGTGGAGGATGGATGATCTCATCCGCCGCTCTATCCAAAAAAGAACAAACAAATGCAAACAACAGTAGGGCTGACGTGGTCTTACACACGCAAAGCCCTCAATGTAATGACAGGGTTATTAGGTGAGCTGAGAGGCAGATCAAGACACTGCTCGGACTCCTTAAGTCCTCCTTAAAGGTCTTCAACTCAGGCTAAGGCCATTTACAATGTCTATAAATGCTCTGGAGCCGTGCTAGAGACCATCTTGTCTTAGGGAATAGCCGTAACCTGAGTGGATTTCCTCACTTGATCCTGTATAAAAGGTCTTATCTGCTGTACCTGGAAGCAGCCCTGTGGCAGGTTGAAGGGCTCAACCAGGCTTAGATGTTCTGGTCCTGCCAAGCCTTACCCAATCGAAAAATAACTCCTGTAATACTGTTAGCTACTTTTTCATAGGTGAATGTGACAAAGTGAATCTATACCATTAACAAAAGTAAGAATGCACTGACATTAATGCTTTTGGGAATGAGCATTTTTAAGATTAAACTGGCGTCTGAATGCAACACTTGAAAACCCTCAAGCAGGAGCTCCTAAAACATGACACACATTACAGTAAACAATGGATCCGGTGAGACAAATAAAAGCTTTTCAAACACATGTCAATGTATTGGTTTAGGAATATTACCTCATGCTGACATGCTCTATTTGTTTCGCTCTTTTATTTCCCTACAAGGAATATTTTTTGTATAAAGTACAGACCATGCTTTTTTAAAGCACTAAAGTCTCAAACACACAAGTTGAGTTTTCCTGTAAGCTTAGTTATTCGGATCCTTTTCACAATTTCCAGGTTGTTTACAAGTTTATCATGGATGTATAATACAACTTTATTTGCAGGTCTGCTCCAGTTTAGTTTATTTATTTCTTCCAATTAATATATCTGCAGCCTATGGTAGCAATCTTTAATCGTCAAATATGTATGCTTAACATAAACACATCTGGTGAAGTTTTTTAATATATGGGAATATAATGCTTGTACTTCTCAATCTCTTTTGCAAGCTCATTTCGAACACAGTCATTCACACACAGTCAGCAACCCCCCACCATTGCTTTATTGTCAATGTTTTTAATTTGAGATAATAGCTTCAAAGGATAATGCAGCCTTGCCGTTCGACCGTTTTTAAGAACAGACCCTAGTGGAAGAACACATGTTGAATGTGTTCAAAGGTTGCGGCTAACATTCACTGGCAACGGCGGCAACTAGATAGCCTCAAGTGGAGGCTTGGAGGCTGGGCGTCCCTCAGGGGGTATACCTTGGATAAAAATGTAGCCCATTATTCGAGCTGAGAACAGGTGCTTTCAACAAAGAACGCTGCATCATTATGGTCCTGTGGGGAATGAGGGAAAATATCAAGATCCAGGAATTTATGATGTGGCCTTTTGAAAGCAAAACACATCAGATGCTGAGGTTGGGAGTCGACCTAGAAGCCATTTAAATAATAAAGATTAAAAAACAAAGAATGCTTCTTTAACGTCAAGCATGAATGGAAGACATTTTCTTGAACAGCTCACATCAAGTGTATTGGACAAACGTCAACATTTAAAAAAGTAATTTTAAATCTGCCATATATGATGGCTCACATTATTGTAACTATCATGACTGGAGGGCACATAAACACATAAACATCTTGCAATTGTTTTATATTTCAATAACTAATCCAAATGATATGAATACAAGCAAATGTTACTAACAGAATGCTCTCCAAACCCTCTTAATCATCTCATCCACTTTACTTTATGAAATGTTACTTAGCAGGAAATAAAACAAACATAGCCTAACATGCTGAAGTATGATACATAAACCATTTACTTTTGAATCTTAATTATTTGATATTTACTCTCATCCGGTATTTATTGTTCAGTGGAGAGGCTGTGAATGTCAGCAAATACTCTGGGGTCACAAGAAAGCATATCTGTGGCCAAGAAAAATGTCTACAGAAGTTCCAACTGGGTGGAGGTCCTCTAAAGACGTGTTAGGCTCCACGTTTCCACCACCTCTCCTTCCCTTTGCTTTTGTTTCAACATTCCTGGCATGCTTCTTCTCTCATTTCCCTTTAATTTCCCTCATCGGGTTCTTACAAGTCTTGCTTCCTTGCTCAAAAATCTTGAGCATCTCTTCGGCCAAGTTAGAAGAACCATTGGCTTTAAAGCTTCCTCACTTAGGGTAACCAGCTTCTCTGCCTCTTGCCACCCATGATGTGGATCAAGCTCTGCTCTGCAGCTTCATGCTCACTGTAGCCTTCATCCAGGGCCATGGCTCCTGTCAGGCCAGAACAGGGTCTCTTTGATCTGGGCCGAGATGACAAGGCTGTGTGGTCCCAACGCCCCAGGCCTCCTCTGTCACCACAGGCAGAAATTGACAAGGTCACTCAGGGGAGGACAGAGGGAACACACAGGAGCTCCAATCTACCTGTATGATTGGGTGAGGTGAGGGGGGACATGTCCAAAAACTGCCAAGAGCCCCAAGCTGAGGCACAATTTGCTCCTCATGTTAAAGGAAAGGTTGATGTTTGTCAGATTTAATTATTGTCAGATAAAAAACAAATAGTGCAGAGCCTTGCATGAAGCGAAATGAACCTAAAGACCAAGTTTTCTGTGTGTACAGTTATACCATAAGCTATAGAAACAGACGTGTTTACTCGTCTCCCTCCAGCAAAAATACTTTGTACTGTGATTTAGGTTTACATTCAAATGGAGCCTATTTAATATATTATGGTTCATTATATAATTGGAACCTTTTGATGTGGCATATTTTATTTATAGAAGTTATTTCAGTTGCGTTATGTTTATGTCTGAAAGTGTTTCAGCACTGCAAGGGTATTGTTTGGTCTCTTATAAAGTCCATGTGGCCTGGGCACTTCCCTGTGCACAATAAATAACAATATAATTAACTATAGCTTTACTAAACTGCAGACGTGCATGTAGTGGATGTGGTTTGTAATTCCTTGTGAACAGTAAATAACCTGTGGAGCCAAATAAAATCACCGCCCTGTTCGAAGAGTAACTAACTCAAGACATTTCCAGGAAGCCCACTAAAATAAATCGTTCAAATACACATGCTGGTTGTCTGAACCACACTCATAAAAAATGTGCAGTCATTTTTCACCCGTCCATTTGTATTTTCAATCAGTCACGCAGTTGTCATATCCCCTTGCTTTATTTTCAGTGGAAATCTGAAGGCTGAAATGAAGTAAAGCTGGTCTGTGGGCAAGCAGTCAACCCCCTGAGGAGGAGACAAGACAAACATGATAAGAGGCTGTTGGTTAAATTACAGACTACAGGCAGCTCTTAATGGAGTTCAACGCAGGGTTGAGGGAAGTAAGGTCAGTCAGTCATCGAAGCTACACTGCCCTTGATGCTTCCTACATTCCTGAACACCAATGTCAACAGGAAAAGAGGTCGATTATTACATTAAGTTCAACCTTTTAAACACAAATTCTGAGAGGAAAAACTTAATTGTACTTTGTGTCCACAAAGAATACTCATTTTAAAATATACTGATTCCACATGAAAAAGCTGTCTGAAGCCAACACAAACAGTGCATTGACTTTTATAAAGTCTCCCTGCAGGACTAACCACGCTCATTAGCATTGGATAAACACACTGCTGCACTTGAAACATGTTTAGTGGATGCATATTTCATAAGGGTTGTGACAGTTCATTGAAAATTCAACCTCCTCCCGATTTACAGCGCATACTACAGCAAGGGTGGGCAAACACCACAAACCCACAAACCACACGCACCACCTTTGGTATACATACTTTCCTTTGGTCATGATCAAGACTTTGCCAAATATACACACACAGGTCTTTACTAAGGGATTCAGAGCTCTCTGAATATTTGATTTATTGACCCTTCAGCGTTCAGTTTGGCAGAGCCATTCTTGACCCTGAGCCTCTAAAGGTTAGAACAAGTGTTTTGGGATCCAACGCTCTAATTCAGCTTTCTTTTCTGTATAACTTTTACTTTTCCCATGGTCCATGAGCAATCAGCTGTAATATCCTGCCTTAAATATCTTTATCACAAGTGGCTGCCAACATAGGGAGGAGTTGGCTTGTCTCTAGGGTTGCTCGTCTCACATCATAAATCCTGGACCCTCTGAACTCAATCTGTCTTTCAGATCCATGAAATGCCAAGGCTACCTCAAGGCCTTATTTTCCACAAGTGTTGGTTTCATATAAAATGTGTGTGTGTGTGTGTGTGTGTGTGTGTGTGTGTGTGTGTGTGTGTGTGTGTGTGTGTGTGTGTGTGTGTGTGTGTGTGTGTGTGTGTGTGTGGTGATGTTTCATCTCCACCTGCAACACTTTCAAGATGTCTAGTTGTTATAGGCGATGGTCTGCAAAAGTGGAAAGTACATTTATCTAAAGAAAGTACTTTTACAATATTGTACGAGTACTTTATAATACTACATATTGGTATTTTCAAAGATTCAAACCAACATGTATAAATAGTAAAGGATTGTTTAGTATCATGCAATAAAGAGTATCACAATTAAATGCTAAAAAACACGACACAACAAGACACAACAAAAACAGTGCCCGTTCCTTGGTGGAATTTAAACACATACAAAATATATACAAAAATAAATGCAAACAGCAACAAAAAAAAAAAAAAAAATTTATTATTATATATAATGAATGATCAATCACACACAACGGATCATTCATGACTACATTCATGGTCCCACTGTTTCAACTTGTGTTTAAAATGATCCGTTTTACTGTAAGCTCAAACAGAAAGGCCACTTTTCCCATCTGTTCTTTATTCATGGCCTCTATAAAGGAAAAACTATAATGTATTATTTGCTTGCATGTATGTGCTTGCTCTGTCTCTGAGCACAAATATATTCACAATACACTGCAGCTCACCACACCCAAACAAGCAGTTACTGAGTTGGTAATTTATCTTTGAATCCTGATCCAGTGATGAAAGGTGTGCTGTGAAAGGTAACACCTTGACTGCTGATGTAAAAGCACCATTTTCTCCACGAGTTATCTTTTTAGAATGAAGATCAAACCCCCATCTTCTACTTAGACCAGAATAAGAAGCATTTTCCTGTTAAATGACATCTCTTTCTAGATGTTGTGCTGAGTGTCCAACATGCCACCAGTGATTAGTGCTCAGCTCGTGTCTCTCTACTCAGGGCCGACACACAGCAGACCGGCATTTACCTTCTAAAAGGTGCTTGTGATAACCATCATTTTCTGTCATTTGATGCATGTTAAAACAGCCCCTGTAGTTTAGACCTGTAATATCCTTCCCCCTCAGATGTCACAGCGTTTTCATTAGGCCTGGCGCTGGGGTTTGCTGGGTCTCATTATGTCCTTGGATAACCCTTTAAAAACACACCACGAAGTCTGGCCTCTGCGCTCAGGCTTACCTGAAAGGACTGACGGTAATGGTGAGCTTTGCTTCTCCACACCCAGTCTGCAAGGGAGAAAAACTTCAAAGAAAAAGGTGCATCTCTGCTTTTTGCAAGTAGTTTGACTCCAATTGTAATATCAGTGATTGCTCCTTGATTCTTTTTGATGGGCAATCAATATAAAAGTACATTTCTGTGGATGAAATGTGAGTTAAAGACAGAGGGTGTATGATTCACAACGCCTGCCTGCTGCCTCGCAAACACCTCCATGATGAATATGTCAAACTTTTCTTTAATGACAGACCAAAGGCTTGTAGTGACCCACCCCTCACACCCAGACTGATTGATCTTGGTAATGTGATGCCATGTGTCTATAGATAAAAACACAAGCATGATGTACGTGGCGATTCCCTCCAATCCAACGCTCTGTTGACTGGGCAGCTTTTAACATGAGCACATAACATGCCATTAGGGTCCATCCTTGTACTCAGCCTTTGTTTTTTTCTTCTAGAAAAGCCAACAATTGAAGCTTCAACATTTTGTTTATGGCAAGAGCTAACCCGTCTAATGAGTGCATGCAAAGGTCAGGGCTGACATTTAACTAAGTTCACTTACTAAGTACTGACTTAAGCACCAATTAGAGGCACTCTAACTTTACTTTTTTTATATTTCATTTCAATTGTATATACAACAATGTACTTCTACCCCTACCACTATCTAAGCGGGACATCTTTAGTATATTAGTCGATTAATTTGATCATACCCTGCCTGTTCAGTAAAACAAATATGTATCTCTAACTTTGTGAAAAAATGTAAGTATTGTTCCTTCATGGGTTGAGAATACTCTCTGACTTCTTAAGATACATACATTATTTAAAGCCCCTCTTGGAGCAGCTGAAAAAATGCTTTCTCTAAAAGTCGAAAAAAGGGCTGTTTTTCTGAGCTGTTGACTCAGTGGTTCTCACAGAACCGAGACGCTCCAAACACATAATGATTATTATCGAATCTGATAATATGATGCATTGTTGGAGAGTAAACTACTCATGAGTAAATAAAGGGGTTAAAAAAGCACAACCTTAAACATTTTCAGCAGTAAATTACAACATATACATGCAGAAGTGATGTTGATCCAAACAGAATAATATAAACACTGACAAGGAACATTTGATTGCAAAAGGAATTATTTAGATGTATATAATTTGAGCACATGTTGCTGATAATGTTGTAAGGTTTGGAATGAAGGACTTTTCCTGTTATTGTAGTATAGTACATTCACTTAGGCTAAAATATCTGAATACGTTTTTGACCACCGTCAAAGTGCAGCCCACATATCAGTAGCAGGAATGGGTCATCAGGTGGAGAGGTTATGACCGAAGAGAAGGCGTCATTTGCTGAACTGGGAGCCAATTAGTCCCCAGCTGCCCAGTAGAGGAGCACAGACTGAGAGGAAGAACCCTCAGTCATCCTACCTACAGTGAGAATCAGCAGGAGTGCAGATGAATAATGATATTTAGAGGTTGAAATCCACCTCTGAGTTTTCTTATGGATTGACTTCATGGTCTTTTTGGCGTCCCTTGCTCACTCATGTTCATTGTTGAGGGATTACCGGTGAGAGAGTTTCTGAAACAGGTCAGCAGATGTGAAGAATCAACCAGGCTGATTTAGAAGTGTCCAGAGACACTATAATAGAGAAGTACGTTTTGGGGGTTGGTATTAGAGTTGAGAAGACCCCTGGAGATGCTTTTAGAAATGCTCCCTGCTTGGACGGGGGGCACGGTAGGTGTCTGGACTGGGACTAACCAGTTTGTCTGAGTGGGGACTAATGAAAACAAATGATCTGACAAGGTCAAAAGGTTGAGATCAAGGCTGAAGGATCCTCCACCCCTCTCAATTTTCCAACTTGGGAGATTAATGAAGGCCGAGAACAGCCATTTCTCTATATCATTTACTCCCTGAGGCCTCGGGACCCTGGTGGTGGTGTGCAGCCCACCTGTTGGCCCATTAAGGCCTAATGACACCAGCCAGAGGGCATCCGTCCTGATCCGGGCCCGTAACAGCCCCGTGTTCATGGTACAGACAGGCTTCCAGCAGCCAGTCATCGAATTATCTTGGGTACATTTGTATACAACATTGGAAACACAAGATGGCTGCATTTAAATTACCAGTAGGATATAGTTTATCCCCTCACTCAATATTCAATTTGGAAATGAATTGCTCAGTGATTATTCTTTCAAGATGTTTTTAAAACACTTCTAAGCCTTCATGATGTGACTAACAAACACACTTTTAATTTCCCAATTGGTGAAAATACAAACATACACATATAAGACAAGTGTTTAATACTATGGCATGCCATTTGTGTTTGAAAACAGAAAAACACATGCCAAATATCCTGAGTAAACAGCTCATTCATGGTGCTTCAAGCGGTGGTGCTGAATACGTTAAGTAGTTTAGAAGAAGACACTGCTCCCTTCTGGACAGTTAGAGCAGTCCCCAAAAATATATCAAAACAAAGTCAGGAATTTCAATGCAAAGATAATGCTCATTTCATACTTCAATAAATCTGCATAAATAAAAAGAAAACACATTGTGTATTGAATGTAGCTACACTAATAGCTGGACTTGAATAAACTGTAATACATTTTACTCATCAAAAACGACTTCTTATTATGTTTAATGAAGTAATAGTTAATTGGAATAAAAACAATTTAATATTATTTTAATTGAAGTTAAATGAACACTATCAAGAAAGAATAATGGCTTAAAAACATAAAAAGAAAACGGAACAAAACCACTAGAAAAAAAGAGCCACGGTTCTAAGCATGCGTACTAGCAAATGTTACTGCGCATGCTCAGTACCTGGTGCTCAGGTGAATTGGCGCGCCGCGGATACAGAAACTGAGAAAGCAAGAGAGGCCAGGGTTTTTACCATTTCGTAAAGCATAATGTTCTCATTAAAAAAAATAAGAAGGTAAGTTATCAAGCAAGTACTCGTGTGTGAGTTAGTTTTTCTGACTGCTGCCAATGTTAGCAAACTTTCAACTAGCTAACATAAGTGAAAGCAACACTTAATGTTAGTTTACATTTAGGTTTGCTACTTAGTTCTGGTGTATGTAATGACTATTTGTGCCGCTGTAACAGAGCTTTACATGACTGTTTACATTATTGCATAAGTATTTAGCCTTTAACATTCGTACAGATGTAATATTGTTTTATGATCTGTGCACGGAGCTTTGATTGGTCAGGAGACTTTGTTACGAGGTGATCTCTTACCTCCAACAAATCCTGCTCTGTGTGTAGAGAAACTCTGACAGTTTGCGTGTGGCAGCAGGGTGAAGCGACCAGCCTTGATCCATAGTTATTTATTTACTAGACCTTGTAGGCTACATTAATATGATGAGCAAAACCAGCTCCTACTTTTAAAGGTCCTGTGTCATGCTTTTCCTGTTATTACCCGTCCCCTTGTGTGTTATGAAGGTTGTTATGCATGTAAACGGTCTGCAAAGTCACAAACCCTCAAAGTAAACTCTAACACAGAAAAAATACCTGTCTATGCTGCACCAGAACGCCTCGTTGGAGATTTCTCTTTTTCCATTGTTTTCTTCCTGGGTACAGTGACGTGTCCATACCATAGACCAGGGGTGGGGAACCTTTTTTCTCTCAAGGGCCAATTAAATTGTTTCAACATCCTCCGAGGGCCGTACAAATTATTGACCTCTGCTTAAAAATCACAGCCCATTCATTTGGCCTTTCTTTCATGCTGCGCAAAGAAAAAGCAACCTCTTAATCCAGATATCTTGCCATGACTCGCATGCATGCACGTGCACGGTGTGGCATGACCACCAAACAGAAAGATATGGACACAAGATGTGTGCAAATTTAGTTTCCTATCCATGTGGACATTATTTAAGTGGGGGGGACCTAACCTCCTCTAGGGGGACCCGGGTCCCCCGGGAAGATTTTTTTTTAAATATTGAAGTTAAAAGCATCAATCTGGTGCACTTTGAGAGCAAAATGAAGAGATCTATGGAAACATCTCTCTACACCCATATGAAACAGAACTGTAAGCAGATTTACTTTTTCTTTATGGATATTTTACAAATCACTCTCCTTTCAAACTGTATTCTTGTTTATTAATAACAACTTTTGTTTACTGTCATATAGTATTTTATACCTGTTTACTTTATTTTCTTGTTTTTTGATAACTATAATGATCATATAAAGATGTGCCTTTACCTCACTGGTTGGAGAAAAAGCTTCTTATATTCGTTAGGGCAGTGGTTCCCAAACGGTGTGCCGCGGCACACTGGTGTGCCGTGAGGCAAGTCCGGGTGTGCCGTGGGATTTTGTGACAACCATACATTATTATTGCAATATACAACTACACAAAAATAATAATTTTTTTATTTACTATATCAGTACTTTGTAGGTTTATATGTACGTAATCTGCGCGACTTCCGCGTCCACATCTCCACGTGCAGTGCTTCATAAACATGGCTGAGTCAGCGATAACTCTCGAGGGGTGGAGGTATGCCCATTATTTTGAGTTTGTCCGAAGAATAGACAGGAATGTGACGGTGAGGTGCAAACTGTGTCCAGGCCAGAAGCTGTTATCCACTGCTGGAAACACCACACCTCAACAAACACCTGCAAAGAACACATGCTAAGGTGAAGCTACCGCACACGCTATTTGTTGTTGCAGCCCTCAATATGGCGGACCCTCCGCGTGAACGCGCAAACGGAGGGGTAGGGTGTAGGGGTAGGGTGTAGGGGTAGGGTGTAGGGGGCGGTTTGGGAATGGGCCATAGGCTGCTTCTCAGGTCGATTAAATGAAATCCTTGCTTCCCTCACTTGCGTCGTTTCCCTGCGTTTAGTCCCTCCCACCAGGGAAGCATGGAGGGATGCAAGGAAACCACGAGAAGCAGGGAAATGAGTTTTAAGAGCAATGGGACTAAGGCCCATTCCCAAACCGCCCCCTACACCCTACCCCTACACCCTACCCCTCCGTTTGCGCATTCACGCGGAGGGTCCGCCATATTGAGGGCTGTTCCAAAGCAACGAGTGTGGAGGGGGAGTGGGCTATCAAGCCCTCAAACAGCGAGTCTGCAGTGGTGCTGACTTGAGACCGGTCTCTACCTGACTGGAGTCACGCTGTGTGTGTCCGTCAGGAAACACGCTGTTTACAAGTAGTTCCAGCAAACATCCACTGATAAATTGCGATGTTAACAACCTCATGATAACCTCATGTTTTTAACTTAGGATCATACCTGTGTTTAGTCTAGAAAAAGGTAAATGTGTGCATTTTATTATAAAGTTGTGTATATTTACAGACCGTTGCAAAAACTAAGAAGCTTATAAACATCAGGTTTAAAACTAAAAGTGCTTTGAAACACAATAAAAGATGTTTGGAGTTTTATTTGAGTTATTCATTTAAACTTTTTGTCTAAGAGATGCTGATTTGAAACCGTTGTTACATACAGTTACGGCATTTCCTGTTTCTGCCGGAGAGAGGGGAGGCCGTCCCAAAGCTTGCTGCTGTATTTACTCCCTCCATCCGACAGGAGGGAGCCTCGTTGAGCTGCGAGTGTGGCTACAGACGGAGTTCACTCCATCACGGAGGGGTAGGGTCGAGGGAGTGGTTTGGGATTGGGCCGAACTTTCCTCCAGAGCGTCACGTGAAGCGACGTCCGTTTGTGATGACGCTGCACAGCTGATCGTCTGACAGCAGCTCTGTCCCCGTTATTTCCACACACACCCCCGCCTCTATTAGTACACATTTACTGACACAAACATTTGTATCATCTGTTGCAGACCCCAATAAATACAATAAAATAAGAACTCATTCTCAAAAAAAGATAAACGCCATTCTTAAAATGTATAAACAAACAATAGTTAGATTAATATTGATTAGAGTGCACAATAGAAATAAAATAATTGAGAGAAGAAAAAGAGATATGTTATCTATCAAAACCCAGTTAGATTAACATTCATTGGATTGCACACTTTGTGTGTTTGTGTGGATATGTAGCATATTAACATTTTAATAGCACTTAATGACTGACTGAATGGAAATGACAATAAATAAAAATGTAAAACTAAATAAGTGATCATGAAAATGTTTCCAAAAAATGAATTAAACGATTTTTGACCACTTTGTTGTTCAGATATATCACATATTTGTAACTAAATGATACATTAATTGAAACAAAACACGGTATAAACTGAGGAGTGACTCCCGTGAGGTTCATGTATTTTCTTCACTCTGCTCTCATGTCAAGAAGCATCAGATCAGTGCATGCACTGCCTCGTCCAATCAGTGAGCGATACACAGTAAGGGGGCGGGGTGAGTATCTGAGGAGTTCATCGGAGGATGGTCTGGTGGTTCCTCGGTTATCGCTCCTCCATGATCGCTCCTCGACAGTGGCGGCGCCAGAGATTTTCTCTAGGGGGTGCTGTGGGGTAGCTTGACGTTTCATAGAGGGTGCTCACACATTTAGGGTTTCCCATTAATGCACCAGCGCTACAGTTGCATTTTCTACTGCAACACTCCCCACGCGCGCACACACACAGTGCACCCGCGACTGTTACAATGAAGGCTCGATAATCAGCTCACGGCATATAGGCAGGGGTAAAGTGCTATTTTTACAAGTGGGGAGCGGACCTCACCTCCTCTAGGAGGGTCCTCACCTCCTCTAGGGGGGTCCGGGGGCTAGCTCCCCAGGAAGATTTTTTGTTACATATTTAAGTTAAAAGCATCAATCTGGTGCACTTTGAGAGCAACATTAAGAGATCTATGGATACATCTCAACACCCATACGAAACAGAACTGTCAACAGATTTTCTATTTCTTTATAGATATTTTAAAAATCACTCCCCTTTTAAAACAAACCGTTTGAGACCCACTGAGATAACTAGACTAAAGTAAAGTTAACTATCTAAACACTGAGAGAGTCCTTTACTTCACCTGAGTTGAGGTTACCTGAGACTCTCCGTCTGACAGGAGAGAGTTCTCCCTCCACCTTGTTGTTGAAAAAGCTCCTTATATCCATTAGCTTGGCTAGCTAGCACCAGATGCTAACCACAACGATCTCCGGTAGATACCCACTGGTGCGCGAGGCGAGCACTCTCGCTCGCTCGCTCGCGCACGCACGCACGCACGCACACAAAATGGCTCGTGCCACACACACACACACAGAGCAGGGCTTGAATGAAACACAGAGACCCAGAAGTAAGCTACTTGTACTCACGAGGCCTATTATGTGCAGAATCCCTCTCGCTTTCAGTTGGTTTTGATTGAGTGTCCACACGTGGTCGTTTAAGGACTAAAAAACGATCAATTTTTCACTTTGCTGTTAGCAAATCATTTGGCGCTCTAGCTAACAGGAAGTCAATCAAGTGTCACAAAGTAATTTAGCCTATGGGTAGGTCAAAAATCGAATGGGTGCTGACCATTGGCCTAATCATATCACCTGTGTTGGCTTTATGTTTTTGGTCAAAAATGTGTTTGTTTCACATATGCATTGATGTAATCATTAATATTTCTAATTTAATTTAATAAAAATAATAATAATAATTTTCGGGGGAAAAAAAAAACACATATTTCTTGGGGGTGTTTAGGGGGTGCTTTGGCAATCCTGGGGGGTGCTTCAGCACCCCCTAGCTCCCCCCTGGCGCCGCCCCTGCTCCTCGATCCTCGGTCCTCCGGCAGAAATAAGAGCCATGGGACGGTACTCAAGATGGCGCAGGCAAATCAACTTCCGGTGAGACCGAGGACCGAGGAGCGAGGAAATGAAAATAGTCGACCTGAGAAGCAGCCATAGAGCATGCGCAACTTTAACCAAAATGCTCGTTCACATCAAGCACGTCAATTTGCGTACACGTAATAGCACCGTGCGTTCATGACAGCATGGTAATGGATTGTTGTTATCATGGATTTGATATGAACGAGGCGGCAGTTAGCAGCTAGCGGCTAGCTAGTAATGATGCTAATGTACACATCAATCGTTATGTACTTATATTACGCTGTAACAGGATCTAGTGATATCCAACAGAGCTTCATTTAGCATGAAATTATTATTGCACTGTAGGCCTATATATATATATATATATATATTATATACAGTGCAATAAGCTTCTTAGTGCAATACGAAGCTACAGGGACGTTAATAATATCGGTAATATTAACTTTATTTAATACAACATTTACGGTACAAGATTTAATCATACAGCCCATGTATGATAATGAATTACAGCAAACATGTGCAATATATCCATTATTACAGCTCCGTGGGATGGCAGTAAGACGATATGGATCCGTTCTTATTGTGCATCCATGGGTAAAGATAAACGCAACTCACATTGGTTTCTCATACAGCATCTCTGTAAACTACGTGTATTCACTGAATTTCACTCTCTGCCTTTAACGGCTCGTTGTAGCTCCAATAGCTCCAGCCCCACCCTCCCTGGGAGCACAGTGTGGTCTGATTGGTCGGGACACGTAACATGAACGTGCCGGGCGGCGCGGTCCCGTGGGTTAGATGCGCGTTCATAATGCAGAGGGAAATAACTCTCAGAATAACGTTATTAGCTAATTTTTACAACTTGAGGAACGAATGTTTTTAATAAGGGTTATACAAGTGTTCATACTGGGTAGTTTATTTAGTTTTAAAAAAATTATCCAACGAGTTACAGACCACTCTTTCCCCATGTAAGTCAATGGGAACAAGTGTTTCCGGGCCTGGCAACCAAACGGAAGTGTAGTACCGCCGTTTGGCCAGCACGAATATTTTCATCTGAGTCCGGCGCACTTCCTGGGGGCTTGGGCGGGACAGGCTGTGGCCGTTTCTCAATCTCGAGGATACTGGCTTCCAAGCCAATATTAGGATGCTACGTCATCGAGTGCTGCCGAAGGACTGTTCCAATCTCCAGCATACTTGGAATTCCACCGAGGCCGTGTCCTTGGTTTGGGGGAAATTTCGAGGCTGCACATGGGTAGACTTCGCGTCCTTCCCCACAATGCTTTGCGCACGGACCAATTTCAAAAACCCTTGCGGAGAATGGCTGAACTGACGCAGCACACATTTAAATGTAAGTATGTAGTGGCGTAGAACATGTGTTGGTAAATATGTTACTTTGTTACATTTGTTTGTTATCACCAAAAATGTGTTCCGTGAAAGTAAAGCAAGTTCATAATTAGATAGACAATTTAGGATTTTACAGAGAGGGTTATTTGTGAATAAACGACCCTCTGTAACGTTTGCATTCAACGGGAGCACTAGAGGCCGAAAACTTTAAAACGTAATTATAGCAGTGGCGAGCCGTGACTTTTATACCTAGGCCCTCTGACCCCCCTTCCCTCGAAACAACAACAATGTCATCACTATCACTGAAGTTGGCAGTTTGACACTGAAGCTTCGAACGGAGCTTCAACCCTGGACTTCCTATTCCATAGAAGCAGTGCTTCGAAGCTTGCTTCAAATCACGTGACATGTGACGTCCGAAGCAGCAACTGCTTCATTTCCTGAATGAATCACTTGACTGGTTCGCGGTCCATTCACGCGATTCAATGCACTGCCTCGTCTCGATTCTGACAGGTGACAGGTTGAAACAGTTTCAAATTTGAGCGCTTCAACACTTTATGACCGCTCTAAACAATGCGCAATGTGTGGGTTGTTGTCATAGTTTGCGTTGTTGCTGTTGAGTTGTTGTTGGTATTGCATTTGAATTGTAGTATCATTATAGAGCAAGCCAGGAAGAAAGATAGGTCGTTCTGGCTCGGGAACAAAAAGACAATTATCAGTAATATAAAAACAGTTCAATATTTCAAGGAATAGATAGCCCAGTGTGTAGAGCCGGGGGCCCGAATGCGGAGATGTCCTCCGTGCAGCTGGTTCAAAGCCCGGAATGGATGTATTTTAATCATTGCTTTTCAACTTTAATAACTGATAAAAGGCCCTCTCCTCCCAAAAAAATGTCCAGCACTCTCTAGTCTCTTCTCAATAACCCAATACACACAATTATCAATCTTTAATTGCAAATAGAACATGATATTCAGTCTTAGTGTGTGTGTGCATCGAATATTTTTCAAGGTAAAGATACGTTAAACCCACTGCAGCCTTGCATTTCGCCAGGAGAGGTCGCTGTAACTGAAGCTTCGAGAAATCAACCTATTTCCGACACAATTGTCCAAGTGGTTCGATGCTTCATTCAAAGCTTCATTTTGCCATCACTAACTGAAGTGAGCCATCATGAACGAACTTATGCTAATCTATCGATCATAAATCTATCGTTTAGATTTATGATTAGAAAATAATAAAAGTAGGATAGACATGTGGATATTATCCGGCTGAACAAAACGTGCATTTATCTAACAGGTTCGTTTTCCACAGACCTTATTTCGAGCTATTTTCCAAAATCCTCTGGAGAAATCCCACTGCTTTCTGTCGAGGGAATCCGAGCGAAGCTTACTTCCGGGTTTTAGGACGCGTCACTGCACCACTTGCATAGACCTCACAGCGGGCGGAACTTGTCATAAAGTCCGCGAAAATAAAGCCCGCCCATTTAGAGGGAAGATATGATTGGTCAATTGTACTGTCATTTGACATTACTCTCTCATTGAGTTACTGTAGCGGGCCCTCTGTGAATCTACAGAGGGACCAACAAGCCCTCCCGTCTTCACATAACTCGCAGAGACGGCATTTAACCCTTCACATTCCAACAGAAACTGAACAGGCAGATTCGAAGGATTTATTTATTTGGAAATATTATTTTAAATACAATTAAATCAAGGTATTTTGGTAAAACTAATGAAAAATGTAACAACAAAAAAATATAAAAAGAAATATTTAAAAAAAAATGTTATTTTTTTAATGTTTTCAAATATTATTTTTTAGAATATCTTAGGCCCTCACAGAGGGCCTAGAGGGCCCTGACGGCTCGCCACTGAATTATAGGTCGTATTAAGCGCTTGAACAAACGACATATTTGGTCGTAATAAGGGCTTGAACAATCGACCCATTTGGTCGTATGAGTTGGAGGACTTGTTGATAGATAGACATCGTGAGGTATTTATTTTCGGTACAGTTTATGTTGAAACCGTTAGAGAGAGTGGCACACTTGTTAGCCTGTTCCATTCTTCATCGTTTTCCGAAGCCGTGGCTTGGAAGTATACTTGCTTAGTTTCTGAAGGAAGTGACTTGGAAGTACGCGACTACCAAGCAAGTATCCTCGAGATTGAGAAACGGCCTGTGGGTGTTTTCTCAATGTCGAGTAAAGCTGCTCTATAGCCACTATGTCAAGCATACTACGTCATCGAGTGCCGCCGAAGGACTGTTTCCAAGTCCAGCATACTTGGAATTCTACCGAGCCCGGCGTACTTCGTAGCGAGAAAGTCTCGAGGCTGTATACTCCGCGGTCTTAAAATCCCCACAATGCTTTGCGCACGACCAATTTCCCCAAATCTTGGCGAGAATGTAAGGCGCACACAAACTCCTCCAGCCAGGCTGCGGATGTTGTGGTGTTTGTGTGTGTGTGTGTGTGTGTGTGTGTGTGTGTGTGTGTGTGTGTGTGTGTGTGTGTGGTGTGTGTGTTGTGTGTGTGTGTGTGTGTGTGTGTGTGTGTGTGTGTGTGTGTGTGTGTGTGTGTGTGTTGTGTGTGTGTGTGTGTGTGTGTGTTGTGTGTTGTGTGTTGTGTGCTGGTTTGGGCTGTGTTCTCTGTCTCCAGCGGCCCTGGGCTCATAGGGAGGGGGGGGGGGCATGGAGCTCCAACAAGCCGTTTAGGACAAGAGAGTGCATACACATACAGAGATGCTGTATGAGAAACCAATGTGATTTTGGAAAATTGCACAATAAAATCTATTTTAGTATACCTCAACCAATGGAATATGATCAGTAGAAATGGCCATGACATTGGACCTTTAAAAGTAGGCCTAGATCCAATTGGGGTGCCTTAGTTCAACCTGGTGGGGGACCACTAAAACATTACTTGTGTTTTAGATGGAGATGCTGAAAGTAACTTTAAAGCCAAAGTCTCTGCTCCATAGTTTCTCTTGGAATAAAATCACACTGTATATTTTACATTTATATATTCAGTTTAATATGTAATATTCCATCTGTCAAATACTCTTGTATATATAATACCTTGCTTTATATCTTGTTATTGTTAATTTGTAAATTCAACATATATATTTTCTACTTTCTTGTTTTTTTCTTGTCTTTTAATTTGTATACAATGCCATGTATTTTTATGCTGCTGCAACAAAACAAAAATCCCAAATTGGGATCAATAAAGTACTATCTTATCTTATCATATCTTATACTTTAAATGTACTCTGTTTACAGTCCATGTCACTGGGATTGACTAGAGAACAAGACATGTAAAATACTTAAATGCATAATTTCTCTATGTTCTTTACTGGACTGAGTAAACATGTCAGAATCAAACATTGGGCTTACTAATACTCTTGCTTTTGAACTGTGCAAGGCTGATATGCAGTGAAAAAAGGACATGTGACGATAACCACTGATCGACTTTCCCTTGTTGTAATGTTGTTTTTGATTGGTTACATGATTCTGACAGTGATGAGGCCTTGGTACAAGTATCTGCTGTGGGGTGATGACTGTCCTCAGTGAAGGTTGCTTTCCCCAACTCCTTTTCACCCTGACCCTGTGTTTTCTGACATCCTTGTAGAGAGAGATTTTGTAGTTATATTGGAAGAGAAAAAAATCCAAACTGCAAACTCCTGTTCATGATGAGTAACATCTTCTTTTTTTAAGGAATGCAAATCTAAATAAAGGCATACAATTGAACTTTAAAACTGTGTCACTATACTTTGATTGTTATTTGCAACCGGAAATGTCACATTAGATATCTTAACTTAAATAAATGTGTTGTTTGGAATATACAAACAATATTTATTTAACCTGAAGTATTTAGCTGTTTGAAATGATAATTATGTGTGAACTAAATGGTCATTTTATTTAAAAAGTAATTTTAAGTATACATTTGTTTTGAGTTACCTAAACTGAAATGTAAGTGTACTACACTAAATAAGCATGTTAGTGAAATAGCTAGATCACTTTAAAAGTAAAACAATTACCTGACTGACTTACCTTCCTTTACCACTTTTTGACAATTTTGAAATGTATAATTTGTTGTTTCCCATGTGTACCATTGTAAGTGCATTGGCACGTAGAAGACACCAGATGGAGCTCTTAGCGAGGCTGAGTTACAGCAGTGAATTCCTTAGCGGGTGTAAGATAACACTGAGAAAATACAACGTTGCCGTAATCTCTCAAAAGCATCTAAAACATACAAATGTCTATATGAAAACATAAATGAAAGACATATATTTGTATCTTTACCATTTACTTTTTTTTAATAGATTTTTAAATATGTATGATTGCAATCCTCCAGTTTCAGACGCATTGGTATTTTCCATACATTATAATTGTATTTGTATCTACTAGAATTTAGCACCATACTACAGCAAATCCCACTGTTGTAGTCAACTGCTGAGATGGAGGCGAATAAATTGTATTTAAACAAGTAGTAAAATAAACGCCTGTGTGATCACGCCTCATAGCCCCTAGATTTGGTTATTTATTGAGCGTCAGCCTTGATTTACTACATTTCCCACACTGCATTGCTGCGCAGCCGCTTCTTGTCACTGCTGTCGCGCTCTGCCCGCGGTGAATTGGTCCAGCATCCCTGCGCAGGCAGTGGGGCAAATGTAGATGTAAAAATATCATTAGAAAATATGTAATCGTGTGGAATAGGTTTTCGGCGTTGGCAGCTTGCGATGAGGGAAGGAAAACAGGGCAGATTGGATTTTGTGTTGCACCTCTGTGGAGCACGGACCGTTATATTGAGAGAAATAATGCGGAATATTTCCCCCAGTAGGTGTTAACGCAGAAAATTCAAGATGAAGAAGCAATTCAATCGGATGCGACAGCTCGCCAACCAAACGGTGGGAAGGTAAGCAAACCCTCTCCGTGCGCTATTCTAGCCGGGCCAAAGGGAAGAGACCCCCTGTTTGGCCCACATAGGATGTGAATCTCATCCATGCAGATATGATTTCTATTACATGTGATTAGGCTGATTATATGGAATAGACAATGGTCAGTACACTCGTTGAAATTCTCAAGAACAATAGAATTCCCCATGTTCATGTTGGTGCGTAATGTCCATTGCAGAGGCTACCGCATAGGCAGCGTGTAGGCGCATTGCCCCAATGCAACCTGCCCACGGAAATACATAAAATAGGCAAAAGACCATCGCATTACCAACATTACGCTGATACAACATCCTCTTTAAGACGAGATTTCCTGTTTCAAGTTGGTAAAACATGTAATTGTGAAGTTACGATGTGATTAAATGTACCTCCTGTCACCGAACCTGTCAATAGGTGAGCGTGATGCAGACTGATGCGGTGTGGGCTGCGACGTGAGGGAAACTGGGAAAAGGCGCAATGTTTTCATTACGCAGTAATATCAGCTGTGAGCAGGGAAGCACCTCGCTCTTAGGCGTGGGTTATCCAGTCCGTGCATTCCTGAAGGTCGTATTTCGCATCTGGTACTTATCTAACATACTTTTGCTTGAATAATGCGATTATATTAGCACCCTTTAAAAAAAAGAAAAAAGGAGGCTATCATGTCTCTATAGTTCCCTAAAACAGATCTATCTGAGGTTAATGTGGGAGGATTTTCCTTTCCTCTCCTCATCTCCTGTACCTGCCCTGCATCTGTGGTCCTGAGTTCCCCTGCCACCTACAGAAATAGATGCGACCTTTTACACAGGTCTTATGCGTTTATCACTCTCCCCCCACCCTGTTCGTTCACCTCACAGGGAGGCAGAGCAGCTTGTGAAGCAGCACTGAGCCAGAGGGTGTTCTCTGCTGAGTGTACAGGGGGGGGGATTAGGAGCAGGAGGTTTGGGTCATTATTATTACAAGGCTGTGTGACTTGCATGCACTCCGAAGGCTAGGAGGGAGGCGACACACCTTGCTGCCTCTGTTTGGGCTATCATTGTCAGCTGGTTCAGGCTGCTTTATCTAGCTCCATTCTTTTTTTAAATAAATGTTCTGTATGACTCATTATAATGTGTGTGGGTTTGATTCTGGATATGTGTGTGGGAAGACACGGTGTTCATGTTAGCAGAGAAGGCAGTTCTTCCTTGCATGTGTTTGTGTATGTATGCACTTATAGCCCTATTTCCATGAACATCCCACATGTACTGAAAGCCATTGCTGTTATGAATATAATATCACTCTCACTCTGTTCTTTTAAGAGATGCAACAGCGAGCTGTTGAGGGGATCTGCCTGTGAGATAATAATCACCAGCAGCATTATGGAGTCAAGATTTTCATTTCTAAACCCTAACTGTGGGAATTCACAGTTATCCACAGTGAGGAACAAAGGGGGTGAAACAACAGTTCATTTGAGTGTTGGATTGTGGCAAGAAGTATCAGATCTGACCCGGTGACCTTGAGCAGTGTCAAACATTGGTGGTGTCACAGGGAAAGATGTTTAAAAAGAAAAGCCAAAGCTGTGCCATAGAAACCTCTGCTGGTTAGTTAAATGAAGCCACAGTTTTCCTGGTATATTTGCGACATAGTATATCGTTGCTGAAACTAACAATTCTGCATCCACATGTGCAAAAATGACACACAATTATGGTATAATAATGTGCTCTTCAAAAACTATGCTGTGCTTGTTCTTTGTCATCTCATCTTGCATTTATTTGAAGACTATCTTCAAATGTAAGACACGTTCCCCTCTTTCGATAAATCGAAGCAGTTCAAGAGGTGCTTTACGTTTTGAAATGGCTGTTTCTTATGTTTTCGCCTGAAACCAACAAGGGCGATAATATCCCTTGATAGTACCACCCACAAAGGAGATTTATGTGAGTGTGTGTTTGCATATATAATGTAATGACAGTGTGTTTAGATCCACACACATTCCATGGTGTGTTAGTGCAGGATCAGCAGGCAGGGGTCGGACAAATGTGTGTAAGTGCAAATTAATGAGGCATTTTATGTAAACATTCAGCAAGCATTCCTATCATGCTACTACTACTACATTTATTTTCCAGGAGGAAGAAAATGCCCTCGTGTTTTTAATCATTACTTAAACCGTCCCATGGGGAGATTGTGTTTAACTGTGGCTTTGGGTTTCAACTTTAACTGTATTTTTATCCTCTGGTCCATAATTGTTCATTAATGGTTTCACTTACGCTCCATTTGTTCTCACTGAGGCTTCAGATAATGTATAGATCCTTCTGCTGACTCAGCCTCACCCATCTTGGGAGTAGAACAGGGGGTTACCCTGTTGGTTAGAGCGTTTGACCCCCCTGAACCTCAGCAGTCTCAGTGCTCAGAGCTGGTAATAACGCTGACCAGTCCTCCTCGCCTTTCAAAACAATTCAACAAGACAAAACTGTCCATGTTGGAAATGCTTTGATAAGAAGAATCTGTTTGTATTAGCAGACGTGTGTCTCTGTTATGAGGTAACAAATAGGACCGTAGTCTTTTAATCTACTCAGGCATGTATTATCACGTCTTAAATGGTGTCCTACCGCATTGACAACATTACCATGAGTCTCTTTTATGTGTGTCTTCTATATGTGATGGAGATTGAAGGTCTTTTCTAGTGGGGGGTTGACGATCAAGTTTGCTGTGTCAGCATCTCTCTGGCTCTCCGGGGCTGATGCTGCTCGCCTGGGTGAGATCCATGTCATGTGACCACCAGCTTGACCAATCGCCTCCGTGAAGCAAGACTCCATACTGGAGGATGTGCAGCCATGCATACTCTATAGCTAAAAGAAATGTGTTATGGCACAGTAAGAGACAACAGAGTGTAACAGCTCTGTGAAGAGAGAGGTCTTGGGCTTCTGTTTGTGTGCATTTTGTTAGATCTTTGTGAATTAAAGCTATCATTGTTGGTAGTTCAATAATTGGGTTTGTCTTAAATATTCATTGAATTGTTTTTCCAATGCCTTCATACACACCAAACAAACCAGGAAATGGGTGCTTTGTTCCAGCCAGCTCCCACCCTCCATTTCTCTTGACCTATTTATCTATTCCCGACTCACTGCCCTATCTAGGTCTAGGACAGCCTGATATAAAGATCCCTTTAAGAAGTCTCTACATCTGTCAGTGATTTTTACACATGAAAGAAAGGGGAAGAGCACACTTAAAAGGGGAGCCATTGTCTCTGGCATTTACCTTCTGACAAATGAACATCCATTCTCCCACTCCGCACACTCACCTGTGTGATTTTCACCAGTACCACTAGTGTATGATAATAGCATTCTTCCTGCTCATACCTTTAGGTTTCAGCTCCTCATCCACTCTGCATTCATCAGAAAATGGCAGCTATTTGTGGGCTGGCAGATGGGTTAAAAAGGATTTCTCTCTCTCCCGCATTGTCTCACTCTTCCTCCCTTTCCCTTCCATCTGACTATGTGACGCAGTATAGGTGAATGTGTTGCCAATAAGCTTGCATGCCGGCCTCTCATAGAATCTAAGTGTCCATACAAAGTAGTTATATGAGTGGGTGGGATGATGGAAAGAGGAAAAGGACACATAGCAAACATGTGTGTGCATGTTTATGTACACTTAAGTGGGACGTTTGCATTTAAATGTGTATGCACTTAGGTACGTGTAGTACTCCTTCACTCTCATGTTAGCTCAAAGACAGAAAATAAAGATTAATCTTCTAATCTTGTCAACACATTTCTGTATGAACGTCTTTTCTTGTTGTTCCATTGAGCATAGCATTAACATATGCACCTCATGGCAAGAATGTGTGTCACCCTCTAAACGAGCATATGGTAGCTGACAGGTAACATGAGATGTAGGAGGTATCCCTGTTGAATGCCAATGCAGCATCTCATTCTCATCCTCTTCCTCCTCCACCTTGTAGCCTTGAATCGCTGGCGTTGCAAATGACGACAACACTGTGGAGATCTCGGAGCGAGTGGCCTTCACAGAGCTGCTTTTCTGGGTTTACTTTAGTATAGTTTCTGGCTGATTTATACTTTAATGGAACACTTTCAGCATGCAGTTGAACAAGACAAAGCCCATCCGGGGCAAGAGTTTTATGTATTTCTGAGGCAGTATTAATCACAAATCAGATATTACTTGTGTCATTGTATCTTTTATTTTAACCAAGACCATTGCTAAATTGTAGAGTCATTCAGTGATAGTGTCAGAGGTCTTTGTTGATAACTTACCCAAAACCCTGTCAGTGCCTCTCACAGACAGCATATTACAGGATTGAATTAGTGATAGAGCCTTTGTCAGGGGGCCATTTTAGCCATCAAAAGAGAGATGATGTAATATCTGACAGAAGCCCTGTTTCTCCCTTTCTGTCACTCATTCAATCAAAGGACTAACCTCTTAAAGAGCCCCTGTACTGGTAGTCAACTCCAAAATCGGCAAAAGTGAATTGTGCATGTTTGTAATATGATAAACAGCATGGCACACACTGATTTTGTTTTTGATATTTGATTTTGTTGTGTTACAGATGTCGGGGTTGACCTAGTCTGCTGCTCATAATGTCACCTACTGTAGAGCCTGACTGAAATGCAGCAATTGAACCAGATGCCATTCAATCTGCAATGCATTCAGGAGCAAGGCAGCATCTAAAGAGTGTATACATTTACATGTATTATTAGTTTTCCTTTTGATAAATAAATCCAATAATAATACACTTGCTGGTGAGGTAGCTTTATATTTTTTCTTCACCAAAAGAAACATTTTATTAGTATAAAAGCAGTGTTATATAGAGCTGTAAGAGTACTCAGAAATAGGTCATTAGTGAGACATCAGAATGTTATTCGCATAGTGTTTTGTGCTCTGCTTATACTGTAAGGCTTATTATTTCTGTTCTGTACAACCCGAGGCCTTCATTCGGTAAACTGCTGCATTATACACTGCAGTAAGAGAGTGGCATTGTTGTTAGAAATAACTAAGTTCTCCAAAGGAGACGGGCAACTCCCTATCGAAATGCTCACTTCCTTCCATTCAGGAATGCCAATAGGCAGAAAACAGGAAGCACTATTCCATTAATAAGAGTTTCTTATTGTTAATTTAAAGTCTTGCTCTTTGATCAAAGAAGAAAGTACTCCATCTCTCTTTTCTGTGCAGTAAATGTTAAATCTTGTACTTGCGCTTTGGTTGCTTAGATACGCTCATTTGGTATTGGCTGTTTTATCACGTTCGCTCGGCTTTGCCAACCCACATGTTACATTTTCAAAAGGGGAAAAGAATATTTCCTCTTTTTGAGAACTGACGACGACCTATGGCATGGACAATGTTTCCTTGATCATGAAGTAAAACATTGATCTTTTTGCCTCCAACTTAAATGATGCTCTCTTCTGGAGATCTGGCTTGTTGTTCAGGGGCAGCGTGTTTGTGTTGGGGCAGATGCCAAGTGTAAAACACAGTGTAGTCAGTGCTTCTTGTGGAGATTATTCACCATGAGTAAAGTTATTAGAGATAACTCACTGCTTGTGTTTCAAGTGAAACGTTGCTGAATGCTGCAGGCTCTCTCTCTCTCTCTCTCTCTCTCTCTCTCTCTCTGGACATGTGTGTGTCTTGTGTGTGCGCGCATGCTCGTATGCATGTGTGTGTACACTCCTCTCAGTTATTCTTGCATACTTAACATATCTGTGACCTAGTTTGCTGGACAACTACAGTAAGTGGGTTTTTCTGTTTTAGTAACCTTGAGTCCCATTAGCCCTCCGCCTTGTCATTTGGGAGGAAACCGAGTGGGCCTCTCGACGCGTTTGCACGGCAAAGGTCTGGAGGGAAAAAAACAGTAAATGGAGGAATATTTAGAGAGCATATAGCATGAAAATAGTTGTGTATCAGTGTGTGTGTGTCACTGTGTGTATGTGGCTGACTGTGCATCTCATGCCAGTGCTCCAGGCCTCGTGGTGCCCTGCTGAGGCCCAGGGCCACCGTTCTGCTCCACTACCCCCCCTCGCAGCGCCGGATCTAGCATCTATAGCTCAGCTCTAAACCGGCCCAGGAGTTAGCGCTTTTGTTAGCCAGGCTAGCAGTGTGAGCAAACCAGAGCATGACCACTTTCCTATTGTTCTGACGAATCAGGTGGAACTGTGAACGGAAGGTGTTACAGCAAACAGTTGGCAAGCTGCCATGGCGAAATGTTCAAGACTAGGGATGTTATTTAATTCACAGTTTGATTATGTCAACATGGATTATTCATGCTTTCATTAACCATGCACAGTGCTGGGGGGACTGGGCACAAGGGGTTCCAACATTAACATATTACTATACGTGTTTATTAAATAAGGAATATTTGTATAATGTGCAGCTGATCTATAAATGATCAACAGAATATTTGGTATTGTAGTGCCGAGAGATAGGGAGTCGGAGGCGGTGCAATGGAGGTGCAAAAGGGTAATTTATTAGAGTGTAGAAAAGGACATGTTGTCCGGTTGCAGTCCGGGAAGAAGAGAGTGAAGTCAGGAGGGCACACAACATATATAGATAACAACACATATATGTCCGTGTGGGAACAATAGCCCCAACTGTAGTTCCATGTATGAATTATGTCCCAGTGTATTAATAGGTGGTCACCACACAAGCCCCCCCAGAATTCAAACATGGCAAAAAAATCCTCGCGTCCGTGGAGGAAGCACCACAGGGGCCGCAGGTGAGGACCGGGCCATGGAACGGGCCACGAAAGGGGGCCGCAGGAGAGGGCAGGGGCCCTAACGAGGGCGAGGGCACCCACACCGGGGGCGGGCCGTCGTAAGGGGGCCGCAGTAGGTGTCGCGGAGAACCCAGCAGGAAAGAGCGCAACCCGGCCGCAGGCATACGCACAACGGCGGCGGGCACGAAGTCCTCGGCAGGCGTCGAGGTATCCCCGGAAGAGAGGAGCAGTCCCCCCGGGAGGAAGGAGCGCAACCCGGCCGCAGGCAGACGTGCAACGGCGGCGGACACGAAGTCCTCGGCAGGCGTCGAGGCATCCCCGGGAAGCAGGAGAGCAACCCGGCCGCAGGCAGACGTGCCGCGGCGGCGGGCATGAAGTCCTCAGCAGATGTCGAGGTATCCCCGGGAAGCAGGAGAGCAACCCGGCCGCAGGCAGACGTGCCGCGGGCGGCGGGCATGAAGTCCTCAGCAGATGTCGAGGTATCCCCGGAAAGCAGGAGAGCAACCCGGCCGCAGGCAGACGTGCCGCGGCGGCGGGCATGAAGTCCTCAGCAGGCGCTGAGGCATCCCCGGGAAGCAGGAGAGGCCAGACAGGGTCCCGGAGCGCGCCACCCATGGGCCGATGGAGCATGGGCGACGTCCGGAACTGTCGAGGCGAGAGGGGGTCCAGGAGTGCGCCACCCAGGCGCCGATGAACGTGAGTGGCGTCTGGATATCCCCGGAAGGCAGGAGAGCAACCCGGCCGCAGGCAGACGTGCCGCAGCGGCGGGCATGAAGTCCTCAGCAGGCGCTGAGGCATCCCCGGGAAGCAGGAGAGGCCAGACAGGGTCCCGGAGCGCGCCACCCATGGGCCGATGGAGCATGGGCGACGTCCGGAACTGTCGAGGCGAGAGGGGGTCCAGTGGTGCGCCACCCAGGCGCCGATGAACGTGAGTGGCGTCTGGATATCCCCGGAAGGCAGGAGAGGCCAGACAGGCTCCGGAGCGCGCCACCCACGGGCCGATGGCAGCATGGGCGACGTCCAAAACCGTCGAGGTGAGACGGGGTCCAGGAGTGCACCACCCAGGCGTCGATGAAAACGTGAGTGGCGTCTGGAACCACCGTGGAGGTGGTGAAAAATGTGAGAGTGTCCACATGAGGTCAACCGGCTGGTCGAACCTCCTCTCTGGCACCAGAAAAAAAGCAAAAACTCAAAAGGGTCGATAGCCGTTAGCTGTTGCCGTTAGCTGGCAGCCACCGGTAGCTGCTAGCCGTAGTTAGCCAACGTGGTTAGCTGCTAGTTGTCGTTAGCTAGCGCAGCTGGGATGTGCAGCCGCACGCCCCGAAGAAACAACCCCACGAGGTAGCAATCGGGTTGCTGGTCGACCCAGCAGGTCGTGCATGGTCTCCCTGTAGCCGGAAAGCCGATGCGGGAATGGCGAGCAACGTCCCCAGCCATTCCGCGGGGCGCGCACCGAGCCTCAGTCCGCGTGCCTGTAGCAGCTACGGTCGACTCCAAAAAAATCCCCGACATTTCGAGAAAGAAACCTGGGTTTCCTTTGCCGTGTTCGGGTCCGTCTCGGAAACTTCCCAAGACGCTGTCGGGGTCACCAATGTAGTGCCGAGAGATAGGGAGTCGGAGGCGGTGCAATGGAGGTGCAAAAGGGTAATTTATTAGAGTGTAGAAAAGGACATGTTGTCCGGTTGCAGTCCGGGAAGAAGAGAGTGAAGTCAAGAGGGCACACAACATATATAGATAACAACACATATATGTCCGTGTGGGAACAATAGCCCCAACTGTAGTTCCATGTATTAATTATGTCCCAGTGTATTAATAGGTGGTCACCACAGTATTCACATTTCACTTCCAACAATTACTTAGAATGTATTAGGTTCCTCGGAAAATATGCACACAGTATTTTGTGTTTTTTTAGCCAGCTGTAAACACAAAAGCCCAGATGTTGTCAAGATACCTAGACCTTTCTTCTTCTTATCATATCAGCATTTTGTGAATTTCACCAGAGGAGGAGAGGGATTTTATCAAAGTCTGGCCGTACATCTGTATTTGTGAATATTTTCTGTACAAATTCATGTTAATGCAGTTGTCTGTTGTTGCGTTGGTTCGATTTTTTTCCACTGATGTTTCAAAGAAAGCTAGTTTTTGTCTATTTTAATTTGATTATACATTTCAGCTTTTTGACCTGATATAACTAATCTGTATTATAGGAGTGTTGTGTGTGCATATTTGTATTGAGTCATCAGCAGCTCCAGGTAAACGAATGCCTGCAAAGTGGCAGATGGTTGGCATAACACTGGCAAAGTCTTCCTCTCTCTCCATGTGCACACCGCCCACATAGCTGCCAACTCTCCCACGTGTTTACATTCCCCGCAGGACTCATTGTGCACACTATTTGAGGAGGAATTTCACTCCTCACCTCCAAAATCTCCTGCGGCTTAGCTTTACATCAGAGTGTATAGCAGCTCCATCACACCCTGTACTCGATCCAGCCTATGCAATTGCATTTTGTCTCTGTGCCTTCATAGGCTGGTGATGTGGGGTAGTGCTTTCCTAAAAGGAAATACCACTGTCTGAAAATAAACAAGCTCAAAGAACAAGACGGCCTCCTGTCTTTGAAGATCAAATCTGTTTGAAGTCTTCTGGGTCATAATGGCCACGTCAGTTGTGGTTAGCCAGAACACCAGATGCCTGCGTTTAACTTTGAATCTAGTGATGTAAACCAAGACAAGCTGAGAAAAACTGTAATACTTTCAGCACATTTAAAACCAAAGAGGTTGATTAACTTTATAAATTAGCCTCCTATTGACTGAACTAAATGAATAGGAACAATCTCCACATTGCTGACAAGTTGAATGACAATCTCCGGTGTATTAGCAGTCATCTTGAGATTCTGCATCCTAACGTAATGAGAGCTCAACAGTTTGTGTCGCAATCTATATTTCATAACTGTAACGCATCAATTACAATCTCTTATTCTTAACAAAGAATAATAAATAATGTAACATATGCAATCAAATAATTGTATGTTTTACCCACCCTTTAGACATGTACTTTACATGAGTTCAGCGTGGAGTCAAACCTTCAAGGAAACATTCCCACACTTTCCCTGGAGATGGCTGGACGGCCCCCACTATTAAAACTTCTAGCACATTGCTCACTTCTCCACGTCCCTGTCACTGTCTCCTGTCCCATCTGTGCTGTTGGGCCCCTATTAGAGCTCCTCTGCTGCCAGAGTCTCCTATGGGACATCTCGGTCAGGACACTTCAGTGACGAGCTCACAGCTGCATTGCAGACCTGCAGGCTCCACACTCAGCATGGTATACATTTGACAGTCCTGCCTACAAGGTATTTTATGGAACATTGCGTTTTACAGATTTCTAGCGGCTGTTGGAGTGTCGCAGCAAAACTGAGCCAAACTTTAGTGCTTGGGTTATTTGTATCCCTCGTATGTAATCAGCAATCTGCGATCACACTTATCCTTACAAATCATGCCAGACTCCTTGCTCTACCACCATGCTCTCTTTCCCTCTTTAACTTGCACACATTTCCTGTATTCTTTCCTCCTCCCTTAGTGAGCAGAGCAGTTTTCCAGCAGGCAGGCTGTGATTAGATCCATTGGTACATGGTTTGACCCAGTTCCCCTGGCACCACACTCACATCTTGGCACTGAGAGCAGCTAATAACGTTCTTCTTTACTGGAAAGCAGCGTTGTATTGTAGGCCATATTGTATGGAATATGTAAATACACAACATCATGTCAATATTAAACAGACAAACAGTGGTCCATTTATTTTCTGCCATTCTCAAACTGTCATTTCTTGTAAAAAATGTTCCATCAACACTATGCAGGGGGCAACACAGAGCTGCTATGCGATGTGTTGGATTGACTTGGTGACGAGGCATCATACATGAAAAGAGCATTTCAGTATTGTGCTGCTGATGTGTTTTGGTCTGGCTGATGAATAATAGAGCACAAAACAAAGTCTGTTCCATTCTCTTGGGCAACAGAGAGATGAATTCAGATTTATTTTTTTAAATAAATGATTAAAAAACTACTATTCACAACTGGCATTGGCATGGTTGGGGCACAATAGCAGGAAGAGGTTGTACAGACGGGAAGGGAAAGCGTAGAGAGAGAAATGCGCCCCACTGGGTGGTTGCTTGGGGTCTACAGGACCCTACTGGACCTGACCTTTTGAGCAGGAAGTAAATGTTTTCCTCCTTTTTGATAAGGCGGTCCTGATAAGTCTTGGATTGTTGCTTTAGATGTGTGCATTGTTGTGTGTTGTGGAAGTCAAAATGTTTAATGGAATTCCAAAAAACAACCCAAAATGATGTAATTAGTGCTGCTTTAAGACAATTTGTCATTACATTGATATTCATCTCTGTTGATCTGCCTCATGTCTTAAAATATAAGCTGTTTAACTGACTGGACACTTTATATTTATGATATCCAGTGGTTTGCTGTTTTCTAAGCTGGCTCATTCAATAGTCCGGATGAGTAGTTGTATCTGCTTTAGCAGCAGTACCTCTCTGCCCTTTCCTTCAGTCTTTGGCTAAGTCTGCTGGATTCACAGTGGGATGTGATGCTCCTCAGTGGGAACGGCATATTTGTATCAGCGGCCTTTGCTCGCTGCGGTCCTGCTTGTTTTGTTTACGCTTAGAAAACTCCAGCGAGTTTACAACATGAATAGTTCGCCTGATAACTAATGTGTTCCCTTTATGGATCATCTTAAATCATGACTGAGAGAGACAGTCAAACCCATACACTCACATGCACACCCCCACATGCGCTAAAGGGACAAGTGCATGGATGCAGCCCACCAACTTTGGAGCACTGCCACATTGATGATGTGCAAAAAAGCTAATGGAATGAGTCAACATCCAGTGCAATACAGCTGGGACTTTATTTCACAACTTGTGAATATCTTTGGAGAAGACACGCCACCGCTTGTGCCTCAAATGACCTTATTGCAAACGTTTTGTTATGTAATATCATATCTTCATGTTCTCTAGTTGAGAATTTAAGTTTTCCCTTGTGGCAAAACAAGTTGTATGATGATGATAATAGGAAATGGATATTTCAGTCTCCTGATTTTCAATGTTTATAGAGAGAATGTTTTAAAATACCAGCACCAAATAATGCTAATAATGTCTCCCCTAGATAAATACCCTTACTGTTTTACATTTTCATCTTTACAGGGCCGAGAAAACAGAGGTGTTAAGCGAGGACCTTCTACAGGTGAGTGTGTGTGTGTGTGTGTGTGTGTGTGTGTGTGTGTGTGTGTGTGTGTGTGTGTGTGTGTGTGTGTGTGTGTGTGTGTGTGTGTGTGTGTGTGTGTGTGTGTGTGTGTGTGTGTGTGTGTGTGTGTGTGTGTGTGTGTGTGTGTGTGTGTGTGTGTGATCCAAACACCTGCTAACAGGTGCTTGATGAAATGATGGTCTCTAAGCAGTTAGTGCTGTCAGTGTTCATGCTGTGTTCAATTAACGGTGTTAAAGGTGTAAATAATGTGATTATGATGGAGATTGTATTGTCTTTGGGCCCCTTCAAAGGGAAGCAAGGTTTTGTCACAGGGTACATACCTTTGTGTTTTAGTTAATTATAGATTGATTCTCTGGTTGTTTGATTTAAAACGTTTTAAAGGAAGACAGAGCTACTATCCAGTATTTCATAAATCTGTACAAGAAAGTATAATTGGTTTTTTTTAGCAGAAAAGCTTTTTTCTTTTAACCTTTCCTTTGATTATTTACAACCTTCAAATGGGCTCAGTCTGGATCTTCCACACAATCATCCAATATTTGATGATTATTTTAATTAATAAAACGTTATGAATGAAAAAGGCCCATCACAACATCCAGTTATCCTCATTTCAATTGAATATAAATCATTGCCGTTTGTGAATATCCATAACTTTTTCACTGATAAACTTTACCATGTATATAAAAGCAGGTGCAGATGTCTGACGCTGCATAACAAATGTCAGATGTGTTATCGGAGCACAGTGTTGGGTGTGTGTTGTGACTGAAAGACGTTTCTGATGTGTGTGTGTTCTTCCAGGTGGAGAAGCGTCTGGATCTGGTCAAGCAGGTGACACACAGCACTCACAAGAAGCTGACGGCCTGCCTGCAGGGTCAGCAGGGGGCCGATGTCGAGAAGAGATCTGTCAAGTCTCCTTCTGTGAGTAACTGCAGCCATCATCCTCTCAGACACTGAATACTGATGCAAACTGATGTGAACATATGTGCGATGATGCAACATAAAAGTATTCATAACCGTCTATCATTCTCACCAAAGCTTTTGTATTGTTATCTTTTTTTATTAGAAGAAACTACCGCTCACCATCCTTGCACAATGTATGGTAGAAGGAGCTGCTGTGTTGGGGGATGACTCTCTCCTGGGGTAAGTCCCTGTATTTAACAGGACTTTGCTCACACACTTTCCATTGACACACACACATACACACACATGGAGTCATATTTACTTATTGATTCGGCTATTGAATTATCCTCTGTCCTCATTACCCTTGTCTGCATTTTAATTGTGTTTGATGCCTTTGACTTTGTGTTTGGCTGTCATCAAACAGGAAGATGCTGATGATGTGTGGAGAGACGGAGGAGAAGTTGGCCCAGGAGCTCATCCTGTTTGAGTTTCAGATAGAAAGAGATGTGGTGGAGCCTATGTATGTGCTCGCTGAGGTGAGCTTCAATTAAGACATATCAACCTAATAATATTTCTACAAGCTATTTCTCTTTTTTCCAAAAATGACAAGCAGCACATGGTCCTCATTTAGTGCTACACTTATATTACATTAACTGACTTTAATCAAGCACTTTTTTTTTTTTAAAGGTGGACATTCCAAACATCCAGAAACAGAGGAAGCACTTAGCCAAACTTGTTTTGGACATGGACTCAGCTAGAACAAGGTATATGAAATAAAATTAAAATAAATGCACAGGAAGCTATTATATCCAGTACAGTGGTCATTGTTTTTTGCTCTATTCTATAGATTTCATCAATCATCCAAGTCATCTAGTCACCCAAGCACACTGCAGCCCGGCGCCAAGGCAGAGTCTCTCCGAGAGGAGATGGAGGAGGCAGCCAATCGGATGGAGATATGTAGGGTAAGTCTCCAATCAGAGCAATTCTAATATATATCCCTACTCCAGCTCTTCCATTTGATTTATAGCCATTCTGAATGTGTCAGACACAAATGGACCACTATATCAGGATGATATTACAGTTACATTTACCATATATTACATGATTTCTTACTGTATGAGATGGTTGCTCTCTATTTTCTGTTTCAGGATCAGTTGTCAGCAGATATGTACAGTTTTGTGGCCAAAGAAATAGACTATGCAAATTACTTCCAGACAGTAAGTATATATTATCCTTACTTTTTGCAAATAAAATATTTGATCCCATGCTGGCACAGGTTACAATTAACATTGTACATTATACACAATTCATTCATTCATCATGTTGTGTTTGTTATAATCTCTTCTCCTTCCACAGCTAATAGAAACGCAGGCAGAGTATCACAGGAAGTCATTAGAGATTCTTCAGAGTATCCTGCCCCAGATAAAAGCTCACCAAGGTAAGTCTACCGTGTCAAGCTCTCCTTTGAGTGTGTCCAGTTTACTTCTCGTGTGTGTGTGTGTGTGTGTGTGTGTGTGGTGTGTGTGTGTGTGTGTGTGTGTGTGTGTGTGTGTGTGTGTGTGTGTGTGTGTGTGTGTGTGGTGTGTGTGTGTGTGTGTGTGTGTGTGTGAGTGCATGTGTGTGTGTTTGCCCATGCGTGTGTGTGAAGAAATATGCTCCAAATGTGCACTGAAGTAATAACAGCCTTGAAATGTCCTATAACAATCGTATTAAGCTATACCTTCACCTCCCTACTTATGCTACCTGCTATTCTTAAGGTGCTAAATAACAAGAAACATATATGTAATTGCTGTTGTGTCTATGTGCAATTCAAGCGACTGTTTTGTGTTGCAGAAGCGTGGGTGGAGAAGCCGTCGTATGGCAAGTCTCTGGAGGATCACCTGAATATTAGTGGGAGAGAGATTGCCTTCCCCATTGAAGCTTGTGTCACAATGCTGTTAGAGTGTGGCATGCAAGAGGAGGTAGAGGACATACAAACACACACACACACACACACACACACATACACATATACATACAAATTGACAGACACATCGCTTAGGTATTTTTGGTGTAAGTTAATATGCATTTGTCCTCTTGTGTATGTGTCACTTGGTGCTTAAACGTATCAATCTGTCTATTACAAAGATGCCATACTGTATGGGAGTTAATATACATTTTAAAAATACCTTTAAAAGTTTATTGTGTTTTATATTATTTAGTTTAGACTATCTCAACACACAGAGATGTACTTCCACTATTCAGTGCATAGTTTAAACCTGACGTTGTCGGCCTGGAATGACTCATTTTTAAGAGTTTGAATTGGCTCTGATCTTCTTGACCTTTTAATTAAAATTAAAATTGTGAAGTTTAGAGTCCGAGTAGCAACATCTTTGCAACAGGAAACATGTGTGGGAGACTGAGCTCACTAATCATCTTTACGATTTTAATATCTTTGTGCTAACCAATTAAAATCTGACAGCAAGCTATAAAGATGGTTTACATTAAAATATTAATGGCCAAAAGTATGTAAAGCCAACAGTTTGTTTCTGTGTTATTTATCATCAACCAATGTCAAGTGTTCAACAATAATGGCTATGAATTTTGCACAGCATTTATGCACAGGTCATGTTAGATGTGATAATTACACATGATTATGTGTTTCCTGCGTGTGGGTTGCAGGGCCTCTTCAGAATCGCTCCATCAGCCTCCAAGCTGAAGAAGCTGAAAGCCTCCCTGGACTGTGGAATTCTGGATGTGCAGGAGTACTCCTCCGACCCACACGCCATCGCAGGTGAACAACACTCCCACACGAATGCCTTGTTCAAAGTTCATTTCCATAACAACAACCCCTACACACTTTCTTTATCCTTCTATGTTAAACGCAATGATTGTTACTTACATCTGCCAGTTGTTTTATGATGTGGAATCTGCAATTTTGTTAAAGGTCATATCAAAAGTTTTGATTGGTTTTGGACGTGGTTGCCAGAAAATACTGTTATTTGTCTACAAGCGTTGTGCAAACTTCATCAGCTCTAACCCTAGTGCTATGTTCCTGAAGCCTTTCTGTTCTGATATTGCTGTGCATTTCACACTTTAGCATGAAATCTGTGTAGAGCTATCTGAATTTGGCAGTTACACTTGCTGCAAGGGCCTGCTGGAGGGTAGTGGAGATATGGGGCATCGCCTCACCAGTACTCTGAAGAGGGAACAACACCCTCCCTTCCTCTAAAAGAGCAAACTGGTCTTCACTTTCTCCCTGTTTTTCTCACCAAAGGGGCTCTGAAATCATACCTCCGTGAGCTCCCTGAGCCACTGATGACCACTGAACTTTATGATGAATGGATTCAGGCCTCCAAGTGAGTTGCTGTTCTCTTTTTAAATTGGCTTTTCTTCAATTATGTCATTGGCCTAGATAAAACACAGAATAGTCCATTATAAAGGGAGTCTTTACTGCCAAAATGGTGACATTTATTTAGTAATAGAGCAACAGTGTAACCATCATGATTTATGATTTGTATTTCTCCAGCATCCCAGATTTGGAGAAGAGGCTTCAAGCATTAATGGCAGTGTGTGAAAAACTCCCGACAGACAACTTGAACAATTTCAGGTCAGTCACTTTCCCTTATTTTCTGTCCTATAATAATGTTCCCATGTGGCTTTTATACTTTTAAAAAATACAGTAAAGTTTCATTTTATTATTTTGCTTTTATTCAAATCCCACAGATATCTAATCAAATTCTTAGCCAAGCTAACCGACTTCCAAGACGACAATAAGATGACTCCCGGTAACCAGGCCATTGTTCTTGGTCCTAACTTGCTCTGGACACACACTGAACCGTATGTATTTCTTGTTGTAACACATCTACCTTACCTTCACTTATCGCATAAGATTTTACTGCGGTTTAATTATCTATTTTCTTTCCAGGAACATGACGGAGATGATGACCACCCTGTCCCTACAGATTGTTAGCATCGTTGAGCCCATTATTCAGCATGCTGACTGGTTCTTCCCTGGAGGTGGGGATCTCATACTATGTATGTAAAATTGTAGTAAGGCTGGGCGCCATATATATCTATTGATCTTCAATCATTCCTATGGTATAATGGCGTTAAAAAAAATTCAATTATATATATTTTAGGGTATGACCTGCAAGTTGTATAACCCAGTTCGACCTAATTAATATTACAAGCAATTGTAAAAATAGTATTAACTGTACTAGTATGACTACTGTTTGGCTCAGACCTATACAAATAAGATGTTTCTCCTTCATGTGTGTCAGTTCACAAAGAAAAGCACCACATCAAACAACATATACCCAAATGTCACAACAAAAACATACATGAAGCTAAAACTGATCTGATGATGATGTCTTTAAAGCTTCAGCATCATCAACCCCTGACTTCAGGCAGTAGACCATGCAGTCACTTCCTGTTTGCACAAGTCTCATAGTAAAAACACCAGCAATTCTTCTCCATATATATTTGTGTTACTCTTTTGATTAAAGCCATGCAATAATGTTACTCTCTGAAATAATCAAAACATTAACGATCATTATAATACTGTATTTGATACATACATTTTATTTTTTTAAGTGGATTTAAGTAGAGATTGACTAGACTAGTAGTAGTAACTCCCACATAAAAGTGATAGACTCCACAATGACCAACACATTCACACACCAACACCACAATGTCCATAACAGTTATGAATGCTGATGGTGTATCTGCTCCTTCTTCAGAGATTGAATTCAACTTGACAGGGTGCTACGGCAGCCCGATCCACAGCAACCACAACTCCAACTACAGCTCCATGCCCTCACCAGACCTGGACCAATCGGAGCGCAAGCAGCAGCACGACCAGACCCGACGGCCACTGAGCGTTGCCACGGACAACATGATGCTGGAGTTTTACAAGAAGGATGGGTATGATGCCAAGTGCATCCTTCTGCTGCCCACATCTCACTCTCACTCTGTTTTCTCTCTTTCCACCCACACCTCTTCACAGGCATCTAATTAATTTTGTTCTTATATTTGAGGCAGCCATTATAAAGCAATTAACAACTTTAACCTATATTTTAATCCCTGGACCCTCCAAAAGCCACGCAGAGATGTGGATTAGGCCGCATATCTCACTAATTCTGGCACATACAGCCCATACTATTAGGAGCACAGAAGCCTAAGTCTCATTTGAATACATGGCGCTGCATCAAATTGAGTGGCATTGTCTCTATGGCAACGAGTCTCTGATGAAGGGCTGCTGGTTACTTCTTTTTTTTACCATCCTCCCACACCCAGCTCCTCCTTCACAGTCTGGCTAGCACGTCACCTGGCCTGAGTCATTCATCCAGCTGGTGGAAAATCACTGGTAGAATTGGAGCCCTCTGCATCCCAAAATCAAAGGACTATATCCATATTGCTAGATAGAAAATAAAATGACAAAACCTAAATACAAATAAAGTGTTTTTATACTATTTGGAGCAAAGAGCAGCTTGGAATAAAGAGTGTTCCTTGTCTATGTTTTAAGGTGTTTATTAGACCAGCATTAGCCAAAAACACGCCTTTACTTTGGGTTCAGTAAAAGTGCAAACCGGTTCATTATAAGTGCAGGCAGGTTATGTGGGCTGACATATTCTCACCTCTGGAACATCCCTTCTGCTCCTCCCTGCCATTGGTGCTCTCATCTCCCCATCATAAAGTGTAGGGTTAGGGTTAGGGTTAGGGTGTTTGTGAACCCTGTTGTGAACCCTGTCTGCATCACTGACCTCACATTCCTTTTGCCTCTCTTCCCCCTACTAACGCAGCATTAGGAAGATACAAAGGTACCGTATCATGCCCCATTTCCCCACTTCTTTCCTTACCTTTCCCCAACTCAGCCCTTTCTTCATCATTATATATGACCCTTGATGTGTTTGTCTCTAGTATGGGCGTGCGGGTTATGGATACTTCCTGGGTGTCTCGTAAGGGTTCGGCCACTCTGACACGAAAGACCTCCTCCACCCCGCCAGGCCTGCAGGGCTCCGTGGACACGCTCATACCCGAGCAGCCCGGAGAGCTCGCCTGCTCCCCGTCTGCAACCCCCCCCACTGGGAGAAAGGATTTGGTAAGTCACAGTGGAGACCTTGTCCCCCTCTTCCTCACACATCCACTCCTGTTTATTTAATTGTCATCCCCATTATCATCACCATCATCAACTTTCTCAGCTCTGTGTGAACAAGATCCTTGGCTGTTTTAATCATATTTCCATTAAAGTGGCAATGGAACCATGTTCAACTTTCCATCCATACTGCTGCTCGCCGTTTTCCTCAGAGCCTACTAGAAACAAACATATGGCCTTGTTCAGATCATTATAGATAAAACAAGAAATGCATTGCAAATTGTACCCGGTGGTAGGTACAGAAATAGCACATGCTTATATGGAAGCAATCGAAATGCTCATGTTGTAATATATAGCCATTACATTGTGAGGTTAAGATTTATGAATAATAATTCAAATTAAATACGTGCCTATTGCCACTTTAATTTGTATTTTTTGTTTGTGCATCGTGTCAACACCTTAAGGTCTCATTCTGTTATTATAATTTCTCACTCTCTACATCTCTTATATTCACCCTGTGTTTTGTCAGGTTTATGTCCTTGTGGGTTAACCTTTCAAAAGGAAAATGACACTTTTGACTCTAACTCTAAAGGGTTTTAGTCCAACTACTGTTTGGAAGTTTTGATTCTGTACCTGGCACTAAGCTTCAATCTGCAAGTCCTTTGCGAGCATGCTAATATTTCCAATATCCCATTGTTGTGGCTTGGCTTTCTCGGCTTTGGTTGTGAATTATTTCCTTTTCTGTTGACACTGATTTCACCATTTTCTGGTATGATTATCATAGTTAAACACGTGAATAATCACCTCATGGTCGCTGGCTCTGCCTGTGTGGCAGATGAGATAATATGGCTTCTGGCTTGGCTGGCTTTTCCCTCCTATCCTGTGGCTCTTTCAGCCGATGAAAGGGTTTTGTGTCTGTTTCACACTGCCCTGGGCTGACTGCAGGACCTGCCATGCAAACAAGACTTATACTGTCAGATAAGGGCAGATAGGGTTTCCATATGCTGCAGAGAGATATTTAGTCATCAGCTCAGCTGGATAATATTGTAAGCTGCAGACCAGCACTTTGGCTTTAGAGACAGATCCTCACAGCTCCATGCAGTGTGCAGACACAAGGTGAACACAGAGGGAGTCCTATACACGCTATTATTTTCCTTCGGCAATAAAACGTTCTTTTCCTTTGCTGTTTCTTTGTGCTTGTGGTTGTGTTTGCACTAAGCTGACTGTGTGCTAAGCTTGGTGCCCACCGCCAACCCTAAAATGCAGTTTTTGTATTTTTTTATTTTGGCTACGGACACACTAACACACTAACCATCAAAACAGCTTCTGGTATCTCGCTCCAATGCGTCTCCCTGTTCAATCACTAGAGCTGTTTCTTTTGTGCTGTCTATTCTCTTAATATCTGCAGCTCAGACAACGTGTCGCCAAATCGGCCGGACACCTCTCATGCCCACCCACCCCCAGGGGAGGACCGCCCACCCCCCCCTTACCCCATCTCCTCGTGCCACACTGCCCCCCACCTCTTCTATCCCAAACCCCCACCCTGCGCTCGCCCTGTGGCACCGGGTCCAGAGTCCCAGCCCCCTGCCTCCCCCCCGCCCCCACTGCGCTGGTCTGGCTTCACTCCCCCGGCCCCGCCCCCTTCCTCCTCTTCTTCCTCCTCCTCCTCGTCACTTGACATCAATTCGAACCCCAAACCCAGCTGTCTGCATTTCCCCAAGCACAGCCCGCCCAGTGACATGTCGCATGCCCCCCCACTGGACACTAATGCTTCACCACTCTACATCAAAACCCCCTTGGTGTTAACCCGCCATGACCAGTCCCTTGGCAACCCCCCTAGCCTCCCTTCGTCCGCCCCCCCGCCCCCGCCGTGGGCTGCCTGTCCATGTGCCCGAGAGAGAGGACCCCCCAGGCTGACTAGGTAAATACAACACACCCATGGCCACGATGGATGCATCACAGAGTGGCATCTGTATCTCTCCTCTCCTCTAGCTCGCTAGCTCATATTTTCTTTGGCTTTTTCCCCCCCTCCCCCTTCAAATTACATACCTTAGATTCTGTAACATCAGGTTGCCCAGGAATGCCTCTCATGGTGGTTGCCTAGCAACAAGGGATGTTGCAGGCTCATATATAGTGCTCGGTTTCAGGCTTGTATTGAGTAGATGATAAATACATGGACAATGCTGCATATGGCTATCAAAAAGCATATGTATTTATTCTACAGTTTGCAGCTGTTTTCTTTACTAACCAGCAGAATGAAGTTGGAGATTTGTAAGGTTAGTTTTGTAGTACCGTTCTGTTCTGGTAAGCTTCTTCCTGCAGTTTCAACAATCTTTCAGCTGGACCCAAAGTGCTGAGTTTGTATAGAGTGACTGTGGAAGTTTCCTGACGCATATGTCTGTGGTGTTACAAACAGGACAGTGTGAATCATTACTGCAAATCTTTGTCAGCCATCAGAACAAGCTCGCTTGATATCGCTCTGTCTTGAGATCTGTCTTGCTTCCCATTCAGATGGATTCTTTTCGGGGAAAGACATCTCAAAGGGACTGCCCGACATTGCAGTTAATTAGATGTCATATAATCCAAAATGGTTGTCTTTGTGGATGTGAGTTCATATGAGTTTTTGCAACGTTGTGTCTATATTATTGAGGATATCCTTATTACAGCCATGAAATCGCAGAAACACGTTATTTAAAGTGAGAAGATAATACAATACCTTCATTAACTACTCTTTGCTTATAGCACAGAATTTAGATTTAGTTGCTCATATATGTTACATGCAGAATCCCTACCATATTTACGGTGCATCCTCAATACTCTCCGTAAGTAATAATACTGATGTTAATCAAGGTGGTTCCACACAGTGACACACTCATGACTCTGCTTTGTATTTGTTGCTGGGTACAAATATGTACACCTTCTGTTCTGCTCGGTGTCCTTTTTTGTGAGGAATCCAGTGGAAATCTTACACTGTCGTGAGATCCCAGCTGTCTCTGAACATCATTGGTATTTTAGATCATGATAAGCTCCTTTATATACAGACAGGAAGGTAGTTGAACGTTCTTTTTTTATATACTGTATCTTACAATACAGCACATAAATAAATATAATGTATTGATGTTCTATATAACATGCTGAAACTGGAATGTATTGTGCTTTTGTTATACATACACGATTATTATATCAATCTGGATGTAATAATAATAATAATAATAATAGTGGTTAAATAAAGATCGGGTTTGTTAGGCTGCACTTTTCTGATTGAAATGCCAATCCAACACTTTGCTTTACAACATGTTCTGGGTTAATTGTATTAATTAATATTGATTACAGTATATGGTAATATTGGTAACAGTGTTCTTTAACAAAGTGAAACTCATGATGATGGTGATGATGATGATGGTGATGATGATGGTGATGATGGCTGCTGTGGCTCTAAAGTAGTGCACATGAGGTATACTGACAGTTACTGTAATACTATTCACACACTAATGTCTCTCTGTCTTTTTCAGTTCATTCAAGAGTAAAGAGCTCTCCCCTGTAATTGGACACAAAGGCATCCAGGTGGCCGGTCCGACAGTCCCCCTCAGCTGTAGTCCTCAGAGCAGCAGCCAGTCCCCCCACTCCATAGAGCACAGTCCACACACCCTGCGCAAAGGTCAGCACCTCTCTCAGTCCGAGTTTACAATGATTGTGTTAACATGCACATATTCCACTATTCCACAATATTTCTAATGCAGCATTTCCTAATCATGTCATGTGGGATATGGCCTTATTATTCAGGTTTTAGGATCATTCTTTGCACATGTAAACAGCGCAGTTTGCAGTGCTGGGATAGAGATGCATGCCAAAAAGATTCTGGTTGGAAGGAGAAACACGCCTACTTTTAAACATTATGAAAGACTTGGAATCAAGAGGATTTTGGAGATTAAAGTTACTTAAAAGGCTTAAGCTAGGATATACTAACCGGGGGGGTTTATGTAAATCATAGTATGCAGGTCTGCATTTAATGAGGAATATTAGTGGAGTATTCGTTTTGATTAGCCATGTGAACAGCAAAGTAGGACTTTTGTCTTTTTCAGAATAAGGTTAAAAGAAAAAAAGCAATATTTAGTGCTTGCAATCTAAGTCATTGTGTATTTTTACTAATTGATATCTAACAGGAATTTGACTGTGTTGTGTGCTTTCAGGTTCCAAGAAGTTGGCCCCTGTGCCTCCCAAGGTCCCTTACAGCCAGTCTTGCGGGATGTCCGACCAATCAACAGGTCAGCCGTCACCGGTCAGCCTGTCCCCCACACCTCCTAGCACCCCCTCCCCTTATGGACTGGCCTGCCCTCCGGGGCAAGTGCCGCCTTGCTCCCCTGGGCAGACCCTGTTTGGGGCATCCCACTCCCTTTCGTCCCCTCCCTCCCTGACCGGAACGCTCACCAAGTCGCGGCCCGCCCCAAAGCCCAGGCAGAGACCCAGTCTGCCCCCTCCTCAGCCGCCCACAGCCCCCCAGTTGTTCACAGGCTCGGCCATGGCCACAGTCCCCCAGCCCCTGGAGCTGGGCCTCCTGGATGGACTGTCTCCCGGGGAGAGCATGTCTACAGGTAAACACCAGCCATTGGCAACAACACCCCCTCCGCCCCCTCAGGTGGGGCTGCAGCGGCCCTCTCTCAGACTCGCTGTGGCTCTGTCCAATGGAGACGGCGGACGAGTGTAGAACTCTGTAGGACTTGTCATATGTCATGTAGATATAAAAGATCCCCTTACCCTTATTGACTGTTCCCAAGCGAATGTCTGAATGAAAAAAAGTTGCCTTTAGACACAGATGCCTGAAGAATGATGTAAATATAAGCATTTTTGCTGCTACTGTAGTGAGCAAACCTCCTTGACCTATGTATTCATTGCTTGTGTTATGTGATGATGTTTCTGGGTAATGTGTGGAAACATCAGAGAAGCATAGCTCGTCCTGCTTGTATGGAAGTTGCCATTAGATTCATCATGTGCTCTCTGTTTATCTGTGTTACCCAGACCCTCACATGGCAGAGGTAGGTCAGAGGCTTACTTTACAGTCCAGTCTCTCTTACTGCGTAACAGGCGCAGACACCTAGCCAGACAAACCCCACCTTCTATCTACAGTATATGTTCTGATGATGAGGTGTTCTGTCATGATATACCAATCATTCTGTCACTTTGCTATATTTATCATTCTCTTGTTCCCCCCTGCTACTATTGTGTACCTTGCAGCTGTGTGAGGCCAGGGATTCAGTGTGGGCTAAGTGTGAGGGGGACTTTTAGGGTAAGCCAGACCGTCCCCACCCCATGCGCTCCATCTCACTGCCTGGCCTCGTGCTGTGGCTGCCTCTGGGGTCTCCTGCAGCCTGCCTCAAATATCTACCTGTAGCTTTCAATCAGAACACGTTCCCTATTTCCTCTTTGAGCAGGTTGACATTTTTTACTTTTTGCATGGTGTTGCAGTTCAACCGAAAATGCATGGCTTAAGGACTTCCCAGAGTGCACCACACTGCGCTCACATTGCAGACGCCGTCGCTTACAAAGGTCCATCTTAAAGCCCCCCTTCTTTTCGTACCCCATTCCCAGCCCAATGCCAGCAGACATCCCCCTCTAACGCGTCTGCCACTGGTATCGGGGGGGGGCACAGGTAACCCCCAATCCTCCTTTGGCAGATTCATCGCTTTTTATAACCTCTGCTCCCTCTTACTACACTGCCACGCTCCATCTCATTCCTACACAGGAGTAGTCTCTGCTTGGACCTGCTGCTTCTAGTCAATGCAGCAGCACATTAGGATATATTAAGAGCAAGTATCAGGTCCTTATGAGATTGCCATTGTTACTTCAAGCCCACTTGGTGTCTTGGTGCCATTCTTCCACAGAGTTCCACACACATCTTGTTGCCTCTGTGTTGGTTTACCTGACCATTGTTGTAACGTGAAAAGTAATGTCATTGTGCAGTCATTTTTGAGCTGTTATTTTATTTTACCTAGCAAAAATATATGTTGTTGTTGTCTCAAAAGACACAAAAAGCTGTGAAATGCCACACTAGTCATTCAGGTATGACTAGAACACACTGAAACATCCCTGTGTAGAATGTGAAGCACATGTAATCTACTGATTACTTGAATCAGGACAGACATGCCACTTACCATGAGTTCAGTCTCAAAAAGATTAATATTATTTCTGCTCTCTTCCGTTTTTTACACCTCATTATCATCTTCATATGCCCTCTTCTCCTCCTCCTCCTCCTCTTGCTCTTCATCCCCATTCCCACCATTCTGCTCATCATACTCACCTCTCCCACCATGCTCACCATTAGATATCTTCAATTATGAAATCCCCTCCATCAATGTCAATCTGGACAGCCTCATCGATGAGTTCAGCGGTGCCCCTTGCAGGAGGTCCCTGGCAGTGACAGACTCTCCAGAGGGGGACGCTGTGCCTGAGGAGGAGCCACAGAGCACCACTCTATGACCTTTGACACTAAGGCATCACAGCTAACCAGCACCCCTGTGGCTATACATGCTCTTAACTGTCGCCATCAAGGCCTGATGGAAACACCAATTGGCCTCACCAATGCCCACCTGAAACCACGACTCGAACACATCTGCTACAGGCTGCAAAGAAACTCATCTCTTACAATTGCTTGCTAGAACTTAAATGTGACTACAAAGAAAAACACCAAAATGCCATAGCGGAGAAACAGTTGCCTTTAGGAGGAAAGACTGGAATAAGTATAGTAGAATGAGTATTAAGTTAAGAGATTTTATTTATTTATTTAGCTTGTTCATCTATGTTCTTTGATGAAGTGGTCTGTAGTTTTTTCAATGTATGTTTGCCTTATTAAAACATGCAATCATATTGCAATATGATATTCACAAGTTGTGCAACTTTTGGTAAGGGAAACTCAGAGCCTGACATGGTTAGGAGCAAAGCCCCTCCTCAGGGTGTTCCAGAGAGTAGTCGTGTTTTATTGCTCACAGGGTATTTAAGCTTTGTGCACATTAGGATAATGCTGAGCCGTAGAGACAGGTTTTGCATGCAGGATGAAACGTTTAATGCAGTTTACTTCTTATCGTTACACCCAATCTTTACTTCCCCTCTGCTATCACATATTACAACTGTTCTTTATCTGACATTTACCCTCATACAGGTAAGCTCACTTTAACTCACTTTATACCAGCACAGTATGAGAAGAATGTTACTGTAAATTACATTTCTTTGGACGAAAGCACCACAATGTGTTTGCATGACAAGCCACTATAAACAAACTGCTTCTGATCAAGGGCCTCCGAATGGCAGTATGTTATTTTGTGTGAGTGTGTTGGTTGTTGTTGTCCTTGGAGAGTAAATGTAGACCACCCATGTGCTGTTACAGTTTGATGAAAATTGATGGATGACTTCACTGCCTTTAGGTTCGTATGATTCTCTCTTTTAACCTTGTTTCAAGTGCTTCAGGTTCAGTGACCTTTGACCCCTAATGTAAATACAAAGACTGTACATACATTGATGTATATAAATCTGAGAGTAAAAGTATATGTAAAAATGCATATTTCAAATATATATAATGATGATATTAATAATAATATATGTGCTGATATTTATCATGTCTAGAAGATGTAATGATTAAAAATGTGCTGTTATTTTTGTCCCTGCACACAATGAACAGGTTTATTGTGGATTCATAATGTTTCTCTTTAACACCAGGTAACAATGATGCTGCAGCAGAAATGCAGAATGTTATTTCTGCTAGAAATCTATTGTGGCTTTTTCTAATTCTGTCTCCTGAGCTTTGACTTCAAATATACTCTAGTACTAATGAGTTGCACACCATTGCCCTATCTTTTCTTCTGAATCAGTTATTTAATAGATTCCTCTGTAAATAATAAGTTTACTTTGCGAACATTCAGCTCGTTTAATCAATTCATAATGAGGATAACGTAGTCTTTAGCATATATATTGATGGACCGGCTTACATGTTGTGCTCATATAATAGCTAATTTGTCACACTCGCTTTTTCACCATATTAAAATGATTTTGTTGTAATTCTAACTGCAGAGAATTATTCTGATGTTCTTTAAGTTTATCAGATAACCGATGCAGTGTAACTTTATTAATCACCTATACAAATGTTTTAGGACTATCATTTTGTCAATTAAAGTGCAATTACAGTGTTTTGAGCCACCTCAGTCCAAAAAGTGTTACCCTCCCCAACCCTAGAGAAGAAAAAGCCATTTGTTTTATTACAAAGCAAGTATTTTCTTTTTTCAGTTATTAATTCTAGATGAACCTTTCTCCAAAAGTGATGGTATGCTCCGTGTGTGTTCTCGAGGAACTATGTTTATGAAGATTTTGGTGATGTTGATACTTATATTGATAGTTGTGGTGATTATATGAAAACAATTGCAAGTGCCCTCACTCTGGTTGTTATTTTGGAACTATAGGCATAATTACTGTGTATAGAGGTTTTATTTTCTGTGCTGGATCCATACATTTATACGAGAAGGCAGGGTTTCTCTCTCTGTGTGTGCAGACTGAATGTGACTCACTAAGATTTCCAATGGTAGGCTACCTGATTTTGTAATAGCAAAAAGGCAAATGGACATGGTACATCTGGATGAAGGTTCCTTGTTGGCATGTATTATTATGAGTGCAGGGCAGTATTACTGTAATGCTTTTGTGCAACATAACTGGAACATACAGCCACCTAAAAGCATGCATTCCTGTTCATTGTAAGTGTGATTATAATGCTGCTCAAAAGGAAAAAGAACACGTGTACCCTCCCCAAAGCTCAAGTCATAATATCATCACATATCTAATTTCAGATCATCTACCTTTACAACGATTTTCAATAGCATATTCATAGAGTTACCTTTTGCACCAAATGGTACACTGTAGTTTTATCAAGCATTTTAACTACTGTAGAACTACATTTTATAGCTCACCTTACCACCAAGTATGTTGGTCTAAAGTAAAGCTCAACTTGTTTACATCTGGGAGGAATCTGCAATGAAAAAAAATGGGGGAATCTGAAAAAGTGTCATGCATGCGCTTATAGATAGTCTTTTGATAATCCACGTTTTGTGTCAATCACTGTCTTTTTAGGGATTGTAAAAGGGGTGAAATGTAGAGTTTGACTCTTGAGAATGTGGATCATAATGAATGGTCCTATGTGGGGTTCTGAGCAATACGGTAGAGGAGTGGTTGTTGCCTGTGGATGTACTGCCTCCTTCTGCTTTCACTACTAGTGTACAAAAACAAAACCTGCCGCTTGTCAAGCCCACCATGCCCACCCCTCCCTCCTCTGCTTAGCATATCAAGTGGTACACAGTGTGTACTGTGAAGCCTACCTGCAATCCTTATCAGAATGTCAGAAATAAATATATATATTAAACTCTACATTTGTAATATCTCACCTGGTTCATGTGGCTTTTTTGCAGTGTTTTGTTTTCCTAGGAAAATAAAGTTTTGGCAAATTGTACAGTTGATGGTCAACACTACTAACTTTACTGGAGTATTTTCAGTATTTCTAAGCAACCTAAACGTTGCTATATTTAAAGGAAAACATTTTGTACTTTTAATCCACTACATTTGGTGTCATTTGTAAATTAATACATTTACTAATTTTGTGCTAAAGTACACAATCAAGTTGTATTACTTTTATTACTGCTTCATTTGTATACTTCAAGTACATTTTAATGATGATACATATGTCAACTAGTTGAATCCAGGACTTTCACTCAAGCAATTTTCTCTCAATCGGTACTGTCATTATTTTAACCTGAATAAATTACTATTATACTGTTTTCACTCATTATATCTTTGCCTTAAATATTGCATCTGCTTAGCATTTATAACTACAATTAATCCGCTCTAACCACTGCCGTGCAAGCCACCAACAACATTACCATCTTAAAATCTGATTCATCAAATGTAATAATGATTATTCACTTTCTTAGAAACGGGTTTGGCTGCAGAACAGCAGCCAAACAAAGCACTTATATACTAATAAAGGACTGGCTTATCTAAAGCCAGTTGAGTAGCACTTGAAATGTTTTAGCTCTATGAAACCTGATGTGATTCTGTTTTCTTTAAGTTTGTATCTTGTTGGTCGAATGCACTTATTGTAAGTCGCTTTGGATAAAAGCATCAGCTAAATGCAATGCAATGTAACAGACGCCCCTCAGGTGTGTAACCTGTAGGACCAGCCCAGCAGGACGGCTGAGGGATTGCCACAGGAGGAAACTAGGAGTGTACACATGTGTCATGGTGTCACTCTGCCTTTCTCTTTGTTTGACTTCATTGTTTCAAGAGCAAGTATTTTTTCAAAGAAACCAGTGATTGTGTAATTTCTACTTGTTATATAACTTATGTTGTTACTTGTTTCCCCTTTAAGCCATGCTCATATCTTTCTTCTCCATCTTAATCTTGGTTCTTTAGACAGTCAAGTAATCTAATGCCACAGTATAGGCGGCGTATCTTCTTACAGCAAACAGCCAGGCAGAGCTCATTACTACCTGCTACAGTATATCTCCTTCAGACTGCACAGGGTGCATCAATTATTTCTTAAAGGTGTCTCTGTTTACAGCGTCCATACACACTACAATGTGAGCCAGTCTGTATATGTAACTGTGTATCTAACTCCCTTCAATCTTCTTATCAAACATTTTTATTTAGCAGGTGTCAAATTAAAGTCTAAAAATGAAATGTGGAACACAACATTGACTTGAGCTGCTTTAACAACAATGTGATTAGGGTTACATGGTTTTTATTGCACTTTTTCTGGCAGGCCCCATTTTTTCATTCTAAAATGTTCAATCGTTTTGGATTTAGTAACCTTTGAGTGTGCTTTGAAATTGTTAGGATGTATTGCATTTTTTATTCTAATCAAACATGTCGAACATGTCACAGACAGGAATGCAAAACAAAAGACTGTCAAAGCTTCAACCTTGACTTTACTTTACTATACTGTTGCTTGGTAATGCACACAAAGGGGCATACACCTTCTGACTTCTGACCTGAAAACCAGGAGAGGAATCACGATACCTAATTATATCTTAAACCCACTTTTCAACTCAAAATATTCACTTAATTGAACATTTTTTACTTTTTGATTCTGTAAGGAAATGCCTTATTTTCATCAGAAAGACAAACACATTATTCACACACTTCATTGCTTAGCAACCATAAACTTAATTCCATAAGAATATATTCGCTATAATTGTCAATGTATCATCCCCTATTGGCACATCATAATCCATAAACCCACATCACGGTGCTATGCCAACAAAATCCAGGGTAGCGTTGCAGCCACTAGTGCCAATAGAGTAAAAGCTGAGAGCAGAACGATAAGGCATCTTGCAGTGGTGCAAATCCTGCGCCTTCGCCTCTGCCTGCGCTGCGGTGGAACCACAGTCATCACAACACTAAACGCATCGTCTTCTGCCATGGGTCGGCCTTGAGCGCTTATGATAAAAATCTGAGATGCTTTATGGCTGGGGCTGATCAACCTCTGTCGGCGGATTCGTTCAGACATTTCCCTGAAGCAGCGATACATCCAATTAAGTTCTACCGGCAAAGTGGAGCTGCGCCGTGCGCTCTGGGTGTGTCTCGGTGGTGGAGGCAGGGGCACCTCCAGGGTCTGCCCTCCACCTGGATCCTTGTCCATAAGGCACACAAGCGCTTCCTTTTGTTTCTTGATGAATGTAAGATGTCGGCAGATAGGGCAAACAATAGTGTCTCTGATATTTCCATCGCCATTGATGCTGACCAGCGTTTTGACCAGGCAGTCGTGACAGAACACATGTCCGCAGCTCAGAGTCCTCTCTGTGCCCGAGAGACACTCATAACACACCGGACACTCTGGTGCGTCCTCTTGACTATCTTCCTTAGGAAATTCCATTGAATGACAATTAGCCACTGCAGCCAATTGTTGACTACAAGTTGAATCCTTTGAAAATGTAGACTGAATTCCCTCAGCGCATGACAGACTTCCTTTATCTTTGGCTGAGCGAGGCAAGAGCTGCGCCTTGTCAAACAGGGCCAGCCACCTCTGACTGCAGGGCCTTCACTGATTGGGTCCCCGGAAGACACCATGGTTCAAGTGGCCAAGCTGGTTTGCGTTTCATGTTCTTCATACTGCACTGCTTGCTAACGTGCATTTCTTAAATATGAGCAAAACTAGAACATCCTTTTCAGTTGTGTTAATGTGAGTCACTGCAAATTAAAAGATGTTCAAGAAAACAGCAACAACTTATTTTTCTTTCATCAAAATTGTGTTTTTATAGGCTAAGGCTGTTTTGGGGGTTTAGGACCAATGTCAATAGCCCAGAGGTGGGAAGTAACTAAGTAGGCTACATTTACTTTCGAGGTTCTAACTTGACTTGAGTATTTCCATTTGATGCTAGGCTACTTATACTTCTACTCCACTACAATTCATTGGTAAATCGTGTAGCCTACTGTTACTCTATACTACATTTATTTTGTATCCCTTATAGTTAGCTTACAGACTTGGATAAATAATGTGAAATGTAAATAACACTTAAATAAGACTTTAGTTAGACCTGGAGTAAAATTCAAAAGATAATATACAAAGTCATTAAAACTAGCTGAATCTTCAGCTTTGATAACACTCTAATGCATCAATAATCATAATCAAAACATATAATATATTATTCTGAAATTGACCAATTTACACAATAAGTAGGAATACTTTTACTTGAGGCTACGTTATAGCCTATATTTTGAGGCTAATATACTTTTTTACTTTTACTTAAGTAACCTTTTGATTGCAGGACTTTTATTTAAGATCTGTGTACTTCTCCCACCTCTGCAATAGCCTAAATTTAGTCTAGCCTATTTTCAGCTCACAGAAAAAATCGTAAACAGAAAAAGTCATACAAAAATGTAACATGAAGAAATTCTGAGTTCGGAGTCCCTGTTTGGTGGTTTCTGGCAATCATATGCCACCCTGTGGTCACTGTAGTTAAAAGTACACATCTAGTCAGAAAAAAGGTGCGGCGGGTTCTGGTAGTCCTACATCTATTTCTAGAGCAGCCCTGCCCAGTTTCGACGTAAACGTGAATTACGTCAGCACGTTTTCCCGTCAGGATTTACGTCGCTTCCGGGAGACGCGTTGGCAATTTCCTAAACACAGCCCAGTCACTAATATCCGAGGCCAGAGCAGGGGAGAGGTGTGTGTTGGATATAACACCGGCTGGAAGGCGACCCCCTGAAACAAAAGATAGCTGGACACCGATTTGACATGAGCAGGTAACGAATTTAACCGTAAACATGATTTCGTTTTAACGTCTGACATGTTTGATTGTCGCGTTCAGCTGTTTGAAAACCGAGATGACAGCTCGAGCCCGGCTTTAATGTCCAGAGACATTTTCGCCTTGATATTTCGCTTTCTTCGTTTTAACGTTTTGTATGTGGTAATAACCGCATTCTTTTAACAGCATTTAGCGTACAGTTTGGCATTATCCCAAGCTTGTCAAGCAACGCAGTTTTATAAATATCCACACATTGACGACAGCGTTTATTAACTAACATACCTACAGCTAAATGACAACCTGCCGCTATTCAGATACAATTGATAAATCAAATAAATGTCAGTGTAATGATTGTTATTTCGAAAAGGTGTGTATTATCTGTAAATGGCAGTTATTTGTGATCCATGTCAATTGTTATTTGGGGGTTTTTGGTGATGATTCTGATAACAGTATGATTGTTATCCTTTTGATTTTGCTCAGCTAAATGAAGTGTCCTCTCGAAGCTAAAGCATAACACAAAGGACCACACATAGTCAGGGCCAGGGAACACTACCACCACACATGTGAAGCTGTACGTCTGATTATTATTCTCATTAGAGCAAACCAATAACACTACAGTTGGATTTGACTCAGCCCTCTATTAGGCCCCGTTATAAAAAAAATAATACTCCATCTGAGTCAGCAGTTAAACTCTTAGTAAGCACAGAGTCATCTTCAACAAGAGGATGTAGAAACAACAATGTGGGAAAGGAAACTCTCCTTGCTACCTTCCCATGTCTGTAAGTCCCAGATGGCTCCACACAGTAAGTGAGGTTCTCACCTCCATCTTTGCTGGCTGTGAGCCCTGCTGCCTGTGTTGTAACAACAGATAAACAGACCCAGGGGTCAAACTGACACTGCTCCAAAGGATGCTGAAATGAGAGATAACAGGAACTGTCATTTGTTCTCAGCACTTGAGCTTACACTATGTAACTGAACCTTTGTGTTCCAATCTTAGTGGTGTATCGTGTTACCAGTACAGCACCATGGTGTCCACATCTGTGCTAAACATGTGAGACTGCTTCGGTAGCTCCTGTCATGTCAGTGGGCGGACGCAAATAAATAACCAATTTGACTGTTAAGGCCTTTGATCTGAATCACCATGGGAACAGTTGCCTGTCACTCATGCCTTTTTGAAGACTCACAGAGATCAGTAGAAAACACCAGATCCCATTTACACCCATCAGCATCACCACACACGAGTTTGCTAGATTCCCTTATCATATGACACATATCTAACATGTTATATCAGTAGCACCTTGAGGACCCCTCTTGATCCTCTGGGTGTTTTGGTTTCCTTTGTGTTTTCAAAGGACTGACACAGAAGCGGCCTTTTGCAAGTAAATTGTTGATGACGCCACCCCAGAGGAATGTTTAAGGGAAGAGCAGGTGAAGAGTCTGCGTCCCTCTGAGTCAAAACTAACACGCCCTCCTCCTCCTCCTCCTCTTCTTCCTCCTCGCCTAAGCCCAAGACAGGCTTGTCCAGTCAAAAGAATACCTTCCTCAAACTGTTGAGCGTAGTTAGCTTAACTTCAGTCCAGCTGAGAGGTTTCCTGTGCTGCGTTCACTGGCTGTCTGACCTATCAGCAGGAACTCCTTGTAGGTCAGTATCTGTCCGGATTATGAATATTCCTGGAGGTACAGCAATGTGAGTAGCAGCTGTATTCCCCCCCCCCCCCACACAAAACAGCTCCTTCCAGATGTGTTTAATCATTTCCTGCCTTGTTGGTCCACAGAGATCACAGGCAGAGTTTATTAGCTCACCAGAAAAGAGGAACACACTTCTAGTGAAGCGTTGTTTCCGCTAACGGGACGGAAGAGGAGACATTTTAAACATTACAGTAATTTGGACCTCACATGAGCGGTAATGTAATGACACTTCATAAAGAAGACACACTTCTACTATGCACTGCACACATATCGTTGAGTCTATTCAGTTGCAAAAGGAAACACTGTCATGTTTGGCACTTCATCCAAACCCAGCTTCTAAATAATTGGGTGACTTTTCCCTTAAGACACTATACTCAGTGATGCATGAGTAACTGAGGAGGACATGACCTCAGAGCGGCTCGGTGACATGGCCAGGCTGATCTGGCTTGTTTGTTTGCTACTTCCAATCAAAAAAAGAGCCGTCTCTTCTGCAGTGAGGAATGAGGGAATGTTTTAAATCTTGATCTGAGATTAGACGGGAATGTACTGTGCATGTTTCTACATGCACAGTACATTCCCTAATTGTATGGCTGCTCAATTAATCGTATTTTAATCGCGATTGCGATTATGGCTTGCAACGATTACGAAAACAACGTAATCTAAATAAAACGATTATTTTTTTATTATTATTTTTTTTTGGTTTTTCAGTTGAATTATACTTAAAGTTCAGGGTAATCAACTGTTAAAAACATACTGTTCAAAATTTGTTTTTCTCCAATAAATGGATGTTTTCAAAGTCAATGAATAATCGCATTTAATAATCGCAATTACAATTATTGACCTAAATAATCGAGATAATGTTTTTTGCCATAATCGAGCAGCCCTACCTAATAGTGAAATGATTTGACCAGGTTAGAGCCACGCTGGTTTGTTTTGTACACTGTTGTTGTTCCTGTTTTAACCCCATGGCCACTATAGCCTTGCTTGCTTCCATATGTACTTGTGAGTTGCTGTGAGGCTAATACATCTGTCTTTTTGTTCCTCAGGGTTCCCTGACATGGACAAAGAGATGATTCCCAAATTTACGTCAAAGGATGAGGAAGTTGATTACTGGAAGTCCCAAGCCCTCAAATATAAGAAAAGGTAGGCAAGTATGATTTACTTCTCATTTCACAAGTTATCAAATCGAGTTATCTGCTTTTTGTGCTGTGAGAATATGACTGTTTGCCAGCCAAGCTCAATGTTTTATATTTGAATGTGTGACCTGTCTTTCCAAATCTTTGAATCAAATAGAAGATGGCAGCAAACCCAAACTGAAATAAGCAAACTCGGACAACCCTCGAAAACAGCAGGAGATGAATACGTTTGAAAAGAAGTCGCTCAATGTTACATAATAGGCAGATGTTAAAATGCTGAATATGTAGTTTTCCTGATGTGTCACTGTTTAAAGTTTCATCACAAAAAGCCGTGTTGAGCCTTATAAGGCAAATGAAAAGACAGGCTTTTTTTAAAGTCAGCTGTGGCTTGCTCAAGAGGAAATGACAACATCTGCGCAGTCTGTGTTTGGAGTAGGCAGCCGTGGTGCTTTGGGTTGTTGTTTGTAAATCTTTGTTGAACTCAGTCTGTCTGTCTTTTCTATTTATGGACTTGGGGCCCATCATACTCTCAAAGGAAGTGTAAACCGGCGCAGTGAGGGTTAAAGTCCTGCTGGGTTTCTAAGAAATTCCTCATGTGGGTACAAAGCGGAAAAACTCCAGCCCACGGAAAAAGAACTCCATGTTTACTGTGGCGTGTCTCACACATGTTTTGGTTCATGCCGTTTCTCAGGATCACGTTAACAGCAATCCGCTCACAGCGTTTATTAGTAACCTATTGAAAGGTTATCTCCCAGAAGAGATGTTTCACTTTTCCGCTTTACCTCGACAAGGACACTTGGACATAATACAGTTTATAATTAAACTGAACACTGACATCTTTTATTTTTTCATTTTTATTAATTTATCACATTTACAAGCACACACAGAAGACACCATACAAACAACCCAAAAAACAATTACAAAAAACTGACATGTAGCACTTAAATTAAGGTAAGTACAATTAATACTAATAACAATAATAAATTATAAAATAAAACATTTAAATTGTTAAAAGAAATAGAAAAAAAGGTGAGTCTTTCCCTCTGTTCATCCCTTGAAAGATTTGATTTGAAATGCTTGCCCAGCATGCATGCATTTAATGCTGTTCTGCGTCACGCGTCCAGAGTGCTGTGGGTTGTTGGAAACCATGAAAGGCGTATGAAAGTTATGCTGCAGGACGCAGCGTGCTGATGAAGCAGCAGCCGCTGTGGCGTTGGTATGTGTGGAACGACCCCGCCACAACAACTGATTCATGGATTCCAGAGTAGAGCCACTGTGAGGCCATTATCCCAGCACAAATCAGCTGATCTGAGAACAGTGTTAACCACAGTGTCATCATAGGAAAAAGGTTAGGATACATTTGCATTACATTAATCACCACGACATTTATTTTTACTTTATTTTCTATTTGAAATGTGTACTTCCACACGTGTTCCATTATGAGTTATTGTGTGTGTTTTGAAGATGCTCTGCATGGGGTCATCCCTGCCTGACCACGGTGTCCTCTTCCTGTTCCTGCACCCTCTCATTTTCTCCCCACCTTTTAACCTCTCCCACAGCTGAGGACTCTTTGACAGCAGGCCTGTTTTTCAAGCTACCTCTGAACCTCCTACTGTCAGCTGTCTCTTTAGGGCTGTATATTTAGAATGCTTAACTCGACAGCACTGAGATTCCTGTTTGGCAGCGGCAAGGTTGAAGGTTACAAATCTACAAATGTCTGACGGGGCTTTTATGCAGGTTTATTCCTGGCTATTGGAGACGAAGCTGCGAGAACATGCCTGAGCCTGGCTCATCTTGCGGGACAAAAGCCAGCCCGTTTCTAGAGCTCAGGCCTGTGGTCATTCAGCCAGTCAGCGATACAGAGCTGAATGGTGGCAGTGAACAGGGCAGCTGGTAATTGACAGTGATTGTTTACGTGTGTCCTCACAGCTGCTACGATGCCCAGGAGGAGCTGCAGGAGTTCCAGGAGGGGAGCCGGGAGCTGGAGGCCGAGCTGGAGGCGCAGCTGAGTCAGGCCGAATACCGCCTTCGAGACCTCCAGATCGAAAATGAGAGACTGAAGAACGAGGTGGTCAACCTCAAGGTAACTGGGCCTGGTGACTTGCCATGTGGTTCATATTTTAGGATTTGGCTTGGGTTGTTATGATCTATTGACCAATAAAGTCATTTGCGGACTTAGGAGGTTATCTGATCTCTGTTGGATCCGGAGGTCTTATTTTAATGTAGGCGTTAACAAGTCGTGAGGTAATCCTCCGGCACTCTTTAATTGGATTGGAAGAAAATAGAGAACTGCAAAGACAAGTCTGGTTCTAAATCAATGCAGGCATGAACAGTGGTCAGATGTATTCAATGTGCTGTAGTCATGCTCACATGTTTATAGGTAAACCAATGGCTGTGTATGCATTCAGGATAAATACCCTATCCACCACAGAGCAGAACAGTATTGTGATGTTTCCCATGGCCCCATCATGTGCGTGTGATTACAGCAGCTCATGCTGAAAACAGACGGTGTAAATCAACCAGAAAATACTGTGAATCATGCTTTGTGCCTCAGGGGCCACAACACTAGCATGCTAACTGTACTGTAAAGTGCCACGGGCAAATAAGAGGCTCTATAACCATAACATAATGTGTGGGAGTTCATCTTTACTAACTGTCTTGTGATTCACCAGGTTGTCATCATAACAGTAGGAGTACTGATGATTACTGTTTAGTATATAATATGCTACTTTCACACTGCATGACCCATAAACATTTAATGAAAGTACAGTTTTCTCCACACATTCACTCCCATGTCTTTTTCTTTCCCCCTCACACAGGAGAAGCTGGAGCATCAGCATGCCCAGAGTTATAAGCAGGTTTCTATGCTGGAGGACGACCTGGGCCAGACACGCAGCATCAAAGATCAGCTCAACAAATACGTCCGAGAGCTGGAGCAGAATAACGACGACCTGGAGAGAGCCAAGAGGTCAGACTGACACTTCTTGCTCAATATGGGGGGGGGGGGGGGACACTGAGGAGATGACTTCTAGCTGTATTTAGATGTTTTCAAGCTATTGGACCTTAAATGACAAAACATGTTTTATCAATTTCCCCCTCCAATCTCTACGTATGTGCAGAGCAACGATTGTTTCTCTCGAGGACTTCGAGGGCCGTCTAAACCAGGCCATTGAGAGAAATGCCTTCCTGGAAAGTGAGCTGGACGAGAAGGAGACTCTCCTCGAGTCGGTCCAGCGGCTGAAAGACGAAGCACGAGGTAAAGACACGACTCTATTCAACCCTTTGGCAGGCACAGCATCGTGAGTCAGGGTTAGTGGAGGAGCTGAAATGGTTGTACATGCCTTTATTACTAGTCGCTTGGACTATTGCAATTCTCTTTTTACTGGTCTCCGTAAAAAGTCCATAAAGAAATCGCATTAGTTCAGAATGTTGCGGCCAGGATTTTAACAAACACAAAAGAAAAAGACCACATTTGGCCCGTGCTGGGATCGATGCAGTGGTTACCGGTGTCCTTCAGAAGTTATTTTAAAGTGCTTTTAATGCTTTACAAGGCTTTCCATAACCTTGCCCCAACATATGTAAGGGACTGTCTCTCATTTTATCAACCTGCAAGGACACTAAGATCCTCCAATATTTTACTTTTAGAAGTACCTAGAGTGCATTACAAGAAAACAGCAACCTCAATTGGAATTTTCTTTAAGTAAATTAAAGACCTATCTTTTTTATTTGGCTTAATTTTTGTTAGTAGTATCACGGCCCGTCCACGCTACTTCCCATTCACTTTGAATGGGGTGACGTCACGCTTTGCTGAACTGCATTGTGGTTCCATCGCTTCGCTTTGCCTCCGTTGCTCGCTTGAAAAGTAGAAAAAATGTCAACTTTTCAAGCTTCAACGGAAGCGTCAGCCAATCAAATCATATGCCAGTACAAGCTCTAGCCAATCAAACCGCGTGCTTGTGTGTCCAGGGCGGGAGATTCATGTGATTGGTTGTTGGTCGAGCTTCAGACACGCCCGCCGGCAAGCTTCAACGCACGCTGCCTTGTGGACGCTGCGTCACTGTTTGTTTTATTGTTCTATGGTTCAGGGATATTACGCTTTCTGTTTGTTTATACCTTGTTTTTAATTGTGTTCCTCATTTGTTATTGTCATACTCTGTAAAGCACTTTGGGCTGCATCAAGCATGAAAGGTGCTATTTTTAATAAAGTGTATTATTATTATTATCTCTTGAGTTTGACTTTGTGTTCTGCAGACCTGAGACAGGAGCTGGCCGTACGGGAGCGGACCACCGACAGGATGTCAGCACCCAGCTCCCCCACCTCTGACATCGACAAGATGGACTCAGCAGTTCCGGCCTCTTTATCCCTCCCAGCCACACCCGTAGGAAAGAGCATAGAGCACCCCTTCATCACGCAAAAAGGTCAGGGTTGGAAAGGAATCTCACTCGTTATGACTCATGTAAAATGAGAAATTGTCTGATCTGTATTCTGACATGGGATTGTGTCTTTTGCAGCACTGTCCAACGGCTGCAACGGCAACTCGTCCCTCACTCCTTCTGCTCGAATCTCTGCTCTTAATATTGTTGGCGACCTTTTGAGGAAGGTTGGGGTAAGTCTTATCGCTTTGTAACACATAAGAAGGATACATACCTGGATAGAACACTGATGTCCTCCACAGCAACAGAAACAGAAATGTGTTTATGATTGGACTAAAGACTGATGGTATCTCCGGTTTTGTGATTAGGCTCTGGAGTCCAAAATCGCCGCCTGCAGGAACTTTGCCAAAGACCAAGCAGCTAGAAAAAATTATTCCACAGACAACGGCAAACTCATCAACAGCAATGCCACAAAGTTCTCACACTCTCTTCACACGACCTACTTTGACAAAACGTGAGTCTTTTATCAAGTGGTTCAGTTATTGCAGAGAATTCCCTCTGGTTTTATAAACCTTTCTGTCTGCCCTGCACTTATACGTGTCTGCGTTTGCTAATATTGTCCATGTGGCTTCTGCAGGACTGTAAACGGGTTGGACCCCAGCTCCTTGACCTCCGTCGCCACATCCAGAGCCGTGTCTCCACCAGCTCTGCTGCCTCTGAGTGTGTGAGGCGAACCCCCACCACCTGAACCTCTACTGTCACTGTGGGAACCCAGAGGACACTTGAATGACCTTTACATTGTGTGCTAGGTGTGTGTATGCGAGAGAAAGAGTTTGAAAGGAAACCGATGCCGCGTGTGTTTGCCTGTTTGGGATTGTGCATTTTTTGACGTGTGGAAGAGAGGCTGGACTTCACAATGAACTTGCCTCCAGTTTGCAGCTCTGAATGCATCTGTGAGTAGGTGCACAGTCGTGTGTGCACACGTTCCTACCACACACTTGCATGTGCCTAAAGCTGTGCTTTACTGTGCTTGTATGAATGTCGTTACAAATGTGTTGCTTTCTAGACGTCAACTCTGAAGTGGCACCGTTATATTCTTAGTTCCACTGTTCTTCTGAAACCCCGACAAACGGTCTTACCAGACCAAAGCATCCTCTTGACTTCTTTTGCTCCTGTATTTTCACTCAAAATTGCACAGTTAAGCTAATTTCAATTTAGAATGTATTATATTTAAAAAGGGATGTGTTCATTTTAACTAATTTATCTCACAGTATGCTTTAAAATGCAATATGTTCTTGCATGTGTGCATTTGTAATGTGGGGTCTGAGAGGTGTGGTCGGACCCCATATTCACGACTGAAGTGAATGTTGATCGTTCAAAGCCATGTAGCCATAGTGCAGTCGTTCCTTTTGTTACCGGCTACTTCCTGTGATTAACCTGGAAGTAGTCGCCATGTTGAAGCTTGGAGAAAGCTGCTGGTCAAACCTGCACTTAAACAAACTGCTCCTCAAATGTTTCGCTGCAGTCGAGTGTTTTTTCTGTTGAAATTTCAAGGGAACAGTTTTGCCTTTTTTACGTTTTATGTACACATTTCTTTTTTTTTTAATCTTGTGACAGGCTCATTTACCTCGTTCTGATATAAGGGAAATTATCCAGTAGGTGAATTTGGCTCCATAAAACTTAAACAAAGGATACTCATTTCATTTTGGCTGGTGTATTATTTATGGTCTAGTGGCCTTTGTGTCATGCAGCATATTTAATGATTCTCTGTTAACTTGTGACCTAAATGTTTCTTTGACTTTTCATTGGATTTTAAGCAGGTTGGATTTAACAAATCATTTTACATGCCAAAACACATTTCCCCTGATATCCCTTTCATAAGTCTTTGGGTCTCCGTCTAGAAGAATAATTTAAAGTTCAGTATTTGTTTTATTTAATAATATAATATGTCATTTTGGGCACTCAATGAGCCTGTTACTAACGTGTGTTCTTCAGTCAGTGTATATAGCTTGTATGGATGGTAATTTGTACATACTGACATTTGGCATTAAAAGCCCTATTTATTTCAGATACTGTATGGCATGTTCAGCTAATGAATGGTTAAAGCCATTGTTCTATGATATCAGATTGTTTAAGTAAATAAAGATTGAGATGACAAATAACCTTGTGGTGTTTGGGTCATTTACTATACTGAAATTACAGAGGATAAAGCACAAAATACACTTATTGGACATTTATTAAAGCTTGCAGTCACATTGTATGGCTTGTATCAGTGGGTTGTCATTACATATCATGAAGCTGAGGTAATGAGGTGTGAAGTACAATTTCAGGGAGTGGCGAGCCAGCAGCTGATCAGTGATATAGTCCCAGTCCAGCTGTTGGTAAAGAAAGTCTTTACTCAACACTGCTCAGTGTCTGACTCCCTCAGCTGTCCACCAGGGGCCACACAATTAAAGGCCTAATTCCTTCTCCATTTCCTCCTTTAACATGTTCTTTTTGATCTAGAAAACAAATGAAATAGCAAGCGTTTCAGTCCCATTATCCATTTTAAATCTTGGTAGTTCAGTGATGTTGGTGAACTGTACCTTTCCAGAGGCTGTCAGAGGGTAGCTGTCTACAAACATCACATAGTGCGGGATCTTGAAGTGAGATATCTAGTGGGAGAAAACACAAACTGTAAAGCTGTGCTGATTTCTTTTTGAGTATGTTGAGTCATTTTGTCGTCACCCACTCTCACCTGGCCTTTGCAGAACGCTCTAATCTCCTCTGCACTGGAGGTGTGGCCCTCCTTCAGCTTGATGCAGGCACACACCTGCTCACCCAGCCTCTCGTCTTTCACTCCAACCACCTGGACAGAGAAATACAACATCTCAGATCACTGTAATATCTTTATTATGTTATTTATGTTTAGTTATGTCCAACATTCAGAGAGACAAGTATGGCTTCAATGCTTAGCTGTTAGCTGCATGTATCTGACCTCTGCTGCCCTCTAGTGGGTTTCAGTCTCACCTGCACCTCTTTTACTTTCGAGTGTGTATAGAGAAATTGCTCTATCTCAGCAGGATAGATGTTCTCCCCTCCTCGGATGATCAAATCCTTCATACGTCCTTCAATGCGAAGGTATCCCAAACTGTTTAGACTGGCTGTGTCACTGTGTAGAAGGAAAAATCATAAATGATGTAGCATCTGACATCAAACCCTGTTAAAGTATGCCTTTGTATCTTCTGTATACATTGTACATACTAGTCTCTTACCCAGTCCTGTACCAGCGGTCCTGGGAGATAGCTTCACTGGTTTTCTGAGGGTCGTCCCAGTATCCTTGCATCACACAGCTGCCTCTGACCATCAGCTCCCCCGAGGCCCCCAGAGGGACAATCTCCCCGGTACAAGGGTCGATCACTTTGGCCTATAGTAAAGACACACAGGCACAAGTCACAGGGGGGTTATGGCACGAATAAATAAGGTTTTTCTGGCAAATAATGAGGCATACCTCAGTGTGGTTCATGATACATCCAACAGTATTCATCTTCAGGTCCTCATTGTCTTGTGGGAATCCAAGGAATGTGATGGGGCTGTTCTCAGTGGTTCCATAGCCTATCTGTTAGAAAATGATGAACCTATGATGTTATATGATGAAGAAGCATATGCTTATAGTTATAATAAATACGTTTTATAGGCAAAATTATTATTCAGAATATGTTACCGTTATATCTTTCATGTTCATTTCTGTTATCAGTCTTCTCACAATCTCAGGAGGGCACGGAGAACCAGCAATGATGCCTTAAACACAGCAGCACATACGCAAGGATGCCTTCAATGCTTGCTAACAATTACACCAAGTTCAATACAACAGATGTTTTAGTCTTTTATATCTATTACCAGCTTCAAGTGATGACAAATCGTACTTGTGTAAATCCTGTTGGCTTAGCATGTCGGTGAACATTGTGGGAGTGCCGTACACATATTTGCACCTCGAGTGAAAAAAACACAAATTAACTTGAGTGTAATATATTTTATATTTAAAGTTAATTTGCGTGATGAGCAGGGTGCCATACCTTTCACTCTGAATGGCCTCCAGGTTGGCTCGGCTGTTGTAGGCAGTGGAAGGGAAGACCAGTGTGATGCCATGCAGTGCCATAGCCATCCCTCCCAACACTGAGCCAAAGCAGTGGTACATAGGTACGGGCACACACACTCGCACCTGAGGCTGATGGGGAAATGAAAATACAATTACTTACATTTTACTGTCTGCATGTTTTTAATGATCAAGAGACCAATATAGACTTACTTTTTCTCTAAAACCTATTCTGAGTCCCAAAAAGTAGGCATTGTTTACAATATTGTGGTGTGAAAGACTGACTCCCTTTGGACTCCCTGTAGTCCCCTGAAACAAAGAAGCATGATCTTTATAGTGTCAGTCCAAGATATATAAAATACATGAGTGACAGTGTGACTGAGGGTTACCGATGTGAACTGGATGTTGATGGGATCATCGAAGGACAGCTTTCTATGCAGCTCCATCAGCTGTTGGTAGTGCTGACTCTCACCTGCTTGCATCACATCGTCTACGTGGAGCATCCCTGGCTGTCTGCTGTCCGTCACAATCACCATACGCAGCTCTGGCACCCTGGCACAACCGAGACAGGATATTTATTTAAATCAACGGAAAATGATTAAGCATTTAATGTCGGTTACTCCCATAATGGTAACAGAAGAAGACAACATTTATTAAATCTGATATCTGACATTGACTCTGTCAAACCTGGAGCTTTTGATCATTCCTGCTGACGACGAGTCAATCTCTGGACAGAGCTCCCTCAGCATCTCACAGAAATGTTGGCTTTTAAAGCTGGTAGGGCAGAGCACAGCTTTACACTGGACCTGCAAATGACATATATTTGGTGTTTGATTTTTTTTTTTTTAAAGTGTTGCAGAAGGTTAAGGTGGGGCTTCCTTTTCTTACTATATACTTCCAAGTAGCTTGTGAATTTCACTATAAAGATCAATCAAGTCTTATCTTCATCAATAATATTCATAATAACATACTATATCTACCTAATGTACTTTTGGATTGGAATGGAAGCTTAAAGTAGCATAAAATAGAAAGTCTCAAGTAAAAGTACCTGCCAACTGTGTAGAGGTATTTTTACTATATGCACATTATAACAGCTAATGATAGTAATACTCTGTAACACAACTCACTGTACCTTCGTTAGAGTAAACTCCACTTCCTTCACCTGATAGGCCGGGTTCAATGAAACCTGCATTGATAAAAAAAAATATATATATATATTATACACCTGATTTGAAACACATACAGAAATGAATTAAAAAGCTACAGTGACCTAGTAGATATTCAGATGGTACAGAATAACTTTCCAGGGTCAATATCCTGCTCACTCATACTTGGCAGCAGAATGTTTGACAACAATGAGCAGACTGTCTTTCTAACCACAAGGCTACATTGTAAATGCATTTGTAAATCTGAAACTGACCATTATAATTCCAGTTTTGGCTGAGGCAAACTGGAAGAGGATCCACTCGTACGTGTTGGGTCCCCAAATTCCCAGTCTGTCGCCTCGCTGCAGGCCCAAAGCGAGCAGACCTGCAGCCGCCTTGTCAACCTGCACCAAAGAATGTTACAGATAACTCAGATAATCATTTAATACTGCGACTGCTTGATAGATTTGTCTGATGCAATCAAGTATTCCTGTGATTCAGAGAAGCTTGGTGATGAGTTCTCCCAAAGAGGAGACCAATTATTAAATTACATTTAATGGGGGTTGCTTCATGTGCCACCATTTCATTGGGATTCAAAAGGTCTAACACAGGGGTGCCCAACCAGTCGATCGCGATCGACCGGTCGATCGCGGGGAGATTCCCAGTCGATCGCGAGATGTGTCTAAAAATAGAACAACAATATTCTGTTTTATCGTTAATGTCCTATAACATAATCTTCCTGTGCCAGAATAATGCACTTGAACGCATCAAAGCTTTGTGATTGGCCGGCTAGACCCCATGTGTCGGGGCGTGGCTGGTCGGCAGTGGGCACTATTTCGCTGAGGTTGTCCGTGTCAACAGGAGTGACAGTCCGCACACACACAAGACCGCAATTATGGCAGAAGCAAAAAAGCCCAAAATATATAATTTTCACTCCGAGTGGAAGGATGATTATTTGTGTATCTATTCCAATTCAAAGTCCATCTGTCTCATCTGCAATGCGAGCGTGGCTTTATCGAAGAAGGGTAATTTAGGAGCGGCATTTCAAAACAGTGCACAAACGCTACGAGACGGAATTCCCTCCTAATTCCGCCCTACGCTCCAAAAGGGGAGGGGCCTGAAAGGACAGCTAAATGCACAGCAGTCCATTTTCACCAGGCCCAACAACAAGAGCAAGGCTGCTACCGACGCGCATTTGGGGGACAGTACAAATAACAGTAGCATTTCAACAGGTTTTTGATATAATAAAAACTCAAGTTAGATACCGTTATTAATCAGCTGTAAGTTTTAGTTTGTTTGAACTTATTCATTATAATTATTGTACAAAATGGTATAAGAATGCAAACTTAAATTGATTATAGTCTATTATCAATTCAGGTTAAGAAACTAGTGTTGCTTGCATCCTATTTTAAAGGCATTTATTTTTATACTCTACTAAAATGCAACAAAAAAAGGGTTTGATTCTATTAATTTTGTCTTTTTTATTGCACTTTGGCAGCAGATTCCTGTGTAGCTTCAGATCTGAGTTGTCTTATTACTATAGTAAGCCTAATTTTAATGGCAAAGAAAGGGTTCAGAGTCTTTTCTTTTTCCTGTGTCATATGTGGCAGCACTGTTCAATGTTTCTTGAAAACATTACCCACTGTAGTATGTGACGTGTGAATAAACTCCAACTCTGTATCAACAACACTGTTGTGTAACTTCAGTTAAATACTTGTATGTGTGTAGATTAGAAAGAGCAGGTAAGATAAAGGATCTGCAGTATTTTATGGAGTATTAATCGTACAAAAGTCAGTTTTATACAAGTAGAAGTGTGTATTTACCTGGTAGTTTACCTGGTCAGTAATGGCTACGTCTCTCTATTTGGACTGGTAGATCTCGGCAGACTGGCAACTTTAAAAGTAGCTCTCGGTTCAAAAAAGGTTGGGCACCCCTGGTCTAACAAGTATCCTACTAACATAACAAGTTAACATTTGTAATGATTTGAGAAGTTGTTCTCGAAGTGTTGGTATTGGAACAGGAGACTCTTAACATATCATGAATAGTGTTTGAGGGTTAATAAATGCATGAAAGCTCTTGATAACAGAAGCTGAAGACCTACATCTTGATGAAACTGTGCAAAGGTTTTCCGGATGCCGTCCTGCAAGAAGACCACAGCTTCACGGTCGGGCCAGCGCTGAACGGTGGAGTCCAGACTCTGGCCCACGGTCAGGGGGAGCAGAGGGATGGTGGAGGTGCCGTGCACATAGCTGCTGCTCAGTGCGGGTGTGTGAGGACGGCTGTCCACATGGAGGGACCTCACATTCAAAGGTTTAGCAAAAAGAGCATGGGTTTAATGCAGTAGTTACAATGTGATTGGAACATCAGCATTTACTGCAGATTTGAAATAAGATGATGAATCTTTTTTCTCTATTTGAGTAATTCAAAATATCAGGGTCACAACCCCCAGCAAAAGCATTTTGGGGGGTCTTGAGGCATTCTTGGGTAATCATATATAGCTGTGTATGTCTCAGAATTTCATTCATTTGTTTGGAGACAAATTGATGAAATTCTTATTTTTTTGTTAGGATTATTAATTAATTAATAAGCTGTTATTTCATTGATATTGAAAATAATATTAAATACCCTAGTCAATTTGATTTATTTGTTTTTTGTGTTTTGCTTGCAGTCTGTACTATATGTTAGGACCCCCTTGAAAACGAAATGGTTCATCTCAATGGGATTATCCTAAATACATTACAAATACATTTAAAAAAGATATCACTTCACATGAAGAGTGGTCAGTTTAATGAATGATTGAAACGGGTCCCATAGGGTTAAAGGTTTGGTACCTTCTCTATCACAGTCAAAATACATAAGTGTTTTAAAAGTTAACCTTTGTCAGGCCTAATGAATTAGAGATACAAACATAAATCATGACAAGAAGAGTAGACCCAATATCAGTGTTAATGGCACAGAACAACTTGGATAGTACAAATTTCCCGCATGATGTGTAATTACGATATTCAAATCAAATCAAGTTTTATTTATATAGCACATTTATAAACGATTTTTGGTCGAGCCAAAGTGCTGTACATATAATAAAAATAGCCTACAGTAGAGACACTTTACAGCAAATACAACAGCACAGATTTTTCAGAATATCAGTATGAGAAAAACGACACCCTCTATCCCAGTGGTTCTCAAACTTTTTTCAATAATGTACCCCCTTTGAAAAAAAAATTCAGCCAAGTACCCCCTGATCAGCGCAAAAACAATTTGTTAGGGAAGAAATGCCTATATAAAGAGGTACAGTGCAGCGCTGCACCATCAGTGTCTGATTTATTAAAACAACAACCAACTGAGAAACACTTATGCTATATTTCAAATGTTTACAATCCATCACTAAATTCATGGCAAACCAATTTTAACATCATGCAATAACACTAAGATGACATTAGTTGCATTGAACTGATCTTTTTAATAAGTTGTACTTACATAGTGAGAAACATGGGCTTGTGTTCACTGAGGATCTTTGTCATTCTGACAGGGAGGCCACTGCAGTTATTATACTTCGCGTTTTGAAATATGTGTAACTCTGTTAATATAAAACCCACACTGCTCAAACTTCCTTACTTTTCCTAAAATTGGTATATTTGTATATTTTGGGGCGTGGGGAATGAAGAGAAAAAAATATATGAGCATTTTATGAGCATGGGATTTTGACCCCTCATATAAACCAACACAAGTAATGCATTTAAACAAACTACTAATAGTAGATTAACTACTTTATTCAAAGGTTTACAGTAATTCTGGACAATAAAATGGGAAAAATAAACGGGGTGCTCTCTTTTCCTCTCCCTCTCCTGACAGCCCGTCAGTCCAACACACTCTCACTCCATAATCGTCCAGGAGCGATGTTTGGTCAGTGTCCGTGGCGTGCAGTTGTGACGCTCCTAGGCTCCTTCAGCTTCATAAAGGGACGCAAATAGCTGTCAACTGATTGCAATGTATTCCCATCTGCGGCGGGATTTGACGCTCATGGAAGCACGGCATTCGTTAGGTTAGGGTAATGTTGTGAATCGAGTGGCCCATGGTGGTGGTGGGGTTATGGTATGGGCAGGCGTATGTAATGGATGACGAACACAGGCCACTCGATTCACAACATTACCCTAACCCTACTTCTACCCCTCACACCAGATACTGCCTGGTTTTCGGACCCCCCCAATAAAGCAAAACTGCACGTTTCAGAGTGGCCTTTTATTGTGGCCAGCCTAAGCCACACCTGTGCAATAATCATGCTGTCTAATCAGCATCTTGATATGCCACACCTGTGCGGTGGGATGGATTATCTCGGCAAAGGAGAAGTGCTCACTATCACAGATTTTTTCAGATTTGTGAACAATATTTGAGAGAAATGGTTATTTTGTGTATATAGAAAATGTGTTAGATCTTTGAGTTCATCTCATGAAAAATGGGAGCAAAAACAAAAGTGTTGCGTTTATATTTTTTGTTAATGCTGCCCATTATGGGCACAAGCAATTTTCACCCATTTATTAATTATATGTTTTAAATTTGAGTGTTTCCTATCCCCTAAACCTCCAGGGATGTACACAGTTTTATACTGGCAACTTCTTATGGGAAATACGAAAACGTCTTTGAAAACTACAACTCCCAGTAGAGACGTGCCGTAGATAGAGAACATGTTGCGAAACACAATAGCCAGCATGTGTAGTTCTGGGGACGGGGTGGGGGAGGGGGGGACGCGGTGGACCCGTTCAAATCCAGTTTTGGACAGTCTGCCGTGGTTCCATCCCATTTCAAGTGCTGTTCGACGCTCGGCGTAACCCTCGGAGCACACTCTCCAATCACAGAGCTTGAGGACTATCACGGGGTTTGTAAAACAGAGCACATGATGTAGTCCTAAACGATAGCTGGGGATTCTGGGTAGTGTAGTGTCTTCTGCCATCCTTTACTCCGAAAAAATATTTGTTTCTCCGAATCGAAGGGGAAAAATACAAAAGCATTGCACACAATTTAAACCAATCAATGTTGTGTAATTAACAAGGATAATCTGGTGTTTTTTAGTCGATGAGTAGTGCAGATATCACTGTAAAATCAATCGACAGTAAGGGGAATACTTACTTCCGGGTGTACAATTCTCCGTTATCCAATGAGAATGGACGCTCACATTGCCTTTAAGGGCAGCCGACACAAACGAATGCCGTGCTTCCATGAGCGTCAAATCCCGCTGCAGATGGGAATACATTGCAATCAGTTGAAAGCTATTTGCATCCCTTTATGAAGCTGAAGGAGCCTAGGAGCGTCACAACTGCACGCCACGGACACTAACCAAACATCGCTCCTGGACGATTATGGAGTGAGAGTGTGTTGTATAAACATATGCATAATGCTGCGCTATACTTTGCCACACGCCGTTGTCAAGCAACGCTTATTGTTTAGGTCCTTTGATAAGCAGGCAGTCAAATAAGTAGCTAGAACTAGCTAGATCTGATGGATTTGGACATAAACGCGAGTGAAGTATAACCGGACGCGAGACAGAGATCGGAGAGCAGATCAGTTGCTGCTGAAGGAGAACACGCAGCTCTGCATGATCACAGCTCCGCCGCTGTGACGGATCGTTGAGCCGAGCAAAATACACTAAGAGTTAGACCTAACACACTTAGCTAGTTTATCTACTCTGGAACTAGCTAAACTAGTTATAAATATATTTATTCTTTACTGTCGGGTCACTTATTACAGGTTCAGAGAGCTGCACGAGCCTGACGGGCTGTCAGGAGAGGGAGAGGAAAAGAGAGCACCCCGTTTATTTTTCCCATTTTATTATCCAGAATTTCTGTAAACTTTTGAAGAAAGTAGTTAATCTACTAGCAGTTTTTTTTTAAATGCATTACTTATGTTTTTTTTCTTTCATTAACATACAATAAATCTCACGTACCCCCTGCAGTACCCCAACGTACCCCTAGGGGTCCGCGTACCCCCATTTGAGAACATGTTGAGAATATTACATATTCAGCTAGGAATAGCATAGAAAACGATAATAGAACATTTATTCAGAAAAAACCCATCAGATTTTTTTAAAAGGGAAAGTACTTCAATTCCAATACTGCTGACTCTACATAACACACTTTACAACCTTAGCACCAGGGAGCTGCACGATCTGTGGTCACTTGATTTAAAAGCCATGTGCTTTCTATATATTTACAATAAACCCTTATAGGAATACAAACATCATTACATTTCTGAGTGACATGTTGTTGCCATCTGACCAGTGAACATGAAGAGTATAAACTTACCGGCATCGCTCGAGCAAACTTGTGCTGCATAATTTCCAAGCCTTGTGTTTGAGTTCATCGAAAGATCTGATTCTGTGAGCACAGGACCTTAGCAGTGCTGACATTTGTCTAAAATATCTTAAACTCTGTTTCAAATGTGTCTAAATAGTATATTTGCTGGACGATATGCTGGGTCTAACAACAAATGAACTGGTTCTTACCTGTCTATCTTTACACAGCTTGGAGTTTATCTCCCCATGTGTAATCTTTAACTTTCACTCACCCTGATTGGCTGAGAGCCCATTGACCATTCCAAAGACATTTGAGCAAGAGGCTATTCTAATAAAACATTAACTACAAATAACTAATATCATTCATTAACCAAGAGGATCACCCTGCCTACAGAATACAGAGATGAAATACATTGATTATCCAGCTACAGTAGTGGTGTGAACAACAAAAGATATATCATATCTGAACTCAAAAAGCAAGAGCAGCTGCAAAAGGGCTCATGTGTGGGTTGCCATGGTAGTGGAAATCCAAGCTAGCAGCTAACATGCTTGGCGTGTTGTTCATTCCTATTTCTGGGCTGGGTTTTGATGAGTAAAAGGGGACACAAGTATTTTATTTTATTTTTGTTTACCTTCAATTTTCTATGAAAAATGCTGATGAAAAGTGTCATTTTGGTGCCAAAAATGTAAATGTATTTTAAATAGCTACATTTTGTTTATAAAACAAAAACTGCATATTTGTTACTTTTATCTCATGTGACCTAATGATTTTGAATGCAGGCATAACTTCATAACTGCATTGGACAAGCAGGACACAACTCTTTATGGTTGTAGTGCTTTTTCTATTTTATGAATATTGCTATGACTATTTGTATGAAAATGTGTATGAATTATGTTTTGATGTCATGTAATCGAATGACCCTGAATCAATGAATAATTGAAGTGTCTATTTTAATTATTATTCTTTAATACAAGTAATTTGGTGTTTCATTGATTTGCATAGATGTTTAAAATGGCTTCCCTTTCCTGTGATATAATTACTCCAAATCAATGCAGAAGTGCATTACCACATTGGAGAAGTAGGACACCCCGCCTTGAATAATGGATTATATTCCACCTTCTGAAAGAAAATACTGTCAGAACTTTTGTGAAAGATAATAAAGTGTTTCCTCAACGTAAAACCTGAAAATATGGTCCAACTTTCTTATTTTTTGTGATCAGTAAAATGAGTTAAAGGTTGTCTATGTTCACAAGCCCATTATAAACGAACTATGGACCCCTCGCAGGCCAACATCTGTTATTTTATTAATGGATTTCTTCCCAAGAGTTATACACTGAACATGATCTGATGGACTGTTTTCTTTTTATATATAGCATGAAATACCCTCCAACACTCACTGAAAATCGAACCCTTGTGGATACACTGATGAGTTACACTCTACAAAATCACTCTCAGCAGAGAGCAGAGTAAGGTTTCCTTCCCTCCTGGGGTCTCTGTTGTGTTTGGGACAGTGACTTGTGACTGTCAGTTTTCTGCATCAGCAGGGCATCAGCACTCATCTCTTTGTGTATTTACTCATGTCTGCAGGTAGGCCTAGCTTGGTTATGTTGAATACATACACTTTTTCTGTGACATACTCAAACCAGCCATCAGTGTGTGGATGGCAGGTCAGCAGTATAACTGATCATACTGTAGCTCCAGCCATTATTTTATGCATTGTCAGACATGTTCAGGCTTTGTTTTGACTGCAGTATAAATATACATTTCACCACGTCTGGAAATCTGAACAGCCTCTCCGGTATTTAAACATAAAGCCTACTTTCTGTGCTATTATTACACTGTTATTATGGGTTTGGATTTGGTCTAATACTGTACATAACTGTGTCTATTGGTGCAGACAGAATGGTGATACGTATGAGATGCACTCTGGTTTAAACACTGTCAATGTGTCAGGATTTAACACACACAGCAGCGGCTAAAGACTGTTGTCCTGCAGGGGGCAGTGTCTGTCTTACGAAGAGACATGAGTAAACCTTGTGTTTCCAGTCTAAATGCTATGTTCAACTATTGTATTACTGTCAACTCTTTTTGGATATAGCATTTACTTTGGAAAGTGTTTTTCTAAGCAGTTTGAATTTGTCTGTTTTTTCACAGTGGAAAAATGTGACACATTCAAACACTAGACAGTAGCCAACTAACAGTAAAGGGTGTGTTTGAAGGTGTTCACTTGTTTCTTTTTTTGTGCAGATTTTTTATTTAGAAGATGATGGTGTTGAAATGGGGGAGAGAGAGGGTTGTGACATGCAACAAAGGTCCCAAGGTTTAAATTAAACAAAGAAGAATGCTGATATATGGTAAGGTGACCAGATTTTCAAAATTAAAACCGGGGACATTTTGAGTTTTGCGGTCAATATCTCATTAACATATCCAATTTTCTTCACTGTTAAAGAAACAAGGGGGACAATTTTTGTTCAATGTAATTCGAACATTTGAACTGTTGGATACAAACAGAAGGACGATAGCTCATATGAGACTTCAAAGGTCTTTTATTTTGAAACTCTACACTGAAAAAAAGGGGAAAGTGGGGTTGTTCAATTAGCAAATATGCATTTAATATATGAAACATAATTTATTCATGTTTCTCGTCGAAACATGAATCAATCATGTAGAACTATGTTAATCTTGAGGGGTGTGCGTTCTATAAGTCTCAATCATGTTAAGAAATAAGAAAAAAGTTATGTTTGTCTCTGTAACTCCGCCCACTGAGCACATACTTCAGCAGCTTGCTCAGCTTCTAATTATTATTTACAAATATTTTATTCACAAATTAATATGGTCGGACTCAAACCCGTACTTTAATAGTTTTGTAATTTAACCTGAACAATATGGCACTTTAATGGACAAGATGTAAAGCAGAAAAAAATTGCAAAATATATTTATTTTTAAAAATGTGAAGCTTTTTCTTTTTTAAACAATAGGAGGGGGGGAGGGGTTTTACAATTTTTTCTTCCCGCATCGGAGGAGTAAGCTGGTTCTGTCCCGAGAACATCTCTACTAGGTAAAAGTTAATTAAAGTTATTTAATGTCATCAAATGTTCGTCATAGTTACAGGTTATCACAAGACGCATTGTTTGCAAAAAGCAGAGTTCACATTTGCTGTTACAACGAGCAACGTAAATACAGCTGTCAATTTGTAAACATTGTCATTCACTGGTGTTAGCTAGAATAAAGCCATGAAAATCATAAGGTGAGTTTATATTGATTGACTTGTGTTTAGCGTGTTTTTTTTATACTGTGAGTATTTGTAGAGCGTAAGTCCGACAGTTGCTTGATTTACAATATTTAAAACTATGAACCTTGCCCAAAGTTATGCACATTAAATCGAGCTCAGTGGGGAGGGGGGAGTCATAGATGATGGATGAGCTTGCGGCATGTTTGCATGTCTATACGTCTTGTTTTAAATGATTGTTTCATGTCTGTCAGGCGGTGTAGAACTTTACTGCGTCGGTCCGGCTACTCTTGTGCCGACTTTTAAGGGCGCTGATGCAGGTTGTAGGCCTACCTTACGTTAAGCGACCATCTTTACCCATTTAAGGTGTTGATTGTTAAAGATACAATATTATCTGTGGGACCGCAGTGTTTTCCCTAAAAAACTGTGTTTATGTCTCTGCTTTGATCCGCTCTGTGTTCATGTAAATACCGTAAATACACACAGATGAAAACAGAGACACAATATTGTGTGTGGGGGTGTGTCCCGGAAAGCGACACACAAAAAAAAATGCTGGGTTAAAAACAACCCCATTTGGGTCGTTTTTTAACCCAACGCCAGGATCAATATTGGACCAACCCAGCAGTAGTTAATTTGACCCAACGAAATGGGTTGTGTATTTTAACCCAGCAGATGGGTTATACATTTAATCCAAATGCTGGGTCAAATTAATTACAGCCCTGGGTTAATTATACCATGAATTGGGTTAAATATTACACCCAAATGCTGGGTCAAATTAATTACAGCCCTGGGTAAATTCTACCATGAATTGGGTTAAATATTACACCCAAATGCTGGTTCATAATAGCTGCGATGGGTTAATTCTACAAGTTATTATCGTCATGTTTTTAATGCAATACCCATGTCTCTTAAACATTTAAATTACAAACCCTTTTAAAATATATCCTATATTTGGTCATGCAAATAATATAATATGCAATAAACGCTTTTAAACAATGTTGGAATCTTAGAAAAATATTCATTTTATTGTTATAACAATTGACAATTCAATAAAGTGCAAAAGATTCAGTTCACAATAAAGTGCAAAACTTTCTTTAAACAAAACTTAACATTTATGCATGTACAGTACAGCCTGTAAACAACACACATTAGCAGATCTACAAGCTCATAGCGTGGCACGAAGTGACATGCTATGAGCTTGTAGATCTGCTAGGATGCGTTTGTTCTAATGTGTGTTGTTTACAGGCTGTATTGTACATAACACATTAGAACAAACACATCCTAACAGCATCCTAGCAGATCTACAAGCTCATAGCTTGTAGATCTGCCATTTCTAAATCTCAAAATCTTTGCTTCTGGAGAACCACTAATAGCAACATACGTTTTTTCAGAAATTACTGGTTCATATACTGGCTATGCGTTACAAAGAAAATCCTCCAACATGATCACAAAAATGTACTGCTCCTTTAGGTGATCCGAACTACAGGAAACTAAGATGTGCAAATAAACATTTTAACAATTTATGCTTCCACCATTTAGCTCTTTTAACTCAAAGTATTTAAAAATACTTTGAGCATTATGTAGTATTTTGAACATCACACACACACACTTCACAAATCCAGCAATATTTGATTTAACCAGATAGAACCCTACTCTGAGCCAAGCAGCAGAAGAGAGAATAGAACAGGAGGACCAGCAGAAGAAAAGAAAAGGATCAAGACCACAAGTCTACTTGCAAGCAAGTATTGCTGCACGCAAGGATGTAGCATGTTTTGACTCCTCTCCTCCCTTGATTTCGTACACTGCATTTTGGAGGAATTTCCATACAGCTTCACACTGCTTTGTGTAGTCGATGTCAAAGATATAGAATACCTTGAAACAGACATCTACTGCCTGAAGCAATGTGTTTTGTTCCAACGCCTCCCCATCAAGAATAACGAACGCCTGAGAGGTGTGCCAAATATTGTTTCCCAGGGACAGGACATATGGGTAAGGTCTTGACACCTTCGCCTCATGTTCCACCAAGTTTGTTTAAACCTGAGAAAGAAATAAAGAACAAAAGACAAGATAAATCAAACAAAGTAAAAGATTGTGCAAAAGCAAAGAGTAAGCAAGATTTGGCAGTGGCTGATACAATGCATATTCAGAAACAATGTTCTGAATTATTCTTGAGCCCAGGAATAACAGGCAGTCAGGCACATTCTTAACCACTTAAACTGGACCTGGGTTGGCTCTGTACTTTAGACCACTGTTTTCCATCTTCACCAAATCTCTTCGCCAAAAATAGCCGATCTAGCTGCCATTTTTGGCTAATGTCCCCGCCACCCCCCCAAGAATATGGATGCTGGGTTCAAGTGATTAAAAGAATAACATTTCCCTTTAGATATGCAGAGGGACTTACAGGCTTATGATCGATGAAGGCCAACTTAGACTCCTCGATAGTGTACCGGAACACTTTTCGGCCAACCCTGTAGACAGTTGGTGGAAGCAGTGTTGGTAACTGGCTCAGAGCAAGTTCCCCCAAACAATCTGTAGGAAGACAATTTTATAGGTATCAATATGTGGCATGGCATATCTGTGAATTGGTCATTTAGTAGCAAAATAAAGTCTGCTGTACAATATAACAATGTATTACCGGGTGTTAATCCATCAAGCGACGAGATAGGTTTCCCTTCCCGTCTCGCCAGGTGCAGGATCTTGTCTTTAACCCTCTGGAGTCGGTGGACGCGCCGGCGCGTCCAGGTGCGCATAATTGTACGTAATTAAATCATATATTTTCGATTATAAGAAGTAGAAATATGATTCAGATATCCGCGGAATCGCTGGAAGTAGCTTTCCAGCGGTATCTCCTGTGAGACTGTAACCAGGGCACAGCAGCCAATATGGCCGCTCAAAGCAGCTTGACTTTACACTGTGTGGGATTGGTGGATTCATGTGTCCGTCAAGGAAATCTCGGCCGGCAGCCATCATGGTCTGAAATGACCAATGGACATCGAAAAATCACTAAGGACCTACCCACCAAGTAAACAAAACATAAACTACGTGTCTCCCATCAGTTTACGTCTGTGAGGAGAGAGAGAGAGACAGAGAAAATGGCTAAAAAAAAAACTTTACAGTTGCCGACTTCGCTAGAGATTTTTTTCGCTAGCAGCAGTGAAGATAGAGCCTCAGAACCTGAAGTCTTCGACTCTTCTGAAGAAGAAGAAGAAGAAGAATACAAAGACAACAACAAGGATCCAATTGGACATGAGTAAGTGTAAATATTACAGTAATAGTGTACTGGCAATGTGTGGGGAATACCGCAAAAATGAACAATAGGTTTATTGATATATACTTTTTATCGATAGTCATGAACTTTTTATTGGACAAAATAGACTCTCCATTAGCAAATGTTTACTCTGTGTTAACGTTATTTTGGTGTGTAAAAGTGAGATTACATGTGTAGTAGTGCTGTGGCGACGCGTCGACTTCAAAATATCGTCGACGACATATTTCCGCGTCGACGCGTCGCCACCATAGACTGTATATATGGTCGCCACACACACGTGGGTCACCCAAAGCAACAAGCAGTTCGCAATCGCACTTCTAACACAATGGAGACTGAAACGGCTACCACCTCCTCCTCACAGGATTGCGCACAAAGCCCTCAAACGAAAACATCTCGCCCTAGGTCTTCAAAAGCATGGGAATATTTTAAAGTTAGTCCAAAACGCAAAGATATTTATATATTTAAATCTCACTGAGACTGCTGCTTGACCGGAAGCAGCAGCTAGCTGTGGTGGCAACCATTAGCAGCTAGCATTTGCTCTCCGATTTTTACATTAAAATGGAATTATGGATTATAAATTCAATAATTTGTTTATACATGGACGTTAAAAACCTATGGATTAACCGATTCAGCCGCGTTTTTTCTCATTTGAATGCCATTGAACACGTATTTTGATCAGATTGACAGCTACGGCGGTGAGACGATCTCCCTAGAAGCTCTGTGAAGGTACGTGTTGTGATGACTGTATTTGCTTCCCCTGTCGCGAGTCCGGATCACTCAGTGATGATACTATATACCTACATAATCTGTGGAGTCTCAGCTTTAATCGGATATCTTGTATGTGCAGCTACGATAAGTAATAAGGGTACTTTTATCTTGAGTTCTGTGCCAATGTCCGTTAGCATTTTTCGCTCAGGGGTCATTTAGATAGCATTTTAGTTTGCTTCTTATGAGACTTGTGTTTTGTTTTGTGTTGGTAAACATGGTTTGTATCGTCAGTTAGCTGAGATTATTTCCGTTAATCTGGTATAACACATTAATAGGTTCTTAAATATTAAGATCCCCTGAGACACAGTATCGTGAAAAAAAATTTTTTTTTACATTACGTTTTTTATGAATTGAACAACAGAAAAATAATCGTTCGATTAGTCGACTAATCGATCAAATAATCGCCCGATTAATCGTTTTCAAAATAATCGTTTCCCCCCAGCACTAATGTGTAGATGATTAAATTAATCATTTATTCGTCCCACAACAGAGACATTTACAGTTACATGTTTTTGCCATAGATTATTTTATCATACTGTTCTGTACAGATGAGACTTTGTCATAGATTTATTTATGTGTGCCTGTTATTATTTTTACCGTCCTGTACAGATGAGACTTTGTAATCAGATGTATGTGTGTCTGTGATTTTATACTGAATGTAAAGTAACTGGAAATACCAGTGTGTGTGTGTGTGTGTGTGTGTGTGTGAGATCGAGAGAGACTCCTCCAACCTCCCAAACTTTCTTTTTATGTGTGCATTGTTATTTGTGCTTGAGCAACATTTTACTTGAACTTTATTTCAATGAAATTAGTTGTAATTATTGTCCTACATTTTAATTTGTTTTACAGAGATGTTTCACAGCTGCCTGGGCCTAGTGGCCCACAGGCGGCGTTTATCCAGCAGCTAGAACATCCATCTGTGCCGGCCCCCAGGTCAAGATCTACAGTGGCTCAAGGGCCTTCACCAGAGCCATCACCACCAAGGACCAGCAGACCAGCATCACTACAGCTGCCTCCACCTCCATCTGCGGCTGCCACCAGGTCAAGATACACCTCAGCACAAAGGCTCCACCACAGCCATCACCTTCAACCCAGCCAGCAAGGAGGTCTCGTGGAGATCTCGTATAGCACTTGTACACCCCACCTACACAGCAGCCCATGCACCATCACCCCCATCTTCACAGCAGCCAGACCCACTGTCTTGGAAGACAGACAAAGACCTGGCTTCACGGCCGCACACCATTTACGTCACAGCCAAGCATGAGTTAGGGAGCGCTAAAATTATCTTAACTAAATAACAAATTAACTATCAACGTTACCACAATATCGCTCATGGACTAGCAGTTGATGACATTTATTAACAGCTTCACAGTTAGATGACAATGTTTTCTGCTTACCTCCTCCAACTTTCGCCAACGGTCTTTCTTGTCTCAATGATCCTCTCTCGCGATGATGATGGTTAAGTTTACGGTTATGCCCAAATATCGCGAGTGCACACAGGATGCAGGGGAAAACCTTTCCCGCCAGATCGCGGTCAAAATCAAACAATGGCAGAGTCTGGCAGAGTTCTCTTAATACATCCATGGAAGTGTCCAAGAGCAGTCAATAATGTAGCATGCCTTATTGTTCAAGCCGTGTTTGTTGTTTCACATCTTTACAACCGTGAACACTTAAAAGTAGATTGATTTGTGTCTCTGTTTACATTAGTTGGTATCATAAGAGGCTTCTCAATACTCAAATTTCCCCTCCTCGACTCCTCGGTCCTCGGTCCTCCGGTAGTGACCCGGAAATGAATTTCAGCGCGCCATTTTGAAGGACGTCTCATTTCTCTAAATGCACACCGAGGACCGAGCATCGAGCGTCGAGGAGGCTCTCTGGAGGAGCTATAACCGAGGATACACTGATGGTTCCTCCACGGCTCCTCCACGGATGCATTTCCGGGAACGGTGGAGGCGTGACGCACGGCCGGACTTATCTCAGCCAATGACAGCTATGCATGCATCCCCTGGATATTATTTTAGAAACTGCTTTCATCGCGTCGCGATGTTTCCAGAGAGAACAGCTGTACGGTCCATGCAGAAACAGAGCAGTGTGTATAATATATATCACTCAGTATAACAGGCCTACTCTCTTTATTTGCTTTAGTTTAGTAGATATATACAAACAAAGAGTCGATATTTTTCTAAGACCATTGCTTCACATAATAAAATACACAACGGCTTATGCTTTTGGAGCTGTAGGTGTGTGCTGTACAGTGTGTAGGTGTGTGTTGTACAGTGCGTAAATGCGGCGGACAGACGGGTCTCAGTTGGTTTGGTGTCCTCTGCTTACTTTTAATAGGCCTACTTGTAAATACAACTTTTGGCCCGTAATTTCAATTCCCCATTTCAGCGACCAGAGAGAGGGGGGGATATATCCAGTCTCTGATTGTGTTACGTTATTATGAGAGTGCTCTCATACTTTAAATTGTATATATTTATATAAATATATTTGTGTGTGTGTGTGTCCGCATCTGTAGCCTGTTTTTGTCTCATTATACCGCACTCTCAATGAATTCAAAGTAAATATGTGGGGGAACAATGTTCAGCTGATCTAACAGAGATACAACGCTATGACAAAACACTCGACAGCTGATGCAGCTGTTGCCACGTAATAATGAACGGACGTCTCTTTAAAATGACCGCTCAGAGGAGAGGAGTTCTCATTTCTTTAAACGTCTGCTGCTTCCCCTCCTCTCTCCTCGGTTCCCCTCCTCGGTCCTCCACTCGCATCTCCTGTGGGCGGGTCTAAGTCTCGAGGAGGGGAACCGAGGAGGGGAGTCGAGGAGGGGAAATTTGAGTATTGAGAAGCCGACTGTGGTTGGTATCCAGTTTATTGGTGGTTATACCGCCACCTTCTGTTCTGGAGTGGGAATCAGATATACCCTAATCCCTTTGTCTCAGTTTATCTCAACATGAATGAATCTAATACATGTGAAGTTGTTGCGATTCATGCAAACCAATACCCAATAGCATATAAATAACCCAGAATGAGTTAAACATTTCATAACCAAATGGTTGGGTTGGTAGCAAGGGCGCCGGAAGCGGGGGGGCCAGGGGGCCATTGGCCCCCCCACTTTACGGCCCTGCCCCACATTTTTGCAGCAGCGGATGCCGCGGAACCCTGTACACCAGTAGCGTGGGGTGGGGAAAAATGTAGGGGAAGCCAATGTTTTTGGGTCGGGGGGGGGGGTCAATAACGTAACCAGATGAGTGATTACAGCGCCCGGTAACATTTTACACACATTTGTATCATACAGATGCAGGACTTGTACACGCCTGTTATCTAAGCGACAGGTCCGCATGCACTCTCCAGCTGAAACTCTCTCGTCTTATTAATTTAAGCATTTTCTTATTAATTTATGCCAACCTCCCCCCACCAATGCAATACCAGCCGCTCAATGCGCAGTGCAGATTCGGTAATTAATAAATAAGAAGCATTCATTCACAAACTAAATCAGGAGACCTTTAAAGTTTTACGTTCACATCAAAGTATCAGTATGCGTTGTGTTGATAATGGACGAGACCCGCCGAGTCAGCGTAAAGTTGAGACGATCTCTGTTTAATGTCTGAATCTGATAACAGATAAAATGATCAGTTTTACATACATTTCCCTCAGTGACTCCTCTCATTGCTTGGAACGTTTACAAAAAGGGAAGAGGAAACGTGAGGGACACAATATATACAAAAAGTAAAATCACAAAGAAAGGAAATGAAAGTCCTCACAACAATAAACTCCTGAGCACAGCTCTCCGACCTTGCCAGGTATTTAACATTCAATAAAATGAAGAACACAGAATACAATAATATAAAACACAGAATGTGTGTGATTATACAAAATTAAATTAAATAAACCCCACTGCATATTTACATCTGTTACACTAACACACACTGCAAGTGCAGCAACAGTCCTCGTCTCTGTAATTAGTTCAGTCCGTAGTCCAAAAGTAACACAAAAATATAAACAATCTCATCTATTCAGGTGATCGGGCCCTATATGGCATGCTATCTGCGGTGCTGATTTTCGGATAGCAGCACCCTGTGCTAATTAAACAACTGCAATAAAACAACTACTTCAGACTGAACACCTGCAGCTAAATCCAGGCAAGCAATGCACAATAACCAACAGAACCACATCAGAAATTGCACACATAGCTACACGGGCAGTTCAGGCAACAGGTATGCACAGAGAGAAAGCGGTGTGCATTTCACTCACCCTATTTGAAGAGGAAGGCCATTCTCCTGTCTTTCATGGTAGCGAAGTGGTCAATAACAATGTCATAGAACTTCCCAGCGGCCTTTAGGTCCTCCACAACAACAGAGTCAATGGATATTGTGGCTAGGTTGACAAGTCTGTCCTGTCCACACGTGTTCCTCAGATACGTTTTGATCCTTTTTAGACAGGAAAAGGAGCGCTCTGCTGATGTGCTGGTGGCTGGTATCGTGAGCATGAGCTGGAGCAGCTTGTAGACCTCGGAGAGTGTGCCCTGTAGGTCATCCTCAATAAGAAGCTGTATCAGCTCTCCTGGTGGCTTGTGAAACAACCTGTTGTTGTACAGCGTGTGCAGCTCATTCCTTAACTTCTGCTCATCAAAGAATGGATACGTGTTGATCAGCTGAGCCAGCTCACTGCTGGGAAATGCATCAGGGTTGCAGAACGATGTGAATGATGTGTGTTCCAGTATCCGAAAAAAGTGCAGGTGCTCCATATCTGCAAATCTTTGGGTCATGTGCAACACTATGCCGTCAACAATCTGGAAGTAAAGACGCCGGAAAGACACAACCGTTTCCTCGTCTCCTTCTTGGTGCTGGTTAAACCCTTGCTCCAGGTCGTCCCAGCCGCGGCGACGTCGTTTACGTCGGGGCACAGGATCGCCGACTGCGTTGACCGTGTCATCGTAAATGCGACTGAATGTCTCATCTGTTCTTGTGGCTTTGAGAGCGCTGAGAGTGCTCATGATCCGATCCTGGCATTTTTTTATGTCCGCCGTCTTGCTTTGCAGAACCTGGAAGAGTGGTTCTGTGAGGCCGAAAATTGACTGAAAGACCCCGAGCAGGAAGGTGAAGTCAAAATCCTCAAGTTTTTGCTTCAAGGAAGCACTCTGTGCAATGGTCTCTTTGTCCCATCCCGGCTCTGTCATTATCCTGTCAAAAGCGATACAGAGCGACCCGCGTCCTTCATGGATGGCGTGTACTGCGCGGCTTTTAAAATTCCACCTCACAGCAGAACCCCCTGGTACACGCACAGCTCGATCAACTTCAGACAGTAGTGCTGATCTCTTACATGAACGTGAGAAAAAATTGTGGAAGGCATCGAGATTGGCAAAAAACAGTTTGGCTGCTTGGATGTTGTTTGTGCCTTGTGCTAAAACCAAATTTAATTTGTGAGCATAGCAGTGGATGAATAGCGCATTGGGGCAGTGTGCTTTCACTAAAGCCTGAACGCCACCGTGCTGTCCACTCATGCAGCTTGCTCCGTCATAAGTCTGACAAATCAGTTTGTTTGTTGGGCTGTAGTTCCCGATGGCTCTCATGACAACTGATGTTACAGCTTTTGCATCTCTTTCTAAGCTGACATCAAAAAAGCCGAGGAAACGTTCACACACACTGCCTTTTTCATTCACATATCTGATTATGATAGTGAGTTGGCACTTATTGGAGATGTCTGATGTGTCATCCACTTGTACAGCAATGAAAGGAGAAATGTGTATTTCTTTATCAGTCTCATCCTGGATACAACGAGCTATGCTCTCAATTATGTCATTTTGTATGGTGTTTGACATACCACTGAAGACTGTTGACGATCCCAAGTGCTCCGCGAGTGCAGTGTCAAACTCTGCAAATGCACGTACCAGCTCTACAAAATTGCCCCTGTTAGAGCTGCCAGCGGCCTCATTGTGTCCCCTGAATGCTTGCTCTTGACGTGCAACGTACAGGGCAGCAATGATGAGTTTCCTCAGAATATCCCGGTTCTTTTTTACTTGTTCGTTGTGCTTCTTTGTGCTAATGGTTCTTGCTACATCCAGAGCCTCGTCAATCCTGACGCGTCCAAAAAGCTTTAATTTCACAGCACAATCTATATGATTTTTAGATTTACCGTGCCTCTCAATTGCCCGTGACAGGTTGGCAACGTCGATGAATCCTGAAGTTGCCCAAGGATTGTTCAGGGAGCACGAACCCTTGTCAAAAAGAAGACATGGCCAGCAAAATAGACGCTGAAGTTTAGCGCTTCCAGTTAGCCCTCTCCGTGCGGACATAATTGTCCTCATTGAACGTCCGATTAGATCCCTTATTCCTCTGTGTACACAGCTCGAGTGTGGGCGTTGTCCTGCCATCTGCTTTAATTTTTAGTGGCTGCTGTAGCGGAAGTTTAGTGAAGTTATGCTTAATTAAGTACGCCAAATCTCCTCCCTCCATAATGCTTCATTTGCTTGATCATTTCTAACGGCGGTGATGACAGTTACAGTATTCAAATTGATGTTGATGTGATTGGATGGCAGTGTCCAATCAAATCGCCAGCCGCCAGCCGCCCCTGAAGGGAAGCTAGAGGCGGCTGGCTTCCCCTGGCATGGCCCTGACCAATCACAGGTTGGCAGGGGCATCACGTGGGCCTCATCTGATTGGTTAATCCCTCAATTTTTTTTCACCAAGGGAAGCTAGATTCTGCTGGCCTCCTCTCGCAACAGTGAATGCAATCTACTGTTTCACCATGACATCTAGAGGGGCGCTGTTTCACTCTTTGTAAAATACTCAATGAGAATGGGGGAGAGACGGAGAGACGGTCCGGCAGGAACACACAGGAAAGTAGAATTACAGAAACAAAACAAAGTGTTTTTCTTTATTTATTTAAGTTATAACTACAATCCGAAAAAACAGGGGAAGCCTGGCTTCCCTTGGCCTCCGGGAGAAAACGCCACTGCTGTACACATCCCGTTTCAATAATTCCCCTCTACTCTAAAGTCGCATCTAAAAAGAACGCCATCTAATCTAGCTGTGTATATTTTGTTATTGTTGATTGTTATATTCAATCTCATTAGCTTCAGGCATTTTTTAAGCTTGTAAAGGGAAGAACACAGCTCGCCTCTCACTCGCCACTCTGCTCTTCTACAGCGCCGCTTCCCCTCCCTCCGCTGACATTATGAATGTAAGGCATAGTAATCATAGATAACTCCGCAGGGTCCGTTACAGTTTGTTTTCATCTGATTTCAAATAAACAAAGTCTTGGCTTTCAGAATATTAAACTTGTTTCGGCAAATTCAGATGATAAATACAGCTTTGAAGCTTTTAACGGCATAATTACAAGCGGAGAACGGAGTAATTTGACGTCACAGCAAGCATAACAACAGCCGGTGTTTCTTCTGAAAGTTTTCCCCGGGAAACAAACGCAAAAATACACAAACACACACACGTGGTATACACGCACACATTCGCGAGCTCCCCCCAGACCAGTAATCCAAACGAAAATATCTTCCCTCCGTACTACTTTGATCATTTGCTCCGCTAATAATCAATCAGATCGATCCAGAGAAGAGGAAACTTTAAGGCCTTTTTCTCAAAATGATGACTCGGTGACAGTCATTATATAATGTGACATATTTTGCTTAATATAGTACAAAAACAATCCTGATCATTAGAAAGCTAGGAATCTCCTCTTTCCAACAGTGTATACAACTCAAAATGTGTCTTCGGATCAATGCGACTGATTTCGATGGAGCAGGTCACTTTGCATTAGGTAAAATACAGCAGGCAGACATAACAGGAAGAATATGTACATTTTAATCCAATCAAATAGGACATTGTCACACCATTCAAATGATCCATGTACATTACAACCAATAACAAAGCTTAGATGTGTTTATTTGTTACGTTGTTTACGTTATGTGTTACGTTGTTCAGTGTGTGTCAGCCGTTAAAGATAAACTTGCAAACATGTCAGAAGAACCGGCGCATAAGAAAACAAAATACAGTCAAACTAAGCTGAAATTCAACAACTTGAATGTCACATCCCTGACATCCACAACTCCGGAGCCTGGTCCTTCAACCATAGAACCAGCGCAGCCAGATGAACCCCAGCAGCAGCTCTGCGGCCGCAGAGGCTGTCAAAACCGCCGCCGCCGGCATCGTTGAACCGAAACAGGCTGGTTCCGACTGCATGGAGGTTTGTTGTCGGGACATTGTGACGGGCCAATAAAAGCTTATTTGGGCAAAGAGAAGGTACTTCAATGCAGAATGGTACAAAAACAGAGAGTGGTTAATTATTTGCAAAACCACTAAACGAGCCTTCTGTGAAATATGCAGATGTGCTGCTGTCAAACGGCTTGTAACTTTCTCCAAATGTGGAGATGACAGCTTTGTAAATACCGAGTTAATAACTGGAACTTTTCACAGAGCTTACTTCAGTCAAACACCAGTCAACATTCAGCTTGTCAAACAAGAGCGTATAGCAGGAAAAAAGAAGAGATGGAATGAGCAACTGCGCTGTCATATGTGGGCTGGTCTGTATAGTTTAATGTACAGGAAAGGAGTGAGCAGAGGGTTGAGTTGTCCATTCTTGTTCTGTTTTCTCTGACTATCTTCCTCCTGAAGACCCTCTCAGACTTTCATTTGCTCGCGCTACTAAAGAGACACGTTACCATGGAAACCAAACAATGGTGTAGCTGTATTGAAGTCCGAGTGGAAACAGTAACATTTGGTGCGTTATGTTAGAATGAAACAAATTAGATTTAGTCAGAAATCGGGAGAAATGAGGGATAAATATGACCCCGGGAGGAAAACGGGAGTCTCCCGCGAAAATCGTGAGGGTTGGCAAGTAGAATATGTCACATACACACGCACTTTTTGGCCCCCCCACTTCTGAAATGAATCCGGCGCCGCTGGTTGGTAGACAAAAATATTTTTGACCCAGCATTTGGGTTGCACAAAAATAACCCAACACCATATTAATAACCCTGAATGGGTTAAACATTTCATAACCCCATGGTTGGGTAGATGAAATAACCCACTGTTTTTTGATACTGGAAAGTGGAGGATATTAATGATTGTGTTACATTTGAGCAGCGGTGCACATACCATGAATATGGGGACATGCCGGACAGATCAAGTAAGGGTGACGATCCACCCGCTGTGAAATGAATTTATCTTCCATATTTGCCGTACACTTGTGTTTACGGAAGTTGAGATGTTTCTCGGTTGTGATTGGTTGTTCCTCGTCACATGACGAGCGGTGCGCGCTGCTGCAGTGCACGTCTCCATTGAAACCAATGGAAATGAGCTCGCAACGCTGATGTTTATGGCTGGTATGGCTCCGTACAAAGTTGTACTCATTGCATTAGTATAGGCTACTGTGGCTTTTTACACTGGAGGCGCCCATCTCGGTCGAAGTCGGTTCATATTAACGTAAAGGTACATAATGAAATGGTAAATGTCGCCTTTAAGGAGCAGAACATTTTTGTTTTATTTGTGTGTGAATAATGAAATAATTTCAAATATGTTTTTCTGTGATAGGTAATTGGTGTGGAGAAGATTGACCTCAGCCTTCCTTTGAACATTGTTCCAAAGGCTCTGTAGTAAATGGTGAGTATTCAAATGTTTTGTGTGATTTACTTGACTAATTTAAACTTGATCTTTAACTAATTGAAATCTGGTATTAGTCTGACAATTTCTGAATATTTATTCATAACATTTACATACTGCAAACATTGCAGGGATATACACATGTTCTGATTTATTAGGCAAAAGTTATTCAGAAAGTGAGAGGCAAAAGCCAAACATTCTGTGATAAAGCCTCCTTCACAAAAGTGATAATGTTTTGTTTGTTGAAATGGCTATAAGGGTGTTTCTTATATGTAGTCTTATATTACAGTAATACTTATTTTAAATCGCTTTGGAAAAAAACATAAACTAAATGAAATGTAATGTAGTCTAACCTGGTTGTTCGTACTTGATATAAAAAGTTATTCTCACTATGGAGCCAAAACAGGAGTAATGTGGTCCCTTTTCCGTGCTCTGGTCAATACATTTTGAATCAGCTGAAGCAACTTAACTGAGTTTTTGGTACACCCTGATAATAAAGAGTTACAATAAGCTAGCCTTGAAGTAACAAATGCATGGACTAGTTTCTCTGCATCGTTTTGAGGCAAGCACACAACTACAATCATAACATCATTAGAAAATGAAATGATTTCATGATTTTTATGACTGTGATATTTTGTTTTCTTTGATAAATGCGGAGTTTAAGCGCATAACAACCCTGCCCCTCCAATCAGATGTCTCTCTCAGCTGAATGTGCTATCTGACAAACTTCTGAAGGTTTTTGAGAAGAGAGGAGGACAGATAGGTCAGCGTTTGAACTGTATTATGTCAAACATGACTCAAGTAAGAATTAATTTTAAGGAAATTATACATCGAGTCAATGGTGTACACATTTCATTGAGCAAAATAGATTCTTTATTTTCTTATTCCCCTTCACTTAGGTTGATGATGTCGATTTAGGCCGGGATTGTCTTCTCAAGGGGCTGTGTGTGCACCTCAATGAGAGAGTTTGTGGTCAGTAGAAGTAATATTTGACCTTTTGATTTTTTTGTTGGCCGTTAAAATATGTATTTATTGAAACACCACATAGTATATAGCCAACAGTATGTGAACATCCCTGTTTTTTGTTTAATAGCCAGATTACACTGAAAAGCTAGAGGGCTTTTAATTTAGAACGGATACAGGAAATGAAACATTTTTTATCAGGTCAGACAGGAGTATATCAGATAACAAGGAGGCTTAAAAGTATTGACATCTGACCAAATGTACTTGTTAAACACAAGGACTTAGTAATGGGTATATTGATTTGTTAGATCTCACTCTGTTCCCTTTGTGACTGTGCACTCTGCAGGCCATTGAGGGGATTACAGTGGGACTTTATGTTGTCAAACACAATTCCACCATGAGACCAGAGGACAGATGAGACCAGAGGACAGATGAGACCAGAGGACAGATGAGACCAGAGGACAGATGAGACCAGAGGACAGATGAGACCAGAGGACAGATGAGACCAGAGGACAGATGAGACCAGAGGACAGAGGAGACCAGAGGACATATGAGACCAGAGGACAGATGAGACCAGAGGACAGATTGTCCTGGAAGGCCAACAGGTAGCCTACTAACTGATGTGCACAACATTGCATTAGCTGCTACCATGCTGTTTGGACTAATGTATGCAATGAACCTGAACTACCCCCCTAAACTGAAGTGCACGTTCGAAGTGCTCCAGCAAATGTTAATGGAGCTAAACGGCAACATGCTCTCCAAGAAAGCACAAGCGTTTAAAAACAAACTGTGAGCTGTTGCCATGGACCATTGTGCACTTTTACAGCATTCATACTGGACTTTCATCGATACAACTGTCTTGCACTTCCTTTGCTCATGCTTTTTGCTTGATTTGCATGTTTCAGAAATGTGGGTTTTTCCTGGGGTCATGTGTTTTCAGAATGTACCACTTGTCATGTGTTTCAGAATGTACTAATTGCGCTACTTCAAAATGTCAGTTCTTGTTTTTATTTGTAATACTTTCTTTAGTGCATATGTGGTGAGAAACCAGGCCATTATTATACTTTCATGTATTTTTCCAAAGCAATGCCATTGATTTCCTGCATTAAAGTGCCCTTTCATATTAGCAGGTTACTATTTAAATAATGGATTTGCAAGAACATTTCCTTTTTTCGGCTAGGTGTTGACATTTTCTGTTAATTGTTTACTATGAATGAGTTACAAAAATAAGCCTTTCTTTGCCATTTGGCACAATAAACCTTATTTTGGTCGGGAGAATAGTTTCCTTTAAGCTTCCTTGCTGTGTTCTAGCACAATAATGTATATGTACATGCATCACAAACATTTTCTATTTCTTCTATTTCTTTATTTTCAATGTATTTATTAATTCTCCTGGGGCTGCATGATGGAAAAACCAAAAGCTCACCTGGATGCGTGGTGGTTGTTAATATTGTTTTATTTTTTGAGAAAAATACATGAATGTTGTTCAAAGAAATGTGTTTGTCTTTATTGACTATTTGTTTTAAAATGTTATGATAAATGCTGTAGATATAAGAGATTAGGATGGATCCTGTAGAAGAATGTACAAAATGCCTCTATTCACATGAAATAAATAATCATGTACCCCTTGAGCACTAGGTAGATTAAACAGAAAACTATAGCATGTAGTTTAAACAAAACATTCATGTGGCTCTGTACAGAAATATACTGAGTATATTAAAAGCCTAAAATGAACATAAAAAGTCATGTTGGTTAAACATAGGGTAAATGAATATACCTATATTAAAGGAAATATTCAAATGAACATAACAATTTCATGTTTCTTTGACATAACATAGTTGTGTGTCTCTAACATAATGGAATAGTTTTGAGTACACATGTTTTTAATATGTGCAACCGATCTCCATGTTTTTTATTACTTAAGTCCAACAGACTTTTTACAGTGAAGCTTAAATAAAGAAATCATGTTGCTTTAACAGGTACAAGTTAAATATACTGAGCATATTAAAAGCATAAAATGAACATAAAAAAGTCATGTTGGTTAAACATAGGGTAAATGAATATACCTATATTAAAGGAAATATTCAAATGAACATAACAATTTCATGTTTCTTTGACATAACATAGTTGTGTGTCTTTAACATAATGGAATAGTTTTGAGTACACATGTTTTTAATGTGTGCAACCGGTTTCCATATTAAAATCATGTTAATCCAACGGCCTTTTTTTTTCAGTGTACATCAGATTGTCCAGATTCTCTCTGAGTGACTAGATGGGGTGTCCTGCTATCACCCTGAAGTGAAATAAGTATTTGATTGACTTCGAATGATTCTTTGATTATGGACGGTTTCCATTAAATAATAATCAAAATATTGATGGACAATGGATCTAATTTGAGATTTTAAACGGCATACATTTTAAATTGTGCTTCAGAAAGTAATGTTATTTTAGGAGTGTTGTGAGATGGTGTCAACATCAATTGAAATTAGTCACCCAGTGGAAATGTCAGATATGTCTTCATAACTGTATCCTTACATTTTACATTCACTCAGTTATAATGTGGTAGTTATACGTAGTTTGTTTTAAATTATTATTAATCACATTATATAGTACATATTTCTTAATTTAAGCATTTAATGCTGTCATGCGTCACGCGTCCAGAGTGCTGTGGGTTGTTGGAAACCATGAAAGGCGTATGAAAGTTATGCTGCAGAACGCAGCGTGCTGATGAAGCAGCAGCCGCTGTGGCGTTGGTATGTGTGGAACGACCCCGCCACAACAACTGATTAATGGATTCCAGAGTAGAGCCACTATGATTATCCCAGCACAAATCAGCTGATCTGAGAACAGTGTTAACCACAGTGTCATCATAGGAAAAAGGTTAGGATACATTTGCATTACATTAATCACCACGACATTTATTTTTACTTTATTTTCTATTTGAAATGTGTACTTCCACACCTGTTCCATTATGAGTTATTGTGTGTGTTTTGAAGATGCTCTGCATGGGGTCATCCCTGACCACGGTGTCCTCTTCCTGTTCCTGCACCCTCTCATTTTCTCCCCACCTTTTAACCTCTCCCACAGCTGAGGACTCTTTGACAGCAGGCCTGTTTTTCAAGCTACCTCTGAACCTCCTACTGTCAGCTGTCTCTTTAGGGCTGTATATTTAGAATGCTTAACTCGACAGCACTGAGATTCCTGTTTGGCAGCGGCAAGGTTGAAGGTTACAAATCTACAAATGTCTGACGGGGCTTTTATGCAGGTTTATTCCTGGCTATTGGAGACGAAGCTGCGAGAACATGCCTGAGCCTGGCTCATCTTGCGGGACAAAAGCCAGCCCGTTTCTAGAGCTCAGGCCTGTGGTCATTCAGCCAGTCAGCGATACAGAGCTGAATGGTGGCAGTGAACAGGGCAGCTGGTAATTGACAGTGATTGTTTACTTGTGTCCTCACAGCTGCTACGATGCCCAGGAGGAGCTGCAGGAGTTCCAGGAGGGGAGCCGGGAGCTGGAGGCCGAGCTGGAGGCGCAGCTGAGTCAGGCCGAATACCGCCTTCGAGACCTCCAGATCGAAAATGAGAGACTGAAGAACGAGGTGGTCAACCTCAAGGTAACTGGGCCTGGTGACTTGCCATGTGGTTCATATTTTAGGATTTGGCTTGGGTTGTTATGATCTATTGACCAATAAAGTCATTTGCGGACTTAGGAGGTTATCTGATCTCTGTTGGATCCGGATGTCTTATTTTAATGTAGGCGTTAACAAGTCGTGAGGTAATCCTCCGGCACTCTTTAATTGGATTGGAAGAAAATAGAGAACTGCAAAGACAAGTATGGTTCTAAATCAATGCAGGCATGAACAGTGGTCAGATGTATTCAATGTGCTGTAGTCACGCTCACATGTTTATAGGTAAACCAATGGCTGTGTATGCATTCAGGATAAATACCCTATCCACCACAGAGCAGAACAGTATTGTGATGTTTCCCATGGCCCCATCATGTGCGTGTGATTACAGCAGCTCATGCTGAAAACAGACGGTGTAAATCAACCAGAAAATACTGTGAATCATGCTTTGTGCCTCAGGGGCCACAACACTAGCATGCTAACTGTACTGTAAAGTGCCACGGGCAAATAAGAGGCTCTATAACCATAACATAATGTGTGGGAGTTCATCTTTACTAACTGTCTTGTGATTCACCAGGTTGTCATCATAACAGTAGGAGTACTGATGATTACTGTTTAGTATATAATATGCTACTTTCACACTGCATGACCCATAAACATTTAATGAAAGTACAGTTTTTTCCTTGTCTTTCTCCACACATTCACTCCCATGTCCTTTTCTTTCCCCCTCACACAGGAGAAGCTGGAGCATCAGCATGCCCAGAGTTATAAGCAGGTTTCTATGCTGGAGGACGACCTGGGCCAGACACGCAGCATCAAAGATCAGCTCAACAAATACGTCCGAGAGCTGGAGCAGAATAACGACGACCTGGAGAGAGCCAAGAGGTCAGACTGACACTTCTTGCTCAATATGGGGGGGGACGACGACACTGAGGAGATGACTTCTAGCTGTATTTAGATGTTTTCAAGCTATTGGACCTTAAATGACAAAACATGTTTTAACAATTTCCCCCTCCAATCTCTACGTATGTGCAGAGCAACGATTGTTTCTCTCGAGGACTTCGAGGGCCGTCTAAACCAGGCCATTGAGAGAAATGCCTTCCTGGAAAGTGAGCTGGACGAGAAGGAGACTCTCCTCGAGTCTGTCCAGCGGCTGAAAGACGAAGCTCGAGGTAAAGACACGACTCTATTCAACCCTTTGGCAGGCACAGCATCGTGAGTCAGGGTTAGTGGAGGAGCTGAAATGGTTGTACATGCCTTTATTACTAGTCGCTTGTTCTGCAGACCTGAGACAGGAGCTGGCCGTACGGGAGCGGACCACCGACAGGATGTCAGCACCCAGCTCCCCCACCTCTGACATCGACAAGATGGACTCAGCAGTTCAGGCCTCTTTATCCCTCCCAGCCACACCCGTAGGAAAGAGCATAGAGCACCCCTTCATCACGCAAAAAGGTCAGGGTTGGAAAGGAATCTCACTCGTTATGACTCATGTGAAATGAGAAATTGTCTGATCTGTATTCTGACATGGGATTGTGTCTTTTGCAGCACTGTCCAACGGCTGCAACGGCAACTCGTCCCTCACTCCTTCTGCTCGAATCTCTGCTCTTAATATTGTTGGCGACCTTTTGAGGAAGGTTGGGGTAAGTCTTATCGCTTTGTAACACATAAGAAGGATACATACCTGGATAGAACACTGATGTCCTCCTCAGCAACAGAAACAGAAATGTGTTTATGATTGGACTAAAGACTGATGGTATCTCCTGTTTTGTGATTAGGCTCTGGAGTCCAAAATCGCCGCCTGCAGGAACTTTGCCAAAGACCAAGCAGCTAGAAAAAATTATTCCACAGACAACGGCAAACTCATCAACAGCAATGCCACAAAGTTCTCACACTCTCTTCACACGACCTACTTTGACAAAACGTGAGTCTTTTATCAAGTGGTTCAGTTATTGCAGAGAATTCCCTCTGGTTTTATAAACCTTTCTGTCTGCCCTGCACTTATACGTGTCTGCGTTTGCTAATATTGTCCATGTGGCTTCTGCAGGACTGTAAACGGGTTGGACCCCAGCTCCTTGACCTCCGTCGCCACATCCAGAGCCGTGTCTCCACCAGCTCTGCTGCCTCTGAGTGTGTGAGACGAACCCCCACCACCTGAACCTCTACTGTCACTGTGGGAACCCAGAGGACACTTGAATGACCTTTACATTGTGTGCTAGGTGTGTGTATGCGAGAGAAAGAGTTTGAAAGGAAACCGATGCCGCGTGTGTTTGCCTGTTTGGGATTGTGCATTTTTTGACGTGTGGAAGAGAGGCTGGACTTCACAATGAACTTGCCTCCAGTTTGCAGCTCTGAATGCATCTGTGAGTAGGTGCACAGTCGTGTGTGCACACGTTCCTACCACACACTTGCATGTGCCTAAAGCTGTGCTTTACTGTGCTTGTATGAATGTCGTTACAAATGTGTTGCTTTCTAGACGTCAACTCTGAAGTGGCACCGTTATATTCTTAGTTCCACTGTTCTTCTGAAACCCCGACAAACGGTCTTACCAGACCAAAGCATCCTCTTGACTTCTTTTGCTCCTGTATTTTCACTCAAAATTGCACAGTTAAGCTAATTTCAATTTAGAATGTATTATATTTAAAAAGGGATGTGTTCATTTTAACTAATTTATCTCACAGTATGCTTTAAAATGCAATATGTTCTTGCATGTGTGCATTTGTAATGTGGGGTCTGAGAGGTGTGGTCGGACCCCATATTCACGACTGAAGTGAATGTTGATCGTTCAAAGCCATGTAGCCATAGTGCAGTCGTTCCTTTTGTTACCGGCTACTTCCTGTGATTAACCTGGAAGTAGTCGCCATGTTGAAGCTTGGAGAAAGCTGCTGGTCAAACCTGCACTTAAACAAACTGCTCCTCAAATGTTTCGCTGCAGTCGAGTGTTTTTTCCGTTGAAATTTCAAGGGAACAGTTTTGCCTTTTTTACGTTTTATGTACACATTTCTTTTTTTTAAATCTTGTGACAGGCTCATTTACCTCGTTCTGATATAAGGGAAATTATCCAGTAGGTGAATTTGGCTCCATAAAACTTAAACAAAGGATACTCATTTCATTTTGGCTGGTGTATTATTTATGGTCTAGTGGCCTTTGTGTCATGCAGCATATTTAATGATTCTCTGTTAACTTGTGACCTAAATGTTTCTTTGACTTTGTATTGGATTTTAAGCAGGTTGGATTTAACAAATCATTTTAAATGTCAAAACACATTTCCCCTGATATCCCTTTGATAAGTCTTTGGGTCTCCGTCTAGAAGAATAATTTAAAGTTCAGTATTTGTTTTATTTAATAATATAATATGTCATTTTGGGCACTCAATGAGCCTGTTACTAACGTGTGTTCTTCAGTCAGTGTATATAGCTTGTATGGATGGTAATTTGTACATACTGACATTTGGCATTAAAAGCCCTATTTATTTCAGATACTGTATGGCATGTTCAGCTAATGAATGGTTAAAGCCATTGTTCTATGATATCAGATTGTTTAAGTAAATAAAGATTGAGATGACAAATAACCTTGTGGTGTTTAGGTCATTTACTATACTGAAATTACAGAGGATAAAGCACAATATACACTTATTGGACATTTATTAAAGCTTGCAGTCACATTGTATGGCTTGTATCAGTGGGTTGTCATTACATATCATGAAGCTGAGGTAATGAGGTGTGAAGTACAATTTCAGGGAGTGGCGAGCCAGCAGCTGATCAGTGATATAGTCCCAGTCCAGCTGTTGGTAAAGAAAGTCTTTACTCAACACTGCTCAGTGTCTGACTCCCTCAGCTGTCCACAGTCCACCAGGGGCCACACAATTAAAGGCCTAATTCCTTCTCCATTTCCTCCTTTAACATGTTCTTTTTGATCTAGAAAACAAATGAAATAGCAAGCGTTTCAGTCCCATTATCCATTTTAAATCTTGGTAGTTCAGTGATGTTGGTGAACTGTACCTTTCCAGAGGCTGTCAGAGGGTAGCTGTCTACAAACATCACATAGTGCGGGATCTTGAAGTGAGATATCTAGTGGGAGAAAACACAAACTGTAAAGCTGTGCTGATTTCTGTTTGAGTATGTTGAGTCATTTTGTCATCACCCACTCTCACCTGGCCTTTGCAGAACGCTCTAATCTCCTCTGCACTGGAGGTGTGGCCCTCCTTCAGCTTGATGAAGGCACACACCTGCTCACCCAGCCTCTCGTCTTTCACTCCAACCACCTGGACAGAGAAATACAACATCTCAGATCACTGTAATATATTTATTATGTTATTTATGTTTAATTATGTCCAACATTCAGAGAGACAAGTATGGCTTCAATGCTTAGCTTTTAGCTGCTGAGACAATGTATCTGACCTCTGCTGCCCTCTAGTGGGTTTCAGTCTCACCTGCACCTCTTTTACTTTCGAGTGTGTATAGAGAAATTGCTCTATCTCAGCAGGATAGATGTTCTCCCCTCCTCGGATGATCAAATCCTTCATACGTCCTTCAATGCGAAGGTATCCCAAACTGTTTAGACTGGCTGTGTCACTGTGTAGAAGGAAAAATCATAAATGATGTAGCATCTGACATCAAACCCTGTTAAAGTATGCCTTTGTATCTTCTGTATACATTGCACATACTAGTCTCTTACCCAGTCCTGTACCAGCGGTCCTGGGAGATAGCTTCACTGGTTTTCTGAGGGTCCTCCCAGTATCCCTGCATCACACAGCTGCCTCTGACCATCAGCTCCCCCGAGGCCCCCAGAGGGACAATCTCCCCGGTACAAGGGTCGATCACTTTGGCCTATAGTAAAGACACACAGGCACAAGTCACAGGGAGGTTATGGCACGAATAAATAAGGTTTTTCTGGCAAATAATGAGGCATACCTCAGTGTGGTTCATGATACATCCAACAGTATTCATCTTCAAGTCCTCATTGTCTTGTGGGAATCCAAGGAATGTGATGGGGCTGTTCTCAGTGGTTCCATAGCCTATCTGTTAGAAAATGATGAACCTATGATGTTATATGATGAAGAAGCATATGCTTATAGTTATAATAAATACGTTTTATAGGCAAAATTATTATTCAGAATATGTTACCGTTATATCTTTCATGTTCATTTCTGTTATTAGTCTTCTCACAATCTCAGGAGGGCACGGAGAACCACCAATGACGCCTTAAACACAGCAGCACATACGCAAGGATGCCTTCAATGCTTGCTAACAATTACACCAAGTTCAATACAACAGATGTTTTAGTCTTTTATATCTATTACCAGCTTCAAGTGATGACAAATCGTACTTGTGTAAATCCTGTTGGCTTAGCATGTCGGTGAACATTGTGGGAGTGCCGTACACATATTTGCACCTCAATTGAAAAAAGCACAAATTAACTTAAGTGTAAGATATTTTATATTTAAAGTTAATTTGCGTGATGAGCAGGGTGCCATACCTTTCACTCTGAATGGCCTCCAGGTTGGCTCGGCTGTTGTAGGCAGTGGAAGGGAAGACCAGTGTGATGCCATGCAGTGCCATAGCCATCCCTCCCAACACTGAGCCAAAGCAGTGGTACATAGGTACGGGCACACACACTCGCACCTGAGGCTGATGGGGAAATGAAAATACAATTACTTACATTTTACTGTCTGCATGTTTTTAATGATCAAGAGACCAATATAGACTTACTTTTTCTCTAAAACCTATTCTGAGTCCCAAAAAGTAGGCATTGTTTACAATATTGTGGTGTGAAAGACTGACTCCCTTTGGACTCCCTGTAGTCCCCTGAAACAAAGAAGCATGATCTTTATAGTGTCAGTCCAAGATATATAAAATACATGAGTGACAGTGTGACTGAGGGTTACCGATGTGAACTGGATGTTGATGGGATCATCGAAGTACAGCTTTCTCTGCAGCTCCATCAGCTGTTGGTAGTGCTGACTCTCCCCTGCTTGCATCACATCGTCTACGTGGAGCATCCCTGGCTGTCTGCTGTCCGTCACAATCACCATACGCAGCTCTGGCACCCTGGCACAACCGAGACAGGATATTTATTTAAATCAACGGAAAATGATTAAGCATTTAATGTCGGTTACTCCCATAATGGTAACAGAAGAAGACAACATTTATTAAATCTGATATCTGAGATTGACTCTGTCAAACCTGGAGCTTTTGATCATTCCTGCTGACGACGAGTCAATCTCTGGACAGAGCTCCCTCAGCATCTCACAGAAATGTTGGCTTTTAAAGCTGGTAGGGCAGAGCACAGCTTTACACTGGACCTGCAAATGACATATATTTGGTGTTTGATTTTTTTTTTTTTTAAAGTGTTGCAGAAGGTTAAGGTGGGGCTTCCTTTTCTTACTATATACTTCCAAGTAGCTTGTGAATTTCACTATAAAGATCAATCAAGTCTTATCTTCATCAATAATATTCATAATAACATACTGTATCTACCTAATGTACTTTTGGATTGGAATGGAAGCTTAAAGTAGCATAAAATAGAAAGTCTCAAGTAAAAGTACCTGCCAACTGTGTAGAGGTATTTTTACTATATGCACATTATAACAGCTAATGATAGTAATACTCTGTAACACAACTCACTGTACCTTCGTTAGAGTAAACTCCACTTCCTTCACCTGATAGGCCGGGTTCAATGAAACCTGCATTGATAAAAAAAAAAATATATATATATTATACACCTGATTTGAAACACATACAGAAATGAATTAAAAAGCTACAGTGACCTAGTAGATATTCAGATGGTACAGAATAACTTTCCAGGGTCAATATCCTGCTCACTCATACTTGGCAGCAGAGTGTTTGACAACAATGAGCAGACTGTCTTTCTAACCACAAGGCTACATTGTAAATGCATTTGTAAATCTGAAACTGACCATTATAATTCCAGTTTTGGCTGAGGCAAACTGGAAGAGGATCCACTCGTACGTGTTGGGTCCCCAAATTCCCAGTCTGTCGCCTCGCTGCAGGCCCAAAGCGAGCAGACCTGCAGCCGCCTTGTCAACCTGCACCAAAGAATGTTACAGATAACTCAGATAATCATTTAATACTGTGACTGCTTGATAGATTTGTCTGATGCAATCAAGTATTCCTGTGATTCAGAGAAGCTTGGTGATGAGTTCTCCCAAAGAGGAGACCAATTCATATTATTAAACTACATTTAATGGGGGTTGCTTCATGTAGAGTTAATGACAAACCACCATTTCATTGGGATTCAAAAGGTCTAACAAGTATCCTACTAACATAACAAGTTAACATTTGTAATGATTTGAGAAGTTGTTCTCGAAGTGTTCTTTATTGGAACAGGAGACTCTTAACATATCATGAATAGTGTTTGAGGGTTAATAAATGCATGAAAGCTCTTGATAACAGAAGCTGAAGACCTACATCTTGATGAAACTGTGCAAAGGTTTTCCGGATGCCGTCCTGCAGGAAGACCACAGCTTCACGGTCGGGCCAGCGCTGAACGGTGGAGTCCAGACTCTGGCCCACGGTCAGGGGGAGCAGAGGGATGGTGGAGGTGCCGTGCACATAGCTGCTGCTCAGTGCGGGTGTGGGAAGACGGCTGTCCACATGGAGGGACCTCACATTCAAAGGTTTAGCAAAAAGAGCATGGGTTTAATGCAGTAGTTACAATGTGATTGGAACATCAGCATTTACTGCAGATTTGAAATAAGATGATGAATCTTTTTTCTCTATTTGAGTAATTCAAAATATCAGGGTCACAACCCCCAGCAAAAGCATTTTGGGGGGTCTTGAGGCATTCTTGGGTAATCATATACAGCTGTGTATGTCTCAGAATTTCATTCATTTGTTTGGAGACAAATTGATGAAATTCTTATTTTTTGTTAGGATTATTAATTAATTAATAAGCTGTTATTTCATTGATAAGCATTGAAAATAATATTAAATACCCTAGTCAATTTGCTTTATTTGTTTTTTGTGTTTTGCTTGCAGTCTGTACTATCAACCCAGTCTCATGGTATTTCGTTTTCACCAACACGATATTTGATCTATTGATTCGTGTTCACCAACACGATTTGCCCCTTTTTTTCTTGTTGCACAGCACGATTTTAAAAGCAATGTATTTCTACTGCCTGCAGCACGTCTTTTTCTCCGGTCGGGTCGAGGAAGACCGGAAGCTGTGTGGTTCATAAAAACATGTTCTTACTCAATATCAAGCCACAGTTATTGCTTTTATTTGAAATCGTATAATTTCGGACTTTTGTTGCCGTCTGTGAGGAAAATAAATGGGGTCAGAGCCTCAGGATACTGAAATCTGTATTTTTTAAATCTTTTTTTCCTTCTATTCTTTTCAAAATAACACACTGTTATTTACTCACCAATAACACACAATTATCCTTGCTTTTATTTATTGGTTTAATTCCATAATCTCTGGCGTTTTTGGCTTCCGTCAGGAACTGAATTTCAAAATAAAAATAACCGGAAACAGACGTAGGCATTTCGAGCGATTACCCAAGATCCTCAGCTATGGTTTTAAGCTCGTTTATTGGATGTTTTAGCCGCAATGCATGCTGGGATTTGGTGTTTATATGATATGAAATCCGGAAAACATTTTAAAAGAATAAAATAATACTTAATTCCGAGCACTCTTGCTTTTCTCTTTGAAAGTTATCACATAACGGCATTGTAATACACGGTTCGGCTGCATTGTATATTACAGATCTGCCGTAGTTCTTTATTTATAGAGCCCTGATGAGAAGACCTTTGGAAAAACTGAGAAAATGCCGCCGAAACTGAATACTTGACGTGGATCATAAATATATTCAACAATTAAACAACATCTTCAATTTCTCTTCACACAATACGTCTCCTTGCAGTATCAACACTAATTCGGCTGACTTTTACATTTGATCTAATTAACAGATAGGTTATATTTAAACCATAACGGTGCACAGCTGATATAAAAGGACTGTAGTTTTTAAAGATATTACTGATTTTCTTTGAATGTAAGAATGTAAATACTGAGTCTGAAATAGTATAGCAATATGCTGTAAAATTATGTGAAAGCATGCATAAAACTACACATCTTCAGATGTTGTACGAAAACATAAGTGTCCTACACTAACAATACAAAGTTATTATGGCTGTGTGTACCTTGTGTGCACCTCCTAGTGGTTAAAGCACGTTATTGAATTATTGTGTTTTATTTGATTAAACAAATATTAAGAGTACATACTTTCATAGGAGGAAAGTATAAATATAGAATATAAAAAATCAAGAAGATACTATAAGTGATCTCTACAATAAAACAGTTGTAAGATATTAATAGGAGTAGGTGCAAAACAGAAAAACGAATTAACTTTTATTTAAACATTAAATAACAGATTAAGGTCTTCTTTTAAATAAGAAACAAACTTTGGGGGTATCTATCTACAGATAAATATTAAGCCTGACAAAGTACTTAACGTCTAATATATTGCTTTCCTGCAATGTTAACTATGTTGAAGCACTTATTTTAACTGATATTATACATATGAATTATACTCTTATGTATGTAGATAGAATAAGAAATGTGCAGAATATGACAGTTTAATGGTGGAGGTACACACATATTGATAGATGTCTTGTAATGCAATGTTGAGGAACCTGTGACCCAAGTGTTTCATTCATTGCATAACTACACCGTAGTTGTGTATATGATATGTCAATAAACCTTTGAAAATCTTGAAAGGGATGTGCAAAATAGCCATAATATACAGTCTTTAATTAACTATTAGAAGAGAATAACGAGTAATGAATATACTTTATTACTCGTTTCCATTCATGTCAATTGCAGATACATGTTTAGTTTTCTCAAGCACCAACTATCAAATATCTCTCCTGATTGTTGGCACTTGACAATCACCTTACCTGAATTTTACTCAGGTGTAACTAAAGTCTGATTTAAGGGTTGTTTATATTTCACATAATTAATCAGAATCTGCAAAGTAACTCAAATAAATGCAGTGGAGTAAAAATACCAGGTTAACCTCTGAATTGTAGTGGAGTAGAATTACAAAGTAACAATGAGCTGTCATGTGGGTATTAATGCTGCGCATTATGGACACAAGCGATTTTCACCCATTTATTAATTATATGTTTTACATTTGATAACACCAATGTGTTTAATACTGGCAACTTCTAATTGTGGGAAAAACGAAAACGTTCAGTAGAGACGTCCCATAGAACATTTTGCGAAACACAATAGCCAGCATGTGTAGTTCTGGGGGGGCGTTCGATTCCAGTTTTGGGGACTGTAGTCCTAAACGATAGCTGGGGATTATGGGTAGTGTAGTGTCTTTGGCCATCCTAAACTCAGAAATGTTGACAATCACAATGATGCTCAAAATGTCCCTTATAGGCCTACGTCTGTTTCCGGTTATTTTTATTTTGTAAATCAGTTCCTGACGGACGCCAAAAAAGCCCGAGATTATGGAATTAAACCAATAAATAAAAGCAAGGATAATTGTGTGTTATTGGTGAGTAAATAACAGTGTGTTATTTTGAAAAGAATAACGAATTAGAAGGAAAAAAATATTTAAAAATACAGATTTCCGTATTCTGAGGCTCTGAGCCCCATTTATTTTCCTCACAGATGGCAACAAAAGTCCGAAATTATACGATTTAAAATAAAAGCAATAATTGTGGCTTGATATTGAGTAAGAACATGTTTTTATGAACCACACAGCTTCCGGTCTCCCACGACCCGACCGGAGAAAAAGACGTGCTGCAGGCAGTAGAAATACATTGCTTTTAAAATCGTGCTGTGCAACACGACAAAAAGGGGCAAATCGTGTTGGTGAACACGAATCAATAGATTCAAAATCGTGTTGGTGAACATGAAATGCCGTGAGACTGGGTTTGTACTATATGTTAGGACCCCCTTGAAAACGAAATGGTTCATCTCAATGGGATTATCCTAAATACATTACAAATACATTAAAAAAAGATATCACTTCACATGAAGAGTGGTCAGTTTAATGAATGATTGAAACGGGTCCCATAGGGTTAAAGGTTTGGTACCTTCTCTATCACAGTCAGAAATTGAATACATAAGAGTGTTTTAAAAGTTAATCTTAGTCAGGCCTAATGAATTAGAGATACAAACATAAATCATGACAAGAAGAGTAGACCCAATATCAGTGTTAATGGCACAGAACAACTTGGATGGTACACATTTCCCGCATGATGTGTAATTACGATATTCAAATCAAATCAAGTTTTATTTATATAGCACATTTATAAACGATTTTTGGTCGAGCCAAAGTGCTGTACATATAATAAAAATAGCCTACAGTAGAGACACTTTACAGCAAATACAACAGCACAGATTTTTCAGAATATCAGTATGAGAAAAACGACACCCTCTATCCCAGTGGTTCTCAAACTTTTTTCAATAATGTACCCCCTTTGAAAAAAGCCAAGTACCCCCTGATCAGCGCAAAAACAATTTGTTAGGGAAGAAATGCCTATATAAAGAGGTACAGTGCAGCGCTGCACCATCAGTGTCTGATTTATTAAAGGTCCCATGTCATGCTTTTCTGGTTAGTACCCGTCCCCTTGTGTGTTATGAAGGTTTTTATGCATGTAAACGGTGTGCAGAGTCAAAACCCTCAAAGTATACCCTGTAGCGAGTAAAACTCTAAAACAGAAAATACCTCCCCAAAACGCCTCGTTGGACATACGTCATTGTCCATTTGATTCTTCCGGGTACGCATAATGTCAACCGTACCCGGAACGAAATGGACCAATCCGTGGAGCCGTTACGTTACGTAGCCGTTACGTTAAGCCCCCGCTGATTGGTCCAAATTGACCAATCCACGGACTTCCTCACACACACACTCAGTGCAAGCAGCTCTGCTGATTTCTCCTCCCTGGCTGCAGGCTGATAACAGACAGTTGGGATCGCGGCGAAATTCTCTCTGCAGACTCATTCTCACAGCGTTTATCAACCTTTTTCTGACTCAATATCAAGCCACACTTATTGTTTTTACGTCGGCTGTGACTTTGTGTGTGTTCAGGATGAGTTTGGCTGTGTTTCGCTGTGTATCGCTAAACAAGGAAACAACACCTCCACCGTATGGGCTCAGAACAGTCTCATAATACACACATACACAGAAGGATTCACACTTGTATTTCATGATCCGCAAAAGGATTCACACTTGTATTTCCGGATCCACACTTGTGTTTTTCAATGCACACACAAATGTGTTCCGTTTCATATACATGTAAATAAAATCCAAATACAGAAAAAAGTTTTACATAGGCTATGTATTTTTGATCCTCACATATTTGTTTTCCGTTTAAAACCGCTGAACCTGCAAACACAAACCGCTTTCTGTGCATGGATCGCTGTGCATTCGTGTGTGGGTTTTTTTAGACTCCCCTGACGCTCACCCGATTCGTACTTTTATTTTTTTTCTATCTATAGCCAATCAGATGTCTCCTTCATTCTAAGCCAATCACATGAGCGCGCCCCCAGGAGGGTATGATTTATTGCGTTCATGACACTTCATATACGCATTTTGCGTATTCAGATCACTAAACAGAGGGCGGAGCTTCGATCATGCAGAGCTGCGTGTCTCCGTCAGACTCAGCAGCTGATCTGATCTCTCTCTCGCGTCCGGTTATATTTCACTCGTGTTTATGTCCATATCGATCAGATCCAGCTCTCCTGATCGGCCTTTATAGAGAGCACCGATCAAACTATTAAGAGTGCATATCGGCCGATAATGACCGGCGGGGCTCCCCCCGTTGACAGTTCACTGTCTAGCACTGGCTTCGTAGTGCACTGATCGATTAGGCTAAGCTAACCTAGCTGCTCCCTCCCTCCACACTCACAACAACTTCATGCAGACATAAATAAAGCAGCTGTATTCGCCATACAGGAAACACACATTTAAAACGGTTTTGCCTGCCGTTTTTGTGTACACAAGCATTCATCAATGGTTCGGAAAGTGGCGCTGTATCTTAATAATATAACTTTAGGCTTGTATTTGCGTGCATTTCCTGTTCGGAAAGTGGCAATGTAGGCTACTGAGAGTGGACTGGAGGTGTCCTGACATTAGCGCCTGCAGGCAGGCGGACCTGTCAGCTCCCGACTGAGCAAAATGCGTACATGAAGCGCTACGTCATGAACGCAAGAAATCTACCCTCGTGGAGGCGCACTCATGTGATTGGCTTAGAATTGAGGAGACATCTGATTGGCTATAGATAGAAAAAATTACAACTATGAATCGGCTGACCGTCAGGGGAGTCTCAAAAAACCCACACACGAATGCACAGCGATCCGTGCACAGAAAGCGGGTTGTGTTTGCAGGTGCAGCGGTTTTAAACGGAAAACAAATATGTGTGGATCAAAAATACATATGTAAAACTTTTTTCTGTATTTGGATTTTATTTACATGTATATGAAACGGAACACATTTTATTTGTGTGTGCATTGAAAAACACAAGTGTGGATCCGGAAATACAAGTGTGAATCCTTTTGCGGATCATAAAATACAAGTGTGAATCACGGGCGTCGCAGCCATTATATCAGGGTGGGACAAGTCCCCCCCACTTTTGAAATGATTAGTTTAGACCCCCCACTTTTACCATGTGGAAAGTCCGTGAATCGGTCTATCCACTCGCCGCACTTTGAGCTTGAGTCAGTGCTTCGATCACTATCAAATCCATTCCACTTTCTTATTGAGAGAATGCCCAGATCAATTAAACTCCGTACCATGTTTTCACTGCTACTTTGTACCAAGGCAGATTCTCCCATAGCGCGCGCATGTTCAAGGAGTGTTGTCATAGTTGGACAGCTCAGATTTGTTGTTTGAAGCGATGCCGGTAGCGGAGGTAAGGCACACACACCAAATGTTCAGGAAATGATTAATACAGCGAAAATCAAAGCTGACGATCTCTTGGTTTGATATGTTTTTTTCCCCCAGACAACATGGACATAAGAACATTTTTTTCGAAGAAGAGGAAAGTAAGTCATCAGCTGGTAGCAGTTAATCAGTTAACAGTGATGGCGGCAAAAGCGTCTCACTTCTGGAGAGGAGTTTCGTCTTTATGTCATGATAGAGAGATACAAATACTGAATAGTTTAGATGAGAAAAGGCATCGAAATGCCAGGTTACTAGTATGTATCATGTAAACAGGGAACATGAATAACCCGATCTCTCTGTGCTCAGTGTGTTTTACTGGAGCCTCAGTTCGATAAGAGATTATTTTCTGAGTTCTTTAACTTCGGTACTCTCTCTCAAAATGGTAATGTGCATTATATTTGAATTATACTTCTTATCATTCAGAAGCTTTTTGTGTGTGTTTATGTTTTACTGAGTGCTTATAGGCAATTTCCATCCCAGTATTCAGTTAACTATTTATGTTCTGTGCACATTACATAGACTAGCTAATATTCTATACTGCTTGGGACTTTGAGTCTTCAAAATGTCCAATGTCACAGACTGGGACTTACTTTAGAGTCAGTTTTTTACATTCAGTATGACTTGTTATGGTTCAATGTGAAAGAGTATACTGCTCAATAATGATCACTTCACCACCTCTCTTGACATCTAGGCGCTTGAGAGTGAGTCAGAGGCAGAACACAGGGACAGTGGAGAGAGGTCCATTGCTGAGGTGAGTGATGAAAGGGAAATGACAGTTTAGAGGAAATTGTGATGTGGACTCTCATCCCAGAATTGTAAGGAAATCAGTGGGGATATTGAACAGGAAACATTTCAGTCAAGGGGCATCATATGACCAATATAGACAGAAGAGCAACATTTAAGTCAATGATACCATTCCTAGGTGAACTTAACTTAATCTGTATGGAGTCAGATCAGTCTCAATATTAATAAATGCTCACAGAAGGATTCACAAATGTATTTTGCGATTTATATATAAATGACTCTCCACAACAATATCTCTCAATGCACTCACAAATATTTATTGTTGTATATAAATGTACAAAAAATGGGCATTTAAACTGCTTTTCTTGTGAACCTCTGCATTTGTGTTTTGTTTTTTTGAGACTTCCCTGACGGAAATGACAAATGCAGATTTAATAGGAAACTATGGAAATTCTAACTAATTGTGGTTTTCTTTTACATTACTTAAAACAAGAAATATTTATATGTCAGAAATATGACTATTTGTGAAACTTTTTTATCTGTGGATTTTTTTACATTTATATACAACAATAAATATTTCTGTGTGCATTGAAAAATATTTTTGTGGAGAGAGTCATTTATATATAAATCCCGAAATACATTTGTGAATCCTTGTGTGCATTTATTAATATTGAGACTGATCTGATTTCATACGTCCTAGGCCAGGGGTACTCAAATACAAATCTTAAAGGTCCAAAATAAATGTTTCAATAAGACAAAGGTCCGTTTATTACGGTCATTCGAACTTTTAAACAATTGCAACAAGATTCTTAACACAAGGTTGCAAAAACAACAACACAATGCACCCTCAAATCATTGTAATTTATTTACACACAATGGCAGAGAGTGTAATCAAGTGCTTTGAAACACAGCCCGGGGTCAACATATGTTACACAATGCAAATATTATGTTTTAGAAATGACGAAAATCTTACACAGGGGATCCTTAATATTACGTTTTTGGCAGTATAAAAAATGTATGGCCTATTCAATTTTTCACTTTTGTTTGTAAGAAGAGAAGGCAAGATTAGACAGGGAGGAGAGTGAGAGCCAGTTTGAGAGGGACGAGAGTGAGAGCCAGGAGAGTGAGAGCCAGTTTGAGAGGGACGAGAGTGAGAGCCAGGAGAGTGAGAGCCAGTTTGAGAGGGACGAGAGTGAGAGCTAGGCTGAGATATATAGCAAGCCAAATCATCCTGACCCAAGAGTCATTCCACCCCAGCAACTTCCAAATAAGACGCTAAGATTTCAGGAGAAGTGGTTCAGGGACTTTCCGTGGATTCATTATTCTCCTAGGAAGAATGGCGTATTCTGCTATTATTGCATGGAAGCCTTCAAAAGACAGAGTAGCACACTTGCAAAAAATATGGATCAAGCCTTTGTGTCCACTGGTTTTCGAAACTGGAGAAAAGCAATTGAGAAATGTTCAACCCACCAACTGAGTCAAGCACACAAAGTTGCAATCACAACACACACATACCAACACGAAAGTGTTGTAACTCAGTTGTCCACAACCAAGGAACAGCAGCAAAGAGAGGCGAGATCATGTCTGCTCAAAGTAGTTCAGTCAATTCGCTTTCTTGCTCGTCAGGGTATAGCTCTGCGTGGCCATGACAGTGATGAAGGCAACCTATGGCAGCTTCTACGACTCAGATCAGGGGATGATGATGTGCTGAAGAGATGGCTGAGTAAGCCCTCAAACAATTACACAAGTGCTGTAATTCAAAATGAGGTTTTGAATATCATGGCCAACTCCATTGTTAGGAGGATTACAAATACAGTACAGGGGTTGCCCGCACTTCAGTACTCCATTATTATTGATGGAACTCAGGATGTTTCGGGAGTTGAACAAGAGGCCATATGTATCCGTTATGTGGATCATGACCTTATCCCTCATGAAGACTTTGTAGGTCTATATGAGGTGTCTTCAACGACAGGGAAGAATTTGGCTAAGGTGGCAACTGATGTTCTCCTGCGGTTGAACTTGCCCTTGTCCTGTCTTCGAGGGCAGACCTACGATGGAGCTGCAAACATGTCCGGCGAAAGCAAAGGAGTTCAAGCACTTCTCAGAGAGAAGCAACCTCTTGCTTTGTATGTCCATTGTGGTCCTCACTGTGTCAACCTTGTGACTCAGACAGCCTGTAGCTCATCCTCTGTTGTGTCTGATGCACTGAATTTGGTACACAAACTTGGCACTCTCTACCACCAGTCTAGAAAATACAAGACTATATTTAAAGAGATTGCCCAATCTGAAGAAGGGAGTTTCATAACTCTAAAGCCCCTCTGCCCTACACGATGGCTTGTGAGGCTAGTGGCCATTCAGGCAGTTGTAGGACAGTATGAAAAGGTATTGCTCAGTCTGGAGGAAATGGCTGCATCTGGCTCCTCTGACACGTGCACAACCGCAAGAGGACTCCTGGAACGCTTTCAGAAGGGGCACACTTTGCTCTGCCTTCTTCTTGCCTCTGAAGCCCTTAAAGAACTAGAGTGCTTCAACCGCTCCCTTCAGAGCAAAACTGGAAGCGTCACAGGGATGCTGGCTGCAGTTGATTGCGTGAAAAAAACACTTAGAGGGAAGAGGTCTGATGAAAGCTTCCATCAGATTTATGCAAGGGCCTGTGAAATGATCAGTGAAATGGGCATTGAGACCAGATGCCTCACATCTGGAGACCTCCTGAGCGCTACACAGGAAATGCAGCAGCTTTCACACCAGCATCAACTGAAGAGCACTATAGAATCTAATTCTTCAAAGTGCTAGATGCTGTTGATGTACAGTTGACCAAGCGCTTTGACCAGAGCAGCTTTGATACTCTTAACAAGTTGGAAAGGGTGCAAGTCTCTGGAAAGGTTGAAGAGGTTGTCAGTCTTTACCCAGAACTGAATCGCAATTCACTGGAGGTGCAGCTGGCAATGTTTAAGCTTCAATATCCATCCAGCACCATCACGCAGTAAACACTCTCAAAGCTATGCTGCCAGAAGTCCGTGCTCTCTTTACCCAAGTAGAGTCTTTGGTTAGACTTCTTCTTGTAGTGCCATGCTCCTCAGCCGAAGCAGAACAAAGTTTTAGTGCCTTAAGAAGGCTTAAGAAATGGCTCCGCTCCTCCATGAGTCAACGTCGTTTAAACAATGTGGGTGTCTACCACATCCACCAAGACAAACTTGATCAAGTTGACATAGAAGAGATTTGCCAGCTCTTTATCTCTGCAAATGATACAAGAAGGCATGTTTTTGGGACCTTCATTTAGTCAGAGCAGTCTTTCCCAAAGTTAGGGTCAAAATGGGTCGCGTACCTGTTTTTATGAGGTCGCCAACTGGCAGAGTTTTGTAATGTTCTTTTTACAATTAAATACATTTCATATACATTTAAAATTCATGTTTTGTTGTGTTCTTTATCAGTAGTTTTTAAATGTTGATGTTATGGCAATTCGTGATGTATTGTTGTAAGTTTGGGTCCTGGGGAGACACCAAATGTCTCTTTTGGGTCTCGGGCTGAAAGAATTTGGGAACCTCTGGTCTAATCTGATTGATCATTTGATAACATTAAATAAATGCATTTAACAGAAATTGCAACTGTATGCAAGAGATGCTTGAGTTTAAATAAATAACGAGTGTTTTTTTTATTTAAGACGGCTCAGAATTAATAATAAAATATGTTTCCTTTCTTTACTACTGGATGAAATTACAAAATGTACCCATCATTTCCCTCATGCTAGTATAGCCACATAAAATGCACCAGAATACAGGAAATCAATTTTTGTTTTCATGGAGGAGCACCCCCCCGTTATAAATGTCCCCCCCCACATTCAGAATGCTTCCTACGCCCATGCTGTGAATCCTTCTGTGTGCATGTGTGTATTATGAGACTGTTCTGTATGGCGTTATATTTGTGCCTCTATCCTGAGCACGCAATGAAACATGTTGAGCATAGAAAATGCTATTGAGCGCGCACTTGAAAATGTTTGAGCACAGAGAAATATATTTTCTCTCGTAAAACTCCTGCTCCGTGCGCAAGCAGACCGCTGCACGCGCTCTCTCTCCCCCCGCTCGCTCGACCTCTCCAGCCTGCGCGCGCTCAGCTTTGCCTGTGCGCGCTCAGCTTTGTCTGCGCTCGCTCAAGTTGTCACAGCGTTACAAATGTGCCACAAAACCAACCAATCGGAGAACTCGAGAAGGTCAATTCTGATTGGCTGGTCCAGCGCCATGTAGAGAGAAGAGTTGCTACAGCGGAAGTCCAAAATGCTTGATCGTCACGTGGTTCAGAGACTCAGAAAGTTCCCGGAAGTTCGTGGCGGGCCATTTGAATCACGATTTGAATACATTAATAACAGGATATAAATGCCATATTTGGTACTTAGTGGTCAATAAAGGTTTTGATTTGCAATATTTATACAACATATCGATATGTGTATGTAGTTACATCAATGTGTGTGTTTTTTTTAAAATGTGCTAATATTTGAGGATTAAGATAAAATAAGAAGTAGCCTACTTTATTGATACCAATTGGGGAAATTTTTACGCTGCAGCAGCAAAAGACAAGGCGGCATTGTACATTAGACAGTTAAAAGACTATAATTAAACAATCGAAAATGTAAACATCTTAAATAGAAATAACATAGCATTACAACGTAGAAAATATATATAGTGTGAACAGCTATCTTACCTGTTAACATACATGTTAGGCTAACGTTGCCTTGGTTAAAGAGCCTGTTGTTTATTGCTTTGAATTCTTTAAAACAAATATTATCTTCTTAAACCTGTATGGTAGTCAGGAGCATCACATCCTAATGTTTGATATATTTAGAGGGAGGGGATGGGAAGGAAGGTTTCAAAATTCAGATTAGATTCATTTCTACCATTTCATTAATTCATGGTGGTTTCAGTAATCCCCTGGTAATTGAGGACACAAGTAATCTAAAGTACTAATGTAATCTTTATGACTTTCAGAAAGGACAGGAGACCCACAGGTGCCTATATCAATGATTGTCAACTGACAGCACAATGAGTCAAAGGACTAGCAGCAGCAGCATGATGATGATGTTAAATGTGTTGTTTTTGGAACATCCATTGTAAATAAATGGAATTCAATAATAGCATATCATGCAGTTTGTCTGTGCCTTTTCCTCTGTGTTGTCCGGCATATCGTCTCCCCCATGGTTTGCTGTGCTGCCTGGGGATGCTCCAAGCGCTCAGAGAAAGGAGTATGAATGTAAAGTTTCCCCACTGACACAGAGAGGAGGAAAGAATGGCTGGCTCAAGTCAGCAGGAGCAATTTAACTATCACAAAAGACAACAACAGCAACAACATATGTGAGGTAATCATATTTTTCACAAAACGAAGACCACACCATTGGGAAGCTTAACGTCTGTTTAATAAAAAATAAGGAACAGGGAGAGGCTTGCAAAGCTCTGGGAGTTGAGACTCAGGTGCAGGGTGAGGGTCTCAGTGCAGGTCTTCATGCTCCATTGAATCCCCCTGGGGTTCTTGTGCTGAGAGAGGGAGACAGGAGAAAGGGTTAGATACATCTAGCAACCTATAGGATGGGAAATTGCTGACCTATTTTAAACGTACCTTGTGTTTTCACTCTCACTTAAGTCCCTCTCCCTTTGCCATCAATCCAACATCAGCTGAGCTGCATACAGACGGGTAATAATCAACAGAATCACAAAGACATAATATGACTCTGCTAAAAACACTCACCCATAAGTTATGTTTTTGTTTACTGTTTAGAAGTCTCAAATATCCACTCTAAATCCATATAAATAGCGATGTATCACACAAATAGCTCTCTTCCTTATTATTGTGTAACGTTAACTATATTATACTAGCTGGAACTCCAAAATGGATATCCTCATTTCTCCACCCACTACAATCACACGCCCCAATGTTATATTTAACTAATATGTAACTCCCTCCACCCCGGATAAAAGCACGTTAAGAAGCCCCTTTTCTCTAATTCCACAACGTTGGAAGAAATAACATGAGGAGAACGGATTAATAGGCTGTTCTTGGTTAACGTGTGTTGCTAACTTTAGCCGGTATCCTAGCCTCATCTGTCCGGTTGAAAATTAACGCAAGCATATGCCCATTGTAGAACAGGAAACAGAAGTTGGTACAGGTTCTGGTCAACCCAACATTGTGATAGAGAGAGAAACATGTTTTGTCATTCTGCCACTTCTAATGCTTACAGCAAGTAATCAATACCTCAGAAGGGTTCATGTACATGTAGGCTACGCTTTGTTAGCGGTTTGCTTAAACTACCCCTATAGCTATGTTGCCGGCTAGCAAACTCAGGCATTGCAAACAATAACGTGATATCAGAAAACTAGAAATGTATAACTCACCTGACACTGTGGCGTACTATTCTCTTCATTCGAGTCTGTCATGTCCTGTAAATGTCAACGATGGATGTGTAATAAGAACGTCAACAGCCTGATGGCAACCGAAAATCCCTCTCTCATCTCAGATAGAAGATATGATTGGAGACGACCAGCCAATCAGAATTGACCTTCTCGAGTTCTCCGATTGGTTGGTTTTGTGGCACATTTGTAACGCTGTGACAACTTGAGCGAGCGCAGGCAAAGCTGAGCGCGCACAGGCTGGAGAGGTCGAGCGAGCGGGGGAGAGAGAGCGCGTGCAGGGGTCTGCTTGCGCACGGAGCGGGAGTTGTATGAGAGAAAATATATTTCTCTGTGCTCAAAACTGTTCAAGTGCGCGCTCAATAGCATTTTCTATGCTCAACATGTTTCATTGCGTGCTCAGGATAGAGGCACAAATATAACGGCATAGTTCTGAGCCCATACCACGGAGCTTAGCGCGATTCACAACGTCCCGACCAATCAGAGCACACTGTGCTCACAGGGAGGGTGGGCTGGAGCTATTGGAGCTACAACGAGCCGTTACGGCCCCTACACACGGCGGCGTGCGTTACCGCTTGGCGGTGGGCGTGTCTGAAGCTTGGGGATTTTTTACGAACAACGCGACCAACAACCAATCACATGAATGTCCCGCCCCGGACATACAAAGCAAAGCATTCACGCTACATCCATGCTGGCTAAATATACTGTCTATGCTTGCTAGCTGTCCATTCAAACGAAGTACACTGGATATAAACTCCCCAAAAAGGCGAAAACCTACCAGTGTCACCCACTGTCTCTGCCACCTCCCCCCATGCCTGGCTCCTCCGGTTTGTATCCATGTATGTAAAGAGGGACTGGTCATATAGTACCGCCACGATCTTTTTCTCCTCCATTTTTTTACATATGGGAAATAACTGCGGCCTGGCTCTCCCAACATACACGCGGTTTGATTGGCTAGCGCTTGTTATGTCAGATTTGCATACGCGGGATTTGATTGGCTGACGCCTCCGTCGAGGCGGCAAAAGTAGAACATTGCTCTACTTTTGCAGCGAGCACCGCGAGAGAAGCTACGCTTTGCTCCCACAATGCAGTTCGGCGAATCGTGACGTCACCCCATTCAAAGTGAATGGGCAGAAGCGTTGAAGCGGCAACGCACGCCGCCGTGTGTAGGCTCCGTCAAAGGCAGAGAGTGAAATTCAGTGAATACACGTAGTTTACAGAGATGCTGTATGAGAAATCAATGTGAGTTTGGAAAATTGCACAATATAAATATATTCTAGTAGACCTCAACAATGGAATTATGATCAGGGGAAATGGCCATGACATGGGACCTTTAAAACAACAACCTTGTAACTGAGAAACACTTAAATGCTATATTTCAAATGTTTACAATCCATCACTAAATTCATGGAAAACCAATTTTAACATCATGCAATAACACTAAGATGACATTAGTTGCATTGCACTGATCTTTTTAATAAGTTGTACTTACATAGTGAGAAACATGGGCTTGTGCTTCACTGAGGATCTTCGTCATTCTGACAGGGAGGCACTGCAGTTATTACACTTCGCGTTTTGAAATATGTGTAACTCTGTTAATATAAAAACCACACTGCTCAAACTTCCTTACTTTTCCTAAAATTGGTATATTTGTATATTTTGGGGCGTGGGGAATGAAGAGAAAAAAATATATGAGCATTTTATGAGCATGGGATTTTGACCCCTCATATAAACATATGCATAATGCTGCGCTATACTTTGCCACACGCCGTTGTCAAGCAACGCTTATTGTTTAGGTCCTTTGATAAGCAGGCAGTCAAATAAGTAGCTAGAACTAGCTAGATCTGATGGATTTGGACATAAACGCGAGTGAAGTATAACCGGACGCGAGAGAGAGATCGGAGAGCGGATCAGCTGCTGCTGACGGAGAACACGCAGCTCTGCATGATCACAGCTCCGCCGCTGTGACGGATCGTTGAGCCGAGCAAAATACACTAAGAGTTAGACCAAACACACTTAGCTAGTTTATCTACTCTGGAACTAGCTAAACTAGTTATAAATATATTTATTCTTTACTGTCGGGTCACTTATTACAGGTTCAGCGAGCTGACGGGCTGTCAGGAGAGGGAGAGGAAAAGAGAGCACCCCGTTTATTTTTCCCATTTTATTATCCAGCATTTCTGTAAACTTTTGAAGAAAGTAGTTAATCTACTATTAGCAGTTTTTTAAAAATGCATTACTTATGTTTTTTTTTTCATTAATATAAAATAAATCTCACCGACGGGTAATTCTGGATTTTTACAGAAATGTTACGATCCTGTCCGTCAAAATGACGGGCAGCGAAAAAGTCTATAGCGCAACCTCTGAAGCTGACTCTACATAACACACTTTATAACCTTAGCACCAGGGAGCTGCACGATCTGTGGTCACTTGATTTAAAAGCCATGTGCTTTCTATATATTTCCAATAAACCCTTATAGGAATACAAACATCATTACATTTCTGAGTGACATGTTGTTGCCATCTGACCAGTGAACATGAAGAGTATAAACTTACCGGCATCGCTCGAGCAAACTTGTCCTGCATAATTTCCAAGCCTTGTGTTTGAGTTCATCGAAAGATCTGATTCTGTGAGCACAGGACCTTAGCAGTGCTGACATTTGTCTAAAATATCTTAAACTCTGTTTCAAATGTGTCTAAATAGTATATTTGCTGGATGATATCCTGGGTCTAAACAACAAATGAACTGGTTATTACCTGTCTATCTTTACACAGCTTGGAGTTTATCTCCCCATGTGTAATCCTTAACTTTCACTCACCCATTGGCTGAGAGCCCATTGACCATTCCAAAGACATTTTAGCAAGAGGCTATTCTAGTAACATTAACTACAAATAAATAATATCATTCATTAACCATGATGATCACCCTACAGAATACAGAGATGAAATACATTGATTATCCAGCTACAGTAGTGGTGTGAACAACAAAAGATATATCAGGGTATAGAGGGGACCGTGCTTTCTCTGCTGCCGCCCCTAAACTGTGGAACGACCTGCCCTTGCTCATCAGACAGGCTCCCACACTGACTGCTTTTAAATCTCGTCTTAAAACCCACCTCTTCTCCTTGGCATTCAGAAACAAGTAGATTGTTGCTTTTATTTGCTTTCAGTGGTCTATTGTTTTTTATTATATGGCTGTTATTTATTTTTTAATTATTCTGGTTTGTTTTGTGTTTGTATCTTGTATTTTAAATGTATTTATATTATGTTGTGTGAGCTTATCTCTCTGTACAGCACTTTGGTCTGAAGGTTTTTAAAGTGCTATATAAATAAAGTTGGATTGGATTGGATATCATGTCTGAACTCAAAAAGCAAGAGCAGCTGCAAAAGGGCTCATGTGTGGGTTGCCATGGTAGTGGAAACCCAAGCTAGCAGCTAACATGCTTGGTGTGTTGTTCATTCTTATTTCTGGGCTGGGTTTTGATGAGTAAAGTCTTTTATTTGATTTTTGTGTACCTTCAATTTTCTATGAAAAATGCTGATGAAAAGTGTCATTTTGGTGCCAAAAATGCTAATTTATTTTAAATAGCTACGTTTGGTTTATAAAACTAAAACTGCATATTTGTTACTTTTATCTCATGTGACCTAATGATTTTGAATGCAGGCATAACTTCATAACTGCATTGGACAAGCAGGACACAACTCTAGTGCTTTTTCTATTTTATGAATATTGCTATGACTATTTGTATGAAAATGTGTATGAATTATGTTTTGATGTCATGTAATCGAATGACCCTGAATCAATGAATAATTCTAGTGTCTATTTTAATTATTATTCTTTAATACAAGTAATTTGGTGTTTCATTGATTTGCATAGATGTTTAAAATGGCTTCCCTTTCCTGTGATATAATGACTCCAAATCAATGCAGAAGTGCATTACCACATTGGAGAAGTAGGACACCCCGCCTTGAATAATGGATTATATTCCACCTTCTGAAAGAAAATACTGTCAGAACTTTTGTGAAAGATAATAAAGTGTTTCCTCAACGTAAAACCTGAAAAATATGGTCCAACTTTCTTATTTTTTGTGATCAGTAAAATGAGTTAAAGGTTGTCTATGTTCACAAGCCCATTATAAACGAACTATGGACCCCTCGCAGGCCAACATCTGTTATTTTATTAATGGATTTCTTCCCAAGAGTTATACACTGAACATGATCTGATGGACTGTTTTCTTTTTATATATAGCATGAAATACCCTCCAACACTCACTGAAAATCGAACCCTTGTGGATACACTGATGAGTTTTTAAGTATACACTCTACCAAATCACTCTCAGCAGAGAGCAGAGTAAGGTTTCCTACCCTCCTGGGGTCTCTGTTGTGTTTGGGACAGTGACTTGTGGTTGTCAGTTTTCTGCATCAGCAGGGCATCAGCACTCATCTCTTTGTGTATTTACTCATGTCTGCAGGTAGGCCTAGCTTGGTTATGTTGAATACATACACTTTTTCTGTGACATACTCAAACCAGCCATCAGTGTGTGGATGGCAGGTCAGCAGTATAACTGATCATACTGTAGCTCCAGCCATTATTTTATGCATTGTCAGACATGTTCAGGCTTTGTTTTGACTGCAGTATAAATACACATTTCACCACGTCTGGAAATCTGAGCAGCCTCTCCGGTATTTAAACATAAAGCCTACTTTCTGTGCTCTTATTACACTGTTATTATGGGTTTGGATTTGGTCTAATACTGTACATAACTGTGTCTATTGGTGCAGACAGAATGGTGATACGTATGAGATGCACTCTGGTTTAAACACTGTCAATGTGTCAGGATTTAACACACACAGCAGCGGCTAAAGACTGTTGTCCTGCAGGGGGCAGTGTCTGTCTTACTAAGAGACATGAGTAAACCTTGTGTTTCCAGTCTAAATGCTATGTTCAACTATTGTATTACTGTCAACTCTTTTTGGATATAGCATTTACTTTGGAAAGTGTTTTTCTAAGCAGTTTGGATTTGTCTGTTTTTTCACAGTGGAAAATGTGACACATTCAAACACTAGACAGTAGCCAACTAACACTAAAGGGTGTGTTTGAAGGTGTTCACTTGTTTCTTTTTTTGTGCAGATTTTTTATTTGGAAGATGATGGTGTTGAAATGGGGGAGAGAGAGGGTTGTGACATGCAACAAAGGTCCCAATGTTTAAATTAAACAAAGAAGGATGCTGATATATGGCATGTTGTGTAACTCAACAAGCAAGGCCTGAGAGGTTACATCTTTTATCAGCAGCACTATCAGTTAAACCCACACAGTCATTTAGGTTGGGAGACTTGTGAGAAACAGCTTAAAACAATAAATAATGCTTAAAGTCAAAGCAGCAGGTGTTGAGATATCTTGGGTCAAACTCCCAAAAAACGATGGATTTTACTGTTCCCATAATGCAATTTTGTCAGCATCTGTCATAGACCCTCGTCGACTACTAAATCCATTTGTGTGTCAAACTACAGGTCCTTACAGCGATTTAGCACAAATTCACAATAGTTACAATAGTTGCAATCTTATAAAAACCTGCATCCACACAAACACTTAATGTACATTTAAAGCCAGGGAAAGTTTTGTTTATGTACGTAGCAGCTGATAGAGCAAACTAATAATAGAGATGCCGCTTGCAGCTAAAAATGTGCAGTCTCCATGCCCAAAACAAAAACACCCTTGTGAAATCATCAGGTTTATTTCTTCATGTATGGCAAAAGCCCTCCCAAGCCACAGGAGACATGATACAACCTTCTCAACAGACTAGTAGTACAATTTCTAACTAATAAACTGACATTTAGGTGTAACATTAAAAAAGAGCCCCTTTAAACACCATATCCAAAATGCCGTTTTAATGACCACACATAACATCTGATTTGTACACACATATCTGATAGAAAAATGTGAATATGTTGTTGAAATAAAGTGGCAGCATATATTTAAGTTTCTTTCAGCAGCTTTACATTTTAAATTTGTTTTTATAACTGTCAGTCACTCAGCACTTTGTGAGGCTCCTGTGCCCTCGTTGCTACTCTGTGTCTGATTTCCCCACTCAGACATGCATTCCACAGTAAAGCGGTGATAATCCCCCAAAATGTGCACATTATGTCACACCAGCGAGCGCTTGTCTCCTCAGCCTGCAAGTGGGTAAACTGGACCCTTCTGTTCTGTGTTGCAACATGAGCACACGGCTCTTTCTCGAGGCGATACTCGAGGGGAGATCAAACACTCTGCGAAGAATCCAAGCAGTAAAAAGGGATGATATAAATATTCTTCTTGTTTAACTGATTCCTCATGTTTGTGGTCTCATTTATGGCCTGTTTGTATTCTCTCGCTGTCCTGTAGTTTTTATTCTCGTGAGCTCAACAGCTAAATTGTCATTTGACCAAGGTTTTCTTTTGTACTTTGCAGATGTGGATTACATCCCTTAATGCCAATCAATCAGGTTGCCCTCTGAACTTTTTGGAGCTCAGAGAGGTCCCAGACTACACAACAGGGTCCTGAACTCTGATTAGGGGTCACTGACTGTCACCTGTGCCAAACTATTACATGAAACAGCAACACGCACATGCATGCCACTGTGTGTGTGTGTGTGTGTGTGTGTGTGTGTGTGTGTGTGTGTGTGTGTGTGTGTGGTGTGTGTGTGTGTGTGTGTGTGTGTGTGTGTGTGTGTGTGTGTGTGTGTGTGTGTGTGTGTGTGTGTGTGTGTGACCCCCTACAGCTCTACTTTCCCTGGCTCAGCCATTCTTTTCCCAGCTGACTTTTCAGCTGTTGCCAACACTTGTCCACTTGATAACTGTTGCTGTAACTCAGCACTCAGCACGCTGGTTTGACATCCACTAATGATTTTAATGAAACCCTGTGACATCTGAATCTGTCATTTAACTGACAATATTATTTTTAACCACTCTCCAGAGAGAAATTAAAGTGATTATTAAGCTTTGCAAAAGTAATACAGATTTAGTCTGTGTTTTACACTTTGAGGTGCTGAGCTGTGGTATGTTTGCAGTCTGTGTGTGACAGGCCTTAAATTCCTGTGATGCTATCCTGAATTAAGCGGTGCGGTCGTTGGGTTGGGTTTTCATTATATCATGTGCGCACAATTTTGAAGAAGCGCGCTCAAAATATTTGACAGCTATTATTAATGTTGTTGTTATTTTTGGCAAAGACCTCCTAGAAAATTATTTCAAGACAGAAATGTCACTCTTATTTCATTATACAGCATATATTGTAATTCAATCTAATTGAAAGTAAGTAATCTAATAATTTAATCTAATGGGTATCTGACTATCTGTAATTTAAATTAACAGTGCAACATTTGTTTAATTTTAACATGTTTTATTTGGATCAAGATGGCCCATTACTTTAAACTGTGTTTATGCGTCAAACCATCCAACAAAATAATTATCTAAAAATAAAACAGCATTGCGATCAATTTATTCCCCGTTTACCAAGTCCTCCTCTCTCGGGCGTCGATCCATCATCCTCTGTCACGAAACCAAACAGCTAACATCCGCTCCTGTGTGAAAATCTAAGTGTTCACTTCCTACCTATCCATCACACAAGCTATTATGCTCCTCATTTAGACATCAATCAAACGTCCCATGTCCCATTACACAATCCATCACGCTCTAAACTTGTCCCGCCATTGGCTGATGATCTTTGTCATTCAACAAAACCTAAAAATGTGCGTTTCCTTTTGAGGATATAGTGCCCACACCAGTCTCCTCCAGATTCTAATGCTGAATTTAGACAGGAACCATTTCTTTTTCTTCTTAACCAAAGGCCACAGCCTAGGCCAGAGGTCAGAGGGGGTCGGCCCTGGTTGCCAAGGAGGAGTCCACCAACAGGGCAAATCCACTGGTGCTCATTGGACTGTGCAAACTGCTGATCGGCTGAGTCTGACAGGCCTGAGAGCGGAGGAGCCTGGGCCGATTGCATTATCACAAGCAGACAAGAAGCAAGGGTTGATGAGTGAAAGGTTGTATAGAGCATGCAACAACACGCTCATTCAAAGCCAAGATTAAGTCAAGAGAGCACTAGTGACAGGGGCAGCTTTTGTTATTGTGATCAGTGACAATTTCAGTAATGGTCCATCCTGAAAGCATTGAATCACTTAGTGTTGGGCCGTGCTAGAAACTAGGTTGGCAAAGTGTGTTGTCCCACCACATTGGAAGTGTTTATAACTGACTGTCTCCCCTGGCTTGTTGCTGCATAAGTTGGAACTGATTTGGGAACTTTGACTTTCAGAAATGTATAGAAATTGTAGCCCTTGCATCCAAATCAGACTTCGTAAAAGTCTGTGGGGGAGGGGTTTTTCAAGCTAAACAGCCAATCCAACAAGCAGTTCTGTGTGAGTTTACCAGCGGCTTTACTATTGTTAATCACAGAAACAACAAAACAACAAAAATAATAAGATAAAAACATTAAAAAAACGACTTTACTAAGACAAATCAAGGTTAAGCTAGAGTACCAAAACCCAAATGTCGTGTTTTCGTAAAGATCAGTTGTTTTGGGATCCTAACATCTCACAGCGAGCTTCATCGCTTTGCAACAGGCTGCCAATATCCATGACATAGTGACATCATGAGAAAGTTGTCCCCCCGTTGACAAGGCCGACTGTTGCCATGGGGCTCCTGGAAATGGCACTGCGGATCCCAGTAAATGAAGGCTGTTGGGGGCGGGGAAGTGAAGGCAAGTAAATAAAAGTACAATTTGCAGTGTGTTTGCTCGATGTCCTCGGAGCCAAGTTCTGCGCCGTTATTGGGCTGCTGAGCATTGGGGGGCTCCCAGTAACTCTGTGCAGTGGGACCCCCCACTCTGGAGGACATTGGTGTGTTTGCTGAACGAACAGGGTACCCTAACGCGGCCTCTGGGAGCCATGTGAGCTGACAGCAGCCGCGCACATTCACTCATTAAGAAAAGAGAACGATGAGGGACAAAAGGAAGAAGGAGACAGTCTTGTAGGAGCAGACTGGAGCAGCAAATAACCTTTAACAAACAGAAATAATTAGTCATAATACAGACGTCAGCCAAGAAAGAGGCATTTACATGATAAAGCTTAGCAGTGTGGAGCTTTCTATCATGGGTAGCTTTTTCTTCAACAGACTAATGCTACTGTATGTTTCTGACTGCATGAGTCTCTGCCAAAACTTAATTAATAATGGCAGTGCCTGGTTTACTTCACGTACACTTCCCATTTAACATATCTGAGCACACAATTCCCACATCCCCTTTGATACCTGATATTAAGACATGCAAGACCAAGCTATGACCTCCCAACTTTTTGTGAGGGGACACCCAACACCAGAGAGCATAATCCTACCATGCCGCTTTGGTGGGAGAGGCGGGGTAAAGGAGGCGGCTCTGAGGCATTTCATGACTGGGAAACTCATGACCCTCTGGGGATTAATGAGCATTCTGTGAGGGGCCTTATTGGCTTGTTGACCCTCGCTTTCTGATGTGTTCATCTCTTTCTGGCTCCAATTGGTAATGACTTAAAGGGAATTTGAAAACAGGCTACTTTAACATTCACTCAAAATACATATTTTTAAAAACGTATTGAAATTATTTTTGAGATACTTAAGCATAAACATGTTTTTTTATATATTTTAGGGAAAGACATCATAAATGGTATGGTTGATTATCAATAGCCTACAAAACTGATTCTCTGTTTTTGGTGTTAAAAAGCGAATGCAACCGTGCTATCAGGCTCAACTCATATGGTGAACACGATGAGATTACCTGCAAAGCATTGTCCTTGCTAGCAAGTTAGCATGCATATGTTGACATGTAGCTTAAAGCATTGCTGAGCCTGAGTATATCAACATAGCTAACTGCACATTTCTGTACAAAATTAACCATATTATTTTACAGTTTTAGGATTCATAGTAGGCCTACCCTTGTTATGCGGGCGAAGTTTGATTTGCCTTTTTTCCTCCATGTGAGCGCTTTACTTTTGACATTTGTTTTTTTCAAGTAAAGATTATTTTTTTCAAACCTTTTTTGTCTCTGGGTTGTGCATTTGAGTCCTCATACTATTGAGTCAAGGTTCCTAACAATGAGAGATTGGATAAGGCTCTCTTTGCAAAATAATGAAGGGATGTGGATGTTTCAATCACCAATTGAACTGTAAAAATCAGTTTAGAGACTTTTGAGACATATTATTTGAAATCAAGTAAACATTTACAAGAATTGTAGGGGCTATGGTTTAGAGTAATATAGCATCAGCAGGAAAGCTGTTGGAAAAATAACTGCTGAAAACCTAAAACCCTTGGCAAGATCTTCATAATCTGTCGTATTAAGAGAATATTGAGCTCGAGCCAGGCCCTAGGAACTTGCAATCTTTTGAAGAGGGTAGTTGTTTAACAAAACAAATACTATTATAGTAAAAGAGTAATATTCCACAATATTATTGAGATGAGAAAGTCAGATTAAATCTGAAATATAAACCTGTGAGACTTGCTAACAGAAGTGTCAGGGCAGCATTATGTCAGATCCGAGGTGTTAGGACTGCAGCTGCAGAGAGAGTCGTGGCTCAGTGTGGGTGGCGGCTATCTCGCTGCTGAGGCGGTGTGTTTATGTGTGCTGGGGTTAGGGCCACGCGCACAGTGCAGGCATACACACTCACACACACTCAGTCAGACACACAGAAACACCACAGAGACTCTATTGATTCCAGCTAATCAAGGCAGCAGCGCTGAGGGAACTGTGCACGCGTGTGTGTGAAGTCAACACATTCCCCACATTCCAGCACTTCCCAAAGAGGCATAAAATATTAGCCACTACACTGCGCTCGAAGGCCTCCTCTCACTACTGGAGACCTCCTGCTCTTCAACTCGACTGCCCTTCTTTCTGCCAAGTCACTGTGCCCTTCGCCGTCACTGTAGTTTTCAACAGTACTTTTTTTTCTTTCTCTTTTAATTCCACCCACGAGATGACCATGCAGTGACTTCTGGCTGAATCACACCGACGACACAAAGGCCCCACATATTCATGTCTGGTATAAACTGGTCCTTCTCAACTAGTATTACAATGAAATCTGACCTGGCCCTTAAAATTGCAAGCGATTGCATGTGCATTTTTGACAGATTAGTCAGAATTTCAAATGAACTACTCCCAGTGAAACTAGAAACACATTCTTTAGAAGAAAATCTCATGAAATGGGGTTCAGAAACATTCTCTAAAACTGCCTTTTATCTTTGATTTGTTTGCCCATGGTCGGCTTATCAAGCCTCTAGAAAGAAAGTGCAGTATTAGTGACAATAGCTAGACATTATAAAAGAAGGAACAATTGCATCTTTGTTGTGCTGCTTTTTTCTTTTACAACTCATGGACATGTCCTCAAATGTCATGCACATTCTTGAACTTGAAAAGCTGGAACAAATGTTTTTTTCCCCCAAAAGAGTTGCCTGTAGATGCAGTGGTCGATAAATCACATTCATTAAAAGCAGCTCTAGTGAAAATAAATCCTTATGAGAGCTAGTGGATGCTTCCCCAGGGAAAGTAAAGAGCTAAATTGCACGGCATCATGGGAGTACACTACAGCTCAGTAGGTCACTTTGAACAGTGATGCATATATTGATTATTTTGCATAGGAATCACCTGAAGACCAGCCTGGTGTCAAACAGGCTTACTGGCCGGAGGAAGAGAGCTCTAACAACCAGGACAGCCCGACCAGGGAAAACCACCAGCCAAGTAATGCCCGCTGACCTCCTCTTCCTCCTCCTCCAAGGCTCCTGGTCTCAAAGCCAGAGTGAGAAGGTTCATAGAAAGTCATCGTTTCCATAGAAACTCTGTTTGCATTTCCCAGTGAGCAATTCAGGGACCGCTGGCTTTCAGCTGGAATTCAGACATTCAATACACAGAGCTGTCTGGAGAAGCAATTGTCTATGTGGGGCAACTTTTGAAAGACATTCGAGGTGCATTTCCGTTTTAAGTGAAAAGGCAGACAAAGAGGGACCTGGCCATGAACTGGATGTCATCTTAACGGGCCTGGCTCACAGGTTGCATCTACTGTTACGGCAGCACAGCTCTGCGCTAAAATAACCTGCTCTGTTCCTTGTTAGATTCCAGGTGATGTGGATATTAAAGTCTTCATTTAAACAGGGAACCTGAGCACAACTGTATATGCCAATCAAAATGTGCAGTGTGGTTGGAGAGTGCTGCGTGCCCAGTCACAGGGCTGTATTCAGGTCTGTCTTCAGTCCTCTCTCTCATACCAGACTGCTGCGCTGGAACAAAGAGGCCTTTCACATTGACCTTGACACACGGCCACCCCCATCACCACAGGAACCAACGCAGAGGAATCCACTCCAACTCTCTGATATCAATCTCTACCCCTGGCAGACGGCCCCGGCTAAAGGCTGAGGTGAACCTCGGAGCAGGGCCTAATGCACATCATACGAGTGTGTTTTTATTCCAACAGAACAGGGGGGGGGAATAACCTGTTCGCACTACTGAGAGTATTTCATCTGATATGAAATGACCCACCATTTCCATATGAGGCTGAAATTAAGGGTTTATAGCACAAGCTAAATTAAGGCTAAAGCTAGCCGTATCCTGCATTAGTTCATCTGCATATTATTTTCTAAATAAATTGATTTTTTTGGGACTAAACGAGTCCACGAGTTACCAACAGTCCAGAGAGAACCCTCTTTAAATCCCTCGCTGCCAAAGTAAAAATCCCAAAAAACAATGACCTGCTAAAGTTTTAAATTTGCCCAGCGCAGATTTTGTCAATTATTTATTTAACATATAAACAGACATTAACACACATCCAGGGAATAAAAACTTTTATTCTCAAAAAGGCAAAAAAACGTATTTGCTTTTTTAGGGGTTTTTTCTTTAACAATTGTACGGCCTGAAAAAAAAAACACCACGAGTTCAGGCATTCAAATTGTGGATCATTTTTTAAACAAAATAAAAATAAAAACGCTTTTACTTTATACATTTCTGTCATAAGAAATAACTTCAAAACTGTACATCAAGCTATTTTACAAAGCACACAGAGCTCCAAAATATACAATGTTCATTCACATTTTATACAAATAAAAACCAAATGAGGGTTTGCTACATTTAAATCCTGGGAGTTCCTTTGTCTGCGAGAAAGGCAGTCCGGACACATTCCTTGTTGCATCACGTTTGACTTTTCAGAGGCGAGTTCATCCAGCATGCTGCTTGGCAACATTCAGAAGCTCCAGTCTTTGTCTCCGAAGAGTCACATGACAGCAGAAGAAGAGCGAGGCTCCGGGCCAGTCTGTCGGCCTCTCTCTCTCTCCTTAGCATGAACACTTGGTTCTGCTCTTCTTCCCCCCCCCCCCCCACTCAGTGAGGACATGTCATTTTTCCAAGAGTGAGCAGGTAAATCCCTCAGTCCGTCTCCACATGACAGGGGTTGGTCCCCTGCTGCTCTGCCTCGTTATACAACCGCAAGAAGTCTTTGTAGCGTGGGGCGCAACCCATCCAGGCTTCCCCAAACCTCACAGTCCCGGTGAAGAGGAACTCCCCCTCCCCAGCCCTCACCCCACACTGCGGGGGCATCTTGATGCTGCCAGTCCACCTCCGCACCCTCACACCCCCGGATGCAAAGACGTGGATCTTCTGTCTGTAGAGGCGGCTGATCTCCACAGTAACTGTCGAGTGCTCCTCTTCCTGCTCCACCCTCCTGATGCTGCCCCGGCCCACTGAGAACACCAAGCATGAACACAGGATTTAGGTACGGGTTTTATTTCATGCTACACAATATGATGTTCTCATGAGATAGAAACAGTAAGACTATTATTCTCCCAAACAGTGTTTTAACTTACCAAAGTCATTGGTGCAGACTGCGAGGAGCACCTCAGTGTCGCTGCAGGGATGACAGGGTTCTGAAGGGACACAAAGAGAGAAAGTGGATGAGTTTGGTAAAGCACTACAAAGGAAAATTCAGTCCACATAATATTGAACAGGTCCACCACTTTCTACTTAAAGGGGACCTATCATGCAAAATGCACTTTAGTACGTCTTTTATACAGGAATATGTCAGAAAACACAACCCTCTCTCTTTTCCTCCATACCCAAATCTCTAAAAACGGGGCTGCAACGGATCTGATACAGACTGATCCAGATTTGAAATTGTTCTGAAGTCAGAAACTGGGTGCTCCGCCTATATGGGCAACTCTCTACCTATCAGGGGAATGAGAGGTTGCCGTGGCATGGTAACATGATGCTCGTGCCTCGCCCCCCTCCTTTACAGGGGGGCGTGGTCAGCTGCAGCTCATTTGCCACAGAATCAGCCCTTGTGAAGACAGGGCTGGAATAGAGCAAATAGAGGGAAATGAGGCATGGCTAAAATGCATGATCTGTTTGGTATTTTGAAAAAAAACTTCACAGACATGTTTTGTATAGGTATGGCTCTACAATATATTATTCAAATATAGCATGATAGGTCCACTTTAAAATCAATAAGTATAGAATAGATAGAATCGGAGGGATGAAACCCTCTTCACACATGCAGAGCACACAGTGACATTTGTTCTCTCCTTGTAACCCATCCTAGTACCAGGAGTCTAGTACAAGTAGCAATGGGCAGCTAGTGTACAGCACCCGTGGAGCAATGGGAGTGAGTGGGGAAGGGGGTTGTCCGGTGCCATGCTCAAGGGCACCACGGCAGGGCAGGAGGTGAACTGGGACCTCTCCAAGTAGCAGTCCACACTCCATATTTAGGTCTGGTCGGGGACTTGAACCGGCGACCCTACGGCTCACAGTCCAAGCCCCTACTGCAGTGTTTCCCATATATCGATTCATTTGTGGCGGATAATATATCTTTTTTTTTTGGTGTAAATTGTAAATGATAGTTTTTGGAGAATAAACCCCACAGATCCTCAACTCCGGTGTGTCTCACTCATTAACAACGCAACACAGAGCAACAAGAACGTTGTCTGCTACAGTAGCCATGAACTTGCATGTATTTTGTTATTTGAAGGGGGGTGGATGCGTGGGCCACCCGAACACGTTAAGGGGCCTCTGGCTTGTCTTGATAGAATCAAATGATGTGGGAAACACTATACTGACTGAGCCACTGCATACTACTTCCTACTAAATCACCCTGAAGTTTGACACGACCAGCAGACTGTTCACACTGAAGTAAAGCCAAGCTAAATGTATCTACATCACATGACAACCGGTCTGAGCTACACTCTGAATGAAACCTGTATCACAAAAGGTACACTACCTCTTCAACTTTATTTTCTTTTTCCAGTATTAAAAGTTTAAAATATTTTAGAAGAAGTCACTTGCCATCATTCCCATTTAGTTTATCCAATGCTTCATCATTTGTTGTCCACCATTGAACAGTCTATAGAGCCACAATTCATTTTAGGGTGGCTGAACATTATTTACATTATACTGGATAGTATCTGCCATTTTGAACATTGCCTGTGTTTACCTAACAAACACAAAGTCACACACTAACAACTGGGGTCACAGTCATTTCCGTCCCTACAGATGATTATTTATTTACAAAGTCGGCAGAGCAGAATTCAGCTGTCATGAGCTCCTTGTTTTAACACCAAACAGAACTGGGCATGCTGCTCAACAAAAAGTTTATCCACATAAACACTGCTGAGGGGTTTTATGCTTGTGGGGGGCGTTCGGTCAGCTTCCCCGCCACAAGAGTAGCCCCTCGACGCTCCGTGACAAACAAGGACCAGATGAGAAGTTTAGGGGAGCACAGACACGAGGAAAGGCTAAGTTGCTGACCTGAGCTCTGTTAGCACTTCAGCAGACCTGCTGGGACTGAAACAGTGAGCACTTTCTCAACTACAACATCAAGTAGAGTTTTGAAGAGCTTTAAAAGTGAAAATCACTTAATAGTAGGCAGATCCCCACAATGCCTGGTCTTAAACAATAGAAGATGGCAATCAAAAGGGTATGCTCTCATAACAGAAGGGCAAAAGATTTGTCAAAAAAGAGAAATGTAGAAGTCTGCCCCGGGCTACATTTCCCCCGCAGAGCAGCAGCTCAGCCGGCCCGCCTCCAGACTGTTTTATAGCAGGAGAAAGGGCCCTAAATGAGAGCAGACAACCAATGATTAGTTGACTCAGGTGGTCCTGCGGCTGGCCGGGATAGAACGTCTTTATTAGTCCTAGATCTGCTGTGGTTTTCTTTTGCGGCAGAGAGGGGCAGGTGGGGAGCAGAGGGAGGGGTGCCGAGTCAGCAATGTGCAGAGGTTGGGTCAGTGGGTGTTCATCCATTAAATGAGAAAAATAATGATTAAAGCAGTTAACTCAGGTGGATTTGGTGCACTGGAAACCACCCTAGCTTACATAGTCTGGTGTGAAATGTTTCTCATTTAGAAATGTGGAGAGTAAATCTGTAGACCATTACTTAATTGAGTCCAAAAACAGAGATGAGTGCCCTCTGTCATCTGTAGGCGCTGGAGCCTTATTTTTAGCTGGCTTGAGAGTATAGGGGTGAGGGGTGAACATGTCTTAGGTCAGCTTGTGTAGCAACACGAGGCTCTGCCGCATCACCAGAGAGGTCGGAGGTCAAACAGCCACAAGCTCGGACGGCTTAAGAACAGCTGGAAAGCCGGGAGACTTCAGAGCGGCCGACCTCGCCCAGAGCCGAGTGCAAAGGCCCTTTGAAGTGAGCCTGCGTGCGGCCTTAGCATTAGAAAGGCCCAGAGCCCGGCGCTAAACCCAGCCGTGTTTTTTCTTTCCACCAAAGCAGAGGCGAGCAGGGCTCACATGTCAGACATGAAACAGAACCACAGGAATGGGCTGAGAGCCGAGTCAGCATCCCTCTCTGGCCCATGCACATCTGATCAGAACCACTTCACAGGAGCTGAGAGGGAGGAGTGGTAGAGGAGGGGAGGAGAGGCACGATGTAGTGTCCCTAAAACATCTGGGCCCCGATGCATTCCACTGTAATGGAGCACAACTCGCTAATACCATTCGGCACAGACGTGAACCACTTCAAACGTTCAGGAAGAGAGAGGGAAGATATATGAAGGGGAGAGGAATGAGAAGGAAAATACTAGAATGATAAATGGACGAGCAATACATTAAAAGAGAGGTAGGAAATAGTGAAACAAAGACGGAAAACAAATATGAGTTAAGTGATCTGAAAGGGAGGCTGAGGGAGTGACGGCAAGAAAAGAAGGGAGTGGGGGGGAAATAAGCCTATATGCTCCTCCAAACATCTGGTTGGAGATGCATTCCAAGTTAACGGTGAGCAACTCAATCCCAGCACAGCGGGTCGGAGAGAAGAGGGAAGAGACGGGAGAGAGAAGGAGATGAGAAGAAGCAAAGCGGCAATCAATCCACCAGCCCAGGCTTCAGATGACACGAGACCACTGTCTTTATGAATCATCCCGATGCGATCGGAGGCCACATCACACACACACAGATTATACTGCAGAGCTGAGCGGAGCACACTAATGTGGCCAAAACAACTCCACGCTCACTGCTCTCTGCATTTAACCCCCTCTCTGTGCTGCGCCAGATAATGACGCAGGATGTGGATATGTGAACCCAGAGAGCCCGTAAAAACATATGTGGGCCCAATACTGCTCTTATTTTGCTTGAGGTGGAAAAGAACACAGTTGCTTGCACAGTTGCGCGGCTTGAAACTGTGCAGGTTTGGCAGGTACGCAGCGTGAAAATACACGGTTGTTTTTCAATGGAGGCCCCCTGTTTGGCTGTGCCTCTCCACACACACACAAAAAAAACAAATCTATTACAGCTAAGAGCCAAGTCAAATCAAGCATGAATGGATTTTTTCGTCCTGGAAAAGTACCATAGAGACTTAAAAAGCTTCGGTTTTTTGATGTCTTGATACTTATAGCCGGCATTTGATTCAGACAAGAAATACATTCCCTTAAAACCAAAATGTACAGACAATGTGACCAGAGAAATGGACTTTGGCTTCAGTATTAGCAGTCTGCTGGAACAAACGTTGAGTTTCCTACTATTAGCGTCCAACTTAATAACAGTTTCCACCAGTAGATGGCTGCATTTAGTGCACACACCACAGGGACACAGCACAAAGAGAACCAGACACAGAGGGAATGATTCAAAAGCCTGTAGGTCTTTATAATGGCTTCTCAAATGAAATACAATGACCGACAGGTTAGCATCGAGCCGTAAAGCATCATGGTGGAAATGTGTCTTACCTTCCAGTGACTGTGCATCTGGTCCCAGCCTGTCGCTGACCAGCTCGTACTGGAACTCTGTGATGCGACGGCTGATGTCCAAGTGCGGGACGGCCTCGATAAAGAGCGCCCCCTCCTGGATACTGAAGCACTGCACCTTGCCCTGAGCATGGTCCTGTTCACGCAGCAGTAACCGCAGCTTGCCGTTGCGGTCCAGGTAGATGTTGGTGCCGCCGGAGTCTGCAGAGGGTTTGATGCAGACGGAGAGGCGGGCTGCGGCGGGGGAGACAGTGTTGGGCCGCAGGTTGACGATGATGGCCCCTGTGGGATAGAGCCACTCCAGAGAGCCTTGGGAGCAACGCAGGTACACCTGCTCCACATCCCTGGCGTGGCTTTCATGGGTCAGACCACTGCAAGTAAAGAGAAGGAAAGACGTCAGCCGACATCGACCACTCGAGAATCAAAGTGGCAGGGATTGTTTAGAATTTCTGAAAGTGTACAATTACACAAAACCCTGCAATGTGGAACCTTTTAATGTGGAGATATTTTAATCTTTTTAATTAGGAATTCAGGATGTTATTCACAAGTCACTAATATTAGCAGGAAGAGGCTTTAAAAAAGGAAATATTGGCATCAGCCACAACCGAACATTTCCTCCAAAATGACAGGCCAATATGTTAGATAAAAAGTTAAAAGGGCATGTTTTGCATGTGGACATAGTTTAGGTTGTTCCTTATTGGCCCAGTGAATGAGTTCCTTCTGGATGTTGTGTTTGGATATAACTATCAGAAAACTGCAAGAATTAGTTGTGGGTAAAAAATATCGGAAAATGTAATATTGACAAAAAATACTGTGCATTCCTGCTTTCATTCATCATGAACAGATTATTCAGTGATCGGAAAATAATGGTTTGGTCATTTACAGCCCGAGATACCTGACCAAGGTGAAGGCCTCTGGCACACTGTAGGGGTATTATAGTAAACGCCTCCTGAAGCATTAATGGCTGCCTGTGCGCAAGACTGGCTGCATGACCAGTCACGAGCCGCAGCAGCCAAAATTACCTCAGCTCACACACACTCCCCCCATACCACATTATCCTCCCCGAGCTTTGGCAAAACGCACCACTGGCAAGCTGCCTTGGGGAAGAGTTTGGAAGCAGAAATGGATGAATGGAGGGACACAGGGGCTTCTGGGCAGACAGCGACAGCAACAGTAGCCGGGCCTGCTGCATGCAAGTGCAAATGCAGGTCACGCACCGAACCTCCCCTTGCTTTCAAGCCACCAAAGAGACTGGAAGAGACTTGTCCGGGCAGCACTTCGGACTCTGGCGCCAGCATGACCAAATGACTCCCTCCAGAACTTAATGCCTGGTCAGGGTTCAAAAACTCCTGCCTGTCAGTCATTCTGTGGCAGAGCCAGAGGCAGGAAGCCATCAGCAGTCCACCAGCATGTGCATGCCAAGCTAGTGGTTTTGACTTTGGGGGAGAAACGCCCAGCTTCCTGAAAATGAGATGCTGAAATTCAAATTTGCCATAGATCTAAAGTAACCCATGGCATATGCTGAACACATGCAGCTGAAGCCTCATAACCAGGCTCTCCTCAGCACGCCTCTAATTAAGTCCTTTCTAACTTCATCACTTCTGCATGCAATTAAAGGAGATTAGTGAAGAGTCTCACTAATGAACAACAGATTATTGGTTTGGGCTCAAAGTGCTGAATATCTCCTACCCCTCCTGAGTGGAGGATGAAAAACAAAACCACACTATTTGAAGCACAGCCTCTCAAGCGCAAAAAGAGAGTTCAGCAGATGTTTGATGGAGGAAACATTTTCCAGTGTGCTGCTTGAGGTTTTAGAAACTATTAAAAAACGAAATGCTTAAAACGGTTCTGTGGAGATCTGTGCATGCAATCCTGTAAATATATCAGTATTATTTGTGTTGGGGGGAGGGTCAAACCTTTAAATCTAAGTATGTACTTACCTAGGTTTAATTATATATTATAATAATTGTGCATACTTTTTATACGAGCAAGTCCCTAATAACAGGCCTAAACGCATTTGTATTGGTGAGTCATATGTTGATCAAATAAGTTTGTCATTCATAAATTCAGCATACCAATAAATCCTGCCCGTCTGTGAAACTGTCGTATGCCCGTTCTCATTCCCATTAACATCACAAAACAATAACAGATTATTCATTTAGGCAAGACATTTCTTTAATATTCTTATCCTGCCTTAATGTAAGACTTATTCTCGTTTTACTCCGCTGCCTGATTTCAGATCGCCGCGCTCGGAGTCTGAGTTTCGGCCACAGTCGCCTCAAGTCGCTGCAGCTCACTTACTTTCAGACTAATTTTTATCGACATTTTACATCTAAAAAACAACGGGGTAAACCTCACCTGCCCTTCCAGCTGCACTGGTCGCTTGAATACTGGCAGAAAGAAATCCGACAGAGAAGGAGAAGAGGCAGCAGCAGGGAGGCCAACATCGGGGTGAGCATGTTTATCTCGCAGCTAACTTCGCCTCTTCTCGAGCGAAACTGTGATGAAGTCCACCGCCGTATTTCCAGCTACATAGCGTTTCCATGTGCCCCGGTCCGCTCGGTGCTGCTCCCCGGTTATTTCCTGTGATTCTCAGGAAGTTTCAGGTGAGTAACGGCGCGTATTCAAATGCGGTCCGTAAAGCCGAGTCCGGACAGCCCTCCGTAAAAACTGTGGAGTGAGTTTAACTCCGACTCTGTTCCTGCAGACCTGACTGCTCTCCACGTCACACCCCATCCAAAGCACTTTATCACTGCGCTGCCTTCAGGGGCTCAGCAGAGACTCCGATTTCCTAGTCTTTCAAAAATAAAAGGACACTTGTGCATTGCATGTAAAACAAATTGGTTTACGGTTTTGATTTGAAACCTTTGAAACCAACACAACTGAGCTACTCAGCTATTGGTCAAAATTAAATTTGAACTATTTCGTTTTTTTTAAGAGTTCTATTCGTTAAACATATTATGTGAAACACTCCAACAATGATTGTTATCTTTACAGCTATTTACACATTATGTGTGAATTGTATGTTAATTGTCTCTCATTGTTATTCCAGGATGATAAGTAATTGTAATCACATCATTTCCTCATACATGCAAAAAGCTGGTCTTAAGTGTGTGATTCTTTATTATTATTGATTAAGTACATTTGAGAAAAAAGGTTAAAATACATTCTCTGGCATTTTTGCATTCATTTAGTTACATTTGAGCATTTCAATTATGATAGAAACTTCCAAAGCCCATTTTTTTCTTTACTGAGCGTTTTGACATAATCCACTTGACAATAAGTGTAAAAGTTCCCACAGCACCTGAAGTGAGCATAAAACTCAAGAATTTAGTTGTTTTTTTTGAGGAAAAATTGCATTTATTCACCTTTAAGTAAACAGCGTTATTTCCATTATTAAAAACATGTATACAAACATACAAGGATATGCCAGAATAGTCCTTCAACCTTTGAACATCTGTAAAACCACATCATGCAAAGAGTCATAATAGAATGTGAAATGAAAATATGAATAATTATTTATACTTTGCCATTGATCCATAACTTTATGACACACAAGTCCCAACCAAAGTTTAAGATAACACTACTGAGCTTTATAATTCAGTCTTGTTACCAAGTTCAACAAGAGCTGCACAGACTTGTGGGTCTGTTAACCACTGGGTGCATCTGTAAACATCAACTACTTATCGCTCATGTATCTCATCGCTCATGGGCTAGGGTTTCTCAGAAAACAAGATGTTTTATTTGTGTATGGCATAGAAACTGGTCCAACAAGGAAATCCAGAGCAGTTTGTAACTGCTACATTTCCTCTCTGGTTTCGTAGGACTTTGGATTGGTTGTGGCTTGTTTTTGATCGACATGTTTGCATTACTGACCTGACATGCAGGGGGCAAGTCTCAGCCTGGGCAACATGCCACCAAAGCACCCCACAAACCTAAGATGAGTGTGCGAAAAAGTTTTAAATTTGACTATGGAATATCTCTTTTTGATCAAATTGATAAAACTCCAAGAAATGTCAGACTTCCCATTGAGCAACTTTGTAATGTTGTGTGTATTTTTGTCAGTTGATGAGAAGTGTGTCTGGTTTCTGTAGTCCTAGTTGTACAGGCTGTCTGACAGTTATACCTCTCGATGAAGTAACAGAACCAGACGTGTCCGAACAAGATGTCTGAGGAGCCGTCACGATTGCACCTGCAGTGTTACACCAGAGCTACACCTGTAAGGATTTCTCAATTAGTTCATTAGAATTACACAATTTGTTTTCTGAATCCTTGTTAAAGTATAAGGTTAAAGGGGAATTTCACCCATTTTACATATCAAAGGCTTGTCGAGTCTGACTGTATTTGTGATAAATAAGTTGTATAAAGCCTTTTGTTAATCCAGAGGAAGCTCAGTGGGATCTGATTACTTGGCTCCAGTGATGTCGCTTGGGTCATCGTCTGTTTGGGCAGAAGACTACAAATAAATAAAAAATCTGGAAGTATGGAGCTAGCTACTCATGGCTGCTTGAGGCTAGCAAATCAATGCAATATTAGCTGCTACTATCGCCAAACAAACCATAAAGTTTGACTGAACTTTTGGATGTTAAGTTGCATTGTGGGTAAAGGAGGTGCCATATTTTGCCACAGAATGAGAGAAGGTGTTATAAAAATGATATTTAGTGTCTTCTGCTACTTACTTTTTTTAAACCGTTCATCTTAAAATCGTCAATGTTAAAGTGCTAAATCAGTGTTGTACTCTCTTAAGGAGTACATGCTAATATTGACATTTTACTATTTTTATACGAATAAATAAATAAAAACCCTTTTTTAAGGTCACTAGATAGGAAGGTTTTCTGTCTTTATCTTGTTTTAGAACATTGTTGGTAAGGAATAGTTTGGCCTTTGAAATTTCAGCCAGACTCAGCCATAATATCTATTATCTGTGGCCCCGGGGAATTGTGATGGACATTTTTACTGTTCAGACACATTATAGATTACACATTTAACCAACAAATAAAATAAGTCCTTGATACTCTAATATGTAGTTGCAGCCCTAAAGTCTGGTTAGCATGACTGTCTTTTATCGACTTAATCTCTACTACTGAGTAATAGTAATTAAAGTCTTCCCAGAAGAGAGTGTTTGTTATTTTCTTGTTATTCCAGTTGCTTGATCACTTGCTGTTGGTGTTTGTTATTTTCTCTTGCACTGCAGCTTAAAGGAAGCAGGTTTAGCTCTCACCCTGCACCTGTCAGAAGATTCACTCTTGGTGGAAGGGGAGAGTTGGGCACAAGGGCGGGAAATAAAATAAATCGATGACAGATTGCAAGAGTCTTAGAAACAGACAGTGAATCCTACCGTGTTATAGGTTGAAAGTTGGCACAGAAACCATGACGTTCAACAGAAAAGCAGCGAGGTGCAGTTTGAATTATTAGAGGATTAGGAGGTAAACATGTGTTACGTAGCCAGGGATAGTGGAGTTTAGGGAGGCAGGGAGGGGGAGGCTCCTGAAGTTTGATGGGGGGAGGGTAGGATTGTTTTTTTTGTCAGGCTTGTTGTCCCAAACTCTTGCTGAGTGTGACTCACTTTTATGCCCGGGGCTAGCCTCCAGGTGAAAAAGCAGTCATAAAGTAAATTAGGCGGCTGGCAGGATGCGTTTTTTACGTGTGTTTGCATGTGTAAACTTGTGTGTGTGTCCTCACTGTCTTCTCTTTCTTACTTGTCACTGTTGGAAAACAAGAAACCAGGCATGTCAATGATTAAACAATAGCAGAATATTTTTTTCGTTAAACAGCGGATTCTGAACAAACCCATTGTTTGCACTTTCTCCTCTGGGTTTTAAAATATACAGTTTATTGGTCCATTTGGCTGAGATCTTTGGCGGTTGTGACCGAAAGCTTGCATTGAGTTAATTTTCAATAACCTTTACCTCAAATATCAAACTGTGTTCCCTCAGAACCAGTTTCATGAAGACTTTAACCGCTGCTCTTCTTCAGAGCCAGTCTCAACCTGTTTCTTTAAGTCTATATCTTGGCCAGATAAACTGCGAACTGCAGTCACACAAGCATGTCCAATATCTTGTGGTATGCAAAGGCAGAAGCTGATATCATCGAGAGGCCGTCTGCCTGTCATCATCCCTCTCTGGCTGCTTTCCAGACTGTCAGAATTGCAGCTGCAGCTCAAACCTGCATGAGCATTTCTCCTAGTTAACAGGAACCGTGTCATTTTGAAGTGTCTTCCTTATCTAAAGACAGACATGGTGTGTATCTCTTCTAACACCTTGCTTAAACAACATGCTAATAAACATAGTGTACATTCCAGCTTTGCAGCCCACAGTGTCTCCATCATCAGCCCCCAGTGTTGTATTGCTAGTAGTGAAGTCCATACAACAAGTAAGTGTGAAAATATGTGGGAGGAAGTGAAGTATGCAGCAACTGGCGCATCTCGCTAAAAATTCCCTGAAGTTGTTGTAAGCCAGTGAAGACAAAGCCTGTCTTTTGTTGCAGCTCTAATGGTGATGTATGTGGAAAAAACACATTGAAATACAGAGAAAAGTGACGCCAAAGTGGAAGAAGCCAGAACATATCATGGCTTTGTTGCTTGTGTATCTATAGCAGGCCATGTGAGGGTTTGCAGAGGAGATTAGATGTTGCAGAGGCCTCAGCTTAGCGACATGCTCAAGAAGTCCATGCTGAATTAGCCCTTGATGCCTTCAAGCTGTTTCCAACACCCTGCTATCAGCTCCTTCATATCCCTGTCTCTCAGCAGCACACAGAAACCTGAGGAACAACAGCGCCGAGAGCTCAGAGGAATTTGGGTCAGGGCTCATTTTGACAGGGCAGGTGGGCATCTCTTATGAAAGCAACATAATAAAAGTGAACTTAACTCCGCTTTGCCTTTGAATTTCACAGAGATCAGATATGGATTAGACCTGCAGATCCAGGTGGTTTGAGGCCAATCAGCGACCAAATGTTAAGAGGAAGACAGGGAGCAGTATTGAAGGTAAAACCTGACTCACTAAGAAAAAGCTGTTGTGCGCCCTTTCTCCAGGACGACTTCCGCTATCCAGATTAGACACACTGATCTAATTCTCATGGCTTCCTGCGGAGAAAAAGCTCTGGCCCACGTCCCTCCGTTTTCTTCATGGCTCTGTGACATGAGAGCTTCCTTGATGGTTGGGCCTACACCCATTCTTGGATTCACTCTATCAGTCCATGATGCTGTACACAAAAAGCCTCAGCCATTAGACTCCCTGATGCTGGGTGACAGCCATGATAGACTCAGAGACTGTGGGGGCGGAGGGACAAGAGTGCCTTCTTTTGTGAATGCCAAAGTTCTCTGGCTCACACAGGGAGCTCCTTCTATCTGTCCAAAGACTCTGGCATCATTCCTGTGCAACACTGCAGGAGAACATTCAAACATGTGCCTATTTAAATAATATTGATTCCTTATAGGCCGTGCCGATCTCTGTGTCTCTGAAGGAGAAAGCAAAACAGATTTTTATGGAGTTTCAACATCGCAGGAGATGGCGCCTGTGTTTAATCAGAGATGCAGTAATCTGCCAGCGCAGATGAGGCTGAGTCAGACTCCCTGGGCATTGTTAGACTGATGGTTAACATTGTGTTTCTTTAATCTTTAGACTTTGAGGAGAAGATTTTTTAGAACATATCGCCTAGTTTTCCTCCCCTTGGTTTAAGTGAGAAGTGCTACAGTTAGTATGTGGATACACTTCTGCTGCTAATAATTATGGTTTATTTTTTACTGCACTAGATTTGTCTTGTCTAAAAGACATACATACTGCACACACTGCAGCAAGAATATTGAGTTATAACAGTCTTATATTTGTTAAAAAGTTAAAGCTATCTGCCAGAGTCGTGATAGGATTTCAACTGGTTGAGTGAATGAACACGAATAAGGTGACACTTTTTAAATAATACAACAATACAGGTATTTTCTTTCACTACTTTAAGCAGAAAATACATGTACGACTCAATAGATTGATAGTTTGAGCTAGATGATTTTTTACAGCCTAAAACATATCAGAATCATCAGAAGTTCTTAAATTCATCAACCTTCACCAGCATTAACATAGAAATGCTGCTTTTCTGTTAATGCAATGAAATGCTATGTAAAGCTCTCTGAAAGTGGCCCCTGTGTATAATGAGTACTTTTATTTACTTAAATTGCATTTACCTCATAATCGTATTTCTTCTAATGCTGCAAAGCGGACACAGCCAGCCAACAAGCACATTAATTCACATTACAAGCTCATGTGTTTACACAGCGAGAGAATAAGAAAAGGAAATGCAAGAGAGAAGAACAGTTGGTCTATTGTGTTCATCCACATGCAGTTGTATATTAGCACATGGTTTTTGCCAGGAGAAACAACTTAAAAAACTATTTACAATTCAACAATCAGTCAAAGGATAAACAAAACACGATGGCTCTTTATGGAAATTCTGACCCGGTGTTACGGTTCTTAGAGCGCTGATACAGAGGGCTCTTTAAGATCCAGTGGCATCTCTCTGAATGGATTTCATTCTGCCTCTCACCAGAGATGAATTTCGGAAAACCCAGAGTTTGGTCGGTGGTGTGGTTAGCTCTGAAGGCGATACTCACTTCATCTGCATCACAAGCTGGTGACAGCTGTGGTCACAGGTGACAGGAGGAGGCAGGTTCACGGGGAAAGTAGGGGTCAAAGAAAAACCACATAAGGGTCACTGAGGAAGACAAGAGGAGTTCATGTTTGGGGTTACTAACAAACACAAACACTCTCCCCTGAGGATTTCAGGTTATTCAAATCAGGAGTTCCTGCAGTTTATTGAGCTTGATGCCGCTGCAAAGAACATCCTGGAACCTTGTGTCTTATTTTCAACAAGATCTGCTCCACTGCAGTAAAGTTAGATATTTTATTGAGCCTACGAATGGGGATCCAACTGTTAAAGAGCTCAAAGTAAAGACAGACTTTTTAAATAAATACATTTAAATGATTAAATCAAATATTAGCAATTGGCTGACTTCACTGTTTGTATTGTAGTATATTTTCCAAAATAAACCTGGTTTCGTTTGACTTCATAATTATTCTTTAATTTAATTATTCTCAAATTTGCATGTTGAAATTGCAGTTAAGGCAAGGCAAGGCAAGTTTATTTATATAGCACTTTTCAACACAAGGCAATTCAAAGTGCTTTACAAAAAATGAAAGACATTAAGAAAATGGCATTTAAAATCAGTCATTAAAAAGAAAAGATAATAAAATAAACATTAAAAGAAAAAATACATGGATAAAAGTTACAGTGCAGTCTAAGATGTGAATAGTTCAATTAAAAGCAGCGACACAAAGTCTTCAGCCTGGATTTAAAAGTAGTAAGAGTTGCAGCGGACCTGCAGGTTTCTGGGAGTTTGTTCCAGATATTTGGAGCATAATAACTGAACGCTGCTTTACCATGTTTAGTTCTGACTCTGGGGACAGAAAGCTGACCAGTCCCTGAAGACCTGAGAGATCTGGATGGTTCATAATTTAGCAGGAGGTCAGAAATGTATTTTGGGCCTAAACCATTCAGTGCTTTATAAACCAGCAGCAGTATTTTGAAATCTATTCTTTGACACACAGGAAGCCAGTGTAAAGACTTCAGAACTGGAGTGATGTGATCCACTTTCTTAGTGTTAGTGAGGACTCGAGCAGCGGCGTTCTGAATCAGCTGCAGCTTTCTAATAGATTTTTTAGTGAGACCTGTGAAGACACCATTGCAGTAGTCGAGTCTACTGAAGATAAAAGCATGGACAAGTTTTTCCAAATCCTACTGTGACATTAGTCTTTTAATCCTAGATATATTCTTTAGGTGATAGTAGGCTGATTTAGTAACTGTTTTAATGTGACTGTTGAAACTCAGGTCAGAGTCCATGATTACGCCTAGATTTCTGGCTTTATCTGTTGTTTTGAACATTGCACACTGAAGCTCAGCGCTAACTTTTATACGTTCTGCCTTGGCTCCAAAAACCATTACCTCAGTTTTATCTTTGTTTAATTGGAGAAAGTTCTGACACATCCAGTCATTGATTTGTTCAATGCACTTACTCAGTGTTTGAATTGGAGCATAGTCTCCTGGTGAAATTGTTACGTACATTTGTGTGTCATCCGCATAGCTATGGTAACTTATTTTGTTGTTCTTCATTATCTGAGCCAGTGGTAGCATGTAGATGTTAAAGAGAAGAGGCCCCAAGATGGAGCCTTGAGGTCCCCCACATGTCATATTTGTCAACTCAGATGTGTATTTACCTATAGAAACAAAGTTGTTTCTGTCCTTTAAATAGGATTCAAACCAATTTAGAACTGTTTCCGAAAGTCCCACCCAGTTTTCCAGTCGGTCTAGTAATATGCTGTGGTCAACAGTGTCAAACGCAGCACTGAGATCTAATAATACTAACACTGAAGTTCTGCCACTGTCTGTGTTTAAGTGGATGTCATTAAAGACCTTTACAAGAGCAGTCTCAGTGCTGTGGTTTGGACGAAAGCCTGACTGGACCACGTCCAAACAGTTATTTAAATGCAAGAAGTTACTCAACTGTTGAAAAACAACTTTTTCAATGATTTTACCTAGAAATGGGAGGTTTGATATGGGCCTGTAATTGTTCATTACTGAAGCATCTAGATTATTCTTTTTTAAGAGCGGTTTAATGACTGCAGTTTTCAGGGCCTGTGGAAAAATACCTGAGTGAAGAGATTTGTTTACTATATGAAGTAGATCTGAGGCCATGCAAGGCAAAACATCTTTGAAAAAAAAAATCCTGTTGGAATAATATCAAGGCAGCAGGAGGAGGATTTCAGAAGTTGTATAATGTCCTCTAGGTTTTTATCATTAATCTGATGGAATTGTGTCATGGTGTTTGAATTGATGTTAAGTGGACACAGGGACAACACATTTGCTGTACCTGATGCAGAGGCACTGACTGCTTGTCTGATTTTCTGAATGTTGTCAGTGAAGAAGGAGGCAAAATCATTGCACGCCCTGGTGGATAGAAATTCAGAGGCTACTGACGCTGGGGGGTTAGTTAGTCTGTCGACGGTAGCAAACAAGGCACGTGCGTTGTTTTTGTTTTTGTTAATGATGTCAGAGAAGAACGATTGTCGTACATTTTTCAATTCCAAATTATAAAGGCCAAGTCTCTCTTTATAGATTTCAAAGTGAAACTGGAGATTTGTTTTTCGCCACCTGCGTTCAGCTTTTCGATTTTCTGTTTTCACGCTCATGGCCTTTCTCCATGGAGATATTTTCTTGCCAGACACTTCCTTTACCTTAGTTGGAGCAATGGCATCTATAACATTTTTAATTTTTGAATTAAAATGATCTACTAGCTCATTTACTGAGATGTTAGCAGGGGCAAGTGTGGAAGAAAAAAAAAGTTAGAAAGTTTCCAGGATGTCAGAGCTGTTTCCTCTTCACATAAAGTCATAATAGTATGTTCTCTGTTACCGTAAATCAACATATGTCAGCTCTGAGCAGACTTAATGTGCAGAATATTGAATTAGGCCTTATTTAAAGTGTGTCTTTCTGAGTAGAAATGCAGATGTTTCATAACTAACTCACCACTTGCAAAGCTGAAAAGTCTTAAGGGAAATGTCACTTACAAAACAAAACAGAGTGAAACTTGAATACACACCAAGCAGACATACTGGGAAACATTAGTTCAAGCTTCTATTTTGACTTAATAGTAAGCATGCTTGTTTTCCCAGGGTATAAAACGACCACATTTCTTCATCATGTGGTTATTGGTACACTGTAAAGGGATCTAAAGAGGAAGATGGAAATAAAAAAAGTACTGCAGAGCTCAGCGCCAAGTCATTGCTTAATAGTAAGATCTGTTCTTTGTGTTGTGGTCTCATAACAAAAACAATGCGGACATGCTGAGACTAGAACAACACACACATAACCTGTTCAGTCTGTATCTTCCTGCCTTCATCCTGAGGTTATGTCAGGCAGCCCACCAACAGAGCCTGTGAGGACACAAAGTGCCATTTTGACTCAAGCAGGTATCCAGAGAGCTCTGATGGAAATGGCTTCTTGTGAATAACTCTCTCTTGACATGTGCAAAAGTCACTAAATGAGACTGGTAATGAGGGACACATTTAAATGAGCGTTTGGCAAAATTAGGTTTACTGGGCTGACTGATTTTGCTGAAAGGCCACGTCCACATCAGGAGATTATTTAAGGTTTAAGCAGTTGGCACAGAATGCAAAGCAAGTCTTGAAATGTGGTCACATGGATAAGGTTGAAAGAAGCTGATGTGCTGACTGAGTGGAACATGGAGGCCAGATCAGCTGCGAGATCAGCTGAGGGATCATGGGAGCTGGGCATGGAGGCTGTGCTCTGTGATCTTATTATTGTGCTTTGTGTCGCCCACCGGGCTAAGCCCCCCTAAGTAGCTCAGCAGCGTCTGACACACACAAACACACACCTTCAGTACTGCAGGGTTGAATCAGCAAGTCGTCCAGCCGGTTATGTGTGTACGACACACGTACACACACATATACACACACACACACGATCCACCCATATCCTCAAGGCTGGCACACTCCACTGACACTCCCAGGGTCATATGTACGCAATATGCAGACACAATGTAGAAACAAATCAGATACCCTCACAGCCAAAAGCAAAACGTTTTAAATGTGAATGTATGATAGACGCTACACTGATGGCATTTCACTGGCCATCATCTTCTGGTGTCAGATATGACTTCAACAGCAAGTATCATAACCCTTAAAATATGTAGTCACAGATTAGGGAAAAAAGCTAAAATATTACTATGTATTCAAGTTAACATGAACGTGTAGAGAACACTCCATTAACGAGACAGACTGCTGTTTGTGTGTCCCAAGGCTCAACCGAATGTGCCCTCATGTAAAGTTCATCCTATTGTGATACCTGACACCTGTTGAAACACGGGACACATGTGACTACGCAGGTGAATCACAGCCAGCTGAAAGAGTGGCAGCAGGTGACACAGCCACAGGCGTGCGCACAGAAAACACACTCACACACACACACACATTCCCTCACAAAGGAGGCACGAGCAGAGTGCTGAGTGAACAGCGTCCTTTTCAGAGCTACAAAACTCTAAATCATGGCTGGAAATCATCATCGGTAGCTACATGTGATCAAACATACCACACATATGCACAACCTACACAACTTTTTAAACTGTTTAAATTGTTGAAATGTTTGTCGTGTGCCTAAAACTAAGTCCAGATGGATTTGGAAACCGATAAGATGTCAACAATATGCATAGAAAGATAAAACGTGCCTACACGTGTCTGACAATGTGCAGCACAGACTACAAGCAAATCTAAGCAGCTTTGAGCCCCAGCGATTCCAACCCTATGATCAAAATCCGAGGATATGTCTGCAAACAAAGCCATCGATTCAGCGGTGGGCTCGCTCTGCACCTCCAACCCGTCCCGCTCTCTTCTCGCCAAGCCTCAGATCCACCAGCAGCCTGGGGAGTTGTACGTCGCACAATGGGCCCATTGTACGTGCCGAGGTAACACCGTAATTGCTACAATCTTTCCATTCAGGTGAAAAACACACCCACTTTTGACTCTCAGTCACATTTTGAGAGTTTTGTGGCTTTCAGTGATGTTTCATGCATCAGATATAATAGAGAAAAACGTGGGTGGCTCACGCACCTGAGCTTGGGGCTGCAGCCTAGATACAGTAAGCTCCTGTTTGTATTTGATTGCGTTTAGGCCGAGGTTGGGGCCACAAGCTCGGCAGCGTTGGAGTGACATATTTAATCACATCCTGATATTTCCACAAGGTAGTTCAGTGATCTGTGACGAAAGAAAAGTCCAATGGAGTAGTTTAATAATCCCTTGGTGCCAATCTAAAACCCCATGAGACATATTTTCATCCAGAAGCAGCCTACTGTTCCGATACATAAACACATGTGTTGAAAAGAGTACATCTATATTCTCTAAGATAGGGTTTCTTTTTCTGCTTTTGTTTATTTATTCTATTCTTTCACTGGAGCGTCTCTTATCAAGGGGATTTGCATTTAACGACAGGGATGTCTGCCCCGGCGTCCTCCCCACGCGCCTTACACATCCTGGGGAGATAAATCACAACTATGGGTCTGCTTCTGGGAGGGGCCGGAGAGGAGGAAACAGTATGGAGGCCTGGGTGGTTCCAGCTGGTCGGCTTCCAAACTCTTAGTTGAGTCTAATGCAGGCTTGTGAGGAGCTTCCCTGCCTTTCATCCGTTTAGGAAACATCTGGAATCATCTGCCGGTTGAATGGAAGTAAGAGTGTGTGTGTGTGTGTGTGTGTGTGTGTGTGTGTGTGTGTGTGTGTGTGTGTGTGTGTGTGTGTGTGTGTGTGTGTGTGTGTGTGTGTGTGTGTGTGTGTGTGTGTCTTCCAGGAGGTTTGCCAGGAATGTTATCATTGTATTAAAGATTAACCTCACTGTCCAGCAAATGAATTAATGGAACTCATTGGAAAATTGCCAATAGTTGTTTGGGATTTGACATCATCTCCAGCGCACAAATTCCTCATTACTCATGGAAAGACGTCCCCACTGTGTCAGTGCAGGGAGAAGAACATATCTACATGCTTTATGTTCATTCACCTCATTTTCTATGGCTTTTAACTTGTCAAACAAAAAGACTGAATAGTCAAAACCGGTTAGTGTGTGTACTGTTGCTGTTCAGCGGAGTAGTTATTGTATCCAGGTGAGCAGACAAAGCCTGTGGTGGCCCGGCGTGTCTCTCCATGCCCGAGTCAAAACATGAGGCCTGGATGTGTTGACAGAGGCAGACAGAGGCAGGGTCAGGAGTCACACCTGTCGATAAAACACCTCTTTCTCTGCACACGAGGCATCGTCACCTGAAACACCAAACACGCACACTCGTAGCAGCCTCCATACCTGCAGTCTGCACACAAGAATTAGATTTGTTTTTACTTGTCAAGACTGTGATGAATAACAAGGAAAAAAACAAACAAGTGTTTGCTATGTTGCTGTGTTGTGACAAACCTCCAGAATGTCAAGAATAAGAATTTTGAAGAATAATGACCCTGTTTTTCATTTTTGAGCACATTCAGTTTGTTTTTAAGTTCATATTCTCTTTAATTAACACAAAAATATAAACGTCAACAAGTGGTTTAGTCACAGGCTTCCACTCAACCAAAATCGTATAAAACATATCGTGCTAACATATCTTCCACCTTTTCCCCCTGTTGTTCATGTACACACTGTGTAAACACCCTACAAGATAACAGACAGTCCCCACAGACATTACAATTCAAACGTTTTTTCAGCAGCAATCTTCCGTTGCAGACTCGTTGTGCAGGGAAAAGAGTTGCTGTGTTTGGAGCGGGGAGAGGATGCTTGCTGCAGCGACACCAGGGGATGTGATTTTTGTGAGTATTGCGGAGGATGTTTTGCCTCCTGTGTGGTGACTCCTGACCCCCACTATCCTCCCCCAACCTGCTTCACCTCTGTCCTATTGTAGCTCTTATCAAAAAAAGCTGCATGTTGTGCATACATTCAGTCCACTGGCCCGTACAGGAGATAACATTGGCTCCGTCTCACATTGGAACAGCCTCCCTCTGTTCTCCTAATGGACAGCATCAATCCAGTAGTCTATAATAGTGTCTCCATCTAAATCTCCACCTGTCTATCCTACCGCTCTCTTGTCCTGTACGCCTTTGTTGGCCATCTCTCCACCTCATCTCAGCTCCAGTGCTTGGGTGTTTTGTCAGTCCTGCGTGACTCCCTCGCCTGCTAAGACAACATGGTGTCGTCCTGAGGGTGCCCCGTGGCCCCTGCTGATCACACTCCGCTGACTTGCGCTCGTACCGCTTCTCATCTTCCCTAACGCGCACTGACATGGCCCTTTGAAGTCCTCGAGAGCAGCGTGGACCTGGGACCAGCCCAACAAAAGCAATCTGATCCTCGGCTGATGTGTCCAAGCATGCCTGCCGCCCCCCCGACAATGGACTAGGACAGCAGGGGCCCCTTTTGCAACTTCTGTGTGTACCTTGGAGTGGACTCGCATGTTGTTCATGGGGCACTGGACATGTGAAGATATGATGAGAGTATGGTGGATCACCCTGTTGGGTCTTTATAGACATTAAAGGTCCCATATCATGCTTTTCCGGTTATTATCCGTCCCCTTGTGTGTTATGAAGGTTTTTATGCATGTGAACGGTCTGCAGTCAAAAACCCTCAAAGTACACCCTGTAGCGAGTAAAACTCTAACACAGAAAAGACCTGTCTATGCTGCCCCAGAACGCCTCGTTGGAGATTTCTCATTTTCCATTGTTTGCCTCCTGGGTTCTGTGACGTGTGAATACCCAAATCAACAACAAATGACCGGATTGGCCCAAATGGACCAATCCGCGGAGCACCTCACACACCAGGATCCCTTGGCTAACTAACAGGGAGTCCCCATTGACTTGCATCCCTGAACGCTGGTAATAGACGAGTTGGGATCGCGGAGAAATGCTCTCTGCAGACCCATTCTCACAGCGTTATAAACCTTTTTCTTACTCAATATCAAGCCACACTTATTGTTTTTACTTCGGCTGTGAGTGTTTGTGTGTGCTCAGGATGAGTTTCGCTTGTTCTCGCTGTATCGCCGACCCGGAAACCTGTCAGCTCCTCGCAGCAGCGGCGAGCAGCAACGAGCCTCGCAACGTCCCGACCAATCAGAGCACACTGGGCTCACAGGGAGGGGGGGGGGCAGGAGCTCCAACAAGCCGTTTAGGACAGAGAGTGAATACCTGGTGAATACACATACTATACAGAGATGCTGTATGAGAAACCAATGTGAGTTTGGAAAATTGCACAATATAAATCTATTCTAATATACCTCAACAATGGAAATATGATCAGTAGAAATGGCCATGACATGGGACCTTTAAGTGATTAAATGTTATCTCTCTTTTACTTAGGTTTCGTTTATATCATACAATGGCATAGTGTATGATGATATAGAGCCATTGTTCGTAACTTAAAAGAATATTACAGAAACGAAGAAGCAGGGTGTTAATCTGAGAAAAAACATAGAATTTCCAAGATTAAATGTGTACAAAACGGAAAAAAAAACTCGGATATTCTCTGAGATTAAAGTGGTTATATATGAGGAAAATACATAGTTTCTGAAATTTGTAAGAGAAATTGTAAGAAATTTGAAAAAAAAACACTTTGCTTCACCATGCTATTAGCTTTAAAGGTCACCTATCATGCAAAATCCACTTTTTCATGTCTTTTATACATAAACATGTGTCCCCTCTGTGTAAAGAGATTCTGAAAGTTTCAGGAAAAAAGATTCGCTCATTTTTTGTCCTGATCCATTTATATAAAAAACCTGTCTGAAAATGAGCTGATCAGATTTTGGCCACTTTATGATGTCATAACGATGTTTTGGCTTGAGTAACATGTACTTGTACATGTGCAAGTCATGAGCAAGTCTCAAGTCTTGACCTACAAGTATCAAGCAAGTCCCAAGTCACTGTGGTGAAAGTCACGCAAGTCAAGTCATTGCTCAGGTCAAGCAAGTCAAGTCATACGAAATTCTGATGAATAAGCCCAGTTTCCACATTTCCGCATCAGTTAAAAGACAGTGGTTATGAAAATGGATTTAACCCACACTATGATCTTCATTACATACCCAGTTAATCATTTGAAATCTAATTTAGACCGATGACAATCATATTAGATTCATATTAACCCAAGAACTGCAGACAATATAGCTAGGACTCAAAAAGTCTGTTCAAAAAGGCAGAATTCCAGGTAAGAAAATCATATATGGCATTTGCCATTACACATATTTAATTTAAATGTCTGTTAACACTAGAACCGCCAACAGCGTCAGCACCTACATATATATCATTTTCAAATCATTTAACTTGTTCCTCTTCATAATTTCCTTTAAGTAGGACGATTTAAAACTCACTTAATTGGGTTAATTTAGAAATTGCTTCAGTTTATCATCATAACAGATCAAAAAGTTCAGATTCATTTTACAATAAATCAAGGAATGATGCACTTCTACAAACAAAAACAACATAATTCAAACATTTAAACAAACTACTAAAAGTAGATGAACTACATTATTCAAAAGTTTACAGTAACTTCTGATAATAACACAGGGGAAATAAACGAGGCATCTCTTTTCCTCTCTCTCTCCCTCTCCTGGCAGCCCGTCAGTATCAGGGTTAGTCAAAATGAATCCCTTGGCGGTTCTAGTGTTCATTTACCGTGTTGTCTTCTCTTTGCAATGCTTAATCGATTTGAAACCAAGTCTAACGTAGCTTAAACTTAACGTTAGCTTTCGAGCTAACACAACACATGCACGCACCTTTCTCTGTGGGTTTTTTTGTAGTGACGAATGAAGTTGGATGTTGTGGTGGTCGTGTCACTGATCTTTATGCTGCAGACCCTGCATACCGCTGTTCTCTTCTTATTACCGTCATCGACAACATAATCCTTGAATCCAAACATCACTATTTTTGGAGTAACGCTAGCCGCTGCCATGTTAACTGACACTCCTGCCTTCTAGTGGGTTGCCAGGTTTGCGCACATGGCGCTATAATCACCCAATCACATTTTTCGAAAAAACTAAACGTAATATCTCACGACAAAAACAAACGCAAATATTTAATTTTAAACAGTCAAGTATGTCAATGTTAGTCAAGCAAGTCTCAAGTAAAAAAATATGCGACTCGAGTCCCCACCTCTGCTTTAAACGTCACCTATTGTGCAAAATCCACTTCTTCAAGTCTTGTATACATAAACATGTGTCCCCTCTGTGTAAAGAGATTCTGAAAGTTTCAGGAAAAAAGATTCGCTCATTTTTTGTCCTGATCCATTTATATAAAAACCTGTCTGAAAATGAGCTGATCAGATTTTGGCCACTTTATGATGTTATAAGTAACGATGTTTTGGCTTGTGTAACCATTAGCCAATAACCAACCAAGGTAACCCCCCCCCCCCCCTTATCACCTGAATCTCCTCTCCTCCTCCTCATCTAAAGTAACAGACAGAGAATCAGCACTTTTGAAACAGGTCTGAAACAGAGGGGATTATGGGATGTTACAATGCATGATCTGTTTGGTATTTCGAGCCAAACATTTCAGAGACATGTTTTGTATATATCTGAGACCTATAATACATTGATGAAAAACAGTTTAATAGGGGACCTTTCAATTCCAATTTCTTTATCTAATAAAGTGCAACTTGTGTATAACTTGTACAAATGCATACAAATGTTTTTGGTAAGGAGTCTTCGGGTTTGGTAAGGAGTCTTCGGGTTTGGTAAGGAGTCTTCGGGTTTGGTAAGGAGTCTTCGGGTTTGGTAAGCACCGCAGCTCGTCCGACCTGAAGGACCAGATATCAGCACAAATATTTGGAAACGTTAAATATGTGACGCCTGTTTGCATACAGTCGCAAGCCAGGCATGCTTTGTGTTGCTCTGACATTTCAAGGGTTGTTGTCTGTGTGTTGTGATATGACATATGATATGACATTAGACATAAGAACACCCAGCTGGTTGTCTTGTTCTAGACCCAAGGTTTTGTGTATCTTTATTTCCTCATGGAGATTATGAAGGGAATAAGACCCTGACTGTTACCAACACTGCTCCTATCTGTGGCTGGGACTATTTGGATTATAAGACATGCACTTCCTTGTCTATCTAACAAGTGGAGACACTTGTGATCTGGGCTTCAAAGCCTATTTGCCTATTTACCAAAAGTTAATCACTTATAAATTAGTTAATATATAAGTCAATATAAGTTACAAATGGAAAAGACAAATAGACGAGGTAGAGGAAAAACTAAATAAAAGAAAGGAAGAGAAGAAGAATGAACCAATGTTAGGGGATATCACGACCCACAGTTTCACTGTGATTTCAGAAATTATATATATATTTCCTTCAAATGCAATAAACCAGTGCCAGTGATGAACATGTTTAAACCATGGCTGTATAAAACAATGATTTAGTTTCTGTGACACACCTTGTTTTCTGAAGAACCATTATAAAGCCCTAAGTGGTTGTCTCCTGCGTCGCCATTTTGGTAGAACAGATTCCAGTTACATAACCTGCCTGCTTATCAAGAAATGGGCAAAGTGGGCGATCGTCCAAAGGGCTGAGGCAGGCCTGAATGCTGTGAAGGCACCCACTAGCAAAGCAGTCTCACCTTTAATCATGCATAATTCAAGAGGGTGAGTTATACATTAAATCACCCACTGTTGTCATGAACGGGAAAATCTATCCCAGTGACCAAAAGTGTTTTTTGAACCAGGCAGTTTTTTTTTTGGGCACTTTATAATGGGAGTCTAGGGAGATTCACTTGCTTTTGGAGCCAGCATCAAGAAGCCATTCCAGGATCTGCAGTTTTTTGTACACGTTGGCCCAATTTATTTTGCACAATAGGTTGTCACTTGTTTAAAATTGGCGATATCAGTGACACTGGCAGGGAGATTATATTCAATTTAACTATGAAATACTGGATATGGAGCACAAATCTGCCATGGACAATAGACAATATAAAGGAACCATAGCTTCCAAAATAAAACATATCTTCAAATCATCTCATGGTGCTTTTTCGCTTTGGGAAAACATGTTAAAACATATTAAAAAAGTTAATACTAATGCAAGTGTGAAGATGATATACTTTTGCCAAAACTGAGCCCAAAAATGATCTCAGCAAAGAGCAACGCAGCCTGTCCCATCCTCTACATCTGGTTCACTTTAGCTGTAGCATCAACAAGTGCCTCCACCTCCAGAGTGCATATACACACAGAGCACATATGAATCATGGAGGATGATGTGCTACAAAGCCTGAGAGCAAAGCACCCAATGTATATTTCATGAGGCATTAGACGCCGTATTATTCATGCTGCTCTGTTTTGTTTGGGAGACAGAGAGCCGAACAATAGATGCATGGCATAGTGATGGGGGATTAGAATATCTAGAGTCCACAAAAGCCTGCAAGCACTCTTTATCCACTAGACAGGTCTATTCATAATTGTATTATGTGATTTTGTGTGGAAGAATTTTTGTTAATAATTTAAAGGAATTTTTCTACTTAAAAAACGAGTTGTATTTTGAAGGCGGGTAAATGATGAGGCGACTGGAAAGAGAGGGGGTTCTGGACTCTGGAAGATATCGTGGCTTGATAAAATGACAAACATGAGCATCAAACATCCTCCAGAGACAAGGAAGTGTTTCGAAATCATCTTTGAACATAAAAAAATAAATGATATTCACTTTTGACATTCAGAAGAAAAGAACACATTCGCTAAACCACCTTAACATTGACCTAACCCAATCCATAAACCTGCTTCTACTATGCTCTCCGTGTCCCGAACAACGCTCCCTTTGTTCCTCAAGTGAGGAGTGGAAAATGAAGGAGATCAATGCTGTAAATCATTTGAAACAGACGGGGTCACAGGTTTTGGTTGTACTTTATAACAGTTAGGCTTACGGAGCGCTCTCTGCTCGGCCAGCTGCTGCTTTCTGTGGAGCTGACTGCAGGTAGCTCGGCAGGAAGCAGCCGCTCGCTCCTGTGACATGTCAAAGGTATTTATTTGAACACACAAAATAGTTCCCTAAGGAGGATTCAGAGCTGCCTACATCTCCTGCTACGTTCCAGTCGATGCATGGATGATGACAAATTGAGCGTAGGGCAGATTTCAGGGGGAATATTTACATCTTCAAAAAAAGTCATTTTAAAAGATGATACTATGTCAGTGCTGTGTTCACAGTTTATGCTGCACCCCAATAATCATAAAACAAACTAAAGTAAAAAAAGAAATGGTGTTATTACTGGATTCACATCTCTCAGTTATCTTTTTTATTAACCGTTTTTGGTCGAGAAAAGACTAATTATGAACTGAATAAATCAAAAGTGTGTTCTTACCCTGGTGATGCCCAAGAAGCAATTACATTTACATCTCACATTTTCTTTTCTATAAACACATGTAAAAACCTTAACATAAACACATCAACCATCATAATATTAATAATAATACATTTGATCTATCAAGCACTTTATCAAGTGCTTTACAGAGGTAAAAAAACAATAAGAACAGTTTAAAAGTAAAATTAACCATCTACATGTTCCTGTATATCATTTTAAACTACACTTCAGAGTGTCTTTTCTTTTTTAAACAGAAATCTGCATCTGATTTTAATGTATCTATTATTAGACCCCCAATTTCTTGTATTTACTTAAAAAAATGATATTTTCCATATTCTAAGTATGTGTAACCGTTTTATTTCAGTGTTTTAGGAAGCAAGTAACACAGTTGGAGGTCTCAGAGCAAACGTATCTCTTGATACATTCCAGTGGATGAGTGCTTAGTGAGAAATAGTGCTTGGGGCACCCATGTGTTTATAACTTCATGTATAAATACGTTCTTTGTTACCTCCATGAGTTAAAGTGATATTATCACTTTAACTCATGGCAGGTGTTTGGAGCCCATGTTTGTCCTTTTAGTAGATTGCAGTCTAACTGTAGGTCAGATTTTAAAAAGCAACATTGAGAAGGGGAATAGGCAATGATAGAGGGACTAATAATATCTATTTTTTTTAAAGGAACTGGGAAGAAAAAGTGAGCAAATCCAATATGGGATCCTATCTCCACAGCAACTCATTGTGTTTACAGTTTGTGAGCTTTGGCACCTGACTCTTCTCCCCATGCTAGCGCCTTCTTAACTGCAATCCCTGAAAAGATGAGCACACAGATAGAAAAAGAGACGTGAAGAGGGAAAGACATAAAATGCGGAGCGATGTGGAGACAGAGATGGACATAACGTGAGGGAGAAGAGGAAAACTAAAGAGTGAGTGGGGGATAGGGAGGTGATGAAGTGAGTGGAGAGTTGAGAGGGGAGTTGTGGGACATTCCTGAGCCAGCTGTGGGTTGGAGGGGGAATTCTCGCTGAATGCCTGACAAATAAAACAAGACACAGGCTATTTCAGTATTCCAGGCAAAAACCCACTGGCACATCGCAGCAGAATGAGGGGGAAAGAGAGATTTTGGAAGGAAAAAGACGCAGGCTAATGAGAAACCCAGCAGGCAGCCTGGTCCTGTAAGGCCGGCCTGAAACCGCAGCAGCCCAGCGGTTAACCTTTCGCTGCCTCTCCCTCTCCTGTCTCCTTCAAAATGGAGGCAGAAACTGGCAGAGGCAGTAGCGGTTTCTTGGGTCCTAACAGCACACACATTCCTCTTTCACAAACAGGTGGTGGGGCTGTTTAATAAATACGGGATTTGATGGAGGGAGTCAGCGAAGGGGAGGGGGGGGGAGTCAAAGGCCATCACAGACTGTAAACAGCAGAGTCGAGAAACCATAATATGACTACTGCTGTTCAGGGTTATGCAAAACCCCGGACTTTACTCATAACTCCTCGTTAATGACTCACCCATTCGAGTGAAATGCTGAGGACTATCTAAACACTTTTGTTCCTACAAATGGATGACTTTATTAAGTGGTAGGCTACTCAACTACACAGCTATAATGCTCAAGAGTAAGAAGGTCAAGTAGTGAAGTCCTGGGGAGCGGCTTAAAAGCTCCAAATTGTTTTAGATTTCTTCTCAACTTAAACACATAGGCTACTATACAATTTAAGGTGACTTTTTTAGCTGTTTATAAATTACTTTAAACAAACTATTGTAACGTCTCTCCTCACCGCTAACTACGGTTCACACACTCAAATGCAACACGTGGGTTTCAGGTGTTACTGACTCATGGATGTGGGAAAGTACACAGTCAGCTTATTGTAAGGGGATGGTTATTATGAATTGATTAGACTATATCCAAGAAACACAAATAAACCTTTCCAAAATACATTATGATATAAAATAAAGTGTTCCATAATATATAAAATGTAGGCTGCTGCTACATTTTTACGGTTCTATTTTTTCAACAGTAATTGTTCTTATAAAATGTGATTATGTTTGTGACCAAAACCCCTCTAATGAATACATCCTATCTCTTGAAGATAAGTTGTTGCTGGCACTGTATCAGAGAGAAGTTGAATTGAATCTATGGTTGTTGGATTGCATATATTGAGTTGTTTATAATACAAACAAATAGCTTCGAGTCACTGATAACCCTAAACAATAAAGGTTTCCTTAAAAAGCCTTAGCGTGAGTGGATCATAAGCACAAGTCTCACATACAGCCCAGAATAGCAATGAAAATCTCCCTTTTTTTCATTTCACACTTACTCACTTTTAGAATCATTTCCTGTTGTTTTCTGTAAATACAATAAAAAATTCACACTTCATGATCTAATTACCATACCTCATTAGTCAAGTGAACTTGTGTTGAACTCAAACTGCTGTCAGGATGTCAGCTGAAGAACGTGGATGTCAGAGTTTCTTCAACATACTTTAAGTAATGAATAACAGAAAACTGAAAGGACCACACAGTAGAACAAAGTACTTTTTTTTTAACAAGGACTGTTGTGTTAATATTGGTTTTACATTGTGCTTACTTTTATGGATATTTTGCCAACACGACAAACAATAGTTATTGTTCGGTCCGCATGCAGAGACTTGCCATTTACTACAACCAACACATCATATTATGTCGGCGAGTGCGTTGGTAGGCGGGGTTGAACTGAGAGCCGGTAATAAGCAATGACAGACTGATTCGCTTGGATGAATGCCACAACAAAATGTGATTGGCCAACTTCATCCAAATGACAGCAATGACTAATTTCACTCCTATGAACAATGTGGTTTAATTGTCGGTCATGGGACAACCTGTTTTGGCCTCTATGCGTTTCACGGCATATGTAAACTGGACTGCTCTGCATCAACAGTTATCCAGATTGGTACCAGATTCAGGGACCATCCACGCTGTCTTTGAGTAACTTTGTATTTCATGCAGCAGAAGGCCGGGGCTGTCCTGTGAGCAGCATTCAACTGTGGCCACCCAGGGACAGAATTGGTGGCATTGTGTGTCAGCGGGCCGCCACATCACAGCCACCCTCCCGCCAAAGTCTTTGTGATCTTCCCGACAGTGAAGCTCGCCTGCACACTTTTGAGCTTTTCCCTTCCTTTGCCCCCCATTCCACCCCCTTAACCACATAAACGGGGGATGATCATTTCATAGGGGGAATCCCACATCCTGCAATTGTATCTTCTCCTCTGTCTGAGGAACATCAGACATTTTTTTAATAATGTTGCTTAAAGAGGGGGTGGGGAAAAACCATGGGATGAAGTAGACAGTGACAATACTGCTACTTTGACACTGGGCACATTAGATATTAAGTGGAGAACAAAATAACTGATAAACAGTTCATTGTAGAGTAACGTGCACACTTCCTTTTTAGACTGTATGTCAAAAGCCACTTCCTAGAGTTGAGTCAGTCATTTAGGATGACAGCTGCTGGCTAACCGCTGCAACCGCATCCAGTGTCCATCCTTCGTCTACTCATCCCAAATCTCCCCTCTCTCTCTTTCCTCAGCACTAAAATGAGTCTGATCACGCCACACCGCTCAAAGCGTGAGTGACGCAAATGATTGACAGTTTCAAAACGTTTTTTATAGCAATGGTAGTTGTGCGGTGATCTCCGTTAAACCTATTGAGGCCATTACTGTGGATAGTGGACGTGCCTCATGGAAACAGCCTTGTAGCTCTGAGGGAAGGTTCAGTCCCTGCTCAGTATCCCACATCACTGATGGAAATGATTAAGTATATTGGAGTGTAATTCCACCCCCCTCAGTCTGGCTCTTAAAATAGAGAAATAGAGAGAGGAGGGAGGCTGGCCTGGGCGGATGTCTGAATTCCTCTGATTGGAGCAGAGCGGCAAACTTGTTATTAGGCTGATGTCGACCCATGACCGCAGCAGCAGGCCTGCCATGTGGGGGAGAGGGGCATGGCATCACTCACTCAGAAGCGCCTTTCTCTGCTGAAACTCTCTTTGCTTTGCCCGCATGCAGCATATTATTGATTTCAAAGACATTCCTTACATTTGAATGTAAACACCAACATTTGCACATGTGCTTGCAGCATACACAGATGTATTGAGATTCCAACAACAGAAATCTACCTTGAGACACATGTGCTGGTTGATCAGTATGGTGAAACTTTAGGGGAACATCAATATGATACTGATATCAGGCCCTAACTGAATCAAACAGCTGGATCAGGTTGGTGACAATGGGGCTAATCTATTCAATGTTGTGTTAACTTCTTATAATAAGTGCACATACTAGGTCTTGTGTCAGCAGCATGCCGATAGACTGCATAGCTGAGGAAGCTAGCTTTTTAGCTGATTGATGGTGATTCATTAGTCCAATGTGTTCTATGGACACATGCAATAACTTTAGAGCCAGTGTGTTCCAGTAGTAGTAGCACTACTACATTTCGCTGGGGCACAATCCATTATTTTAATCCTAAACAACAATTCAGAGCAATATTATCTTTGTATTTATTTCTTACAGTTTGATTTAAAAGAGCTGGAAAGCAGTGTGTAAGTCAAGCCTGATGTATGTTGCCGTACACATAAAAGAATGATCACAGTCACTTCCACTCTAAAATCTATTTCCTAGGGGTGGTTTATATTAAACATGTGTTTAAGTGCTCTATTCACAACTGCGGGTAAATGGCAGCTCTGTAGCTAGTGTGATATTTATCATGTTAATAACCCACACACGTCTTGCACGGTGCAACTACTCTGGTCATTGTGTTCACCGGAGGCTGGAGGGAAATGAGGCATGAACAGCTGAAAGATTTCAAAGGAAGCAGAGGTTACGCCGAGTATGTAAACTCCAACCACCTGAAAGTCACAGCTTCCAGCCCTGTAATTTGGAGCGCAATTACTCCAATAACAGCAGAAATTGTTGTAAAGACTGAGTAAAGAAACGGGGCTTTGGTGTTTTTTTAAAGCGGAGGCTGTCAGGCTTACAGAGAGACAGGCTGCTGCTTTTGAACAACAAGACATGGATTTGTTCCGCTGAGGTTAACCAGACAAGACTAAAGAGTGGCTTCAACCACATTTTAGATGTTTAAAAAAAAATCGTACATGGACAAACAGAAATGGTTATTGAAGTGAGAGGTGTTGAAAACATATCAAAGATCTCTCAAAAGTTAGCTGTTAAGTCAAATGTAAGTTTAGATGCTACCTCTAATATATTCTGTAGCAGATGCAGCTAACCACAAAAGCATTTTGCTTTTGAAGTGGCTTGGATCTGTCTGTGAGGTCCACAGAGAAGAGTGATATCAAGACTCCTTTACTCAACCTCTTTTGAACATGAACTCCAAAGCCCTAAAGAACAAATACATCCCAACCATAACTTATATAAAGAACAGGATGCAACAGTGTTTCCACTAAAGCATATATTGAAAAATTACTGCCCTATAGAAATATGGTGCATCACATGACAGGCGAATGTAACTGTGAAGAAAACACAAAATGAAAATACTCACCGTATCATCTGATTTGCGGGTCTTGTGATGATCTTTGGGTCCCGCGGTTGTGAAGTGTCCGTCTGTTTGCAAGTCACAAGTTCAAGACCAGCCACGGTTCATCCTCATGCCCCGGAGAGCCCAACTGTGGCTCATCAGATATACTCAGTGTTACAGCCTCATCACATGCCCCCACCACACACTACTGACTGCCTCTGACCCAGTTCACACTGCTAATTGGTTACTTTTAAATGTTCAGGAAAAATTAGCAAACTCTGTGTTGCTCCATGCAATCTGATAATAATCGTCTGAGACCACATGGTTGAGTCCTGCAGATGTGCACACAGATATGGAGGATGTGTGAGTGGGAAATGAATCACCTGAAACTTGAACTGATGCTATCTGATATGACTCATCTGTTTTTCTCACTAATTAAAAATAATCATGATTTCATTAACACATTTCTCTCTTCTCTTTTCTTGCCTCTGACACATTTCTCTCCAGTACAAGTTTTCCACGTATACTTCATAATACATTATTTATGGATGTGTTTAACTGAATACATGTGTTTGGACCAGGCTTGGACAGGGGTTTTATGTTACTTATGGCTGCCATCAGAGCTGTAGATTTGTATGATCATATAACGTGGTGTTGGAATAATGGGTGAAATTTGTATCGACTGGGAAAAGGGAAATGGACTGCAAATACCCAGTTTAGCCAGAACCTAAAACAAAAAGTGTTCGCTGTCAAACACAATTTTAGAGACGTATGATTAACTCAATCTGACCAAGAGCACCTCTGTTGGGATAGTTTTATGATATTGTAGCAATAAGCTGCAATCACAGAGTTTCTGACCTACATGTCAAGCAGCCAAACTCTGCAAGCGGATCCAATTGGGTCCAGAGTTGACCCCATTGGCCCAGAATAGGACTTACACTACGTGACAGATGTTTTTGATAGTTTTTTTTATTTTTTTTAAACCACAGCTCTGGGCTTCTCCAAACTGTACCCCAGAAGGAAGCCTCTTCAACAGCCTCTTCAAGACCCTCCCTGAATCTGTAATCCTAGCAACTTAATATGTCTTGTCCAATTGAAGCACATGGCTCACCAACATCTACCTACCCCCCCACCCCACCCCAGGCCCTTTACTCCCAGCCCTAGAGTCTCCAGAGCTCCCACCCACCTCTCCGCTGTGTCAGCCCTCCAACAGGCTGAACCCAGGGAACAGCCGTTAATCTGAGGGGGAACATGGGAGAACGTCTCCTTTTCATTATCTGAAAACTCAGAGTGGGGTTGGATAATGGATTCCAAATGGTGAGGTCAGGCAGGAGCGGCTTGCAGGGTTGGAGGAGGTGGCCACAGTAGAGCACAAGATCAGGAGGAGGAGGAGGAGGAGGAGGAGGAGGAGTAAAGAGATATGCTTCCTTCTGAGGTCCTGACCTTTGGCTGCCCCCACACGTGATCTATGCCGCAGATTGAGACCAGATTGACTGCGTTAGCTCTGAGTGACGGAATAATCTCGCTAACCGAATCTCACTTAGCCAGGTGGAGCTATCTCTCCCCCCCGGGGGCTACCTAACTAGCTGTGGATACCTTATATGCTCCAGAGAGCTCTAACTCAGGCTGATATTACTGATAGCGCGGCACCGCTCCACTCAGAATGGTCATGCAGTCATCTCTTTGTCATTTAAGGAACGCTTCAGCACTGTTTAAATTACTCACCTGGTAACTCACTTGTTACCTTTAATTCTTAAAGAAAACTTTTTTTCCCCCGTGTGCCTCCAGGGTGAACGAATAAACATCAAGTCTTGTTGAATTTAATTCATCTGGGGTCACATTTAACAACAGCAAAACCATATGAAAACAACTGTTTACAAACTCTTACACAACTTGTGCGGTATAATCCAGGCCTCATTGATCGTATGCTTACTACTTCTCAAACAATGACTAAAAAGACTTATCAAAACATTGCAACACTCACGCTTCTGTGCGAGTCCAAGCAAGACTTAGGTTTTTTCCATAGTAAGGTTTTATTACATACCACTGGGCTAAGTGAGATTTGCATTATACAACACAAGAGTTTATTTAATGCATATTTCACTATGGTTTTGCAGTTGTTGACCAAGGCTCATACTTTAATTCATCTCAAAGACTTTTCTGAGTTTTTCAGAAAAACAAGGTTGTCTTCAAGAACTCAAGGCAACACGGTAAGTAATAGATATAAAAACTGTCATTTTGTGGGTAAAGTATTTATTTGACTAACTCTTATTTCCCTCAGGACCAGTAGCACGTCAGCGTAAACCTCCTTAGAAAAGTTAGATGAGTTGGAACCATGCCCTTTCATGTTCTGCCCTCCTCTCCATTCCCAGGACACTGCAAAGGATCGACAAAGACAGAGAGATCTTACAGCCCGAAGGCTTAACACTAAAGCAAAAATAATAGAATCACACAAAAACAAAACACAAGCTAATCATTTTGGCTCCAAACACATCGCCCATGCACATACATTCACACACACTGACTACAAGACCACCTCTGAGAGCTGACCTGGCTATGCCCCCTGCCGCTCAGTGCTGGCGTGTGTCCAGAACAAACTGGGCCTCTCCATAGGGAACAGCGGAGGCCTGAGGCCGTGCTGCTGAGCAGGCGCCGAGGGGGCGGCAGGCTGCCAGTGGTCAGTCGCTGCCGGGGCTTCTGGGAACGCTTTCACACTCACACCAGCCCCTCATCCTCACACCAGCCGGCTCCTGGGTCCAGAGCCGGGTGCAGAGTTCGAGAAAGAAACAGCTGGGTTTGCTGTCATGGATGAGCTCATTCTGGCCGCGGTCCAAACGAGAGGCGAGCCAGGCCCCTGACATCCATGAAGTCACTCTCCAAGTATAGAACAACAGCAGAAGCACACAGTCTCTGCACACAGGGCCAGAAACTAAGTCTTCAGACTCTCTGAAGTTCAACCAAGGCCAGAGTGATGACAGGAAGAGGAGGTACATCTTAAGAAAAGATCATTTGGCTATAGAAAAAAGCACTGAAACACATATGAAGGAGGCAAACAAGAAAAAAAACAGCACCGCTTCAAGGCTACATTTAGTCTTATCAAAAAATAACAACACACCTTATCTGACCGAAATACCATGACAACCCAGAGTGATGCTAAGTAAGCAGTCCTCAGTTTCTTTAATCAAACAGACAAGGGAAGACGTTTCCCAGAAGCCCACCAGGCTCTCTCAGCAGGCCTCTTGATATCATTGTAACCCCAACAGACCAGCTGGCCGACAACCTCCTCTCCTGCCCCGCCCCCACGCAACAACAACACAGGAGCATCTGTACATCACTACTCAGATAGACATTGTATACAAACCTATAACGAATATTGTTGAAATGAGTGGAATCTGGGAAGTGCTGAAGCTGATAATGGCTCCTACGGGACAGGAGCAGAAAGGAAGGAAGGCTAATTGGAGGGGGCCTGCTCTCAGACAAGGCCAGCATACCCTCAGAAAACACAGCCCAGATAACAGTTTATCAGGTCATAACCACATTCTCTCCCGCACAGACTACCAGACTGCTTCGATAAGGTGGTTAGAGGACATACAAAGTGCCTATTGTCTGAAAAAACTGAAACAACAACACATTTAAGATGATGTGACGTTAGGCTAGCCCGATCACTTTTGACAGACTTCTGGTATTCTGTCCAATAGGGATTGAGCAACAAAGTAACGTAGGTCAGCAGCAGAACAGGATATTCACTTAGCCAAATTGTTTATAAGAATATGTGTGTGTTGTTGACATAACAACGCACTCTCCATTAACCTGTGGTCTATAAAAGGAAGTAGGCTTTGCAATTAACCCACAATGCCAAACTTATCCAGCTGCCTCCATTTCAAAATTACTATAATTCTAAACAACGTGGTAATTTCCGAGGCAGAGCGTGCATGCCTGGTGTGCTGCTGATTATGGCTTTTTGGAAACGTATAAATACTGTGGTTTCCTGGAGGGAGACCGCATCAGCTGTCATATTCATAATTATAGCATTTCTGCTATTTCTATCAATCATGTAATTATCATATCTCTGCTATTTCTATCAGTCATATAATTATCATCTTCAGTCATTTCTACTAAAAACTTTGTTTCTGCAATTTCCTAAAGTGTATCTTTATGGTTCCATATCCACAATGTTCATAGCATTCAGCGGAGAGTATATGCTGATATTCTTCTCGGTCTTATCAAATCATAAACTTAAAGGTCGCCTATAATACTGTTTTTCATCAATATATAATAGGTCTCAGATATATACAAAACATGTCTCTGAAGTGTTTGGATCGAAATACCAAACAGATCATGCACTGTAGCATCCCATAATCCCCTCTGTTTCAGCCCTGTTCCAAAAGTGCTGACTGTCTTTTACTTTAGATGAAAATAAGGAGCCACTCCCCACGCCCCTCTGCGAGATATTTGGTTAAAAAGAACACTATGGTGCTCTAGGAGGAGCATTAGCTGCTTGCATCCACAAGTCAACAGCTGGTTTTGGGTCGAAAGTCTCTGTTGTCATCTCAGACAAGTGGATGTAATCAAATAAGTATGTGAACATAACCAATAGCCTACCATAGCCAATAACAAATTAATGTAACTTATTTTATTTGTGTTGTTCATTCATATCTTATTTTACCTTAACATTTATTTATTTATGCATTTTTTTTTATCTCTCCAGTTTTAAAGGATATTTTTGGTTACTGTCCTATAGTATACATTGGAATGATTAAAAACCTGTTTATCCCAATAATTACAAAGGAGTGCCTTGGAAATATGTGTTTACATAAATTGTGACCAAACCGTTTGAACTTAGACTAAGAGTCCTTTACCTCACTGAGCTGTAGTTAACTTATCAGTCTCTCAGTCTGACTGGAGAGGACTCTCCCTCCACATTATTGTAGAAACATCTTCTTCTTATCTCCGTTAGAGCAGCTAGCACGGCACCAGATTATAATAACAACAGCGCTGGTACCGGTGCACCCTCCCTCTCTCCCTCTCTCACTCGCATTTTGTCTGTGAGCTGCGGGTGCCAGATAAGCCAACATCCCCCATTTTCATCACTTACAGCGCCCATCGTACAGGGCAAATGAAACGTGTAACCGGGGTGAAAAGGGTGTTACATTTACTTAATTATGAATATTGTTACATCAAGGCCGAAAATTAGGATGAGCCCCAACGGTCAAAATGTTTTTTTCCCTCCCAGAACTGCCAGCGCAGCGACTCCCCAGATCTGGCGCCCTAGGCGAACATCTAGCCAGTGCTACGGGCCGGCCCTGAGTTCATATCATGGTTCATATGCAACTCGCAAATATCTTTCTCTCTCTCTCTTCTCTCTCTCTCATCTCTCCTCTATTTTCTCTCTCCCTCTCAATGTTGGTACGCAAATGCGCTTCGTTTCAAATGACCCGGTGCTCTTTTTTTGGCGGAGGTGCGCATGCGCACCTGCGCACCAGTTATGTGCAGCACTGGTTATGACATAAAGTGGCCAAAATCTGATCAGCTCATTTTCAGACGGGTTTTTATATAAATGGATCTCACAAAAAGTGAGAGAATCTTTTTTCCTGAAACTTTCAGAATCTCTTTACTCAGAGGGGAGGGGACACATGTTTATGTATAAAAGACATGAAAAAGTGGATTTTGCACAATAGGTGAACTTTAATATAAGTAAATAAAAACTAAAACCCTCAAAGTTACATGTCTACCTTAGAGGCAGTTTATAATAATACGTTTAAACTTCATTTATAGGAGTCCTGAACTCAAAGCTAGTTGTAACAGCTGCTCCAGAGTACCCCCACTCAATAAATTAGGGCAATTAGGACCCGAGCAACACTAATGAAGCTGACTAACAGGCGGGAGGAGGGTTGTTGCTCCTACACCAGGTGTTAATGCCATACACAGGAAGTCCCAGCAGGAGTTACACCTGGCAATAATAAACTCTCAGCAGCTCCATCTCATAGTGAAGCTTAACTGAGACATTCAGTTTAACCATAGGTGTCAGAAGTACCTCTAAACTGTTATAAGGAACAACTACGATATGATTGTTTAAAGCCAGTTTTCATAAGCAAAGGTTCCACATTTCTGCATTTCAGTGTCTCTGCATAAGCTCTTGAATAACAAAGTGTGCAATCTTGCAACATTATCAGATTTAGTGTGCTGAAATACTGATGAATGTAATGTTGTGATATAAAACGACATGCCTCAGGACACAAGATGTAGAAAACGGAATGATTAACAGGTTATCTGGGGGGCAATTAGTGTCACATTTGCCTCTGTGTCCACCACAGTCGAATCATTGATTGTGAAAGCGGAAGAGCTTTTAATTATATATGCTTCTATGATGTTGATAATCATCAGTGGATCATGAGGGTTAATTAGAAACACACTGTTTTACTCTGAGCAATAACAACCATTTACGGTAAAACTGCACAAGCACTCACATTGTCCTCCGAGCCATAAAAAAAAAAAAGATTGGACCATAATAAAAACCATGAGCTCAGAAAGGTTACAAATCATATCAATTTCATATGAGAGAGATGATGGCTACATAATGACTAACAACACTGTCACTTTTCTTTTTTCAGAGGTCAGATTGGATTTATTTTGTAGACATAAAATGAAATGAATCTAAGAAATGCTGTAGACCGTTGCCTGCCTTGTTCTATATGGACAGATCTCGAGCCCTCTTCACTCCATCATCGTTACCTTGGGCAAATTGCTATGGGTACCACTTAATCTCATAATCACCAGAACAGTGGAAAGTGCACCGAGGTCTTTCCTAATATCACACTATACTGAGTCAATACAGGAGCAGCCCACCTCCCCTCCCCACTCCTCTAAAAGACCACCATTGTATGTGAAGAATCGCCATGGCTACTGCTGTCGAACTGTAAGCCTTTTAGAATTATTAGCATTCCTCTCCACCCCGAGCACTGTAGCAAAGCTGCTCGCTTTACCATCAATCCGCCCTGAGAGAAACACACCATTTCTTTCATTAGAATCTACAGGAATTTCAATCTGACTGGGAATTAATTAAAGTCGAATTATGGGCTGCAGCAATATTGGACTAGCCAGACAAATTCAACAACACCCATGGAGGGTAAGAGTGAATGTGGCCTTGTTAATGAGAATGGTAAGAGGCTAGCTAAGCTACTTGTCAGGGGCACAAACTCAGCGGCAATTTAGCGATATGACACCTAGCAACAGTTCATAATCCATTATTCTTGGCCACAATTGACCGTTGTAAATTGGTAACTCCTGCACACCATTTTTTTTATACCAAAAATGATGTCTCGTAGAAGCGTGTTCAATGTTCATTTCTATTGGATTTAAGCAAAAAGAAATGTGTACAAAGAACTGTAAAAACAATTAAATTCAATCTTAAAATGATTGAGCAATTATGCTAACAGAATCAGGAACTGTGATGCTCACTTGGAAGTCATGAGCCTGTGTCAGGGTGCAGTTCTCATTCTGATACTAATCAACCACAAGTTAGGGATGACCCATTTCAACAGTGTTTGGAATCAAAGTTGAAGTTTTCCTGATTATCCAGTTACAGGCAATAATCGTCAGATGTTACATATTATTGGGCAGCACACACACAATTAGAATAGCTGCTGCAATACACGAAGCCAAACATATGGGATAAAAATAACAACTTTTCTTCAACCTAGTTTTATGAGCCGAAATAGCCATGTCCATGAAACCTAGTTAAATTGATCATATTACAGACAAATTTAATTCAATATTGTGATTATGAGCATGGGGAGTTTTCTGCAATGTACAATAAACAACCAGAAACCACCTAATTCTTAAATAATGCAACTTTTGTGTCTGTGTCAATGAGGCAGGGAAGCTGGCTGAGACAATGTGGCCACTATCAGCCCGTAATGAGAAGGCCTGGCCCGATGGTGACACAACAGGCTCTGTTCCACAGGCATCCAGGGAGGCTCCCCTATCAGCCTGGGACTCCTCCAGTCCCTGGCACCTCCACTGATGCAGAAAAAGTAGGTCTGCATGGGCCCCGAGGGGAAGCCGGGCCCCAGTGACATTCCACGGTTTGTGCCAAAACGGCTAAATGGCAAAGCATTTCCCCGGAGTCTACGCAAACCACAGTGTGACTTTCACCTTCTGTGTGGTTCCAGGTACAGGTTACAAGTAAACAACTCTATTGATACCATTTACATTTAAGTCTCACTAGACTGTGACCTCAATGGGGAATGTGATGAAGTTGTTACGCAAAGAAAACCACAATGAAAGCTTTTGGTTTGGAAGTTGTAAAAACACCAGAGAGAGAAACAGATCGAGCGCACAAATGTTTATTTTCACACACTTTTTCTCACTTTTTTTCTTAAATTGATTTTTGAGAAACGTCTACCCAGATTCATGAGAGGGTCTCAAAATGCATAATTGTGAGCGTTTTCTTCTAATGATGAATCCCATCGTCCTCGTTAATTAAAAAGCACAAGCCAGTTGAGCCAAAGTGACGGTGACAGGAAAATCTGAAGACCGTCCGCCTTTTGACATCTCAAAACCCTTGAGGGCATACCGCAACATGATAGAATTTAAAGCATGTTGTAGAGCTACAAACGTGAAGGCCTCGGAGCACTTCGCCTCTCCTCTCTGTGAGGAGCAGATTTCCTCCATACCAGGGGAAGTGAGTTTGTGAAGGTTTTTGAAATAACAACCAACATTTAGTGACTTTATTTTTGGTTTCTGATCGCTTAAGTGGTGCTGGTAACTCCTACGTGTTTAGCCTTCAGAACTCAATTAAAACATTTGAATCTGCTTTGGTTGTTTTGACATGAAACATGACAGCACAGTATGTTAGTCTTTTCTCTCCGTTCCCTTATTAAGTCTTGTATATTAATAATACAAAATGTCTCCATAGAACCAGAACTGGCACAGCAGGTGGTGTGTGGGACCCAGGGAGGCGCAGTTTGAAGTTGTTTGGATGAATGGTTTTTGAGAAAGCTAAATCATGAGCAGTCGGCTGGCTCTGAACAGGCCCATTTTGTAACTGCAATAGCGATAACAAAAAAAGGGAAATATCTTGATGTTTTTCGTCCATTTATTGTCATGTACAACTAAAGACTGTGATTTGTTACATGCATTGCAGCTTCAGAAGAGCAGAGCCTTTATTAGTTCTTACAGCACGGTGTCCTCCTACATGACGCTCAGCTGGGGACAGGGTTCTGGTGATGGAAGAGAGGGGGTAGAGTTAGGGTTGTGTTTGGCTGTTGGGCCACACGTATTGTTGACATTTATGTTTAGTGTTTCTTTTTTTGTTTTATTATAACGCCTTGTGCGGAATGCTTGGCAGTACTATGCTTAAAATGTGGTCATGCCAATAAAGCCCCTTTGTATTGTGAACTCAGTCCAACCAGGTGAACAACACAACATTGTAATTGTTTGTATCTACATCAGGGCTCGAGCTTAAGGACGTCCCGTCGTCGGAAAAAATAGTGTCACACACACACACACACACACACACACACACACACACACACACACACACACACACACACACACACACACACACACACACACACACACACACACACACACACACACACACACACACACACACACACACACACACACACACACACCACACACACACACACACACACACACACACACACACACACACACACACACACACACCACCACACACACACACACACACACACACACACACACACACACACACAGATTCAAACTTGTATTTCCGGATCCACACTTGTGTTTTCAATGCACACACAAATGTGTTCCGTTTCATATACATGTAAATAAAATCCAAATACAGAAAAAAGTTTTACATGTGTATTTTTGATCCTCACATATTAGATTCCCGTTTAAATTCCCTGCACCTGCAAACACAAACAGCTTTCTGTGCACGGATCGCTTTGCATTCGTGTGTGGGTTTTTTGAGACTCCCCTGACGGTCAGCCGATTCGTACTTGTAATTTTTCTATCTATAGCCAATCAGATGTCTCCTTCATTCTAAGCCAATCACATGAGCGAGGGTAAGAGTTTCATATACGCATTTTGCGCAGTCCGGTCAGCTCGCTAAACAGAGGGCGGAGCTTCGATCATGCAGAGCAGCGTGTCTCCGTCAGACTCAGCAGCTGATCTGATCTCTCTCTCGCGTCCGGTTATACTTCACTCGCGTTTATGTCCATATCGATCAGATCCAGCTCTCCTGATCGGCCTTTATAGAGAGCACCGATCAAACTATTAAGAGTGAATATCGGCCGATAATGACCGGCGGGGCTCCCCCCCGTTAACAGGTCACTGTCGAGCACTGGCTTCGTAGTGCACTGATCGATTAGCTAACCTGTAGCTGCTCCCTCCACACTCACAACAACTTCATGCAGACATAAATAAAGCAGCTGTATTCGCCATACAGGAAAAACACATTTAAAACGGTTTTGCCTGCCGTTTTTGTGTACACAAGCATTCATCAATGGTTCGGAAAGTGGCGCTGTACCTTAATAATATAAAGGTTTGTATTTGCGTGCATTTCCTGTTCGGAAAGTGGCGCTGTATTGAGAGTGGAGGGTGTCCTGAGATTAGCGCCTGCAGGCAGGCTCCATGGAGCTGTCAGCTCCGGACTGCGCAAAATGCGTACATGAAGCGCTACATCATGAACGCAAGAAATCTACCCTCGTGGGGGTGCGCTCATGTGATTAGAATTGAGGAGACATCTGATTGGCTATAGATAGAAAAATTACAAGTACGAATCGGCTGACCGTCAGGGGAGTCTCAAAAAACCCACACACGAATGCAAAGCGATCCGTGCACAGAAAGCGGTTTGTGTTTGCAGGTGCAGCGGTTTTAAACGGGAAACTAATATGTGAGGATCAAAAATACATATGTAAAACTTTTTTCTGTATTTGGATTTTATTTACATGTATATGAAACGGAACACATTTGTGTGTGCATTGAAAAACACAAGTGTGGATCCGGAAATACAAGTGTGAATCCTTCTGTGTGCATGTGTGTATTATGAGACTGTTCTGAGTCCATAAGCTACAGCTACACAGCTGGCTGTGCCCGCGAATTCCTGGGCCGCAAATTCGCGGGTCTAGCTATGTACTGAGTGTGTGTATTTCGCGGGTTGAGTGATGTACAATGACATCCCGTGGAGGAATTCTGAAATGTTTTACCGTTGCATCACAAAAACGCACAGCAGAACCAGACCCTGGATCGCCAGCCTCTTTATTTACTTACTCCTCTTCATCCCCTATGGGTAATAAGGCTGAGAAGAGAACCCTCCATCGTATTTAGTCCTTAGCAATATGCTGCGCCTCTCCCCATGTAGGGATGGGTACCGAGCCCTGGTATTAAACGGGCCCTTGGCCGGAATTATTAAAGACAGTGGTAACGTTAAGCTCCCACGCTGTCGGACTTTTTGTCGGTACTGGAGACATCTAAAAAATATATGTATTATTGCTACATACACATTATATCGCAGTTTTAGTTTCGCCAACTCTGTTTCTAATACGCAATAAGACTACAACATGCGTCTATGATGTATTTTCTACCTTTCCAATCCAGACGAGATCTCTCTCTCCCGTCTGTGTGCGAGGGGGCGGGGCCGTTTGTAAAGGTCTCCTGACTGTGTTACAGACTGTCCTCCTGGTTAGTGGTTACTCTGGGTTCTGTCTTCAGGACAGTGTTGGATTTTTTTTGATAATTGGATGGGACTTGATTGGATTCAATATTAGAGTAATTTTCTCATTTGTTTAAATGTATTAGGCCTTTGTTTATGTGATTGAATGATTTACTCAAATAAAAAGGTTGATGAATTATCATCTAATGATTTGTATGATTTATTTATGTTAAAGGTCACTTTGAATGATTTTAACTAATGATAATGTAGAAAAACTAACATTTTAAATTCGGGACGGTCCACATTAATTTCGGGACGGCTTAGATTGTATTTCGGGACGGTTCCGGGAGGATGGTGAGAAAAGTTAGTCGAGAGCCCTGATCTGCATAAAGAAATCCTAGTTACCTTGGTAATCTTCCTTGGCTGGGAGACTTTCAGCCAATCACAGAGCTGATTCCTGTGGGTTCGTACTGTTTCAAGGTCGCTCTCCCTGGAATAAACATGAAGCACATCAATGTGTCCTATACATAGCAAATGCATTTAACAACACAAGGATATTTATGAATCATCCAATGTGACCACTCACCAGTTAGCATCGCTGAGCAGAGTCAGGACATCATCCAACACTTCTGGATCTATGACATCATCGTAGGTCAGCAGCATCTCGTACATCTGGCCGGCCGTCGTCTTTCTGATCTACACGTGACAGAGAGGATGTTATTTTTTATGTTTTTTTTAGATGTGGTTACAGAAAGCAGAGTAAACAAACCAGACTAGTGCTTTATCTCAGTTTGGATAACTCCGTTAGCACACTTCCATGTGGTACACCATCTCTCAAATCCAACACATCTGGTGCAAAATGTAACAGCTTTTTCTTCAGTAAAGTAAAACTTGCAACGGGATGAAGCCTTTGACCGCACTTGGCGACCATTGAAGTTAAGAAGTGTCCAGCGTTCCACACTCACCTTTTTAAGCGTCATGAATGCACCATGAAGGTACTCACACTGTGCTGCATTTTTCAAATTTGTCAGAGTTAACACACCTGTTTACTCAAGATAGCGAGAGTTAATACGGAATAACACTAAATGAGACACGGTAAGCCATGCTGGTAGTTTTGTAAATGCCCAAAAATGATAATGCTAACAGTCTCATGTAAAGCAGTTATACGGTTTACCATGTTCACCATCTCCACAACATTAGCATTCGTACATTTGCTAATTAGTACTATACACAAATTAAAGCTAAAGGAACCAGTTGACAAATTCAAATCTGATGATGGTGCTCACTAAAGAGCCCGGTGATCACTTAGGATGGGGGTTTATTTAGATTTTTTAAGAAAGATTTTTTTAGATTTCTTTGCTCAATGACGCTAAAAAGAACCTTCTCCAGCTTTAAGGCTGTCTAGTGAACTCACCACGGGGAAGGGGTGGCAGAGCAGCATCAGCAGCTGGGCCAGAACTCTCTTCCTCACCTCCCCTTGGAACTGGATCAAACCACAGAAGCTGGGAAACACAAAACAGCTTTGTCAACACGGGGGGGGGGTGACTTTTTCCTCAGTCGAGTAAATAATGTGTCACTGAGATGAAGACTTACACAGATATAGAAACGCGCAACTTGGCGATAACTTTGGACTTCTTGAATTCTTTGCAAAGATCCAAAATGTCGACACAGAACTGATGACTGTTGAAAAGAGACAGAACAGTTCAGCCCTCACATCACATTCAAACAAACCGTACTAATGGAAGCTGTTGCATTACTCACTTCTCTTGAGTGGCGAAGATTTCAAAGCAGCTGTTAGCAAGCATCTGATTGAGCATCCCAAGGAAAGGAATAGACACCCTGCAAAAAGGAAAGGAAATATCAGTTACTGAAGGCTAAAGACTGTTGTGAGAATATTAAACTATATCGCTGATGGCTTGCGAGAATACAAAAAAAACCTAAAATATTGCAACACATCTGGCCAAAGGTAAAACATAATAAACCTAAAAGACACAAAACAATTGTATAAAAGTTAAGGCTGACACATTACTCCACAATCTAACACCCAGAGCTGATGTGACGTCTTTACTAGCCTTCAGCGCGTATACAGCGTGAGTTTGTGTAAATCACCGACAAAACAAGACCCTGAGCCTTCATTTTGGGATTGTTTTTGGACACAGCAAAACTTTAATTTTATTACCAGGTTTGTGTAAAAGTTGACATCTACAGACATCTCAGCAGCTGCCAGCTGGTACTGGCAATATAAACGCCAACAGGGTGATCAAGAACCCAAAGTGAAAAGCCTGTTTGATAACAAATAGGACAATACGCTCTTTTTACTTGTATGATAGAAAACTATATTTCCAATAGGCTGATTGGCAGCCATGAAGTAATTTCCTGTATAGCGTAGGATCTATAAAAAAGTACATATACAGTATAGACACGTTATGAAGAGATCTTTGTGGTGCCATTTCTCCCCTGACTGGAGCAGCCACAACACTAACGGTCCGCATACATGTTCAATGTAGCCTGAAGTCCTGTAGCAAGGTGAAGAAGAAAAGGATGTTTGTTTGTTTACATGTCATTGCGGAGATTGTCTCTGAAGATGCTCAGCAGCGTGTCTCCAAACTGTGTCAAGGCAGCATTGTTCTCCTGGATCCCTCGCAGATATTCAAACAACGACTGGGAGGAAAAATGCACCTGGAGGGAAGCAGCGGTTCAATTAGAGCAGCCGGATGTTGAAACAGAGGACTGAAACACGGACTGGAGGTCAGTGCTAGTTATGTCTGGTAATCTAATTCCATGGTTTTTAAGGACATTTGTGAATTTTCCTCAACAATAACGCTGCAATGATTACGAAGTGTGTCCATGTTATTTAATACTAAGTCAGTCAGTTGTAGTATAACATTCTGATAGACACATAGAACCAGTCTGTGATAGCACAAGTTCATTATGCCTGTGAGTGAGTGAGTGGGTGTGAACCTGAAGGGCCTTGGAAAAACAAAACTGTGAAAATGATATAATCAGGCAACAGGAAAAAGAAAGTGCTGAATCTCCACATCTGCAACATAGCAACAAACATAGCAACACAATGTGCTATGGGTAAACAAAGTAACATGGAAACAACTTTCTCATATACATTAACAGGAAAATGTTATGTTTTAAGTTGTGTGTTTAAACGGTTTAATGTTTATTTCAAGCATTTAAAATATGAACATCAATAAATGAAAGCATGTCGGTACAGGTTCTTTAGTCTTGGTACTCTGACTGAATAACTGTAAAAATGATAACATCAAGCTGCTCTGGTAATATGTAATCTCAATACTTGAAATAACCTTTAACCATAGAAACACACACACTATTTTCCATGTGAATGTAGATGGGGAAATCATTTTGTTGTGCATGTTAGACACATAAACACTGTGATGGAATGATGTTTCTTAGTGTTGTGACTCTGACAGGTTCTGCTGTTTTACTTTGGCACGGCCTTATGATCTCTCTACACTGAGGCTGGCCTTGAAGGCAGTTCCTGGAAAGTCAGTGTACGCTCCGTCTCTCTGGCCTGTGTGAATATATGCCTGTGGTGTGAGAATGGTAATCTTGGCTCACGTATTGATGCAGTATTGGCTCAGTTTCCTGCATGCAACCCTGTACAAACAGATCAGTCTTCCCGTCTCCGAGGATGTATCTGGGGCAGAGAGAGGCTGGAGGAGGTAAAGCGAGACGAGAGCCAGGTCGGGGGAGGGGGAATACTGTCTGCAGCAGCCTCCACTGGCAGAGGAGCTCAACTTCACTGCTGCTATTTTAGGCTTTAAACTTATTTGCTTTTAAAACATCCAAAAGCCCCTAATGTTAAAAATAACCCAATCATCTTGTGAGTGATTGGTTTTACAAGGTTAGGTAACAATGCAGGGAGAACTTGACCAACCCTGATGTTGTTAGTGTTGAGCCTCCTGGGGGATGGGGTAAGGGGTCAGGAGTGGAAACACACTTTTTAGCTGTTATTTAGCAAAGATTCAACTGTTGGAAACTTCTCGCATGCCAGGACCACGAGGGACCCGTCAGATACATTTGTTCTGGATACGTCTGATCATAGCCTCAAGCTAGGGGGGTTGCCAAAGCATCGCAAGCAGGGACAGGGTGGAGATAGGCCAGAGTAACAAAGCTGATATTTGTGATATCGTGAAATAATTGAGACTAAGGCATTCTACAGAGTAGGAGGAAGATAAGGGATTAGAGAGAAGAGGGTTGCGGTTGAATAGTCCATTTAGCTTAGGAACCTTCCTAACGGAGTGAAATGACCCGGAAGTACGTCAGTGGCAGCCATGATAAGAGCCGTTCCAATTCTTTAGATCAGTGGTTCCCAAACGGTGTGCCGCGGCACACTAGTGTGCCGTGGGATTTTGTGACAACCATACGTTATTATTGCAATATACAACTACACAAAAAAAAATTATTTTTTAATTGACTATATCAGTACTTTGTAGCTCTATATGTACGTAATCTGCGCGATTTTCGCATCCACATCTCCACGTGCAGTGCTACATAAACATGGCTGAGTCAGCGATAACTTTCGAGGGGTGGATGTATGCCCATTACTTTGAGTTCGTCCGAAGAATAGACAGGAATGTGACGGTGAGGTGCAAACTGTGTCCAGGCCAGAAGCTGTTATCCACTGCTGTAAACACCAAACCTCAACAAACACCTGCAAAGAACACATGCTAAGGTGAAGCTAACGCACACGCTATTTGTTGTTTGTTTATATCACGCAGTCTGTTCTTCTTCTCTGTCTTCCGGTTGTTGCCTGTTTTGAATGACAAATACACACTACCGCCGCCTGCTGGTAAGGAAAGTTATTGCCACTCACGCATGCGCAGTTCGTACGTGCTCGGCGAGTAAAGTAACGAGTTACTTTATGTAGATAGTAACGAAGTAGTGTAATATATTACTTTTTTTAAAGTAATACATTTATAATTTGTAGTTCAGGACCATGGACAATGCAGCTTCCTTGCATTGACAGTTCTCTGTGCTGAATTTCTGCTGAGTTTCCTTTGCCTCATTTTTAATGTTGTGACCTGTCTGGTTTAAATGAGTGTGTTGCTGCTTTGATGAAGCCTAATTTGATAACGTTTCAAATTAATTTCTGAAATATTTCGTTAATAAATATTTCACAAGTAATATAGTTGTCTTTGTCACATTTTATTTGGCATTAGTAAATAATTATGCACATTTACAGATATTTTACATGATATGAGTGATAACACGTGTTATAAGGGCTATTTTGCACAATAGGTGTGCCTTGAGATTTTTACTTGTCCTTTGGTGTGCCTTGGGCACAAAAAGTTTGGGAACCACTGCTCTAGATGATAGGAAAGGAGGTTTCAAACTTCCTTTATAACCTCCTTTAGCTTAGGAACCACTGGACCTCCCTCACCGAAAGGAGAGGAGAAAATGCTGCCCCACAATGCCTTGCAGCCGCAGCATTTACTGTCACACAACCGATTATGACCGAAAAATGATATCATGAAAGTTACGGTGTTTATTAAGCATTTTAAAACGTATGTGGTAAGTTGCCAAAGTGCTTTGTTTTGAACGTTCATCAGTATTATAATCAAAAAGAGAAATATGAATGTTAGTTTTTACTGAAATGATCAAATAAAGTCAACATCTCACAGTCTTTACTGAGCTGTGTGGGGTTTGTTCAACTTTTAAAAGATGTTTGAATGGTGATATACACAGTGATAGATGGTAAGGACTAACGTTTATAATAAATACATTTGTATTGATTTTAAGATATTTTCATACAATCATACGTATTGGGATCATTTGTATTAATGTGGACCGGAAGGAGAGGGTGACGAGCATAAGTTTCACTTTCCTTTTTTATTTCAATTCCAACTTTGGTCATGAAGAATATGTTTCTCTGTTGTCCACATTCATAAAGCATAAAGCAACAGCATCAGAGCACGGTGCAGAGTCTCTAGATGAGTTTACAGTAGTCCCTCGTTCTTATTAAACATCCATGTTGTAGTCCGCTGTATAGAAAACTGTAGTTTCCAGTTTCCCCACAGCAGCAGACGCACATTCATGACGTCCGCTGGCGCATCATAAACACGTCGGATAGTGCATTCGGATTCTCTAAAGTACCGCAGTCTCTTCTCCTAAGTCCTTTTGAATTCTCCTATCCACTATCCCTTAACCCCGTGACGTTTCACTCAGAGGTAAAAGGATAGACGATAGAGTTAGACGTTAGGAGCTGATTTTTGGACTATCCGACCGCAACCGAGGATTGAGTCGACTTCTCTGGACTAATGGCTCCCCCTGTTGGCCCACACTGCTCCTCAATAACAACCTGACTTTGCAGACTGATGACTGACTGCAGGATTTACAACCACCAAAATAGTCTGGCTCTATTGTGTGATAAATATGTTATTCCTACAATGACATTTACATAATTGGGATCGATAAAGTACTATCTTATCTTATCGCATTTCGATTCTGTACATACTTACATCCCAGCTGTCTAAATAGCAAAGTACACCGTGAAGTGTCTCTATTTAATTGAATTTTTAGAAGTTCTTAATTTCAAACCAGCAGTAAATGTTGAAACAACATCCTGTGAAATTAACAGATTAAGTTATTTTTCCAGCTTTATTCCATGCACTTGTGTTTTATTCAATTGTCATCATTATGTGAACTTCTTGTTTATAGCATGACATTTGAATATATGTATGAAGTGAGAGGGACGTTTTCTAGAATACAAATAGGTAACAAACATCGATTGTCCTAATAAAGATGTGGGTCAACCATGCCGGAATACATTCAGTGCTCCTTATCATAGATTTTAAAGCTGCTGGAAAGATGGAAAACCATTGTTCACATTTTTCCTCATTTAGTGTTTCGGTGAGGACTGTGGAGTCCTAAATCACCCTAGGTGTTCAACTGGGATCAGATCTGATAAACGCAGAAGCAATAGCATATGATTTATACTTGTAGTATTCAGTAACCCTTGCGCCTGCTTTTGGATTTATGTTCTTTAAAATGTTTCACCTATCTGCACATCTGATTTGTGAGATGACCTACTGTGGACTCGGTGATTCCTCCCACTGACACGGTGAGGCCCAGCAGGGTGTGGTACTGATACTGGGGCAGTCGCAGCAGCTGGGTGATATACTGGAAGGCCTGGGATGGAGCACTCCAGTTCAGACTGGTTGTAGTCTCACTGAAAGACAAAATATCACAAGTTGTTCAGACAAAGGTGCCACATCAAACAGTCCAGCATATAAGTTTGCTTCACTCCAGCTGTTGGAGCTATTAATGCAGGGTGGGGAGGACTCACAAAGGAAAGATGCGCAGCAGCTCCTCCTGGTGGGGGATGTGAGGCACTGCAGGCTCTTTGCTGTGGAGGAGGCACAGGAAGACGTTTCCAGCGTGGGCTCTGTAGCGGTCGATCTTCTCGGCCGCCTGCTGGGCCAGGCGGCACATCATTCTCTTCACCCTGCACAGAGAACAGTTAGCACCTTGTTAGCTAGGGTTCTGGTGTCAAATATTAAGATATGTCAACAAATGTACATAAGTAAATCACTCTAGTAGTTTGAATAAGCCAAAAGGCGTCATTGGGTGTTAATTCTAGCTAGTGTTAAAGAAAATGTGACGCAATGATTACATTTGATACTGTTCCTCTATTATAATAACTTGATCCAAGCTGAATTGACTTAGGCTGTAAGTATTGCGGCCACACCTTGAGATATCCAACACTAAAGATTACTCAGACCAATGGATAGGTTAGGGTTTACAACTGTTTACTTTGTTGTGAAACACAGTGTGAAATTCCTCTAGAATCTAGAGGTATGGCAAAGTAAAAAAGAAAGATGCAGGATTTAGTGTTAATCAGAGTTTTCTGTTTGCTACTCACAGGTCTGGGAGGAGGATCTCTGGAGCGCTGACGGCCACCAGCAAGGTCACATCCATGATACTCGTCATCGCTGCCTCTCTCACCCTGGGAACATCACAGAGGGTCAAGACTTGGGTTTACCTTGCATACATTAACCCGGGTCATTAACAACCTCCTGAAGCTCCTTCAAAAGAATCCTTTGAAGAAAACATATCAAATTAATCAGGATCAGAATCAAGCTTATTAGCAGGTCGAATACACATACAAGGAATTCATAAAATAAATGTTATTTAGCCTTTAGTTATACAGGTGTACAATCTCATTGAGACCTGTTCAGTGGTAACACTACCACACAAAGTTACAGACAGGACACTAAACACAGAGGCAACACTCAAATACAACATCGTAAAAAAAGTAGTCATTGAAATCCATATACAGTGAGATATAGCAGGTGCAAACACCCACAGATGATTTCTCCAGCTTTTTTAAAATGAGTTTAAACTCTGTGATGGGTATCAAAGTGGTCAGCTTAAGTTCCTGCTGAAGTGTGTTCCAGGTCGAGGGGGCAGAGTATGATATGGCTTTTTTCCCAAGCACCGTGCGTACAGAGGGGACGGACAGAGTGATGTCATTTTTAGATTGTAGTCTATAGCTGTACTGTTTGTGTGAATTTGCTTTGGTATCTGGTGGTGCGAACATAAACAATTAAGTATTGAGTAAAACATACGTATTTTTAAGAAACAATTTAGCATTAGAAAAGGATGCTAAAGACAAGTATTTACAACTTATTTAAATGTAACTATACAAATAACTGTAAAAGCTAAACAACTAAAACACTTAGTGTAAAAAGCAGTCAGAGAGTTGAGCATGAACAGTATTAAAAAAGAATAAAATAACAAGATGTTGTTCACATGATGTGCATTTATGCAATGAATAATGTTTTTGGGGTAGATGCAAAGTTTCACTAGTACAAATTAAGCACAGGCTAGAGCTTGCCATCCTCTGAAGATTGTATCTCAGTGTCCCTGGATCTGGCAGTGGTCAAATGAGCTTCATGGCTGCAGGGCACAATTTGTTTAAGTGAAATAGTAATGCACATATTCAAGAGTCACAACCTAAAAACAGGTGCACAGAGGAGAGACACGTGTCCTGGTGTGAGCTTGACAACAAAAAGACAAAGAGTCTGGTACAAAACTGAAAACAAAGAGTCGAATTGTGAAGACATGTGACAAGCTTGGTGACATTCCTGGCGAGACGATAAGCATGACCTGGGATACTAGTGACACAGGCACGCATGTCATGTCTTTGTGTCCCTAGGTTAAGGGACAGAAAGACACCAAAGGCCTCAGGTGGGGGAGCATTTGTAATCCTCGAGGCGAATTGAAAGGCTGCGGGTGTATTTTTGAGCTTGTTTATTATGTGCGGTGAAGTGAACTTACCAAGCACCTACGTCCCCTCTGCTGTCTCTCGTGTAGTCAGTCATGCAGTGGAGCAGAACGCCATACACCTCTGCAACATTCTCCGAGCACAGGGCAGAGTCAGGGGAGCCGTGGGCACAAACACCCACCTTCAGACACACTCTGATGGAGGTTGGAAAATAAATACATGTTCATAATGACTACAAGAGGAGCTATAGTAACTGATGACCTGAGATAATAAGAACTTATTTTGAGGGAAAAGACCACTGATCGGACACGTCCTTCAGGTCGTGCAGGTAAAGTCAGGAATGTTTATTTTAGCATTACTGCCTACACAACTCCGCAGATAAGCTAACAGAGGAGGCCTTCACACATCAGGCATGAACGGTTGCGTAACAACTTAATCAAATAAGAATATATAAGAAAAAGACAATAGAAGGAAGTAGTTCCTTATAGCGTGAAGCTTTAAAGCTCAAAGCAAACATTACAATGCTTTTCCTTTAATCATTCTCTTTACACCCAGTATGTCTGCACAGTTGCAGATAAAGGATACAGGATATATCCCTGTTGTGGCTGCAAAGTAGTGATGTGCGATCCACCCACCCACAGTTTGAGCAGGTTTGGGTAGGATGTCTAGAAAATATCTAAACATTTAAAACATATATAGATACTCACTGAGATATTGCTTTGACTGCATCTCTCCGTGCCTCTGTATATTTCTCCTCATTCTGGCTGACTGTGCACATCTGCAGCAGGCCTTCAAGGATCTAACGGACACATGGTACACTCTGGTTTTTAAACACCGATGCAGTGAGATGTAAATTGTCTAGAAATTGTACACATCCTCCACACACACCTGCTTCACTTTGCCATGGATCATAAATCTTGGCAGACAGCCGAGGGCGAGGGCCGATCCGCAGCAAATGAGCATCTGCGGACTCTTCAGCCCCTCGATGTACTGAGACACCAGGACATCTACACACAACGCCATGCAGAGGTTACCTTCGTATTCAGATCTACAGAATAATTAGCTGAACTACATATGAATTTAAACTCACCCTGAATTTGTAAGTCCGCTTGGCCCGGCTCGGCCTGGTAGAACTCATCACACAGGGCGGACAAGGCCGATACCAAGGAACCCTGCATTCGTTTAACTAGTGTTTAATTTGCAGGTGAAAAGGAAATTTGGCAGACTCCGTGACCCATGATGTGACACCCATTTTATAAATCTTACCACAGTGCTATCCTTCACACCAGGATGGAGGGTCTTTATGGTGTCGTCAATCAGCCACTGCCAGCCAGCTGAAACACAACGTCACAACATTAGAGACGTAAAGTTAAGAAGCTGAATGAAACAGACGTTTCAAAGCACAATATCAAGAATGAACTTACTGATCACAGGGTCGTTCTTAAAAGGCATTTTGGAGAGGGACAGCTTTTCAATAAGAAAGCACACTGTGGAAAAGACAAACTGGTCACATCTGCTGTTCAATGAGAAAATAGCATTTGCTTTTACAGAATGTCTTCTACCGTAAACTCATGAATAACAACCACTCGTGAATATAATGAATTGCATTGCTTTTTGATCTGCTCTTAGACTTACCTGCTGGCCTCATTAGCTCTCCACCAAAACCCCTACAAAAAGAAAACATAATAATGATAAAAAGTCAAGAGTACTTTGATTTATTACCGTACTACTTGTGAAAAACCAAAACACTACCTCTCCACCTACCTGTACTGCTTTCTGTCATTCAGCTGAAAGTAAATCAACAAATCAACATCAGCTAAAGAGAACATTTGGATTACAGTTAATCGACTACACATGTTGTGCTCACTTACCTTCTGGTGGATGTTTTTTAAAGCGTCAACACATTCTGAAGAAATCATGTCCACCACATCCCTGTAGGACAAACGCAGGAGGAAAGCATATGAGATTCATTCACGGACAAAACGACAATTTAGAAAACAGAATTATAAATGACCTAAGAATGCACCTTTTCATTTGTTTCCTATAGTAACTGCATGATCATTTCTAAGTCAACATTTAAATTATACGCAACTTTTTGTGTGTGCATGCAGTTGCAGAAAGGTTTAACGGTATTATTACTTTTACTTCTTTCAATTTTACATCACACAAATTGCTAAAGAGAAGCTCTTCCTCTGAGCATATCACCATTGTTAAGGTTAAGGTTTAGAACAAATCAATTCAAAGTTTCATTGACTGGGTATGAAAGTCTACCTGTTGGTCTGAAGGCCCAGTTTGTAGAGAGCGTGTGTAATCTCTGCACAGGCCAGGATGGCTCCATGGCGACCATGAAGGTCAATCCCCACTGCCATGGGCAACAGCTTCGGCAAAACTGTAACCAACAAAGAAGAAAGTGCATAAATCTACTCATGATCAAGAATTATAGGTTTCTGGATATTCCCTAAAGGCATTCACATAAGCCATTTTCTTTCTCTCTTGCATATGAAACAGGTCAGGTGACATTGTTTACCTGTTGTTGCCATATAATCGGCGGCCTGAGGCGTCAGGTTGTGGAGCGCTTTAGTGGCGAGCTCTCGGATCACACTAGAAAACAAGTCAAAAATATAGTTTTGTGTTTAAAAAGTTAGTATACATATACCCTCCCTCTTATTTGTCATGTATGAAGACTGGGACCTGTTCTTACCTATCCCAGTGGTTGATCTTCATGGCTATCAAATGATCTATCATGGCCTCTGTGTACTCCGGGAAACTGGCTATGAAGACACTTGGAGCACAAAAAAGAAAGCTTTAGCTGCTTGTATGAACAGAAAATGAATACCAGTTTCAGACTTTCTCTCAAGTGTGTGTGTGGGGATCCATTTCAGCGAGTTCTACTTTTTTCCATACATCTTTATTCTGTTGTCCTTGTTTTGTTCAGTTCTATAGTCAGTCATATCCTGAGGCTAGCATCTTGAATGTTTGCTCAGCTGGTGGTGACACATTCCTAAAATGTATGTCTGTGTTTGTTGAGACGCACACATTTATTTTCTTACATGGCTGATGGGTTTACTAAAAGGTTAAAAACGTTCATTAATTGAATTGGAACACATGTCCTTCTCAAGCGGTAAACTACAAATATATAGCAGCAACATAACGGCTATATTCTGGGAGAGATTTCAAATCAATACCAGATTTTAAGAGTCTTATTTAAGAACCACAAGTTGAATCAGTTCAAAGCTGCATACTTCTGGGTACTTGACTACCTAGAACTCAGGATGGGACATTACCTGTCGTTCCAAGCATTTGCCAAGTGCAGCTTCACTTGAGTATTGTGTGGCTAAGAGCAATGCGGCTGGAAAGGGCAAGGCCTAAAGATCTGCTACTGTGTAAAAGAGCAGTTTTTCTTACGTGATGTTTAGATAGCAGTTGCTGATACTCCCAACAGCAAAGTAGTCTGCTGCAGTCAAGATGTCAATACCATGAGGAAACGTCCCCTGTTGATACAAAAGCAAGCAACACACGGCGTTGTGCATTGTGTAAGACTTACCATTACTGAGCAGATAAATATGAGATGGATACAATTCTGATTTAGTGTGATGATGGCTCAATGGCTGTTGGCAAACCACTTGTTTGCTGGTGCCCTGGAGCTGCACTTGGAGGCAATTTCTTTGTTTTAATAAGCATTGAGCAAGAAAACAGATGATTGGCAGCAAATATACGACAAATCACAATCATTTTGTTACTCATCATACACAAGTAGTCAAGGCTGCGGTGACAAACCTGTCTGCCGACATTCTCCTGGAAGGCAGCCTGGGACAAAATGAGACAAATTAACTTCTGTCATGTTATGGAAAAACTTCAGAAAAAATATTTGGAGGGTGTTGTCCTGAAAGTCTTCAGTATTTGTATGGTGTTGACCGGAGGACTTACAGAGGCAGCTCTGCGGCAGTTGACATTCCGGTCGAACACAGCAGTGATCAGCAGAGCGCTGCAGAGAGAAACAGAGAGTGGGTTGGAAAGGAGACATTCACTGAGCAAACATAACATTTCTCACTGAATGCAATAAAGAGAGGATTACACAATACAAAAACGGGTTATGGTTTAGACATGATACTTTACAATTTGAAAAAAGCAAGTATCAGTGCTTCCACTAGCTTTGTAAGTGAAAGTTTAAAACTAGTTTTCTGATATTTAAAGGTTTCAATATTTCATTTTCTCATTCTGTTATTATAGTTTCAGTCAAAATAATTATCTTGGTTGTAGGAGAAAAGATGAAGGGAAGAAGGTGTATCACATTTTGCAGCTTTAAAAACACATTTACCCAACAAAGGTTTTTTAAACCTACATAGTAATGTTTCACTCACATTCTGACATTTACCAAAGTCTTTTTACGGAACTTGTGCACACTCGAGCACACCTATGGACATTTCAGTGCCGACATGTTTGTGCAAAAATAATAGTTTATTGCTTTTTTACATTGATGTAATAAAGGATTTAAATATTTATATTATTTTATAATTTGTAATAATTCATTATAGTTTTCCTAAAAAGCATTACGGTCTTTTAAAACCATACCTCGGAGAGCGAGCCCCTCCACTTAGGAACTACACACTCTCAAAAGTCTGGGCATCCTTATCTTAACTTTTCTTCATCATTTCTGGTGTGCACACGGCCCGGCCGTCGCATGCCCTTTTATAGTTAGGATGTCTCTCAAGAACAATTTAAGAAAATAATTACATTTGGAAGACATGGGTAAATGAAGCCCATTGTCTTCGTCTTTGAAACATTTATTTGACTGAGATCCTAACCTTGTATACCTTTGTTTTATTAGCACCTCAACATCTCAATAGAGTATTTGACTCAGATTAAAGTCAGTTCTAAATCTAGATCACATCAACACCAGAACACTGATTTTAAATGAGGTGCACAGGTTCCTGGAACAGTATGTAGATTCAGCCAAAACATGAATAACAATGACTTTCTTGCAATGCTGGAAGTTATGCCTGATTATGATTGTTACCTCAATAACACTGCCTCTACAAGTCTCAGGGGTGTGTGTGAATATCAGTTGTTAGAGGGGGGCTTTGCCAACTGATACATCATACAGTGACAGCCTCAGACGCTGTTGGCCCGGTTTGCTCTCTTCCCAGGTTCCTTCCCTCACACAGCAACAGTCAGGCCTGGAGCGTTACTAACTGCCCTGCTATGGCTTCCCTGATTGCCCCAGCCCTGAGGGCTTCGAAACAAAAACAGCGCTCTCTTGATAATACAGGAAGGGATATGATGAATTATAAGTATGGCTACTACAATTAAGATATACAGTTGATTTTAACTGTGAAACAGAAATACAAAGGTTTGTGTGTGTGCCCCAAAGTCACACAATCTAAAAAGTGTGTTTTCTGATAATGTCATCAAGCTGTGATGAACAGAGCAGGAACCAGCTTGTCTGAGCTCTGCTGCCAAACGGCGACCGAAACCTACAGCAGCAGGCGAAACCTGGCAATCCTGTAGGCTAAGGAAAGGGAGGGTGTTGTCACGACTGCTGATGATATTGGTAGTCGCAGGGGTTCAAACTGACACTGCAGAGCTGGTCTGCACAGTCAGAGGCCGCAGGTTCATACATGCAAACCGAGAGAAGAGAGATCAAGGAGGACGCAAACCGTTACTGTTGACTAAGACTGAGCGTACGTCACTGGATGATGTTGCACCATAGTTTCTATACACTCTTTTACAATTTAGTAATTATTACGTTAGTCAGCATTTCTTATGCGCAAATTCTGGGAAAATAAGTTGTTAGATATTTTTGCATTATAGCATAGACCAAAATATATGTTTAAATATGTTTTTTGACCCTAATAAAAAACTAAAATAACTGAGTCAGATCTCAGACAAGACTGGCAATTGAACCTGTCTGTCTCATGTCTGAAAAAAGCAACCTGGTCACTTTTACGCAATAGTCTTGCAGCAATCTAATATCATGAATAAGTGGCTGAATGTGCAAATAGGGAAATACTGTACTGTTGACTCCAAAGCTCACTTCCCATTTTATGCAACTGTTTTTGTGGAACACATTTTTAAAACAATGTAATCATGCAGTCACCACACTTACTGTAGACTAAAAAACACTCTTCTAAACTTAAATAATATTGTCTTCACCCCTGACTTAGTTCACATCTTACTTTCACAACATGGAGACCTTGGATTTAGTCCAGTATTGGGGCTCTATGAAATCATTTGGTATATTATTACAGTGCCAGACAGGCAACGGTAGGGTTTGGCAGCAGTAACAGTTTTGTAGAAAGAGAAAATGTAAACAAGGAAATGTAAGCATCTCAAAATGATTGTCATAGAAGAAAGCCTTTTCTATTAATTACCTTCTGACAATTGTGTTAACCACTTCACTTCCTTGTGAAAATATAACCTACTGAAGCCTAATTCAATATGTAGGCCCGAAAGTAGCACACCCATATATCTGCTGGTTGTGTGGGGACATGTATGATTGCTGTGCCACTGAAAACTGGTTTAATGAAGCAGTAATTAACTGCTCAGAGGCAAACCATGCAGCTTCTTGGCAATTCAAAATTACAAGTTCATTTAAAATCAAGTGCAACCTATTGAAATCTCACTGACCTACAAAACGTTTCTCGATTTTAGCGGTTTTTAATACAGATTAGGAACACATTCACAGTATGTACATGTTGATGTGTTTCCCCTGATAGTAGGCTTAATGTAAAAAGCTCTTTGTGGGCTGCAACTCCCAGTTATGGGATAATTAACATGTACCTGTGATGTTATGCTAATGTGAATAATGCTCTAAGAATATAAGTGATAAAACATACATAAGGAGGAAATGTGTTTGCACTATAAACTAACAGCAGCAGCAATTAATGAAATCAGTATTAATATTCATTTCAGCCACTTTTTCATCACACGTTTCACCTTCATGTCAAGAAAAGGGTGAACTTGACGGATATAAATATGTCATTGGTGTGGTTTTATACCTGTGAAGTTTTCATAGCAAGGAGGGAGGTTACCTGGAAATCTGAGTCACATAAGGCTCGAGCTCCTTGGGTTCATAAGCCCGGGCGAAGGACCAGCACACGTAGCAGGCAGCGTCTCGCACATTGGAACCCACGCTGCACGCTCCTCGCTTTTCCTCGTAGGTCAAGGATTTGACAATGAGTGGCACAACTGCAAGTAGACAACAGAACCAGAAATGTGGTTTGATTTTAAGAATAAAAAATACAAATGTCAAAAACCTATTACATATCCATCCATCTTCTTATCCGTGGTCGGGTCGCGGGGGTTCCAGCAGAGAGCCCCAAACTTTCCTTTCCCTGGCCACACATCAACCAGCTCTGACTGGGGGATCCCAAGGCGCTTTCAGGCCAGCGAAGAGATATAATCCCTCCACCTGGTCCTAGGTCTACCCCTTGGTCTCTTCCCAGCTGGACGTGCCTGGAACACCTCCCTAGGGAGGCGCCCAGGTGGCATCCTAACTAGGTGCCCGAACCACCTCAACTGGCTCCTTTCGACGCGAAGGAGGAGCGGTTCAACTCCGAGTCCCTCCCTGATGACCGAACTTCTCACTTTATCCCTAAGGGAGACACCAGCCACCCTGCGGAGAAAACCCATCTCGGCCGCTTGTATCCGCGATCTCGTTCTTTTGGTCATGACCCTATTACATATACCGTTTGCAATCTTTGTGGTGAGTTCATGTCACAATTTAAACATCATTGATTCATCCAAATCATTGGACTGAAACCAGTAACAACTAGCTGCATTATAGATTGTGTGTGCTCAATTTATTTACTAAAGATGAAGTCTTTTTTTTCTCCTGATGGTACAGCCAGTACTGGCACTTTGCATATTTATAACCTATTTGGTGTGATTTATGCTAAGTAGGAAGTGTGGTTCCTGAAATGAGATGGGCCACTTGAAGCCAATCCCCATCCCCATACCCATCCCACTTCCTGGTTAGCTTCTGAGGGAGCCTGATTGGAGCGGCAGGCAGTCCAATCCTCCAATCACAGAGATTCAATTCTGGCGGACAGGTTATAAAAACTTGGCCAGCTTTTTAGCCATTGGTGTTACTATTTCAATTGTGAAGCATGGCACCCGGTTCCTATTAGTGTTCAGCCCGATACATCTCAACCCATGTAGGGTTTGTGTTCAACTGGTTTTATGTTTGTTCCATTTCCACATGAACACATTTTACCTTGAGCAAATAATGGAGTGAAAGTCTGAAATAACAGGTGTCAATTATAATCAGTAGTATATATAATAAGTGGTTTTAGATGTGTAACACTTCTTTGAACACTGCTCTAATTTCCAAGTTTAGCTAAAGGTTATCTACATGTGTCGAGCATAACACGTTATTGACAGAAAAGATGCCTGTGTGGTCATTTCCACAAAATACATAGATAAGGCACTTAAGAGGTCGAAGGAGTGAGAGCCCCCACCCCACCCCACCATGTAAATCATCGCTCGAGGCTGGACTAATATCAGGTACATCGGTGTTGCCTGAGGGCCCTGCTGTTGGAGCTGAAGCCCCACCCACTGGTGAGACAACATCTTAGAGAGAGAAACTCACCACACAACTAACATTAACAAGAACAGCACACACATGCTTCATCACACACATACTCTGAACTTTTAGCACGTATAGGAGAGACATCCTGACTAACGCTGGCTGCGGACGGTGGAGCGGCTCTCTGCAGGCTGAACACTCAGGAGACGACACTGTTGCTACAACCAGAGCAGGTAATTTGAGTTTATTTAAATTCTCCCTTAATTAAAAAGGAAGCTGCATTGAGTTACATTCGTAGCAGTCGCCAAAGCCTTTTTCGTTCTGTGTTATAGGTCATGTCTATTTAAAAAAGTACTATTGACTAGTATGTAGTTTGTAATATTAAGGGAAGCTATAAGCTACGTATGCACCTGTTACCTATTGATTTAAATGAGCTCTAACTTGAACTGTAATGACTAATACACAGGAAATGCTTAAAGTATCTAGCCTCTGCAGACCTCTGAATAAGTTAAATATACTTTGTAAGATGAATTAGTTGGATTACCTAATTTTTCAAATTAAAACAGACTGAGCTCAGAACAACCAATAAAATATGTTTATGACAGAATAATAAAAGGTTCCTGGCTTAATATTTTCAAGGTGAGAATCATACGCCGTTAAAAATTGATTTTCAAATGAATTTAGTTCTTAAGAAAGGAGTGGCTTTGCATGCTACAACAGTTGGACAGAAACTTGAGTGACAACTTCTTGCAACAGCGCATGACAAGCAGGTTCATCGATGCAGCACCCAGCAACACTTAACTCACAGCTTTAGGTAATGTTTCATTGAAGGCGAGCCTGCAGTGTTACTTCACTGTTATTTCCTTGAAAAGGCTTGCTACAATTACTGCTTTACACTTACAATTATTAAAGAACAGCTCATTCTCATGCATCTACAGCGCTAGTGAGCTCATGAAAGGATGATTTGGGAATCGAGTGCATCCCGCAGGTGTAGTCATGGGAAGCAGGTGGCTTGTGGTTCCCACGCCGACAGCAAAGAGTTTAGTTGGGTTGATAGAGAAATCAAGTCTTGGCATGCCCTTAAGGTCTGCGTTAGTAAGCACCACGTCTGCCCAACACCTGCCTGCCTGGTGTTTTAGCAGCTCTAACAATACAGGACAAAATGAGTGATATCAAAACAAATAGTCAGGTGAACAGGCAGGTACTGTAGAGGTGTCAGTAAGCCGCCGTCAATGAACCAAAACCATACTGAGACAGGAGTGCAACCCGGCAAAAAAGGTCGGTACACTTTTGCACACAGTGGACGAGTTTTCATATTTAATTATTTATCTTTGGGGTCCAGTCCACTGTGAAGTAACAGTTGTAGAAATACATTAGCCTGAGGGTGCAGTGTTTTGTGCAGCTAGAGATTTGTGTTGGCGCAAGCAGTTAAGGAAACAGAGAAAAACGTTCCAAAGAGAGAAACTCCCCACCTGAACCAGTCAAACGACTCCAACAGCCGGATGGCAGTCAGCTCAGTGAGAATCTGCTACAAAAGCTGCAATGATTCATGAGATTCTTTTCAGACTCCCTAGCAGCTTATGTGACTAGAGGAACCTTTAAAAACCTGAACTTCTACTAATTCCTTCACTGTAATGCGTTTATTTTCCTATCAGATAACAGCCATTAGAATAAAGATGGAGACTGCTCAGGAACGGAAGCCAAAGAGGCCCCACTACATTCCCCGACCACCAGGCAAGCCTTACAAGTACCAGTGTTTCCAGTGTCCTTTCACCTGCAACGAAAAGTCCCATCTCTTCAACCACATGAAATACAACTTGTGTAAAAACTCCATCTCCCTGATGTCGCAGAAAAATGGACAGACAGCCCGACAGGTCAAGGCTGTAGTAAAGGGAGTCCCGGCCAAATCTAAGGACTGCCCAAGCCCCGTGCCAGCAGCTGAGAACAATAGTCCTGAGAAACAGGAACATGAGAAAAAGGCTGAGAACACAGACATAGAAGAAGTAGAGGTTGGGTGTGACAGTGCGGTCAATAAGGAAAACCAGAGTGGGACAACATCAAATACAGAAATAGACGGAGGGAACAAGGAGAGCACTGAGGGCATGTCTCTGCCACGCCCTTCTGCCTTCTCCCTCGTCACACCCAAAAGTGACGGAGCAGAAGCCTTCGAGTCGTCTGTGCCACAGTCAGAGGATTCACAAGCTGCTGCTCCCACTTTCAGCCACCCAGGCTTCCCATGGGGTACGCTTTCATCCTCCATTCCCCTAAAACCATTCCCCCCTCCCATGGTTCCTGAATACTCTCCTTATCTCCTTCATGACCGACCCCTGTATCCTCCATACTACCTCCCAGCTAACCACCCTGCGAGTGAGCCAAATTCTTCTTCTTTCCGGCCAGAGTTGATCAATCCCCAAAGGCCTGTGGTTCCACAACCTATTGCCCCGTATTACACTTCTCTCTTTCCCTCGTACCTAAACAGATACTGCCTCCCTATTCACCCGGGCCCCCCTCTGCATTATACTCTGTACAGACCCCATGAGCTCTCCATGCAGATAAGGGAATCAAGATATCTTCCTTTGGATCTGTATGGCCCGGCCCCAGGGCCTAAGGATTATGATTTATACATGCATTCACAGCCCAGTACCAACATCCTCAACACATCTACAGAAGAGGGGAGCAGCGACGGGCAAAGGGGAGACAAGGAAACAAGGCTGAGTCCTAAAGAGGGCTGTTCAGCCTTGGGGTCCCCCGACAGGCCTTGTCATGCACACAACATCCAGAGAGACGCAGAGGCCCCACATTACACCAGCAAGGGAGACTCACAGACAACAACCCGACTAGGACCAACAGCTACAGCCGTGCAACCCTTCAACTGTGACCAACGGCACGAAGAGTCTGCAGAAAACGTACTGCAGTTGAAACACCTTCATGTGGATGGAGGGTATGTACACATCTGTCTTTCTTTGTGTGATTGGGCAACAGTTTATTGTTCTTTAAATGTGGTAATGTATGGTAGTCAGTCCTTTCATTCTTTATTTTGTCTGGTCTCTTTCAGATTAGCTGAGAGCAGCAGATATTCCTCTACACCACACCAAGATGAAGAGGACAACAGAGAAGACCTGGCCCCCCTCAACCTCTCAACGAGGAACCAGGACAAAGAGCCTACAGACCACAGATTGAGGTGGTCAGACAATCAGACACTAAAGGGGGAAGAGTTACCTCTGAACCTCAGCCTACGAGCTTCTTATAGCAGTCCTGTTCCCATCTCTGACCCGAGCACTTCTGAAGATCTTCAGCAGAGGCCAGACACTGAGCTGGACGAAGAACCATGTGACCAGAGGCAGACTGCAGCACTGGCACTGTGTCAACTAGCCATTGCTAGCTCTGTTGCCTCTTCATGCAAATTCAGCACTGCAGAAAGGCCCTCAGAGGACTCAGACAGCTCTTGCTCTCCAAAGAAAATCAAACACATAACTGAGGCTAAAACAACAAGCAAGAAAAGAGCAAACAGCAGCCAGGCTGAGAGCAAGTGCCATAAAGCCACCAAGAGGGCAAAAGCATCAGGGCGGGCTCTCAGGAGGAGGCCTCGCTGCTGCTGAACTCTGACTCTTATCATATTTGGTCACTTTCGCCGCAACAAGCATCAACTGATAAAGATCAAATTATTGAAAATGTATAAAATGTATATTGCAGCGCCACAAGTTCAACATTAAAATGAAATGTAAAGATTATTTGCATATATTGTATATATATAAAACTAAACTTTTATAAGGGCTCTTTATATTTAAACCTGGACATTCTTTGCTATGTTGACAATGTGACAATGAAATGTGGGGATGTACTGTAAATGTCAATATGTTGAATAAATAAAGAAGTCATATTTGATGGTGTCGTCATTAAATGAAAACAGACTGCAAGAAAATCCTTCATTTGAATAAAGTGCTTAATCGAATAACAAGAGTAAAAACATTTCTTTATGAAAACAATATATTTAACTTGGTAGTTTCAATTCAATTCAAAACCTTTATTTATCCAGGTAAAATCCCATTGAGATCAATGATCTCTTTTTCAAGGGAGACCTGCAGTTTCATCAACATAACTATGTGGTGGACTGAGCTCTGTTGCGTGTGAGTGTTTTTTCTAGTAAGCTTACCTAAACTCGAATCACTACTATGCAGCCACCACTGAAATCTTTCGCCTAAAAGTATAACACTAATAATAATTTAATGTAGCCTACTTTCTATCTGAAATTCGGCAGCAATATTGTAAGTTCATTTTAAGTTTCAAACAGAATAAAAAGATATTTTATAGTAATCATTCAGATGTTAAAGATTCTGAAGGTCGATGTTATACTACTCTGAAGCTTCCAACTTTTCCGTGCAGCACTACCAGCGCACAACAGTCCTGTAAGAGTATCTTAGGATAACATTGTCAGTGATAGATGTTGTCACATACCATCAGTAAGCCTGGAAGGCAGCAGCAGGCCTCTCCTGCCGAGCTCTGCCAGTGCCAGGCAGCCTCCATGCCAAGCATTGTCCGTTTCCTGGAAACTGGAAACACACAACACAACATTACAAACTCAAAGTATAACATGTATTAGTTCAAGGAGCATGAACATGTGTCCCTATGTGACAGGTGCTTTGAGGAAAAAATAAACATTTAAAGAAATGATGGATGGCATAGTGTGACTGATGGAGAGCCAATGTGCCCCCAGCAGGAGCCTACCTGAAGCAGTCCAGCACTGATCCAACCACCTCATCTGCCAGCTCCTTGGGAAGCCTCCCAGTCACCCTCCCAATTCTGAAGGAGTGAATAAAAAGGATAATTATTGCAAAGCTGAAACTCTTTCGCCCGGAGATGTTTTTGAATACAAAGAAAAACTCAAACTAAAAGCAACAAGGACAACTTTTCATTCAAAGATGAGGCCTGGTGACATTGGAACAGATTGTTACCCCTTTGCTGCCGACCAGCGCACAATTGTTTCCTTATCTTTCAGTCCCACCAGCAGATACTCTGTAAAGAGAATTATGATTCAGATTGGATTTCCTGTGCAGAGGTAGTGCAATAAAACACTTTGGAGCCTGAAACTGACCAATAACCGTCTCCACTTCCTCAGGAATATCATAGTCTTCCTCCAGTTCTTGTATCTCCACTTCAGGAGTGGCAGCAGTGGCAGATTGGGAGGCGGACAGGTTTGCTGCGAGGGAGCGGTTGCCTCTCTGGTACCTGAAGAAAACATGGATATAAAGCTTTTTTAAAAGGTACTTAACTTGGTGCTACAAAAGACCCATAATTGGATTGTTTTGTTATTAACAATATTATTTCAATTGCTGTTACGCATGCTTAAGGTTTAACAAGATGTTCTGTACGCATACATATTGGAATTCTGTATCGATGTGTTGGACAGATAAAGATTGTGACAGCTTATTTTTAGTAGGAAGCATAGTTTTCAAAATGTTGGATATAATTAGCTGTTCTTCTGACTGACCTCCAAGCAGCCAGACGTGGCTTCAGGAAGGTGAGGCCGAGCCTCTGGGTGAGTTTGACGCCCTGCTTCCGCAGCTTGGCCTGGCTGCTCTCCGAAAGATGTTTCTTCTCCAGACACTGCATTATCGTAGGAGCTAAAACCAATAAAGACATCAAAAGTGTCAACACTTTTATAAGAAATACATTGATTAATATACTAAGGAATACATTATATATATGTACATACATTTGATATTTTTAAAAAGGTAGCCCGCTAGAGGCATAAACAGATAAATGTGACTCATCTCATTATGCTGACAACTCTGAATTATTAATATTAACAGTGTTTTTATATCACAGGTAGGTCAGAAGAATGTGTAAAGACATCAAATTGCACACTTAAAGCTTGAAGTTGCATTTGGGAAAAGATTTGCAAATCATTTTGACATTATTATGATTTCTGAGAGGATTTGTACCAAACAAAGAGTGTTTTCTTAAGACACACAGTTCCCTTTAACAAGTATAGTGACTTCTGCGATTACATAAATTGTAGGAGGCTATCTTGTGATTTTGACAACATTTTGAATGTTACCACCTATTTCCAGGTAACTTAACAACCCAACTGCTTTTGACCAGGTTCGCATGTCAGCTACGACTGAACAGTCTCTACCTAAGAGAGTTAGAAATGTGCATTGGAAAGCTTATATATGTATGGAAATGCTCTGTTTTCATACTAAAATGAACTTATCCTGCATTCAAATATCTCCCCTTTGGCAAAGGACATTTAGATAATGATCTGTAACAACAAATAATGATGTTACCACAAGCTACAAATGCAACAATGCTTCAATAACTCAGTTCAGAATTCATTACTTGCTGAATGTATTAACAGGGGAAAGGAAACCTACCATACTGCAGGAGGTCATCTCTTTTTCCATGTTTGAAAAGCTTCCCCTAGGTGGACATTAAAAAAGTGACCAAATCAATTCCAGATACTGAAAGGGAACCATGATTGCACTAACACTTGCAGCATCACGCAATGATTGTTGCACTGACAAAACACACATTATTATTATCTCAAAAACCAATGCGTGCAAGTTATTATTCTTTTTTGGAATGTCTTGATTCTTTGCCGCACTTTACGCTGAATCTACAAACACAAACAAACAAGCAAGGGTCCCGAAGCTTGTTGACTGAACACACCAGCCAGTTTTAAACGCCCTAAGCACCACATAGGCAGGGAGCAGGTTCACACAGTAACTACAAACACACTCTTTCTAAAACATGTCATGCAAGTTTATGTGCCAAGGATATGAATGTAATATTCTTGCTTGCGGGCTGCATAACTTTACCTTAGGAAGTGACTGATAGAGTTATAGTGAGAACAGGTGTATCTAAGAGTCTTCCAGTGGAAAAGGGGTTCATTTAAACTTTCCCCTCAATGTTGTTGTCATTTGATAAAGAACCGTTTAGCTTAAAGCAGCGGATACAACTGACGCAGGTGACTTGAAACAGCAGATCGCACACACGCAGCAGGTGCATTACACACCTGCCAAAACCACATTGTGTGAGGCATACCAGTCATGTCAGCTCTTGTAAACTATCACCTGCAGGCTTTAATACAGTGGTGAACACAGATTACACTGGCTTTTAATACACACACAGGCAGTCATGAATACATGCAGGTTTGAGTGGGATAGGGGAGTGTGTGTGTTTACCAGAGACTGCAGGGCACCATCCAGCATCCCAATGTCTAACGGTGACAGGTCATTCGTTTGGGTTATGGTGGTCAAGCTATAGTCCAAAAAGTCTCCAAGGCGCTTCATTTTGACATCAGGGCGTGTCATGAACCTGTACAGTCACGTACATAAGACAAACAAAGGTCTCTTGTGGGTAAACAAATGCAGACACCAGTGAAGACAAGGAAAGAACAACAATGCCCTCTATTGACTGGAAAACTAATTACAGTTAATGACCTAATAACTATATTGTACCTTGTCTTTACTGCAAGTTGCCATATCTTTTTAATAACACCACCAGTTTTTGGTCATGCTTGACACAGGCTTTCCTAATAGACACACAGTAGACATTGTGTATGTTCACCATGTATGCAACAAGATTTTCTATTTAAAAAACAACAGGAATGTTGATGTTTTTTTGTTGTTTGTTTTTTTAAAGCTTTTGGTTTATGTACATGGCAATTGTAAACAGGAAGGTGGAAGAAAAAACATGGAGGTGGATGGCTACATCCATTTATCTGAGTTGAAGACTCATCACACAGCAGGTCTAAGAAAACCTGCTCAGTTTCATTGTTGTCCAAGACTAAATGATATGTAATAAGTGTAAGAGCTGCCAGCAGGAGTGTTAGTTAGTTACAACACTCTGACTAACGCCGTCTGGATTCATTGTGTCTGTGAATCCAGACGGCTGTAAGTTTACAGCCGTCTGGATTCACAGACACAATGACTGAGACATTAGTGACACTGATGCAGTTCTCTTGCAGTCCGAAGTCTATCCTGTGACACTTATTTGCTATTTGTACCTGATTATGAGTTTACAAGGACTTTGTTGTGAGATACACCCAAAGTTCTATGTGATCAGTTTCTTTCTCCATACTTGATAACACTGGTTTGTTGACATTTGTTTCATTGAGAGGGCCTTACAGAGACAACTATATTCAGGCAGATAGTATTAGAATAATTAAGGCTTTTTTGAACATTGCAGCATGTAGACATATTCTATTATAAACCCAACATTCAAAATGACCTAAACAGTGGCATAATATATCATTTTTAACTAAATATTGGCCTGTGCAGTATACTAGCTTTTGTATGTAGTGAGGACTGCTGAAAGCATTCACCCGTTTAATAATATTGACCATCTTTGCCCCGTGGAAAAATTACATCATATTGAAGTTATTTTTTTTTTATAAATCCAACAGTTTTCATGACAAACTGCAGATTTTTTTACAAAGAAATATGTGTAAAAAGAAGGTGGTCTAAAATCATATCAAATAGGTGTGTCCCACTCTTGTGTGGTAATAACACAATGCTGCATTGAGGAGTCATTGGGCCACATGACATGGAAGCTATTGAAAATAAATGTGACTTTAAAAACAACAAAAAACTGCTGAATTGAAAGACTTGAACTTTTCTTTTGTAAGGAGCATTATTATTCAATTTGTTCAAAGGTAATACAAATTTGAATAAAACCACAAAATCTAAATACAAGGTTATCATTAATAGGAGGGAGTTGAGCACTTACTTTGATACTAGTACACACGCTGCATCTCTGGAGCTGTCAGAGACCAGGAGATAGGACTGGAAAAGAATATGGTATGAAAACATGACTGCACAAGATGATAACATTCTTAACATTAGATCCGCCACATCACTCACAGAGATGTAGATCTTCTTGAAAGATTTACTTTGTTTATTTTCATCATTTTGTATTAAATACTAGCTTTTAGCTCATAAGGAAAAACCCAAAAGAGCCAGCTTACTAGCTGTTACCAAATGATTGTCTTTTAAGATTTGTCTTATAGAGTGGCGAAGTCACGCCCATCTACTTCCGGTCCATGCTACCTTATTTCGGAAACTGTTCAAACGGGAGAGAGAAAACTTATCTTTCGATCCCGTTTGAATTGTGCCATGAATTACACATATGATGTTTGTCAATCTTAAAAAAATAAGTTCCATGTCAAAAAAGTCACAGTTTGTCATAAAATTGTTGAAATATAAGACTATGAAAAATATGCAACTAGAAAGACTACAAATCCCAGAGTCGCGTAAGTGATGTCACAATTGGTTCCCTCCACTAAGAGATAGCTAAAATCAGCGCCGCCATATAGATATAATCTATCTATATGGCGCTGGCTAAGATAAGATAACTTTAACAAGATGCCTGTGTGCTTAGTAACAGGTTGTTATCATACCAGCAATGGGTCTTGCTCGTTCTTTCGCTTCCCGTCTGATGAAAGGACCAGGAGTGGCTGGATCAAGTTAGCTACCTAGCTAGTGGCTAGCACGTTAGTTAGCATTACAGCCTTGTCATTTTTATCTGCCTTAATATGAAGTAACATTAAGTAACCCAAAATGTTAAACAGTAAGAGTAGTAGTCATATTTTGTGAACCCTTTGAAGAGTACCGTCACCGGTGTGATCATTCTATAATACACCATTTAAGCCCGGGGGAGAAATGCTAACGCTAGCATCGGCGATCGCCGATCTTTTCTACTTCATGCTATCTGCACAAATGGTTGACATTAAACATTAAAAAGACCAGGCAGTTCAGAGAGAATCAAATGAAGGCAGGCAGGCAGCTTTGCATGACATTCTTCTGGACGTGTTTCATTGTGGTGATACTAGTGAGGGTAGTCAATCGTTTTGTTGACAAGACAGTAGTGACGGCCATCTTGGTGACGTGTGTTGTTCTGCGAGACCAGAGATGTAGTTCATTCAGCGTTTCACACAAACAAATGTGTTATACTTTACAGTTTTACGACACTTTTTTTTTTTTACTTGCAAAATGATCTTTTAAATTGACAAACATCATATGTGTAATTCGTGGCACAATTCAAACGGGATCGAAAGATAATCTTTCTCTCTCCATTGACTTCAATACATAATATTTTCGAAATAAGGTCCCATGGAGCTCCCCTGGAAGGGGAGGGACGTCGCCACTCTATTAGAAAGTGCTTCATCAAGGGATATTAATGGGGTCCCAAATGATAGAGTATCATAACCAGTGGCGGCTGGTGGAAAATATTTTTGGTGGGGCTGTTGATATAGTGAGTAAAAACATTTTTTTTTTGGGGAGAAATTACCCCTTAAATTAGGACTTCTGGTGATGTAATGGCGCGTTTCCAGTGCAGCGCGGAGCTCGCTTTAATGCTGCGTTCAGACCGGACGCGATGCGAATATTCGATTCGCTCTAAACGCTCCCATCGCATCGCTCTAGTCGCTCTAGTTTCACTGCGGCTGCCAGCTGTGTTTACTCGCATCATTCAAACAAGACGCGCTGGCTCGGGAGCTACAACTACAACAAAATGAACATATTTTACCGTGATTAAATTGTAATACACGTTTCTAAATGATGCCGAATTAACAAAATACTGATACCGGTTAGTAAAAACCATGAATTAATGCTTTGACAAGTCTGCAGGCGAAAAACCTTTTAGAATGCTTGTTTTCTGAATGGAGCTTGGTTAAGCTAACGTTATATATGCTCCGACCGTCCACACTCACAATAACGGCCTATACAGACATAAATAAACCAGCGACTGTATTCTCCATGACACAGACAGTCTGTGGTTTGTACTTGTTTCACTTTTGTCTAGCATGGGAAACAAAAGATAGCATTTACTTGTTTGGGTGCGGACCGAGGTCCTGCGACTCGACCTGCACACCATTCTCATCCAACTACTGCTGCGTCACCTTGGTCACTCACGTCACGAGTCTAAAAAGCAACTCACGTCAACGCACGTAAGCAACGTGGGCGCCAACGTGAGCGCCCTCGTGACCAAAATATTTGACGTCGCTGATTGGCTGAAATTATGTTTCGGCGGCACAGTTTTTTTGCAACGTGCTGGTTGCTGCTGTTTGTCTCGGGGGCTCCGCCCGGTAATGATAAACTAATGCCATGGGCAAGGCCAGGCAGGAAACATGTGACTTATCAATAACTTTAGACATCGTAACACAATTTTAAACGAGATTTTATTGTAGATTATACATTTTACTGATACCAATTGTATGATATTTACCTTGTTCATTAAAAATAAAAATATAAAATATATATTTTTTTTAAATATATATTTTTTTATTTAATTTTTTTTTTTGTATGTGGGAAGAGGTGGGGTGGCGCCCCTAGCGCCCCTATGGGCCGGCCGCCACTGATCATAACCTCGTCACCTCTCACAACATGTTGTTGAGCCAGGTGGCCAACCTATTTTCTTAACTTCAGCTTACTCTCTCTCTCTCTCTCCACCCTCGCGCTGATCTCTCTCCACCCTCGCGCTGATCTCTCTCCCTATTCTCATTCTCCTCACCACCAACAGCGTCCAGCTGTAGATGGCCCTGCACCTGCAGCAAACATGTCTGTCATTTTTACACAATCGGCAGCATCTGCCTGAAGGGCCTTCTTTTTCTTCGCCCGCAGTTTCTCTGCGCCTCCTTTACGCTTTGACTTCTTGATTTCTCACTCAAACTTTTTGTCGATGTACAATTGAATGATGTCGCACGAAGCCCAAAGGGGAGGTGACAGATTATGTGATTTGCCCAGCCCAGCCTAAATTAACAAAAAATATGAAAACAATTGGCAGGTCTAAACGTGCGTCTTTAAGTTGTGTCTGCCCACCGGGAAAGTGCCCGGTATGCCAGATGGCCAGTCCAGCACACTAGCTAGTTGTTGATGTTATAATAATATAATGTATAATATGTTACCTTTGTGCCATAATGGCGTGTGTGAATGTGTTGCACGCATCGCCAGCAGGTGGTGCCTTTGGGTACATTTGCAATTTGGGGTGTGCCACAACAAGGGTGACTGAGTCAAATGTAGAGCTCCGCCCACATTGAGGTACACCCCAATATTGCACACTGATACAGATCTATATCTCTTACACAAAACTGCTAAACAACACCAAAATAATTTGCTATACTTTACTTGCCTTTGCAATAGTTAGAATACGGTCCATGGTGGACTCTTTGGCCTTGCCGCCGTCTGAATCCAGGTGACCATCCAGACGACAAAGGTCAAAGGGTATGAGGCAGGTCATGGAAAGCCACAACAACAACATGTAGCGAGTTTCCCAAGTCTGGAAAAAGTATGGAAAACACACTAATGTTAAATAGTTGATAAAGCCAACAACAAAAAGATTATACATTCAACCAAATAGGAGGTCAATGCAGAGAGGTGTGGTTGTAAAATTCCCCAAGAGAAATAATATCAGTGTTACCTCAGTGTCTTTGGGATCCTGCCTGGACAGCAGGTCCAGTACTGGATGGACATCTGCCACTTCATGGGGCAAAAGCTGCATGAAGATTTTATAGCCTCTGACCTGCCAAGAAAAAAATACATTACGCAATTGCCATGAATGTCATATATATATATATATATATATATATATATGTTGATTCCATAACGTATTGCAATCAGTAAGGACAACCACTTTTTGAAGAAAACTTGCTCCTGCACACAACATTTTATATGTAATTATCTTTTGATTTAGCCCTACACTGTCGAGTATCTGATGCATCTTCTGTTATATATTGTTGTTTAATGCAAATGTTTCCTGTGTGGATGTGATATGATGCTTTTATAAACCAGGGTTTCCCACACATAGACTTTACTTGGGCGGGCCGCCCAGGTATTTCACGACCCATTTAGGTGTTTTTGTTTCCTTCCGCGACCACGACGCCATCTGCGATCGATTAACTTGTGGACAATGATCCCTTGCTCTACGCCTCCTGTACCCAGTCCCGGACTGGCCATCGGGAGGACCGGGGGGTTTCCCGATGGCCTGGCCTGCTAAGTGGCCTGCCTCAGGGTGACTGGCTGTCTACACAGGGTTTCCCACACATAGACTATACTTGGGCGGGCTGCCCAGGTATATTAACGGGAGCCCAAGTATATTTCGCGACCCATTTAGGTTTTTTTTTTTTTTTTTTTTAAATAACTTTTTTTTTTTATTCGTCCGTGACCACGACGCCATCTGCGATCGATTAACTTGTGGACAATGATCCCTCGCTCCCTTGCTCTGATCTCGCCTCCTTCTGGCCTGTTAAGTGGCCTGCCTCACACAGGGTGACTGGCTGTCCACATGACATGGCCACTGTCATACAGATCATAAATCAAAGCCCTTGATTGGTCTCTGTGTGTCATTCAAGCTCGGGATAACCTCAGCTCAGGTGAGGTAAAGGACTCTCTGAGTGTTTAGATAGTTAACTTAGTCTAAGTTCTCAGTGGGTCTCAAACGGTGTGGTCACCATTTATGTAAACACATATTTCCATTTGAGAGGGTAGTGATTGGTCTAATGGATAGTGAGGTGGGCTGAAGATCGGAAGGCTGTGAGTTCAAATCCTGCCAGGAACACTAGTGTGCCCTTGAGTAAGGCACTTAGCCCTTAGTTACTCCAGGGAGAATGTCCCTGTAATCGGTCATTATAAGTCGCTTTGGATAAAAGTGTCAGCTAAATGAAATGTAATGTGATTAGTAAAATATGCATGAATAAATAAATAAAAAGTTAACTAGGTGAAAAAAGGTAAGATACACTTTTAAAACTTGTTGAGAGAAAGCTAGTCTTTGCTGCTGCCTCAAAGAGGAGCAGGGGGGAGAGGAGGGAGACAGGAGAGGCTGATTCAGGAGCACAGACACACTCACAACTATAAATGAACCAAAAATAAATTAATAAACAAGTTTCAGTGTTTTTTTCATATTGGAAATGGTATGTTATTGGTTATGGCCATGATTTTATGATTATTGAAATGTATACAGTTCTGTTTAATATAGGTGTTTCCATAGATCTAGTCTCTTTATTTCCCCCTCAAAATGCACCAGATTGATGCATTTAACTCCAAAATAAAAAATAAAATCTTACCGGGGGCATGCCCCTGGACCCCCCTAGAGGATTTGAGGTCGACCCCCACTAAAAATCACATGGATAGGTTCCTAAATAAATTTATAAATAAATTAATTTTTTTAAATAGTAACTCATTTCCATATTTTCATGTGTGGGTGATTTAAACTATAGGGCTATCACTATGGGCCCTGCCTGTACCTGTTCGCTCTGCAATCGCGTGAAGGGTCTGCTAACAAGCGACCAACAGAAAGGTTAATGTTAATGTTGTTGCACGTCACAAAGGCACGTCCCCGCTACCACCACCCCCACAAGTATATTTCAGATCTGTGGGAAACACTGTAAACCATTTCTGATAGCAGATTTTGCAAACAAATGACACAATTCAGCCTTTTGAATTAAAACAATAAACACAATTCTGTTTGTATTCTTCTCTTTAGTGCAGTCAGGTGGGTTTTCACTGACATAGTAGTGAAGACACCGCCAATGTGAACACTGTGTTAGACTGACCTTACAGATGATGTAGAGAAACTTGAAACTCAAATGAACTAACGGAGGCGGGGACGTATCACTCCTCACAAACTCCAGTATCATGTTAACCATCCATTCTGAAACCAAGTTTGAAATATGTTATCATAAACATATTCTTCTATATAGATTGTGTGTGTGCTGTCATCACAGTGCACGTTACCCAAGTGAGGGTCCAGGAGATGAGGCTGCTCTTGGTATCTGTCCATTGTCACTGTAGGAAGAAACAGTGTGATGAATTGCGAACAAGCCACGGTTAAAATGACATGCTGTGCTTCATGTTGTCTGTGGATGCCTGTCTCACCTAAGAACTTCTCTGTGGCGCGCTCGCTTGTCACCATGTCCCCGTGGACCTCAGGCAGGCTGGCTATGAGAGCTTTGGTCTCGCTGCTCTCACTGAAGCCCTCCAACACGCACAGTTTTACAAAAGACTCTCCTTCTTCAACACCGGGACACCCACTGTCTGTCTCCGATGAGGCCATCCTGTCAGACTTCTCACGTTGATGCAGAGGCTAACGTTAGCGTTATAACGGTTCTAACACACTTAGCTAGCTACTATTAGCATTCAACACAAGCAAACGTAACAAAAACAAACAAAATTGCTTGAGAAACGATGTAATGTATTGAACTCAAATAGCTACGACACGGACTTGGATAGCCAGTAATGGCATGAAAAAAGACTACACAAAAAATGAATTTAATAGCATTAAACTAAACCCAGTCATTAGTCTTCAGCTCTTCTGTTGTGATGTACGCAGTCAAACCATGGCAGTCAAACTCGCGCCCCGCCCCAGAAATGCTTCTTCTTTGGTTTATTTCCGGCAGAGTAGACACACGTTGGTGTATTGCTGCCTCTCATCGGTGTAGAAACGTCATTGTTCTTGCCCTTTGTCGTCTTCTTCTTACTTTTCCTTTGATACAGCCGGTCGCCAAGCCGTGTTATAAGGGGGAAACGTTTTTAATCCCAGTTTTCTTAATGATATGAACAAAATCCTTCTTCCCCCGGCCTTGTCAATGTGATTTCATCCTTCTGAGGGATGTTTACATACCGACGGGTGGTTGGATGTCATTTTTCTTTTTCACTGCCGTCTGCATCCCACTTTTTCTTGCTATTTAAATCAATGAAGAGCAAACTAGCCTACATGTTTCAGGCGTTGATATTTTAGAATGTATTCTTCATATTTTATTGATTATGTGTGGTTTATGTTAATACGTGCATTTGCTAGGAGACAAGACAAAACAGTAAAAAAAAAACAGCCTGGGAGAGGAGATATTGATTCTGGTGGCGCAGGTCCAAAAGACAGTAAGAAGAGCTCTTTATGACGAGGAAGAGGAAAGTGTTACAGTCAACTTTAATACCTTTCATTATCAGGTGGATAACAAATACAGCAGCTCAGAGCTAAGCCTTTGGTTCATCCAAGGATTAATTATTGGTTTAGCAGCCAGTGGACATATAATATTGCAAGAGTCTACTAAAATACAGATTTTCTAGTGAATGCTTCAGTCTGGATGTATCAACAGTCAGACTATAATGATCTTGACAAAGTATAAAGCATTGCAAACTCTGGGAATATGATAAATTCAATTGATCGTATGCAGGCAATGCATACGATAGCAGCAGACTAAAGAAGCATATAGAGTTTAGGACCAACTTGAAACTTCTAGGCATATATAATTATAACTAAAAAACGAGCTTAAATTCCCGGTACCCGTAGCCTGCCTTTATACTTTAAAGTATACAGTATATTCTTGTTCAAACATACAATGTAAGATAATTAGAAGATATGAATTCTGTTTGTCATATTTTGGAAGCAGACTGGTAGGTGTAGCAGGCAAAGCAGAATTGTTTTGTGTTGTTGGTTCTGTATTGTCTACACAATATAAACATTGCATAGTTTGAATATAATGTATGTCTCAACACTTGGCCATACAAGTTCTCTTAAAATGTGCATCTGTCAAAATACAGTAGATACTTCAGTGTGAGTTTAACACTAACGTTTTCTACAAGTTATTGTTAATGCAGTTATTTCAGAAGGTCCTTCATAATACTTATTGCAGAGCCTCTGTATCCCCCACCAAAGTGGTTCCAGTGATTCAGATAGTGGAAGAGTTGGTAAAGCTGGTTTCTCTTTGCAAAACCTGCAGGTGCTTTAGGAATCTTTTCATGGTAAGCAGAGTAAAAAGAGCTGTCAAAGCCACCAAACATCCCGGCAATACCCAGCTCATATTCTGAATGACCATAGAAGGAGGCTGGGTCGAAGATGACTGGGCCTTCTGCACACTGTGCCACGTTGCCTCCCCATAAGTCTCCATGGAGGAGAGCAGGGACAATCTCCACATCTGTGAAAAACTGAGGGATCTTCAGCTGTAAATAACAGACACAATATGTAAGTTGCACTGTCAAATCATTGATACAAACATAGGGACATGTATACAATATAGTTTGCTATTGATGGGGTCAGGTGCACCTGTAGCTTGGCCCATAGTTCACTGGCCTGTCTGTCTCCATAGGATTTCTCCACCATGTTAAGCTGGTGCTGCAGCCTTTGCTGGGAGTAAAACATCACCCAGTCATCCTGCCACTCATTTTCCTGTAGACATAAGGGGAAACAATAAATGCAGTAACACTTAAACACCACATAAATGTACTACACATAGATATTAGAGATTACAAGACAGTTTCGTTTTGACAGATTTGTATTTTGTACCTGCGGTAGATATCCACAGCATGTAGGTAAACTGAAGCCAAATGTGTCAACCACAGCAACCTCCATTTGTCCAGCTCCTTTTCCTGTGTACAGTAAAATACATTATATAATCATCCGCATTAAAATAGCATCATATTTTGAGAAGCAACTGTTATTCAGTGTAGTAATGGAAAAAGGATGATTGATTTTACTTTGCGTGTGTATTTTTTTGAATGTATGAAGGTGATGTTAAGTTGAATTACCCACTGTCTGCTGCTCTTTATTAAATGTGTCCAACTGTCTCTTGTTGTGACCATGCAGGTTTGCCAGCTGCTCGCCTAGGTGCTTTGAGTACCTAAACATTGGGTTTGGAAATAAGTAAAGTATTGTTTAAAAAAAAAGATACTTTTACGGCTATATTTTCATGATGATCTAGCTTTTTGGCAAGATATGTCAGAAATATCTGTGTGCAAAGACAATGTACACACAGTTTGGATGGACTTAATGATGCGTTGAACTGATGAACTAGTGCTGTATCTTTGGTTCCATATACATATGGCTACTGTTCAACAGTGTGAATGGGAAAGGAGATATATTAGTGATATCATGGCAGGATGCTATGATTACTATAACACTTGTTAAACCAAATAAATACTACTATAGTATATCTTACCTAGAGTTAGTATTTTTATACTGGCCCCCTTTACCAATTAAATGCCACAGATACACATTTTCATTTTGCCCTCTATTTTACTGATAAAGTACCAAACACATTGTCGGAGGTAGCTCTTACTTGGTGAGACCTCTCATGTCCAGATGTTCCATCACAAATGCACATCCTCCTGTGTCAAGCTCAATGACCTTCACAGGCTTGGGGACTTTAACAGTTTCTGTCTTTAAAATTGCTTCCAAACTGGCCATCTCCCCATCGAACATCAATTTGGCCTAAATAGAAAATGAGTTTAGGCTGGTGACAAGTCCAGTCAAATCAAATCAAGTTTTATTTGTAGAGCACATTTAAAAACGATTTTGGTCGAGCCAAAGTGCTGTACATGTAATTTAAACACATAAAAACACATTACATCACAATAAATCACAACAGATAAAAACAACACATGGAACAGTCAGGAGTCGTAACCCCACTCTAACTAGAAGGCCAGAGAGAAGTAGTGTGTCTTCAGTGTGGATTTAAAAGCCCCTAGGGTCTGGGCCGACCTCACATGGAGGGGAAGAGTGTTCCAGAGCCTGGGGCCAGCTGCTGCGAAGGCTCGGTGCCCTCGGGTTTTGAGCCTGGTCTTAGGCACTACCAGCAGCAGTTGGTCAGCAGATCTTAAAGCTCTGGCTGGGGTGTAGCGCTGGAGGAGTTCAGCTATATAGGCCGGAGCCAACCCATTTAGTGCTTTAAATACAAATAAAAGGATTTTAAAATCAATTCTGAACCGGACTGGAAGCCAGTGTAGTGAGGCCAGAATTGGGGTGATGTGGCCAGTAGCACAGATCTAAACACTATATAGCATGATAAATAATTATTGTAGTCTTAATAATTTCACAATGTGTGCATAAAGTTTAGTGGCAGTCTGTCTAGCTTTAAGATGGTCTATCTACTGAGAACGTATTTGATCAGACACCAACTGAATACAAGTCAGTATATGTAATTCAAATACAAAACAATGATAATCACATACCTCTTTCTTGTGATTGATCTTCACAAACACTCTCCCATTGTCAGTATCATAACTCTGGCCCTCGCTGATACATCCACCTCCCGAGTGACCCGTTGACTTCAGCATGGCTGTCCCCAGCTCTTTCTTTAATTGAGCTTCCATGGTTATTATTGCCACCAATTTGACAGGATAAAGTGTTGCTAATGCTAACAACAAACTGCTCTTGCAGGGCCCGAAGTTAGGGGGGGGGGGGGGGGGGGGCGTTTTGACCAGGGTTTTGACAGCTTCCGGGGACGGTGATCTGTTTTCTTCCACCAATCAGAAAAACAGACAGAAGTGACTCATTCATATTTCGTCCTATCACAGCAACGAATCACGGCCACGTGAGCGTTGCCTTGGTGGCAAGTGAAGCTAGCTATAACGACTACATGCTAGCATTAGCTTCGGTATGCTCCTGAACAGAAATGAACAGAGATGACATTTGTCTGCTTCTTGGAGCAACTGGCGTCGGGAAAACGTTGTTGCTGAAACGTCTACAAAATATCCTTTGTGCACAGTAGAATGTTTTGAACTACATTTGAGAAAAGGTGGAATACAACAATTAAAGTTAATTGGTTTATCTAGCTAACGTAGGCTAATTTAGCCTGATGAGCTGGTGTAACGTTAGTAATTCCAATGAACTGTTAAGGCAAGTTACAGAGTAAGTAATTCACAAACTGTATACAAGCGTTTTGTAGATAATTATTGGATGTGGCCTACTATCTAATCTTGCACCGGAAAAGTACGCATTTAGTTGCAAAACAATATTTGTAGACTGGATTTGAGCAAATACATGACACGATACTGTCACACTGTATTTAAATAACACGCACATGTATCAAAACGATTAGTACAAACTGTCCCATTTATAACTGATCAAACATGTCGTACTATGATATATCATAAACTGTTTAAATATGATATTGAAATAAGTTGCTTTCTCTAAAGCTGATGGTTATCACCAGTGGATATCTTCCATGACATATTTAGTTTACAGCTCAGTTTGCATGGATTGGAGGAACTGGGCGAACCTCCTTCTACCCTGCCTACAGTAAGTGTTATTGAAAGGTAGTTTTAATATATTCGCAGTTTTTATGAGACAAAGCCATCCATGTAATGCTCTCGTTTTTTTGTAACCTCCACAGGTAGGAACCAACCTGACAGACCTGAAACTGAAAAAGAAGAAGATGACATTGAGAGAGCTGGGAGGCTGCATGGGTCCTATATGGCCGAGTTACTTCAAAGACTGCTCATCTGTAATTGTATGTTATTTTTACCGTGTTAATTTGCAACAGTTGACAAAAGACTGGTCGCATTATTTGTTTGTTTTTTTGGCTTTCTCATAGTTCATGGTGGACTCAGCCAACATTGCTCAGATATCCGCCTCCTGTATCCAGCTGCTGTCAGTTCTCTCTGCTGAGCATTTGCACAATGCCTCTGTGCTTATTCTATTCAACAAGAGGTGACATTCACACACACATTGTTCACTAAATGTACTTACCATAGCGGTCAGTGTCAGCAGAAGGAACACAATATGTATCCATTATCTTAATTCCGTCTCTTGGTGAGTTTTGTTTGTGCCATTGTGTATTTTCTCATTTTATTTGTTGTTTTTCCCCTTGTCCAGGGACATGCCCTGCACTATGAGTCTCGTGGAGATAAAGTCGCTGTTCAGAATGGATGACATCATTGCATCTGCTACTCAGCCGATCACAACACAGGAACTCAGTGCCCGCTCTGGACAGGGACTTCAGGAGGTGCTGAGCTGGCTGGAGTCCATCATAGTCAAGTGAAATATCATATGTTTTTTCCTTATGAAAATATGCTCCTCCCACAGGACTTGATCTAGCTTCTTGGCAAGATATGTCTGAAATGTCTGTGTGCAAAGACAATGTAAATGTACACACAGTTTGGATGGACTTAATGATGTGTTAAACTGATGAACTGGTGCTGTATCTTTGGTTCCATATACATATGGCTACTGTTCAACAGTGTGAATGGGAAAGGAAATATATTAGTGTATTATGGCAGGATGTTGTGATTATTAAGTACCATAACTCTTGTTAAACCAAATAATACTGTAGATCTTACAGTTAGTTGTTTTTATACTGGTCACCTTTACCAATTAAATGCCACAGATACGCCGCTGGAATGTATGACTAACTGCAGTTAGATTCTCATGTCTAAGTAAAGACTTGTTTTATATTAAAACAAAATAGTCTGATTTCTGTAAGTGATGCAGCATGGTGGCAATGAGTCACTACCAGCAGGGGGCATAAAGTTAACAAATACTGGAACCACAACTAGCTGTGAGTCTGAGATTTCATAATTTCATTATAATGCATTGATATCACAGAAAAATTAGAACATACAAAATAATAAAACCAACTAAAGAATGACGCAGCGTTGTGATTACACCCTTATATTTGATGATTCAGTGGATCACAAGCAATTAAACTCTTAATTATTACATGTTCCCTTGCTTATTGTGCATTTTGAAGCACTTCCAGTCCTCCAAAACTATCATTTCATTCAGTTAAGCCCAGCAATTAATTTCACTTGAGTATAATAATGTACACACTGATGTTTTCATCAGTTCTGGCGCCAACAGAAACCCACAATCCATACAACTCTTGTCTCTTCACAGGAATAACACAAATCTATGTGCCCATGACGGCAGAAGTAGTGAGCAGAAGACTTGTTGCCTTCTTCTAAAGCCATAGTCAATTTGCCTGGTAATTGTGGCTAAGTGAACAATTAACAAACTGCTTTTGTGTATGTTTTGTCTAAATTGAATTTGCAAAAGGTAGAAGGTTAACATGACACGAATGGTTTCTAATAAAAAAGGTGTTATCAATTGTATACCCTACTAATGCAATCATGACAAGAGTAGCAGGACAGATCATTGCAGAGAAGAGTCGAACCAGCTTGCATCAATCTAAAGGTAACTACATTATAAAAACGACTAAGAAGTCATACAAGTCCTTGGGGCTGAAGTTCAGTCTTTGATTAGAATTATATTTCAAGAGCAAAATCTAATAGCGTTCCCCTTTTTCTTAGATTATATTTCCAGTTTAGTTGGTCCTCATAAGAAAGGGTTCTGGCTGCTGTGTGCAGCCTGTGATCCGTCGGTGCTTCCTGAAGAGAAGGGCAACAAGGGCTCAGGGAGGGTCCCCGGCAGGCCGAAACCTGGCTGGGTGGGGTGAGTGAGGGACATAGGGAGGCTAGTAGGCTGGTGGCTCATTGGCAGGGGCAAGGAGGCACTGTATGGAAGGGAAGTGCCCTGAGGCGCAGAAGATATCGAGCCAGAGCCCAATTGATTCAGAGTTAGTTTGGGCTGCTCAGTTTGGAATGGATTGTTGGGTGAAGGAGCACTCAGACCTAGACAGAAAGAAAACAACAGAAAACTATTAGGTTTGCCCCAAAGGAATACTTCCCCCACAAATATTTTCATATTCTCAACCCTTCTGCATTAACAATCACACATATGCCCAGGCACACTACTCGTATGTGCAAGTCAGCTTCATACAGAATGGTTTAAGGACCATGTGTTTGGTGAGTTGTGAGCAAACCAAGTGAATTAGACTGTGATTATACTGCAAGAGTTGTGCGAGAGTTTGCAAATGGATCATTGATATTAGTGATGGGAATTATGGCTCTTTGAAGGGAGCCGGATCTTATGGCTCCATTCCTTTGCGAGAGCCGTTCAAAAGAGTTTTTTTTTTTTAAGGGGGCGGGGTGAATAGGTAAATCAAATTTAGCCCTGTTTTGACTAATGATTTATATGTGTACTTATATATCACTTAAATTATTCAATACATCCTTTGTACTGAAATATTCAAAAGTAAAAATTACATTTGTAATATAAATTATTTGCTGTGGCCAATTGTTTTCATTGCATTTACAGACCCTTGTAACTCTCTGATTGTAGAACCACGCTATAAAAAAGCAAATAGCAACACCTATACAAACTGACAACAAATCTTTGCTGAGCCTAATAAATATATTGCAATGCTCAAAACAGCAGCATCCAACAGTCTCCTTGGATATTACATGTCACTGCATGCATTCACGGAGCACCCGTAGCGCGGAGATCATTTATAAAAATGAAAAAAAGGCCTGTTCGAGCCGGCTCCCGTCGTTCACTTTGAGCCGGCTTAATTTGACTCTAGATTCTGCATAAATGTGAGAAAAATAACATTTTAATAGATCAGTCTACACAGAACTGATTTAAAGCTAGAGTTTCAGCTATTAAAGTCTCTTGACTTCCCTGGTCTTTCCCAAAAATAGTATTGTATCTTCAGCCAATAGTACAGATATTACCTGATAGGAAGGGGTTCAGGATCTTGGCTGGGGGGTTTACTGGGATCAAGGCGTCCAGGTTCACCAAGGAAGCTGCTGTGGGGCCCAGGAAGGCCTCAGGTGTCCTGCATGAACGAGGGCTGGGGGCAGCCAAGCTTTCTCCAAGACGTGACAGGTCAAAAAGCTCAGGACTGCCCTCTCCTCGCCCATTCAAGTTCACCTGGCCTCCATCCATGGCCTCATCAAACAGATCGCCATCTAAAAGCGAAAAAATATGAAGTTCTTACATTGCAAATGTGTGGGATGCACAGAACCACAAAACAGTAAAATAATTCACTGTTTACCTGAGGGGCTTCCAGGTCGAGCACCGGAGTCCCTTGTAGCTCCCATGTGTGCTGAGAATGCATCCATTTGAGAGGAGGCTATAAACATACCCACATACATTTCATTATATTATTTTAAATATGTCTTTGTAAATATCTATGTTGCACCTCCTATTTATTTTTCGGCTGAGCTGCATGGGAGCTTATATTACCTGTGCTGGGAGGGAAGGCCCATTCTTGGCCGGGGGCCTTCAGGTGGCTCTGAGGGTCATCCCAGGGGTCGACTGTGGGCTCCCATGGTGGAGGGGGGCTGTTGGCAGTTGGCGGTGCCATCCAGGGAGGATCTACCGTCGGGATGCTAGTGCTGCCTTTTTTAGTAACAGACAGGTGAATGAGAGAGAGAGAGAGAGTCTCCTGTTTTAGCATGAACTAAAGGCAGAACATGTTGTGCCGTAAATATGAAGAATGTTGGGTTTCATTCCAACACTGCACTCTAAAATAAGGCAACAAATGTTTCTGACTATTATTTACTACACAACTTTGGCTCAAAGGTTCAGTTGGATACTTTTAAAGGAAGATATTTCTTCATATTTGCTCTAACTGTTACATTTCCCTGACGGGGGGATTAGAGAAATAATAAGTAAAAAAACTAATTCTGCTTTCTCTGCCTCCTCCTGTTCTGATTATATATCTCATCATAATATGGAAGGATACGGTAACAGTTCCTTTAATGATAAAAAGTTACTTTTATAAAATATAGGCAAGGCAAGGCAAGTTTATGTATATAGCACTTTTCAGCACGTGACAATTCAAAGTGAATATACCAACTTATCCTTTGAACTCTCCTTCTTTAGTCATGGTAAGCTAACTCAAGTCTCACCCATTGTGTCCCAGGGATCCCTTATCTCCTGAGGAGCAGCTGCCTGAGGGGGGGCATTATTCCATCGGTGGTCACGAGGAGGCTGCGCTGAGGGCAATGCGAAAACATCTACAAGGTCCATGAAGGCAGTCTGACAAAAACAAGAAAAACAGGGTCAATTTAGTATATTGCTTCTACTCTCAGACGGTTATCAAATCCTCAATGAAAAAGTTGAATTTAATTTTTCAAAAAGTGTAATGTTATTCTGGAGATGTAAAACATGATTCCACCAAATAATCAAGCACCTAATCATTATCATAAGTCAATATCATTTGTAATTTTATTTTAGTCCTCGAAGCATGAGAAAAACACTAAACTACAATGTATGGTTGTATTTCACCACCCCCATTGAGATATTCCATACCCCAATATTTCATACCCCGCCTTTAGAATCCATCTCATGTTTGCTTTCCTCCAGAGCTTTCTTGAGCGTCAATTCATCTCCTTGGCGACTGAGCTGCTCCTGTCAACAGAAAGACACATGGTCGCCTTTGGGCATGACAGCTTCCGGCAAAATTCCCATATTGTAATTTGTCACTTCATAGTGTATTTATGACTCAACCCATGCTCACTAGCTCCAAAGCCAGCTTGTTTGTTTTTTTCTGGGTAACGTATGACCCAGATATAGATGAGTGCGATGGGCACAAACCAACCAAATTCTGTGGTCAAACAGAAGAGAGATATCACTCCGATTTCTAACAGAGCAGCTCTATTGTGGCATAGTTAGAGAGGAAACAAGGGAGGAAAAGGACTGAGACAGTGAGAAGTTACACCAGATAAAACAACAGTGATAAGAAAGAAGCAAGTTTGCCATTTTAAAGTGGTTGATCATTATTAGAGAAAACAATAAAACATGGAGGATGATTCCCTAATCTGTAACCTAAAATGAAAGGTAGGATCACATTACTTAATTCAAGGTAATAATCTTGAAGATTTCCAATTGAAAAAAAAGTCTATCAAGTAACACAATGGTCATTGAGCCAATGGTTCACCAATAAAAGCACTTGCATGTGTAGCATTTCAAACTTGATCTATGTGGGGACTTTCCCAGGAAAAATCCCAAGAGTCACACGATAAGTGACCGTTTCATTCACCCAGCTGTGGTGGGTTAGGAGAGCCAGAAAGGTTCCCTGGAGCTAGTTAACTGTGAAGTTGCTTAAAGTTTTTTTTGGTCTAGAAAAGCTAATAAACTATGAAACAAGCAATGACTACAGCAATAATTCAAAACAACTTCAAAAACAAAAAGTTGGGAGACCCATCATCATTTACTGTTTGTTGCCACAGGAAACAGTGACATGAGAATGTAAGTTTAAATCTCAGCATCTCCAAAAATAAAAAGTGTTTGCCCCCCCCCAGTGACAACAACAAACCCTACCTGCTGGTGCTCCTCCTTGCTCAGGCTCAGGGCTAACTCAAGCTGGGATTCTTCATCCATTTCCAGTGCCACAGGTACAGGTTTGACTGGCTGGGTGGGGAGGGGGACCAGGGAGGAAATTACAATTAGTATTTGGTCAACAAAAGGGTGAATAATGCTTGGAAAAACAAACAATACATTGCATGCAATTATAAAGGTGTCCCAATCCGGCAGAGTAAAAGGGTCCAACCTTCTGCCCTTTCCTGATGCCACACCAGGAAAGTGTTTGACATGATGTCATACTACTGAACTAAGAGGAGAGATATGATGGTTAGTTGAACAGAAGGATGAAGCCTCGTCCGATTAGTCGCTGTAAACAAAAAAAAACATGTATTTTTCCTGTTCATGGTGAAGTGAAGCCGGATGTATAAAGGAGAGCGAGTAGTGCATGCAGTAGTTTTTCTCAAAAGGGCTGAGACTCTATTGTGAGGTTGGTTTTTAGTGTGAAGAGCAACAGAAGATGTGCTTTAGAGCAAAGGATGCAAAGGAAGAGTCATCCTATATCCCAGCATACTTGTACCTTCTTGGTCTCCTCCTTGCTGAGAGTCATAGCAATCTGGAGCTGGGTCTGTTCATCAATATCCATTGTAGGAGGCAGCTAGGGTCAAGCAGGAAGGATTAGGAGGAAGACTTTTTCAAAGGGAAAGGTAAAAGCTTGATTTAGCTTGAATGATTCTTAAATAAATCTAACGATTTAAGGTTATTCAGATCAGAGAAGTATCACAGAAACTGCTGTGCACAAATTCCCATAGAAGCAGAGCAGGAGTCACAGTGGGCAACGCCTGTGCTTGCCATGGAGACGAGGACAGGCTGTAGGAGTGGATCAATGCACACATCCTGTCTGGCTCCTCACTCACAGTTTCCTCGCTCCAAAGCATTGCTCACACGGATTTGTCAAAGAGACATTATTGACCACATCAGAGACAGAATTGATGAGATCACTTTCTGTTAAAGGTTTCTGTGAAATGGCGGCCTAGTAGAGACAGGCACTTGTAGTGTGCAGTAGGGATGAGAGGTTTGTGTGTGCTCAGTGTGTGTGTCTGTGATATCTTAGTTAGAGGTACCTTTTCACTTTCTTCCCGGCTCATAGCCAGGGCCAGCTGCAGCTGCAGCTCCTCCTCTCCACTGGTTGATGGCAGAGCCTGCTCCATGTCTGGAGCAAGTCGAGGAGAGGAAGACGAGGCTACAGGGACAGAGGCAGAGAAGACGGGTGTGAACAGAAACATTAACAGATGAAAATAAACAGGAAAACAAAGAAGGAACCCTTTAGGCTGACACTGTTTTTGAATGTTAATTTGATTCCACTGCCCGTTGTTTAGGGCCTTTGCTGGCATTGCTTGCCACGGCCTGCCTAACACTGCCTGCACCAAGAACAATGGGGCGCCTGTGTGGAGAGTGAGGGTGGTGGAGGGGCAAAGGAATGGACGGGTTGGAGTGGGGCCCACCTTATTACCCTGAATCCTTTGGGTGGGATCCAGGACGCATGTCCAGGTTTGGAGGAGGGGACGGGCCAGGGGGGCCGGCAGTATGTCAGTCTGGGCATCAGGCTGTGGGTCATGGGGCTAAAAGAGGGAAGCTGGCTACACGTTGGCAAAGTCAGGTCTCAGAAACCAATCATTTCCACTGTGCTGCCCCTCAATATCCCATTATGAGCTGGAATGCTTGCTGGCAATTAGCTGCTGCCAACCTCTTGCCCGCCACCCAAGCCATCAGTATACCACCATGACGGGTTCCTGAAATCTAAAAGAGATCCACCACTATCCTCCCTCTAAAATCTTAAAACGTACAATCCTCTAGGGCAAAACGACAAAATTGCGAAAACTAAAAAAGAGAGTTGGAATTACAGCAGCAGACACAGGGCACGCATGCATTACGATCACAAATGTAAGGGTTTTTCTGAAGGCATTCCTTTCTGAATAAAAAACAACTCATTTCAAATATTTGCTTTGATTGTCAGAGTGTCTGATGATTTTAAACTTATAAGTATATGTTTCTTCTGTTTACTACAAACACTGCTTCTATTGTAACATTACACCTGGTAACTGTTTCTACCACATGTTTCCACTGGCGCACCCTCGTCTACAAAACATATGCAAGAAACTTGTTTCACGTAAGAAATATATTGGAGTTTTGAGGGATTATATCTCACCCCCACCTGAGGGCATTTCTCTGTTTACACCATGAAACAGGCCTCAGATTGTTCTGTTGAAGCCACAGCTCTGCTACTGACCAAACCACACAGACAAATGCCAAAGTATATAGTGCACAGCAGGCATACCACATCTACAAAGGCCACACAATGCTTTTTCAAAATATGTTATACAAGTCAATGACATCAGATGTCCTAACCCCTACACCCTCACTGAGGAATCACTTTGGTCCTATATTCTAGCCACCTAACCAACATCTCTACCGTAGCAGACAGATCGTACATGTAAACATGGTATCCAGTTGTGTTTTCACATTTGATTGAGACATGCACAAACAGGGCCTCCTCTCTTTTGTAAATCCAGTTTAGCTGACATTGCTGTAAACAGGAGAATGAAAGGAATGCAGTTGTCCTACCATCAGTGTCGAGCAAAACTGAAATAATGGAGGACAAAAAAGTAGAAATGAAATACTCATCAGAGCTTATATTTTGGAAGGAGTTGTTGGTATTAAAATAGCGTCCAACCCATTGAGAAATGACAAGTGATAATTCATTGATGTAGAGATCTCAAAAACTTGGCAGAGAGTGAAACAATTTAACTGAGGGGTGTAACGATCCCTTGATCTGGATTAATCCATAATAGTGTGAAAACATCACATCACCATCTTAAAGATACACCTTTGTTTTCAAATGTCCATTGCTGTGTCATTATTTATAAGTCTTTTTATATATCGTTTTTTTAAAGAATATATTGATTTTCATTTAAATGTAGAGGCAGACCAAATTGCAGTTTTGTTTAGCCTAGTTAATTTAAAAGTAGAAATCCTATTTTAATAAAGCTCATATAAACATTAACTGACAGTGTATCTATAAAATAGCTTTTTGTTGGGATCAAATGGAAAACCTAGGCGAGGAATGCTTTTAATATTTTCTTTCTTCTGCCTTCATCATTTATAAGGTTACATTTACTTTTACCTGATTAACGTTGACCTGTCATGGGTGCATTCCTGACAAATGACAGATTACATGCCAAAAAAAATAGTTATCATTCATAGTTATCAATGTTACTCACAGTGAAATGAGGATGGTGAGCCTCGGCACCTGCCAGCCTCCTCCGCATAGGCCCCTGCTGGCTGGCTTGTGCGACGTCCCGGGTATGGAGGAGGAATCGATCCGGAGCCTAAGCTACTGCTGGCCCCGGCCATGCGTGTCTTAGTCTTCAGTGCTTGGCTCCTCTCCTTCTTCAGCTTTTCATCATCCTTCAGCAGAGTCACTAGTTGCTTGGCCTTCTCCCGGACATTAACACCCTGGTCCCGTCCATCTCTATCTATGTACTGGAAGTCTCTTAGTGTCTGGATGGTGTAAATGTTTTCGCGGCACTCTTTGGCCACACGCTCGGAGCCTGATTTGATCAGGTAGTCCAGCAGGGTCATTGCCTTATATACGTGGCGCCAGTTTTTACCATGGTCGTTAAGCCGCTTCCAGATCATACCCATAACCTCCTGAAAAGCCACTACATTAAAGGTCAGGTCTGAGATTTCAGACATAAGCGAGCTGGGAGGACCCCAGGGATCGTTGGAGGTGGCCTCCCGTACCTTGACCTCAGCCTCTGTGAAGTTGTTGACCATGTTTTTCACCTGGCGGCGCAGTGATGAGGTCTGCATGATGGCAGTAGCGTTTTACAGGTGGGGGAATAAAATAGTCTAACAGCAGGCCAGCCCACTGCTTTTGTTAGAAATCTGTTCAGTGGAGAAACGCAATGAAGCAGAACTCCTTTACTTCAGTGATGTCCACAAGTGTGTTTCTGAGGAAAGAAAATATATATCTTTACATTAATATTCGAATGTCAAATATTTATAGAGAGAACTTTTTCACAGATAATACACACAACAATCTTCTTCAGTTACTCCTTTTGCTTGAGTTACAAACATCACTGCTGACTAGAGCTGAACTCTTACACATTGTTTCACTCAGTAATTGTGTTTGGAAGGAGAGAGAAACCACCCAGCACCTTCCAGCAATGTGAAACACAACACCTGGGCTCAGTTTTCCCTGAAACAACTTGGTGAGTAGTACATACCGAGCACTGTTCATAAGCAATGAGTAGCTTGAAAGAGCTATTCTAAAAATCAATTTCTCAAAAATAAAGCAAACATTAGTTTCAGACAAAGGGACTTCAACCTAACCGGTCCGTGTAGATATCTGTGTTTTACCTTTGAGCAAAAAAAAACGGGAGGGGTGGGCGCTCCACCTCCACTATTTTTCTGACCTGATTACATTACAACAGCAGCAGTAGGCCTTCAAAGCATTCAAAGACTGACAAACATGTAACTACTACACACATATCCACACAGTAATCCACCAGAAAAAGACACTTTTTACTTTTATTTTACATCAATAGTCATATCTATTTGAATGCATGTCACATTGTCCTGGACATTGGACTGCTTTTCCTCACAAAGGCGGGGCAGTGAGTCAGTTGAAAAGGTTTAACTCAAATGTCTGTCTTATCTATTTAACTTGGAAGTGAAATGCATAAACACAAAGAATCAATCCCCTTTACTTAGAAGTAAAGTGCTGTGTCATGAGTAAGTATTTCCAGACTGTTACGAAGCCTGAGATGAGAGATATTAAAATGGTCGATATCCATCCCTATGACAAAACAGATTCATAACCGATGTAAAATACAGCCATGTTGATATTGTCAAAAAATGTTTTCACTAAAAACCTTAGTGTTCAACTCTTTATACACCTCAACATGCTGTGGGCATGCTATGAATAAAAGGTGACAGCACTTGGGTGGCCTGCATTATCAGTCATATCATGAGAGTGCTGTAAATAGATTGGAGAGTGGTAGTAAGAAAGAAAATGCTTGTGGCTCAGCGGACCACAGGTTAAATCTCAAGAGGTAACCAATGCTCGCCTTTCAGTCCCATTATCTCCTGATCCCTGGGGTCACTTGGCTGGAGAGGAAAAGATAACCGTTTCAAATGTTCTCTTCCAGTAATGAATTTAAATCAAAGAGGAACTGAGCGTGGAGGTTTAATGCAAGTGTGACAATGAAATTGCTTCTTTGACTAGATTTCTAACACAATCTGGACGCCTCCATGAAAGCTGTTCTTACAGACATAATATAGATAAACTAATGTCTGACAAATTACTATAACTTCAGTTGGACTAAAAGGCAGTGATGAAAGAAGTAGTCAGATGTTGTACCTTAATAACAAGTAGTAGTAATGCCCCAGTGTAAATGAACAAGCATCATACTATGTTAAGTACCAATAGTAAAAGTATACATGTTAAATCTAAATATAGCTACAGTATAATATAGTATTGTTTTACAGTTATACAATATTGCTTGTACAGCACTATCACATTGCCCCTCGACATTGGACTGGAGCTGGTGTTTTTTTGGCTTTGATACAGTTGGTAGCTTAATGTGTAATAATGTGTAATATATTACATTTTAGTTGGAATTTAAAGAACAATATTTCACTTTAAAATGTAGTGGAGTAGAAGTACACAGTACCATTCGATGGAAATACTCAATTTAAGTAAAAGTACCTGAAAATTGCAGAAGCCTTATTGAGTTAATGTACTTAGGCCTACTTACATTCCCCCTGCTAATAGTAGGTAGATAAGGGAAGCACCACTCCCTTCCCACCACTACACACACATTATACTCCTATCAGTCACCCTATCTTTCATAACAAAACGAATATTTCTCCAGCAGCTTGACTGTAACTTGTGACCTTGACATGGTTACATACTGGAGTAAAGTATTTACTTTGTCTGATTCCACCTGGAGACTGTATACTTTTGTAAAGCAAATTCTCCAGTTTAAAAAAAAAATCAAGCAAAGTTTAAAGTGAGCCCATCAATTCCTAACATATTTCATCATACTTTTGGGAATCAAACTGTTCCCGGACCAGGCCTACATGCCATCCCAGGTGTGTTTGTTATGTCTTACAGATGTTTGAAATAACACAAAAACCGCTGGATGAAAACACGGGTCTCGATTTCACTCGTGTCCTTTTTGTCCCAAACTAGGACGAGTGGTGCACGTTGCGTCAAATGATATGATCGGGTAGGTGAAAGTGACCGTGACTCAGCTATGTTCGGGAGTTAAAAAAGTTGGAACCTCGACAGAATAACAAGAACACAACCCCGATCCCCTCTGCGTCCACTTTCCCTCTTACCTTCATGTCAAAGCGCGTCAGTGGGGTCCCAACTTGGGGAGGCTTTGGGTGGAAAAAGAAACGCCTCCGTCTCTCGACATATCCCGTAGCTTTCGGGTAGAACAATTTAACTATAGTTAAAAAAAGAAAGGTCGCCTATTCACATCAGATGGAAGACGTGTGTGCTCAAAATGAATGTAAAACAAAACCCGGTAGTGCTGTTTTGTTATCAAACTTACTTGAGAGTGTATATCCCAATCCAGCCTTGCAGATGGCACAGCCCTCCCCTAAAAAAGACACACACAGTAAAAATGGATGGATAGGGAGAGAAGAGAAAGGGAGGGAGGGAGGCCTGCTCGGCGAATGCAGAGTCAGACTTAACCCCCTCACTGCCTGATGAAAAAGCACCTTAGCTCAGTGGAGCAGGTGATCACTGAAGAACTACACACAGCTTAACATAATGGCAGACTGTGAGGTGTAAGTGGAGACACACAGGTTCAATCTGATAATACCTATCCTAAAAAAATAATAGTTATCCTATATAAGGCAGGATTTCAGCAGATCAAAAAAAAATACTGCTAAATATTAATGTACCCAAAACATATAGGATATGGGAGATAAAAAGCACTGTGACCAGGTGGGCCCAAATCTATAAGTGAATACTACAAACCCTTTTATTTCCCATAGCTATGCTGTTAAGAGTGAGTGAACATCCCAGAGGGATACAACAACAGACCACATTTCCTTTTCAGCAACTTCCTCATTGCATCTCTTTACTTATTCATTAGAGCTAATGGAACGTGTATACATTATACAACACCCAAATATTTTTGAGTTTACCCTGGCTTACATCAGTCAAAAAGTGCTAAGTAATCTCTGTCTCTGGAGAAGGATCATGACGTCGAGGGGGTAATGATTAGCTAACTGTGGGAGAAGCAGAGAGCAGTGGGCTGGTTGACTGTGAGCAGGATATACAGGAAATACCAGCTCCACCTTGAAACAACAAAGTCACAACTCTTGGAGTCAACACAAGGGCAACATTTAGAAAATTTAAAAATTCATAAAGCAGTGAAACTTCTCAAACAGGATTGTTCTAGTTCTCAGAAAGTGTTTCAAATAAGTGTGTTGTGTGGGAGTGTATGTCTTGTTGCAGCTCCTGTTTGATTAATATGTGACTCTCATTGATCGGTCGGTGGAGCCAACTTCATATACCTCCTGCAGGCCCTCCTCCTCTGCCTGGCACCCTATGTCTTTATTTCTCCTGAAAACAGATGCCTGAACACTCTTTGTTTCCCAACAAAGGCCTGATGAGGTCAGCGCAGGGGGGACATGCAGGCAAGGCTTGGGAAAACAGAGGGGGAGGAGAAACAACTGATAAATATCACCAGCCTGCTACTGCATGCCAGTGATGTCACATAGGAGAGGAAATCTGACTTGTGTTTGTGATTATGTGCCTAAAACCAACATTAGTGCTTGTGATGACTTTCTGTCCACTGAAGGATCATGTTTCTAAAACTTCACTGTATGGAATCTACCTCTCTTTGCTGTCCTCTAGTGGTTTTGTGTTTTATTTTCATGTGGGGTATGCAGTTTTTTTTTTGGTTCTGTGATTAGAACATCAGTAAAGAATATCTAGGGCCCCAGGTTCATGACATATCAGCTGGCCCCGTATCATTTGATAAGAAATGTGCATCAATGAATTCATTCAAAACAAATAAAATAACCTTGAGTAAAGATTAATATTCAGTAGGAGTTTTGTAATGCAGCATCCTATGATACTATTGACACATAATCATTATGCCTGACAATTATTTTCTGAATATTAAGTATATCAAATGTCAGAAAATAGTAAAAAAAAGCCAAATGAAAATCCCCTAAAGCCCAGTTTATCACATTTAAATATATATTTCTTGCCTGACCAACATCTAAAAACCAGGAGATGGGGGGGGGGGGGGGGGGGGGGATAACTGTAATGTCTTTACAATCTCCTCATTCTGCAAAATAAACAGAAAAATGCAATATAACAGAAGATATTTAGTTTACTATCATAAGAATGTTACCCCACTGATTAATTGGCTTAAAAATGACACAAATGGGGCGAAGCCTGCGAGCTAGTTTAGGCAGTCAACTCGAGCACTTATGCTGCATTCATACATAACGCCCCCTTGCCACTCTGCAACCAACCAAACAGAGACTCCTTAATACGCCACTCTATTTAACCTGCCAGATCTCTCTCCATGCATTGCTTGCTGCTGCTATTGCCGCAGCTACCTCTACGTCGCTGCTGCTCGCTGCCCCACCACCACCCCAGCTTCCACCTGTAGGCTCGGGGGTTAGTTATTTAATCATCACTCATCGTGCTATGTCTATCTATGGAGTGATGATGCCCGAGCCTAGTCGCCAAACTTAACTATATGCTGCTTCTAATAAACATGTTAAAGGAACACGTGAGTTGTCTGACTGAAATATATAGTTTATTATACCACTTAAACTTTACTAATTTTCTGTCAAACAACTTATCCATTAGACAATAATTCCAGCTTTGGGGTAATGGTTGGTTTTTCAGTGCCTTGCTAAATAATGAGAAGAAAATATTTTCTACCACATTTGCATGGTGTTTAAAAGCACCAAACAAACACAAATACAAGAGTAAAGCAGTCAGGTGAAGAAGGACTATGCCTGGCCCTGGAAACAAACAGACGGTCTGTTCAGATGATACAGTAAGTGTCAATTTGATAGGTTGATGACGTGTTCCAATCATTTCTATAAATACGAACATAGTAGAATATGTGGTTTTCTATATTTATACGTGTACCCATGGTGCGATCGAGTATGTAACAGCGTATGTAAGTGTGATTACAAATTAAATCTAGGCAGGACGTTGTAGTGACTAAGAGTGTTCAGGAAGGGAAATTATAGCAACGGTAGGGAGGATTAACCCTGGTTGATATTAGGTTTCCTTCCTTATTGTTAGGGTTCCCATCAGCGTACAGCGACTTATCCTCTTCAGGTTTAGCAGAGAGAAAACCATTATGTGAAGTGTTCTTACAGAGTGGCCTTGGTTTGTAAAAGGGCTGGTTGAATGTAGAAAAGCTGCATTTATATAATATGTTCTGGCTTCGTGGTTTACTGCCAAGTACAGCTAAAATATTCAGTACTTTAAAGTCGGGGAGGAACGTGTTCTTTAGCTGTATCACGACTAAACCTTCCCTCTTAAATATATATAAATGCATATATATTATTGACTATAAAGCAAAGGTAAATCTTTATGCCCTTAAAGTGATGTCTCTTGCTATTTTCCAAACCCTTATATAGAAGGAAAAAAACATCCGATTGCATAACGAGGCATGTGAGTTCTAGAGCAGATAGTGAGCTGTTTCTCAAGTCTTGATACTGAGAGCGTTGTGATCACTTCAGAAAAATGCAAGGTTTGCAAGTACTGTTCATGACAGCCTCACGAATAATGCAATCCCAGATTCACAGCAATGTCAGGCTACGTATAGGCACATCTTTTGGATAGGCTTATGCAACAAACAAAAAGTGTGAGGGTAATATGAACATAGTCAAATACTAAAAAGTGACAAATGAACTGAAAAACATACAAAATGTTAATTGAAATCCTGGCAGCATTGTAAACGGAGAGGAAGAAGACAAGTCTATATAATGCTCTCACATCCAGTGTCCATGGCAACAGGGGTTTTGCCAGTTATCTGTCATTCATCTTTTATTTATAATGTGGACATCTAAATGTGAGGTGCTAAAACATAGTAGCCTATGATGTACAGTAATTAAGTTTGAATACATCAGAATATAACAAGAATTTGTCTCAGGACAACATGTACAAAAGCATCATTTAAGTCTGATTTGGACTATTTTAATGTATTTGTGCCCGCAACTAAAATTATTTGTCATTGAAACTACTTTATACACTTGGAAAACCGTCTTGCTTTTTTCCATGTCTGTTAAAGATTTAAAGACTCCATGACAATAAGAACTAAATGTGTGCAGCGGGGAGGCGTGTGGTGCAGTGGGTTGAGCATTGGTGTTGGGATCAGGGGGTCACAGGTTCAAACCCCACTGCAGTCAGCATGTCGTTGTGTCCCTGGGCAAGACACCTCACCCCAAATTGCTCCTATGGGGATTGCCCACGGTATTGAGTATGTAAGTCGCTTTGGATAAATCATCTAGCAAGTAACATGTAATGTGTGGCGTTTTCCTTATCATACTCAATAGACTCTTTGGATACAAATAAACACATTTTGACAACTCTGTATTTCCAGATGTTTATAGTCAGGCTGAGCAGGAATATACAAGTCTCTTTTTTTAAGAAACACCATGATGGTTTTTAAAACATACACATGAAAAAAACAGGTTCCCACAAAACTGCCAAAAAAATTATTATTATCAACATGACAGCATTGTTAGGAGAGGATACACAATTATTAGGGTTCAAACCTTCAGTGTCCATCTTATTGACGCTAAGGACTGCTAATGTATCATCCATAATGACAACACCTGAACATGGCTAAAAATAGATCATTGATTAGGTTTGAACAGATCAGAATTTCCCAAGGGTTTGCCTCAGAACAAACGTCTGATTTGGTTTATTTTAGTCTTTGGACACAAACATATAGATTTGGGAAACTCCTCTCTCTTTGACTCCTCTCTCTTCCCACACTTATCGACCTAAATCCTTCAAAGGAAAACTGCAATAGTTAAAAAAGGAGATCGTGTGTGTTTTTTGTTTGTGGGCTGCATGCTTTGTCTTTCTATATAAGGAGCGTTTGCTCTGTGTGAAAGCGTGACGCAGGTACTGCGCTGTTTGTGGGTGTATAAGAGGCGCCTCCCGGCTCTGTTTCTACGCACACATGGAGAAGCAACTTGGGTCGGTAAGATTTTGATAGCCTCTGGTGTCTGGGGACGCTTGAAAGAAAACGGAGATGAACGCAACGATTTACCTTTCCGTTGATGGCATCCTCGAAACGTTCAACTCTCTCACCAGGCATCAACAATCAGGCATCACGCACCCAGGCATGCAGAGCTCAGCCCTTATCCCAGTACTCACGCACCCCAAAGTCTCAAATATATCCAAGACAGGCATGGGCATCATCAAAACGGTGAAAGGGCACTTGAGACAACACGGGGTTGAAAGTAGATCCAGTTCTGGAAATCGGCAGGTTTCAAGTGATCGACTCCCCTATAGGTCCGTGGATCTGATGGAGCTGGGTCTGGCCAAGCCCAAGAACTGTCACAGAATAGTGGTGCTTGGCGCGCCAAAAGTAGGCAAAACCAACATCCTTCAACGATTCTTGGGGAAACAATTTGACGAACAATACGAACCCACAATCGAGGACTTCCACAGAAAACTCTTCTACATAGGAGGGGAGGCATACCAGATCGATATTCTGGACGCCCCGAGTGAGAGGGACTTCCCTGCAAAACGGAGGCTATCCATTCTGACAGGTGAGGCACTTGATGGTTAATCATTGCAGATGTTGATAAACTGTAGAATTCGGTGTTGTTTTAGGAATATAATATAACATGACATGCTTTAACAATCTCAATCTCTTTCTCTCCAGGTGACACCTTCCTGCTTGTGTTCAGTTTGGATGACAGAGAGTCCTTCAATAAAGTCTGTGATTTTCTAAACGAGATCAAAGACGCTAAGGCGAAATTACTGAAATGTAAACATCTCCCGAGAGTCCCACCAGTTGTGATATGTGGGAACAAAGCGGACTTGAAGGCGCAGAGAGTCGTCAGGCAGTCAGAGGTAGCAGAAGCCCTCGGTGAGGATGTGACATTCTTCGAAACCTCTGCTAAAGATGGTACTGGGATGGAAGCTGCGTTCAGGGGCCTAGCCTCTGTAGGCAGACTACCTGACGAGACAATTCCGTCACGGCATGAGATGATATCCCTCTTCACCTACCAGTCGATGTGCATCGGCCGGCGGGGCAGGAGAGGGAGCCGGGGTCTCTGTGCGCCCTGTGCCGCAGTGGACCCTCTGGCGTGCCGCCCGAGCTTCACCAGCGACCTGCGCCTGGTGCTGAAATCAAGCACCAAACACAACAAAACCGAGAGGTGTCAGATTCAATGAATTTCAAGCCTTCTCGATCAAACCAATTGTAGTAGTATTCTGCAATATCATATTATGTAAGGAGTTATACTCTGCGGCACATGGCTGGACCATGCAGTGCATTCATTTCTTGTTTTTGTATGTAACTGAATTTATATTATCTTATGTTAATAAAAACAATATTTCCAATTGTCATATGTGTTTCTGGTCTAACATTCACTTTATTTCAGACATGCAGTTTATTAATGAGATGCAGATATTCTTAGATTGTGTTCATGTACGTCAGCAATTAATTCAAGTGGATCTTGGGACCTCATTATAGTAAGGAGATGACTCACACTGATCTTAAACGTCTTCTTATATTCGCTCACAACACAATAGTTAGCTCTAATTTTAAATCCGCACACTGCTGTGAATGGCACCAAGAGCTGAGATGTAACAACGATTTATAATAATAGCCTAAACACTCATGTGTCACCATAATGAGGGAAACAAAGAGTTAAAGCATCACGTATTACAGAGGGGAGAGGGTGAGAGACATGCTGGACTCTTAAATCAGCACCATGGAGAGAGCCCACACAAACCCTGATATACCACTGAGTAGCAATTCAATTTTAAAACACTCAGCCTTTTCTTTCCAATATATCTCCACGGGTTTCTTTGAAGAAACCATTGCGTAGGCTGTCTGTTCAGAGTGTCCTTCACTTGTGAAAAAGGATGGTGTGTGTCAGTTATCGAGTATACTGCATTGAACTGAAAAGGTACTTGTTTGTGCCATATCAAGAGCAGCATTAAAGCTTGGCAGCTGTACTGTATAACACATCCATTTGAACTTTCCCTATCAAACTATTTGACGCAATTTTGCTCGCGTTCCCAACTGTATTTAAATAAATGAAAACCATATTTCAGTTGCTGTAGCTGACAGAGATGCTGCAGCAGACTCATCATCCTGCTTCATGAATCATAGAGCAGAGAGCTGTTCTTAACCCTGAGAGTCGTGACTACTGCACAGCAGAGACTGTATCCATGCACTCGTCATTTTAGCCTCATGAGTAACACACTCCCTATAGCAGATATACCAGGCGTATACTAAAGTGGCTACTGGTAAGAGAACACTGTATTCAGAATAATAGTTCATATATTTAATTTGCTTCCAGGTGCTTCCTTTATTGCTACTCTGAGTCATTTCATTGTCATCTAAACATGATTACACAGGGAATTGTGTCTTCTTTGAAAAGACTCAAATTCTCCTTAGGAGCACAAATCCACTAATTCATCTTTACAAAAATGAAAATGTTTTATAGTTAGTTATAAAATAATCACAGAATGGGGTTCCTCTGGAAATCTACCACTGCTTTTTAACTCTACAAACTAAAGTGACCGTCAAAGGACAATAAATATAGTATCACACATTTATATGTTGGCATTAGTTGTAGTTAAAGATATACACGTTGAAATGTTTTAAATAAACGATGGAGAATAAAATCCAGTGTTAACTAAATGTTCCACTTGTGAAGGTGCATACACATTAACACTGCAACATTGTTCATTCAAATGTGAACTTTGCAAACTTCTAAACTAGATCCGTACATGTTCATGAATCTCTCTGGTTGTAACACTCATTTAAAAACCAATGTTCTTACCATCTTTCCTGCAAGATGTTTTTTTAGCGAGTTTAATTAAAATGTTGCTGAATGAGTCATACACATTTTCAAATAATAGCAGCTAATTAGATTTTACAACATTCATTTGATTCAGGTGTGTTGAACATATCAGCCGTAGATCTTCACTAATGTGTTCTAACACAAGGAAATGACAGACCAGGGAAACAATTAACTCACAAAGATGAATCTCAAATGTATCCATGAATTAAAACCTTTATTCTCACAATATCCTGTGTACTGGGAGAGGAATAATCATATTTGAATGAAAATATCTATTAAGAAATGTTTCAGCGCAAGCAATAACTGCATGATAGCACCTCAAGGCCTTATGAAATATATTATCATCAAATGTTCTTATCCAATCAGAGTGATGACGGTACTTACAGTGCGATAAAGAGACAATATAATATAAAATATAATCCATACAAACAAATAGGGGATTGTTGTGCTGCCAACTAAACAGCAAAGTAACAGTAAAAAGAAAACACAGTGTAAAATATGGCAACGGTTTAAATAATGAATTTCAATACACAACATAAAACGTTATATACATAAAACTTAAATATGTGGGGTTGTTTTAATAAATATCTGCCTGTTATGGGGATTTGTTTTACACGTCCAGTCCGCCAGACCCTCAATACAGCTTTCTCCGAAGATATTGCCTTTGTTACCTGTAACAGAGGTGATCTCTGGGCCCATAGATCTCGGCCTCCGTTACGGGTAATATAGCACTAAAAACATTGCACAGGAAGCATGGGAATATATGTAATTTATGTAACTAGTTTGTCTGTCTCTGTTTCCTGGTTTCATGTTAAAAGTGTTCCCCTTCCCCCATGTCTGTGTCTGTTGATTGTGTGCACCTGGTGCCCTGTGTTGTCTCCTCCCCCCCCCCACCTGTGTCGAATTGCTGATTAGTGTGTGTATTTAGGGTCTGTTGCCCTGTCTATTTTGAGGCTGGTAGTGTGTGTGAGATCCTTGTAGTGGCTGGTGACTGTGTGCACAGGAACAGCAAGATTGAGGCTGTGTCCTGTGCTCAAGTTTAATAAATGCCCACACCGGGTTATATTTTTGGACGTTCTGCCTCTGCCTCCTTGCTTGGTCGGGCCGCTCAATTGTCAGCTTCACATTACCAATACTGTCATCGTGTGTTAGAGGTCCTATTTGTTTGTCCTTTAGCATGCTCGTCCTCCTGTAGCCTCAGACTGACTCTTCTCTCCAGCTCCACCAGTAGAGCTGGCAGCAGGCTGTCCAGTAAGGCCAGTCCCTCCCAGGAGCAGCGCAGGCCTCTGATAACGGGGAAAGGAAAACAAAGACAGAAATCAAAAAATCAATTACAGGCATGCAACTACTGATAAATCAGGTGTGTGGCAATGATATATTCTCTAATATAACATGTATTATTATTAATAATGTTCTATAATAACGTGCAATTACTGCGGGTTTTTTGCACTACTAAATACTGTTAATATGTACATTAATGATGTGACCGTCTGTTTCCTGTAGATATTTAATTGCTCTTTTACTGCACTGTCAGTGTACAGTTTTATTATTAAGCTGCTGTGTTTATTGCATTTTTGTAACTCTGGCACAACAATTTCCTTCGGGATAAATAAAGTCTTATCTTATTATTTCCAAAAGAATGCCAAACATTCCCTGGTTCCAGCTTTATCAATTTCCTAACTGAATTTGTAGTAAGTATGTTTTAGAGTGCTGAAAAGTAGAGCTGAAATGACTAGTTGATTAGTTGATCAACAGAATAATTATTACGAACTAAATGCGTATTTTGATAGTGTCAGTTTGAGAGGTTGATGACGTGGTCCAATAATTTCTATAAATACGAACATTGTGGGATATGTGCCAGTGGTTTCTATATTTAAACATGTACCCATGGTGCCATCGAGTATGTGACAGCGTCTGTAAGTGTGATTACAATTGAAATCTATTGGCCCAGCAGGACGTTGTAGAGTGACTAAGAGTGGTTTGTAAACCTTCAGGAAGAGAAATTATAGTAACGGGAGAGAGGATTAACCCTGATGTTTTGTTGATATTGGGTTTCCTTTCTTATTGTTTCTTACTGTAGGTTTAAACATAATACAAGTATGTCTGCATGTTTGAGTAATTTCTTATTTTCTTCTGACCTTAAAGGTTCCCTATTATACTGTTTTTCATCAACATATTATAGTTCTCAGATATATACAAAACATGGCTCTGAAGTGTTTGACTCGAAATACCAAACAGATCATGCATTGCAGCATCCCATAAACCCCTCTGTTTCAGGCCTTTTTCAAAAGTGTTGATTCTCTGTCTGTGACTTTAGATGAAAATAAGGAGCCCCTCCCCACTGAGAGAGATTTGGTTAAAAAGAACACAATGTTGCTCTAGGAGGAGATTCAGGTGATAAGGTGGTGGGGGGGGGGGTTACCTTGGTTGGTTATTGGCTAATGGTTACACAAGCCAAAAAACCAGCTTAATTTCAGCTCATTTTTTACAGTGTGTACATATAAAATGCATCAGTACACCAAGAGAAATAGCAGAGCAAATCTCTATTATGTTTCCCATCATGGGATCTATGTTCTATGATGTAGAGATTGCATCTCCATGGCAATCAGTCTTTCCTTTCTCTACAAGTGCATTGTCCAACCCACTCTTGAGGCGTAGCAGAGAGAAACTATTATGTGAAGTGTTCTTACAGAGTGGCCTTGGTTTGAAAAAGTGCTGGTTAAATGTAGAAAAGCTGCATTTATATAATATGTTCTGGGTTTACTGCCAAGTACAGCTCAAGTATTCAGTACTTTAAAGTCGGGGAGGAACGTGTTCTTCAGCCGTATCACGACTAAACCTTCATTCTTAAATGTATTTATAATGCATATATTTATTTACTATATAAAGCCAAGGTAAAACTTTATGCTCTTAAAGTGATGTCTCTTGCTATTTTCCAAAACCTTATACGGTAGGATAAAAACATCAGATCGCATCACCAGGGGTATGAGTTCAACTGAAAAACTGACTAAATAACTATTTTGATAATCAATCAACTGTAAATATACACGCGAAATAAAAAACTGCTGTTTTTAGCCTTGCAAATAAGCCGATTTTCTGTCTTTTACTTTTCTTTTTTATATCAAATAAACTGATTATATTTGGGGTTTTAACAGAAAAAAAACGAGATTTGAAGACATAACATTGGACTTTGATAAATAGGCATTGACATTTTGAACTATTTGTTGATACTTTTTAGACAAAACAATTAAATCAAGAAAATGAGCAGCAGATAAATTGCCTCACACTCGCCTTACACAAGTCGCTATTGTCTTTCTTGTCAGGGGAAATTGCAAACTTCAAGTATTTAAAAATGATAATGATGAGTCACCTCTCATCAAGAATGAGTTGTCCTCTCTGAAGCAACTCTTGGACATCGCTGGATGTACCAAACACTTCATGGAGGCCCAGCTGAGGGCTAAACAACTCCCAATGCTGTTGAATATCAGAAAATGATCAATTATACATTGTTCAAGATGTGTTGAACACTGAACATCCCTTTTGTTGACAAAGAATATAACAAAGTAAGTTGGCTTTTAAAAAAAAAAGTTCTAATAGTGCATTTCATGTAAGTACAAAAGATCCACCTTGTGATCGATGCCCTCCGTCATTCTCATTCCCATCACCAACACCTCCTCCAATCTGCCAGAGAGAAATCTTTGTGAACAGATTCTCAGTCGCTTTGACAGTTATTAGGACGGAGTGAGTAAACAATTGGATAATAGAGTTTCACGAGGACAGAATATCTGAAAGAGCAAGAACATGTAAAATAACACCATGCTTCTCACACTGGGGTTGTTACATTTCACATGGAAATGACAGCCCCACTTTCATTTACTAACCAATTACACTCGTCACCAAACACAACACTATAGGTCGTGAAGCTTACAGTTCAAGATGGCTGAGTTGAATCCTCCTCCGTGTCGCATGTCCCTTCTGCTGGACCTCACGCATCCAGATGTCAGGCTCCAGAGTCTGGGTCCGGGCCTCGCGGAGGACCCCCCCCTCCCCCACAGGGACAAACCGTCCGTGAGCTCCTGCCAAAGACAACAATTTGAACTTTTCAACCAGTACAATATTCTCTATTGCACTGCCTTTATTCTAGGTAGTAGCTCACCTGGGCCGACCCCGATGTACTGCGTTCCCTTCCAGTAGCTCCTGTTGTGATGACTCACTGCGTTCTACGTAACAAGTGAAGTGTTATTGTGTTATTGTGACTGTTTCTCTCAGACACGAGGCAATATGGCGCAAAACAGAACAGACATCTGCCCTGTTGATGGAGTGATGCTTAAGACATTTCATTAGGAACAAACAGAAACTGGACTATTAGTCAGGCGGATCTCTCCGAATTATAATCATTTGTTCTGAAGCAATGTCTTTTTTAACTCTTTACCTAATAATGTTTTCTATTTAAAAAGGTATTTTCCTTGTGGTTTATTAATTCTCTTTTTTTATAAAATGTACATTTGAATTACACATGACTGATTTGTCAGAAATCTAAAAGTAAAATATTGACAGTTCAGCAAACACACATTTAAAATGATAGATCATAATGTGCAACTACATAGAGGAATCTCCAACAATGAAAATAAATAAAAATACCCTTTAAAAAAATGTTGGTTTTAGCTAAATCAAAAATATCAGCACATAACAATATCACCTTAGCTACATTTAAATAAGTAATCATAGGAGCAAATTGTTTTGTCATAGTGCTGTCTTTACAAGGATCATTGCTGTAATTTGTTCACTCTTGGAGTCGATTTCATTAACTGTATCTAATTGTGTTTTAAACGTTGCAAACTTTCCTGTTATGTTGATAAAAGTTGTAATGTTTCCTAAGGAGCGGAGGACAATGAGAGTGCTGTCTTTCTGCTGAGGACTTACTTGTCTGGCAAAGTTAGACACCTCGTACTGCAGGAGGCCGTGCTGGTGGAGGGTCTTCCTGGCACACAGGTACATCTCTGCTGTCTCCTCTTCAGTGGGCAGGGTCACCTCTCCTTCCAGCACCTGTTTGAACAGCTGTGTGCCTCGCTCCAATGTTAGCTGGTACAGAGACACGTGGTCGTCGCACACCCTTAACAGCTCAGACAACTCATTCTCCCAGGATTCAACGCTCTGTTTGGGACGTCCAAACATGACGTCCACCGACACCCTCCCGGGGCACAGCCTCCTGGCCTCTGCCACAGTTAGCAAAGCCTGCTGAGGGCTGTGGTCTCTTCCCAGGACTTTCAAATCTTCATCCTGCAAAGACTTGAACATGTACAACAGGTTAATTACAGTAAACTGAAAGTAAAACGCAAAAAATCAGTGTAGAATATTGTTATGAAACTGTCAACTAAATAAATAAAATGCTACCTTCAGGCAAAATTCAGCTGAAACTATTTTGCCTGCTTAAAAAACTGTGACAAATCAAATAAGATAACACAAGCTAAATGTATTTCAGTTTTTGATGATTAACTAACAAAGAAAAGGGCACATTTTCTGTAAATGTACTTCAGAGATATTATAGCTGGACCTAAGGAAAAACAAAATAAATAAATATATAAAAGCTAAAATAATCTAATCTTCTGTGAAAAGCATTTTATAGAGTATTCACCTGGACCCCGATGGAGAAACGGTTCACCCCTGCATGGAAGAAGTCCTCTAACTTTGACCTTCCCACAGGAGTAGGGTTGACCTCCAGTGTGACCTCAGCTGTATCTGAGAGGTTCGCCTGCCTGGAAACGGTTTCAAGGACTGCAGCGATGGTAGAAGGATGAGCCAGGCTTGGAGTCCCACCACCAAAAAACACTGATGTGATGCTGCAGGGAGACATTTAAATGTTAAGGGGGTGGAGTCACATGTTCAAAGCTGATTTCAAACTGGAATTTAACAAGTCACCATACCAGGATACCTGACTGAGCTGCAGCAACGTCTCAGTCTCCCTCTGAAGGCACTCGGTCATCATGTGATCATTGTTCTCTCTGGGTATGTATTTGTTAAAGTTGCAGTAGGAACACCTTCTGAGACAGTAAGGCCACTGTGGGAGAGGAGAGGAGAAAGGACACGTTGAAGTTAGTCTTAGGTGGAAAACTCAACAGACATTCACTCTGGATCATCCAGCAGTGTCTTCTTACTTTGTTTCACAGACTGTCAGTCAGAGGAGAGTTAGTTCCCTGATAAGAAACTCTGTAGTTCAAAGTGAGGGCTCGGGTGTGGGCTGACTGTCCTGGGTACTCAGATCTTGTACTTACAAGATTATACTTCTTACTTAAGTAGAAGTAGAAGTACCAGAGTTTAGGAATACTCTGTTACAAGTACAAGTCCGGCATTGCAAATGTTACTCAAGTAAAAGTATTCATTATACAAATGGACCCATTTCAGAATAATACATAATATATTTTGATTATATTTATTGATGCACAAATGTGTTTATCAAAGCTGGTAAAGGTGCAGCTAGTTTTAATGGCTTTGCATACTGCAGGGTAGCTTAATTTGACTCCAGGTGTAACTAAAGTCTTATTTAAGTGTTGAATATAATTAAAATCATTAATCCAAATCTTCAAAGTAACTAAAGGTATTTAATACACGAGTTGTAGTGGGGCAGAAGTACAAAGTAGCTACACATGTAAATACTGAAGTAAAGTACTAGTATCTCAACATTGTACTTAAGTACTTGAGTCAAATTACTAGTTACTTTACACCACAGCTTGGAGGTGAACTAACTTTCCTCTGACTGTCGACAGTCAGCAACTGAGGAAGAAGACGCTGATGGATCCAGAGTGAATATCTCCATTCTAAAACTAACTTCACCAAGAGGGAGTGACACTGACATGTGACAGTTTAGCAAACGTTCTAGACATAGGGTGTCGGTGAGTATGTGCAGTGGATTGGTGTGCACATTGCTTTGCATAGAAACATAAGGTACACTGATCAAAATCAGCTCACGTGCACGTAGAGCGACGCCTCGTTTGTGAGGCGTGCAGAGTCTGTCCTTTGAAGAACATCCTCAATGACCTCTCCTCTAGTTTCAGAGAAGCTGCGCAGACAGAGGGCTCCTCTCCCCGCGTGCAGCGCGTGTCTCATCATTCTGATCATTCTGTCAGGGTTTGTCTATCTGTCTGTCTGGGTGTTTCCTTCACTTCAACACACGCTCCCGCAGAGCTGCAACAGGCTGGCTTCATCATGAAGACACGCTATGTCTCTTAGTTTGCACGACAGCAATGTGGTTAAAGTTACTACGAAGTAGCGTAATGTTTACAAAGTGCTTCCTGGTTTTGCCTGTGACGTTGCTCGAAACCGGAAATACGCATATGTGATTTCCTCTTTGTGTGTTACACAGTGTAACCACACAGTGGCGCTGTTTAATTGTTTTTTACTGGCGTGAGAGTCACTTGTTCACAAACACACACCACTGTGTGTTACTATGGGCGGTTTGCACTTGTGTAACATTTTAAATGCTAAATCTGATAAATTGGCAAAAGTGTAATTGCGTGGTGAGTATTGAGTTTAAGTAAATCGAACATTTTCTGCATTTTCTCTCCTCTATGATGGTTAATAACGTCTCATACACACTTTACTCATGTTAAATGCTTGAAATTGAAAAGCACATTAATTACATTTTCAAAAAAAAGAGACTGAATTTATTAATCTATATGAAAATATTTATTTTAAAACATAAAATAACAAGTAAAGTAAAGCTGATTCAAAAAACAAAAACACAATACTATAACACCCATGGCCACAGAGCTTACCATGTTTTTATCTATTCATGTTGGACATGTTGCATGTGATTAGTTATTTTAAACACATGTATTTTTTGTATAAGTGACTACACATAAGGACACTAGCCTATATTTAGAAAATACATGTGTGCTCTGCAGGATGAACTACTTTAATTAGCTATTGATTTCTCTGAGCCCATGAATAATACACTTTCTGGTTGGCTGGCAGTGAGATAAGCTTGCAAATATCACCTTTAAAATCAGTGTTTATATATTCATAAAAATAATGTACTAATCAAGGTTACAATTAATTAAATGTCGACATCATTGTGAGGTAAGAGCCATATAGCTTTGCTGGAGGACCGACAACTCCTTAGTCTGTTCTTGTCCTCTTAAAATAATTACCTCTGATCAGTGGTGATTAACACTTGAGGGTTTGTTGTGATGATGATTATAAAAAAACACTTCAAAATTAGAAAATCACATCATCCACCACAAAGAAAATATATAAATCCTGCTGTTATTTCACGCTTCAGTTTTTCCAAAGTACAAAGGTACATAACGCTGTAAATTATTACGAACTTTTAATTATTTAATTAGGGATGTCAATAAATGTTAATGTGGAATGTGCTCACTGCCAGCTTTTCACCCCTGTGGCCATTTTCCACCTAATATTAAATCTGATACCTATTACCTAATCAAGAGAGAGAGGGAGAGAAAGAGGGGGATGTGTTTTCATTGAATACATGGCACAGTTATGGTGATGACCTCAGTCCAGTGAGAAGCTGCAAACTCTGTGAGAATCCAATTTGAAAGAGCGAATCTGTGCTGTAAAATCTACAAAATGGAGAGGAAGAAAGGTAAGGTCACTGCATTACGATAAACAGGGGGTAAACAAATGACTCTGCTTCACTTTAACTAACAAAGCTAAAAAGCTGGGTTATATGCATGCGATTTATCAACCTTTACAAGAAGTCTTGGTTTTAAGCCAAGCAGCATGGCAGTGGCAGTTTGTTCTCGGTTTATGATCTAATATTTGTAAAACTAACTTGTGGGGTTACCATTAGTCAGCCGTACTTTGTTTTGTGCTTATTAGCAACAGTTAGCACGGTGAGATAATCAGCATGTTCCGTTTGTGTGTCAATAGCATTCAGCTCAAAGCACAGCCTCACATCATGGCTATGGATTGTAGAGAAATCTTAATTAGCTACAAAAAAATGTCTCTGAATAAAATAGGATTGTTAGAAAAGCACAGCCTTAACCAATATAAAATAAAATAAAAGCAACGAAACAAAAAAAAACTATTAACATAGAGGAACAGCAATAACTGGCAGTTTTAATATATGGCACACAACCTAGTATGAGTTACTCTTTGAGTGTTAGAGATATGATTCATTTTCACTTGATGTTTACAATATGTCAGCCTCTCGTGCGACCTATTGCATATGAGATTGATGCACTAAACATGTTCAATAACACTGATACGTGTAAACCTATGGTGTAAACAAATACACATTGCATGTACTGTATGTGTTCTTACTTCGATCTCACTTTCAACTGATCTCTTCACAGGATCTCCTACAGAATTAAGGCTCGTGCTGATCAGTAGCTGTGGACCTTCACAGTTCCTACTAACAAACTACATACTTGGGAGGGAGGCCTTTACTAAGGATATCACCAGTATTTCTGAATGCACAAAGAATACTGGAGAGCTGTCTGGTAGACGAGTGGCTGTGATCAATGCACCAAACATCTATGACAAGGGTATATGTCAAGTCAAGAGGGAGATGGAGCTGAGGAAGTCTAAGTGCTTATGCTCTCCTGGTCCACATGCCTTTCTTGTCACCTTTGACTTGGAAAAAATCTCCAAAAATGAAATGAAAACCCCCAAAATGATGATGGAGCGGTATGGAAGACACTGTCTAAGGCATTGTATTGTCCTCCTGGCCTACGGAGGAAACCTGGAGCTACCTGCCCTGGAAGACAGGGTGGAGAAGACTGACTGGCTCCTGAGAGATTTGATCGAGCAGTACGGCGGACGCTTTCACATTTTCAGCAAGAACTGGAGGGATCGACGCTCGGACAGAGAGCTGCTGAAGAAGATAGAGAGGATGGTGGCGTCCCTGGGAGGGGCATTCTTCTCCAGCAGAACTTTCCAGAAGGCAGATGAATACGTTAAGAAGGAGGAGAAGAGGCTGAAGAAGCAGAGGGAAGGGGAGATAGAGAAGGCGTGGGTTGAGATGGAAAAGCAATACATAGCGGAGGAGCTGTACCAACAGAAGGACGCCTACATCGCAAATGTAGGCGCAGAGATCAGAGCCATGGCAGAGATGGACAACAGATGGCTCAGAACATCCCTGGCTAGAGGACTTGGGACAGGTTTGGTTGTGGGAGCTGTCATGGGGGCACTGTTCGGGTCCATAGAGGGGCCAGGAGGGATGGTTCTTTATGGGATCATAGGTGGTGCAGTAGGTGGATCGGCCGGAGGAACAGCCCAGGTGGCTGTAGAGCACATGGAGGACAGAGTGGCTCCTCCTGCCAGACTCAACTTCAACTCAATCTTCATCAATCGCTTCTTTGCAAATACTCGTCCCTGTTAGCGTGCAGTAGACCAAGTATGAGTTTTACTAGCTTATGAAATACTTGAGAATTATGCTTTTGTTCAACTTTGACCTTCTACCCCACACAATTTAAGAGGTACAAATCTAAAACATTTTTACTCCACTGCATATGTCTTATATATTTAGTTACATTACAATTACAATTTCTCATACTTGTAACGTGTACTGTCCAGTAAACAAACAGACAACTAGTATCAGTAAGTGTTCCTTAAAGGTGGGGTATGTAATTTATTTCAGAAACACTTTTTGTTATATTCCATGGAATGCTCTTAACATCCCGATAGCAATGAATATATGAAATGCTTTGACAATAAATACATTAAAAAAATTCATCTGTGGAAGCTGTGGCGCTGTAAAAAGCATGACCAATCATTTTAGCCGGCCCGGCTAAAATAACTGGATGGCCTACCTGCCTGTCAGCCTTCCATCTGTGCACAAACTTATCTCATGCCCTCATTGGTCATGTGCGCGTTCGTGTGTGTTGGAGGAGGGGCTCTGTTAGGTACTTTCAAATTCTAGCGCACTCGAGCTGGTTTCTCCAAAATTACATACCCCACCTTTAATGGTCTGAGAAAATAAGTCCTACTTTTTGGGAACGATAATTGATCACAATACAGTGACTCTATAAAGAATAGTAAACAACTTTTAAAATGCATATACACATAAATACATCAGCAATAGGAATAGGCAAAACATCAGAGTAAAACACTGACTGCATAATGAATACTTTAGCTTTAAGTAAATTTAGCTGATAATACTTAGATATTTACTTTGCAGGATTTTACTTGGAATACATTTGGATACTTTTTTTCAACACTGTAAGCATGCTGTTGACTTATTAGGACCTGTTTGTCAGGACTAAAGTGACAATAAAATATGATCTTCTGTTGTATCTACCTGTACTACATGTACATCTGAACAACTCCCTTTAGGTTGAAACTGGAACAAGACTTGTTTTATATGCAGCTGAGGGGAATAGTTAATGGATAACAAAAGTGAATCTAATGGCTGATTTAAACTGTAAATTAGTATTTTGGATACATTTAGTTTTAATTTTATTTGTGATAGCACACATGAGAGTTTTATTCAGCCTCTAACATTTCCTAGTGTCTAGCCATAGGTTAGTTGAAGAGAAGCTCAGATAACATCCAGGGTGGAGTTTCAACTGAGAGTGCCATTGTCTAAAGCACTGCCTCTTTTTTAGACACACACACACACACACACACACACACACACACACACACACACACACACACACACACACACCCTAATGCACCTGTTGAGTGTAAATCATTTGCAGTCTCTACCTGAAACTTGGAGTAGAAGCAGTGTGGTGTGGCCGCTGTGTATCTGGACAAGATCGACTTTGAAAGGTTTTGAAAGGTAAGATCACTCTCTGCTGAGTAAATGTTGTAACATTACATTCAGTTTCATTTTTGGAAGAGCTGCCCTATTTTATAGGAAATAAGACCAGATCAATCCTTCTTGAATGTTTCAGAGGGTGTTTCCTGCTTTAATGTAGGAGTGCAATGTAGTCAGGACTTAACGTTTCAGTAATTGCTTTGTGTTGAGTTGTATTGTAGCTCTGGGTGACTGATCACTACTTGTTTGACCACATACTTCCAGTATATATTTGAGCTGCTTCCGTTCTCTGAAAGCATATCTGTACTTGATCACAAAGAAATACCTCTTGACACAAACATCTGTGACAATAACAATAAGAAGACAAGGGTAGGCTTCACTGTGGGGAGCTTTTCCACTGAATGAATGTAACTTCAGTGGATTAACAAGAAAAATCACATTTCCTGTCCTTTGTGTATAATTGCATAACACGACAGGAGGGCAATCTTCAAGAACATGGTGTCCCATTTATCTCCGGAAAGTGCATTTCGTTCCTTATGCTTTAAAAGAAATGTAAGCAGTCACTGACAGGTTCAAGATGAAATGTAATAATTTTTCCACAAGTGATGTGTTTTCAGTAACAAATACGACATTGTTCAACTATTAGCTTTCTAATGTTATTGCTCTTTTCCATAACAAATTATATTTCCTCATAAAATGGGAATCAATTTCAGAGGTACAGTACAACATCGCCCTCAGCTTACTGGTTCTTTATGTTTTATCTTTTTATCCAAACAAAACAACCCTTTAAGTGCAAGCTTATCTACCAATACCACAATAGCTTCCTCATACTTTGGTAACATGTCATTGATATTTACAGGGTATGGCCTCTACAATTAGCTTCCTGCCCGAAAAGCACTTCTTGTGCTCTCTGTGTAGAGACATCTTCACCAGTCCAGTGACCATACCATGTGGACACAGCTTCTGCTTGTCCTGTCTCTGCCAATACTGGACACGACACCAGTCCAAATACTGCCCGCACTGTAGGAGGCTGTTCTCCGACAGGCCCGACCTCAGTGTTAACCACATTCTGGCTGAGGTCTCGGACAAATACAGGAAGACTCGGCCAGAGAAACCACCTGATGAGGAATTGGTACTTTATTGTGTTTTCAAAATTATTAATTAATGATCTGTCTGGTTTTGAATTGTTTTATTTAAAGCTGAAACGTGAGAAAAAACGATGTTTTCTTTAAGAATTCAAGGTAACACATGAGCTAATGGTGGTGAAGTATTCCTTCAATAAATATATCTGTGTATGCTTATATCCCTCTTTTTTTTTAGCCTCTGAATGGTCTAAGGACATACAGTATGCCCCATAATTGTAAATGTGATATTGGTTTATATTGCTTTATTTCTTTTTTTTATCTCTTACAGGTTATAAATGTTGAGCTAATGATTCAGGAAAGGCTGCAGAAAATAGAAAGGTTAAAATATGCTCTTGAGCTTCAAAAGGTGAGTTAAACAACTTTAGATCTTTAAAATCTATGTTTAAAGCAAATGTATTTAGTGTAATAATGCTTCATGATGATGTCCAATCAGAACTCTTACCTCAGAGAGGTGCGAGAGAGCCAGAAAGTCTTCTCTGCCCTCGTACATGCTATGGAAAAGAATCACAAAGCAGTTGTTGACGCAATCGAGGGAAGGCAGAGGGAGGAGGAAAAGAAAGTAGAAACACTGGTGAAAGAGATTGAACAGGAGATTCAGACGCTAAAGAAGGAGACCCCTGAACCTGATCCCCAGGTTCCTGGAAACAGTGAGCAGGGTGATGATGATACAGAACAAGTTACAGTGGTAAGCATCTTCACCTTCTTCTACCCATATAATCATAATGGTAACTGTGTACCATTAGTTAAAACTGTATTTCATGCAGACCATTGTTCCCACAATGAGCCCGTCTGAGATGAAGGACTGGTCCAGGGTTACCATAGAAACTGACCCTTGTGTTGGGGTCACCAGACGAGCACTGGCAGACGTAATGGAAAAGATAAAGGTGGACGTCAATAGGCTCTCAAAATCTGGTGAGTAATGCAACTATTACCTTGTCTATTAAGTCATTAAATGAGCATTCTGCTATAATCTGATGGAGTTTCTTATTTTCTTGTTTCTAATCTTCTTTTACAGAACTTAAGAGAATAGAGAAATATGCAGGTAAGGCTTCATTTACACAGAAACAACGTCTACTCACATTGTTGATTACTGACACAAATGTTTGGTTTGACTCCCAACGATAAGTGTTCAAAACTGCTACTACCAAGTTTCACTTTTGAAACGTGCAATTATTTGCTGTTTGCTCATTTGGCCCATCCAAAGCATTAGAATAGAAATGATAGCGACTGATAGCTCAGCCATTTAATCAGCTGATACCAGGTTAGAGTTGAACCAACCCCAGTAGTTTCACAGTGCCAAGGGTGTCAATGCTGTTTGACCTATTGTTGACCTTTTGTCCTTTGTTTTTCTTAGTGGATGTTAATCTGAGCGCTAAAACAGCCCACCCCTTCCTCTCTGTCTCAGAGGACAGAAAACAGGTGAGACACACGGACAAGCTTCGGGAGCTTCCAGATAACCCCAAACGGTTCGACCGTGTGGCGAACGTGCTGGCCAAAGAGAGTCTCAGCGGCGGGAGATGCTACTGGGAGGTGGAGGTTGGGGAGAAGATCGAGTGGAACCTGGGTGTTGTCAAACAATCGATAAACAGGAAGGGCAAGTTCACCGTGTGCCCTGCAAATGGTTTCTGGACTTTAAGCCTGAAGGCTGGCGGCCAGTTTATAGCCAACACCTCTCCTGTCACGCCGTTGGCTCTAGAGCAGAGACCCAGAAAGGTGGGCGTGTTTCTGGACTACAGAGAAGGCCGTGTGTCCTTCTACTGCGCAGAATCAGGAGTCCACATTTACACCTTTACAGATACATTTACCGACAGGCTTCACCCATTCTTCAGTCCTGGTCGCCTGCATGGTGGAAAAAACGATGCTCCCTTAATCATCTCTTCTAGTTTCTGCAGCATCTAAACTTCACACTTCTTATTTTATATTTATAAATCTCCAGTATAATTATTATAATTTGTTGTGATTATCTTTTCAGTTTCAATTAAGTGTGTCAAATATATTAATTTAATAACAGATCCATATGAACAATGAAATACATTTCCCTTGTCAGAACAGTGAACAAGAGGTTGCCTGAGGACGGACTCCCTACACTCGAAAACTTCAATGAAACCCATAAACAGATTGAAAGGGAAAGAGGAGGGTAGAAGAAAAAAGAAGACTCTTATAAATGAACAAGTGAGTCAAAGTCGCAAAAAGAGGAGAAACTGGGTGGCAGAGTTGGATGGATGCAGGGTTGGGACAGAGGTTGACGAAGAGCAGGGAAGGGAGGGCCGAGCCAAACAGCAGGGCATTGTGCTTGTACACCAGGCACTGGGAGACACACTCAAACACATTCACTCATTCACACACTTACATGGTCGTGCACACAAGCGCATGCTTCTGCCCACTGCCGCACAGACTTGCGCTGGCATCTCCGAGGGCAGCCCCATCTCCAGTCTAGTGCTGGGTGTCGAAGCTGATCGACCCTCTTCAGTTAAGCTGACCTCTGAGATAGAGCCTCCCCTGCTCTGCAGCCTTCCTGTGGACCCAACTGAATATCTCAGGGCCGTCATTCACAACTTTTGGCTTCCAAACCCTCCACAAAAGCAAAGGACCAGCAACAATAACCTGTGAACCAAGAGGAAGCGAGAGTCCGATAAACTTCATTGAGGTAATTATATTTTACAATATTCGTACATCTGTGACATTTCAAATATTAATTTCACAAAAAAAACTATTCTATTGTATCTAATTCCTGATGTTTAGCTATTTTGCAATTTGTATTCTTGGTGTTGGAGCCAGGAGTTTAGCTCCTGCTTGCCACATTTCCTGAAAGGACTTTAAATAGGAAAGTGACTTGTTCAAATGTAATAGAAATCCCATCAGATGGGTATCAATTGGTTGTACATTTATTTCAAAAAGGGTCTATTCAGTAAAGCGTATTCTTTTGGCATTTTTCCATCAATCCTTATCATGGAGCAACTCCTGGATGTATTGAGCTGGGAGGGTTTGATTCACTGAATTAGTCAAATGTGGACAACTGAGAGCTGTAATAAAAAGATGACATAGGTTCTCCTGGCCCACTCGACAAAGCCTTCATGAAAGATGCTTGTGTTCAGAATCTCCTCATGTTTTTTTCCGAGATAATCCACTCACCAGGCAAGGCGTAGCTCGACACCCACAGCTGTGTCAAAGACAGCTATTCTCTGTGGTCCTCACTGGAATCCACTAAACATGGGCATTGTAACAAACATATTTATGATAAATATATGCTTTACTTAGTCCTTTCATGCTTCACAAATGAAATGAAAAGTTTGAAATAATTTGTACCTGATTTGTTGCACTATATGTTTAAATTGGTTCTACCTTTTTTTTTGTAATTTCTGAATGTCAGGATACCTATCCTTGTCTCACCCAAGCTGCACTTCATCACCTGGAGACTGAGGACTACAGTGGCACACAACGTTTCCAGTACTGTAGACTGTCACATTTCGTCGTGGGACTATATTATTAGTCCCTCTGCAACAAACAAAGACTGAAATAAAAACAGAGACAAATCCATCTGATTCAAACAACACCTTTCGCCATGGCAACCACGGGTATGCAATTGCTGGGCCTGATCATGTCCATTGTTGGGTGGGTCGGTGGGTTTATAGTGTGTGTCATGCCCCTGTGGCGGGTCACTGCCTTCATCGGTAACAACATAGTGACGGCACAGATCATTTGGGAAGGTCTTTGGATGAATTGCATTGTTCAGAGCACAGGTCAGTTCCAGTGTAAGGTGTACGACAGCTTGCTGGCTCTGCCCAGTGACATGCAGGCTGCCCGAGGCCTCACTGTGCTCTCCATCCTGATGTGTGGCCTGGGTCTAGCTCTAGGGGTCCTGGGAGTCAAGTGCACCAAGTGCATTGGCGTAAGCAGTAGCAAGGCCCGTATCGCTCGTATCGCTGGCATCATTTTTGCGATCGCAGGTTTCCTCTACCTAGTGCCCGTCTGCTGGACTGCCCACTCCATCATCAGAGATTTCTACGATCCACATGTCGCAGCCCCACACAAGCGTGAGCTGGGCCCTGCCCTTTACATCGGCTGGGGTGCATCAGCCTTGCTTCTCATTGGGGGGTCTCTGATCTACACTGGGTCAAGCCCCCCTGGCCTCCCAGGCTCTCCCACCTTCAGCAGTGGAGAGAGTAGTCCTCGCAGGGCACCCGCCAGCCAAGTCAAAGGTTATGTTTAAGTTTCCAAAGTTTCTGAAAGCCTTCAAGTCTCACAAATACACCCCAAACGATGACCAACCCATATTTCTCTTCTTTTGATCTTGCTCCTTGTAATTATTTTATATTTAATGTTATTCCAGTCTCTCTGAAAAGCCACAGGAGGCTGTTTAGAGATAATTGAACTTATTTTATTATTTCATATCTGATATCCTTCAATAACCTTGTTCTCTGTCTGTCACTGTAAAATACAATAAAAGTTTTTGGTCCTCTACTGAGGGAAATGGTGTTTTTTCACATTTTTACAATACAAAATCTTATTGTGTGAGAGAAGTAGTAAGCTACAGTAGTTTTAAATAAAAATCTTTGTTTTGCTCCTTTGTTTAAACACTACTAGGGGTTCCGCTGAGTGGAGAGGAACAATAGAACAATGGAGATGTGTGTACATTTGCTTGTGGTGCCATATTGTTGTGCGTCGTCCTCTATCTCCTATCTTCCATCTCCTTTTCCCTGCCTCGGCTACCCGTACCAGGGACAAAGAAAAACAAATTATCTTTCTTTCACAACATATAAATGGTATACCTTTCATTAACAGCTCTCATAGTACAAGTTATTGCGGTATCCCAGAGAACCTCCTATTCTTTGTCAAAAACACTTTAGTCAAGAATTTACTGATATTGCTAAAGATTACATCCAATCACCTATCTTGAATATCCAAAAAGTTATGATATTAAGTTAAATACAGATCAACACAGAATGTACAAGTTTGTAACACATGTGTGCGTGCCTATCTGTCAGTGTCTCTCTGTGTGAATGCATTTTATGTGGGATGTTACAAGCCACAGTGGAAAAAGCATAATCTTTATTCATGAGACATTGTTCAGATCCCTCGGATTCTGTGCTCCTTGCTGTGAAATGATAACATTGAATACACATCCAAAGAGAGTTTCAAAATACATTTTCAGTTAATTTAAACCATTAGATAACCTTATAGTTAGCACACTGCATATTCTGACATGAAATGTTGAATTGTCGTACTTTTCCAATCTAGCATATCATCATTAACTGCATATAAAATATACCCTAGTATTTCCTTTGTAATTGGTGTAAACAATGAAACGTTTTTTTGTCCGTCTCTAACAGCAGAGGACAGAGCAACACAATGCCACATTATAAAGCACTACAGCACCATGATAACAATGGGCACCAGTGTACCAAGTGCCAGGTAGTGACTCATATATGACCTAAGCAGGCCTATACTAATGTAGAATAGTGAATACAGTAAGGCGGACTGTGCTATTTTACTGAACAATGTAACGGGAAAATGTTGAGTAAGACAAATGCACTTACATTGTAAATAATCAGTGCAGTGGGTAAACGAGCTAAAAAAGGTTTGTTACAAGCCCACTTATAGTAATAATGTATCATACAAGTGTGCTAATAAATAATTAATGATATCATTCTTAGTGAGGTAAAAACCCCTCGACATCAATACTCCAGCTGATGAAGATATTATGTTCTACATAAAATAAAACCTTGTATTAATTAAGGGCACTGTCAGAGCAATGGTTACAGGTTTAAAGGGAGAAAGGGTTTGCTTCAAATAAAAAAAAGTAAAAAAGAGATGTAAAGCCAAGGGTGGAAATAGTTCTTGTTTTGAATGTAATTGAACTAAACAAACAATTGTACATTGTAACAATAAACATATTAACCAAAAACCTAAGGCAAGTTTTTTCTGGAATTACAAAATGTATTACATAAACTAGCTACATTATATAAGTATTGTATTATCAAAGCAATTAAGGTATTAAGGTACACTTTAAATTCTTCTTTTTCTATTCATATAAATGTACAGAGGACATGCCATGTGCCTTTTGTAAACATAATGTATTCCACAAATAATAATAAAATGACTTAAGTGATATGATAATAAACAACAACACAATTAATAAGCATTTGTGAAATAAGTTGTGACACATTTCCCTTGAAACCTGCTGTTTTTTATGTAGGCTTATTGTCTTTTAATATTTAGATTTTATGTTTTGCATTATGTATTTGTACCCTATCTGTTCTGTATGTGCATCTATGTTTTACCATAACTATTGTATATAATGAATTTGTCAATTAACAAAAATAATAGTCAACATTATATACTGTAGCACATTTTAACTGTAGTCTTACTTGTTGTTGCATATATGAGTCGCTAGAGGGAGACACCCCTCCATGTTGTTGTTTCTGCGGCGGAAGTGGGAAGTAGGAAGAGCTGCACAGCTGTGCTGCTTCGTGGCTAACAGAGAGGCTAACAGAAAATCATCGAGGAAAATACCAGGATCCGTTCACTAAACAGGACGCCTCGACAGCTACTGAGAGACTCCGAGTCCAATATGGGAAAAGGTGGAGGTACCTTTGAACGGCTTCTTGGTAAGTTATCATCAGACTTGTTAAGTTAATAGTATTAGCCAACTGTAAGTCAAAGTGCGATGTTTTTCAGCGTATTGTTTTGACAGACGTTGGGCTGTGGCTCAGTCTCAGGCCAGCTAATTTTAGCCTGCTAACAATTCACTCCTATTGTTTGGAGGCCCAGGGAGACTTAACTTAGCAACCCGATTATTTAAGTAGCGAATACCATCTCATTAGACCCTTATTTTTGCTTGAAATCAAATCAAGTTTTATGTATATAGCACATTTATAAACGATTTTTGGTCGAGCCAAAGTGCTGTACATATAATAAAAATAGCCTACAGTAGAGACACTTTACAGCAAATACAACAGCACAGATTGTTCGGAATATCAGTATGACAATACGACACTCTCTGTCCTTAGACCCTCACATCGTACAAGGAAACACTTCCAGAGAAAACCCACAGTTTAAGGGGAACATGGGAGAAACCTCAGGGAGAGCAACAGAGGAGGGATCCCTCTCCCAGGACGGACAGACGTGCAATAGATGCCGTGTGTAAATCGAAGAGATAATACATTTTACAGCATATAGACCTGAACTGAGCTTGAACTCTAATCAAATCTGCGTTACTTTATTATCTCCGTACTATCAGCCGGTTAATCCATGTTGTTGGTTTTCTTTTAGGTTCATGGAGGTTCACACGATCAAATGTTAGCTGGTGAATAACGTCAGTATAACTGATGACATGGCTCGTCCAAGAAAGCCAAGCAGCCCAACACAACATTGTTATATAATTTCTGAGATAACCAACTTTATGTGTTGTTTAAGTCAACAACAGGTTGATTAGCTAGCTTCTAATCGGCTCCCTGTACACGTTACCTTGAATAAATGACCTCCCATTAACAGCGCTGGTTAAGGTCACTTTAGAAGATGGCTAATTATCTTAGCCTACACTACCACTAGCATAGGAAATAAACTACTGTGTCATTGAAATGTCTAAAATGGACATTCACGCGAGATAACACCAATATCTTAATTTGTAATAACCAACTGGGAGACAACACTAACACACTGTGTGAACATGGCTTTAAGCTACTGGCCCTCAGGTGATAAACAACCCTCTTTGCATTTTTCAAATGTCCTATTTGTGTAATGTTGGCTCCTCAAACTAGATGTTGACACAGGGCCTCAACATTAGGTAAATAAACATATTCAAACACATTTAAAAATAACAGCATGTTTCAGTTGAATTTAGTTTTTTCCTCTCGTAAAATCATACAAACAATCATGGTTGTTTGACATACAAATGAGGGTATTTTCTTATGACACAGTAATTACTGTAAAACTATTCACTAGAGAAAACATCACTGTATCAATTCAAAAGCACCCATAAACAGATATTTGACATGTATGTATAGCTGTATGACATGTATTGTATAGTGATATATACACTGTATAAATACAACAACATTGAATCACCTTTTATACAATATCAACTTCACCACATATTAAAGCCTTCAAAATGATTTCAAAGGCGATTCAGTTCCCATCTAAAGCAGTTCTAACATAACCTGCATATTATAACCCTTCTTAAAAGCAGGGTTTATTACAGACTGTCTCACTTTGGATGCTGTCGGTGCGTATCTAATAAACTGAGTGTAGATATAATTGATATCTATATAAAGAGCAGAAGAACATTGAGCATGTTTCTAGGAGTGTAATGAGGAGAATGCAATGCCTCTTAAGAAATGTTGGTTTGGTGTAGCAGATACTCTGTGGCACAGAATACATATGTTATTCACCATTTGTATGATTGCAGATAAAGCCACCAGTCAGCTGCTGCTGGAGACTGACTGGGAATCCATCCTGCAGATTTGTGATCTCATCCGACAAGGAGATGCACAGTGAGTGATTCTGCCCACTTCCCTTCCCTCTATATTTCATATCATTAGTGGTAGTTGAATGGCGCTAATTCCCAAAGGTTTTATTGCTTTTGTTTCGTTGCTGCCTTTATTTATTGATTATTTTCTGTTGAGCAATATTGGAATTTGTTCTTGCAGAGCAAAATATGCTGTTGGGGCCATCAAGAAGAAGCTTAGCGACAAAAATCCACATGTGGCTCTCTACGCACTTGAGGTATGTACAGCATTTTGATTGTTAGTGTGCTGTTTTGACTTTTGGGTGAACTTTTGAAACTTTATGGATGAAAGGCAGTGTGTATTTCCTGCAAAAATGAATTGACTGTTGATACACTTAGGAAAGACTCTTTAGTATAGTTTTTGGGAATACATCACTAAAAGTATAACTGCTGCCCAACGAGTGCTCTAAAAAGACACACTGAACACTCTGTGATTTGAACATGGTTCCCCTTTCGCAACAATAGAAGAGGTCACTGTTAATCATCATGCTTTAGCAATAAGGATTTCTGATCTGTCTTGCCCAAAATGGTTCTTTGAATGATCATGTGACCTCACCCCTCAGGTCCTGGAGTCAGTGGTGAAGAACTGTGGCCAGACAGTCCACGATGAGGTGGCGAGTAAAACAACTATGGAGGAGCTCAAGGATTTACTGAAGGTGACCTTTGTTCTATGCATTTCCTGCACTTCATCATTCTGCTGCGTTTAGTTTCCAATGTACTTTTTACAAATCTGCTTCTTTCACACATACCACATTTAAATGAACATCTCATGAGTTCTGACCAACCTCAGTTATGGTCAATACTTTCTTTCCATTGTGAAGCTGAATTTGCTGACCAATGTCATGATTTAGAGCTGTAGTTAAAGATATATTTCTCTATCAGTTATTCTGTTTATTCATTGTCAGATTAACCGACTAGGGTTATCTTAGATGTTTTGTTTTGTTCAAACGATGGTTAAAACCCCAAAGATAGTCAGTTTACAATGATATAAAACAGAAAATAAGCTCCAAATCCTTAAAGATATTGTGGATGATGAATCCAGTAAATATTTGCCATTTCTGGTTGATAAAAAAAATCATTCTTTTTGGGTAATCGACTGTTTGTTTAACCAAATCTTGTACAATTATATCTAAATAACATCATTGCAGCTTTAAGTAAACAAGCAGTTGACAGTTTCTATACAGTATACATTTGTTGCCCTGTTACATACACAGTGGGATCTGTCTGACCATATTTATGACAAGGAGCCACATCACGTCAGGCAGCTGGCTGCACTGCAGCGTGAGCTAGCACTATTTGATTGGATCTTTGCTGTATCATGTGACACAAGCTCCTCCTGCCCTGACGGTTTCCACTTCCTGATGATGTCATAGCCTTGTGACAGGAGGCTTTTTTCAGACCATAACAAGGGACTTCCCACCTGAGCTCTTGTCATCAAACACATGTTGTTTGCCTCAGTTTGTGTTGGAGGAGCTCAGTTATAACAATGTTTTTGACAGACCCCAAATGTAGAATATGAGAAGGGTTCATAGAGCAATAATACAAGAAGGATTTCAAGGTGAAGAGACTTTTGTTCACTGTGTGGTTCCTTTACCACCAGACACAGACAGAGCCAAATGTCAGAAACAAAATCCTGTACCTGATCCAGGCCTGGTCTCACGCCTTCCGCAACGAACCCAAATACAAGGTGGTCCAAGACACCTATCAGATCATGAAAGTGGAAGGTAAGCAGCCACATGCTATATCCCATCAAGCCGGCCTAAAGGGAAGCCTAATATTCTTTGAAAATATAAAACCCAGATAAAAGTTCCTCATCCGGTCTTAGCACCTACATTTGTATATTTGTGGTATTACAACTACATACATCTCAGGAATATGCCTAAAATGTAATATGTTCTTGTGTTTCATTGACACAATCACTAATGTAAACTACAAATATTTTAGGTTTTTAAATGAATAATCCTGTCATCGTATCTGTTGTCACTTGGCGTCTCACACACGGGAAAACGGGAGCCAGCTAAGCACTGCATAATAATGATCAAGACATACAGTCTAAGTTAATACGGACAGCTGGTAAATAATGAAAGTATTTTCTGTATAGCAAAATCATTTGGGGAATTGCATTTATTGTAACAATTCAGGATTAATGCTTGACATGGGTGCTTTATCATGTATCATTGTTAACTGTTGTTGTACTGCCAGTGTACTGCTACTTTCATACTTTATGTTTAACACGCATGTTTTCCACTTCTTTTCTTACAGGTCATGTGTTCCCTGAGTTTAAGGAGAGTGATGCGATGTTTGCAGCAGAGAGAGTAAGACATTTTGTGTTTCTTGTTCCACTGCTGTGTAGTTAGTGACTTTGACTGAGTGGGGTGAATATACACCAAAATGTTGGATGCTTGCCATTTCCACTGAACTAATGGGTAGAGAGAACGACTTGCCACTTAACGAAGCTGCAGTGGGCATATAGTATCTAACACTTGTCTGCTTTGTCCAGGCCCCGGACTGGGTTGATGCCGAGGAGTGCCACCGGTGCAGAGTCCAGTTTGGAGTCATGACAAGAAAGGTAGGCTGGGCTTTCTTTAAACTACGGCTCTTGGAGAATGTACGGTTTCCTTCATTCATTTACAGCACATTGCGTATGTTTATTGCGCATGTGCGGAAGTTGATCTCAATTTGTGTTCTTTGTTTTTCCAGCACCATTGTCGAGCCTGTGGCCAGATCTTCTGTGGCAAGTGTTCGTCTAAGTACTCCACCATTCCCAAGTTCGGCATAGAGAAGGAAGTGCGTGTGTGTGAGCCCTGCTTTGAGCTGCTTAACAAGTGAGTCCCCGACGCTGGTATGGTATGGTAGTATGGATTTCCTTCTCAGAGTTTGAAGTAAAGTGTCTCTCAACAGTGCGTCATATCTGCAGAGGACTTCATTAGCTGCAGTATGGCACTGGCATTGTAAATCATTCCCTTGCTCTCGATCCCAAGCATCATATTGTTGATATGTTCCTTGACTTATTCTGTTTACTACTTCCACCAAGGAGTTCCTGTTGTTCTGTTCTATCTCAATTTAGTTTTGTTCTTTTAATGTTAACATTAGATAACCTGAAAAAATTAATTGTTTCTTTTAATATGCCAGCTTTTTATAACTGCTTGTATGACCAACATGCTTTTGATTTGCAAACTCATTTTCAATGTATATATATCTACTGTGAGCAATGCTTGAAAATTACTTTTAGCAATGTGAACAATTGAAATGACCATCATTTTGTAGTAATGATTCTGACTGACTGACCTAAACCTTTTTAAAACCTGAACATTACTCTGCTTAAGCATCTGTGTTTTGATGATGATTCCAAGACACATCTGATTTATCATAATAGCCCATGTAGAAGATGTTGCATAGTATTCTCTGTAGAGATCTCGGTGTCTCAAGCAGCAGAATTCTCTCTCCTAATTGACACATTGTTTGTCCTCCCTGTCCCTTCTCTTTCCCAGCCACCCCTCCCTCTCTCCTCCTCTCAGGAAAGCTGAGGGGAAAGCCCCCACCCCAAGTGCAGTCGAGCTGCCTCCTGAGTACCTGACCAGCCCGCTGTCCCAACAGTCCCAGGTAGAAGTGGAAAATGTAATGGCATAGTCATTCTGGTTACTTTTGAAATAAATGTATATATGATGCTTTGACACATTTTCTTGTTCTTTGTGCACTCACCCTGCACTGTATTTGAATGATTTTGTTCCACCATCCGTTAATGGATTTTTGTGTGCTGTTTCTGGGTCTGCTCTCTCACCAGATGCCCCCGAAGAGAGACGAGGCCGCTCTGCAGGAGGAGGAGGAGCTGCAGATGGCCATCGCCCTCTCCCAAAGTGAGGCGGAGGAGAAGGAGCGCATGGTGGGTTGCACAGCTAAAACTCTCATTTGTATTTCTTCATCCTGTTTATAGACAGAAACCCATTCCTACATATGTCTTCTTACAGAGGCATAAGAGCTCCTACTCAATGTATCCCAAAGCTGATCCCACTCCAGTGACTTCCTCAGCACCGCCTGTCAGCACCCTCTACACCTCCCCTGTGGTAAGACTCCTTCCCAAGCTGCCTTTCTCTCTGGCAAACTGAATTATTTACCCACATATGTTTTATCACTCATCAATGGGATCAATATGCTTTCTCCAGAACTCCTCTGCTCCATCAGCTGAAGATGTGGACCCTGAGGTACTATGATGTGCTATCTCTCTTTCCCTACACCCATATTAAGATATACTACTATACATGTTGCATTGTGTTCATAATACTGATGGTATCATTTCACAATCTTCCAGCTGGCCCGCTACCTGAACAGAACCTACTGGGAGAAGAAACAAGAAGAGGCTCGCAAGAGTCCCACCCCCTCAGCCCCGGCCCCCGTGCCTCTGGCTGAGCCTGCTCCACCCATCAGTCAGCCAGTAGAAACTCATGTCCCTGTGCAGCCAGTCAGCATAGTGGAGGTTTGTTGTAACTCTGAGTTTAAAGCAAATGTGTGTAGTACCATTCTTTACTTCTATCTTGAATGTGCAGACAACGACTGACTTTCTGTGTTTTGCCTCCCGCTCGTCCTCACCTTCAGCAGCCCTACCAGAACGGAGAGTCGGAGGAGAACCATGAGCAGTTTCTGAAGGCTCTGCAGAACTCCGTCACCACCTTCCTTAACCGCATGAAGAGCAACCACATGCGTGGGCGCAGCATCACCAACGACAGCGCTGTGCTCTCACTCTTCCAGTCCATCAACAACATGCATCCTCAGCTGTTGGACATCCTCAACCAGCTGGATGAGAAGCGATGTGAGTGTGCATGAAGTCATGTTTACCAATTGAATCGCACACATGCTTAGCGTTCAGTCTCTGACCCATCACATCATGGTTGTTGTCCGCAGTGTATTACGAGGGGCTGCAGGACAAGTTGGCTCAGGTGCGAGATGCTCGGGCGGCCCTCAACTCACTGCGGGACGAACACAGAGAGAAGCTGCGCCGTGCCGCCGAGGAGTCAGAGAGACAGAGGCAGATCCAGCTGGCTCAGAAACTGGAGATCATGAGGCAGAAGAAACAGGTATTGAAATGAGCCTCTCCACTTATAATGCCCATATTGTTAGACTGTTCATTATCATGCTCACAAGTGTTTGTCTTTGATCTGCAGGAGTACCTGGAAATGCAGAGACAGCTGGCCATTCAGCGCCTCCAGGACCAGGAGAAGGAGAGGCAGATGCGTCTGGAGCAGCAGAAACACACAATCCAGATGAGAGCACAAATGCCTGCTTTCTCTCTGCCATATGCCCAGGTACACACCGCATGCTCCATGGTCAGCTGTCAGGCTAATTCACTGCAGTACATTTCATTTCATTGGTCATGTTTTCACATTCCAATGAAAAGCGAATATTCACCTCTTCATAAGTATGTTGTTGAGTAAATGTCTGATATTATATGATTTTGCTGCAGATGCAGTCTTTGCCCCCCAATGTGGCGGGAGGGGTGGTGTACCAGCCTGGTGCTCCACCCAGCTACCCGGGCACCTTCAGCCCAGCTGGTTCTGTGGAGGGTTCACCTATGCACAACATCTATATGAATCAGTCAGGGCAGAATGCACCTCCACAGTACCAGGCCATGCCCAATGTTGCCCCAGGTGAGGAGATGTGCTTTTGATAGCTTAAGAAATCTTCTATTATTGTTTGCCTGACTGCAAAATATAAATTTACAAATGATACTCGAGTGTTTTTAAATCAAGTGTTCTTCTGTTTCTGAATGATTGTCTTATTTCCCAGATCCAAATATGGTTAATGCATACATGTACCAGGCTGCAGGCACCAACGGGCAGCCTGCTCCTCCTCCCGGTCAAGCTCCGCCCACTACAAGTCCACCTTACTCCAACTATCAGCCCACACCCACACAGGGCTACCAGGTTAGAATCACTCCCAGTTAAAAGCAGAAATGGAGCGTTTACCAATCTCTTTCTGTTTTATTTTATACCAACTGCACACAACACACTGTATTTGTTTCTAAATAAATAGTGCAGTGATACGTTGATATATAGATGATATGCATTCAGCTTTTTCCTGTAGAATACGCATATTTAAACAATTATTGAACTGTTGCAAACTTACGTTGTTGCTGGTATGAATAATGTTTTGGCAGCTGAGTAGTTTCATGTTTAATTGTTTTCATTCATAAAGCCTTCTAACTGTTGTGCTCTTTTCAGCAGAATGTGGTCTCGCAGGCACAGAGTTTGCCCCCCATGTCGCAGCCTGCTCCCACTAACGGTATGGGCTACATGGGCTACCAGCCTTACCCCATGCAGAACATGATTTCAGCATTGCCAGGACAGGACCCCAACATGCCCCCCCAACAGTACATGCAAGGACAGCCGCCCATGTACCAACAGGTCAGCTCCTTTTCTTTTTTCTCAGCCACCAGCAGTAGAGCTGCAACGATTAGTCGATGAAGAGAAAAATGATCCACAACTATTTTGTTTATTATATAAACATTTTTCAGCGTCTTAGAGATATGGAGCTTTTCTAGAGACAAAGACATCACCTTTGACTTTTGGACACTGGTTTGTCTTCTAAACAGATATAAGCAGTGCTATCTCAATGATTTTTGGGTATTTTTACTTATTTTTCAGGTTACTTTAAGCCAAACCTTAATTTGTATCCATATGAACCTTCTTTTCTTACTAGGTGGCCCCCCCTGGAGGCCAGCAGCAGCAGCAACAACAGCAACAACATCAGCAGCAGCAGCAGCAGCAACAGCAGCATGTTCCTCAGGCTGTGCCCGGCAGTGCAGAGGCTCAGCTCATCTCCTTCGACTAAAAGCCTGCAGGCTGCAGTCCCACCCACTACACCCTCTCCTCTCCTTTGGTCTTTCACCTCACTCTCTGGACTCTCTGCCCCCTGGAAACACACCCCCCTCACCTCCGACCTTGCTGTGATGTTGTGGCAATGTAAAATATTGTGATGATGTTGCAGAACTCTCTCCCTCTTTGCATCACCTCCATTGAAGAATGGAAATGTCGGGTGACGCTGCAAAAAGAGGGCACCATAACCCCGACCCTTTCGACCTCTTCTCCCCTCTTTCCTGGTGATATGTATGTCGTTTTCCTTATTAAATGATTAACTGAAGCTCAGAAATAGTCAGTGGTGTCAAGGTAAAAAAAAAAAATGAATACAAAAATATAATAATTGAGGAGAAAAGGGCAAGACTTAACCATCCTTTGTCTCATATTTTTCTAAATCAAAACTGCATGTTCAATTTTCATTATTTTATGGAATGGAAGTGAATTGCTGCAACTACCGAACAATTTGGGCAGTGATTGAGAAAAGCTGTCTTTAAGAGATTGTGGGTGTGAGGATAAAGGGGGATGTTTAGGGATAGGAAATAAATGGCACTAACTCACATCTCCGTCAGTTCGCCATTCCAGCTGAACTAGTTTTATTTCCATCCTTTCTCATGAGCACACAAACTAGGGTTATCTTCTACTGTTTTGGCATTTTATTCGTTGTGCACTGCTTGGAATTTCGGATGTCGTAATGTAGTTTCCTAAATGACAAAACACGTTGCAGGGATTGTACATTGTATGAAGAGTGTCTTAAAATGACTTGGGTGGCTGTTTAATCCCCAGTAAATATATACTTTCATATAGTTTAATAATTAAAATGACATAACTAGTGACTAAAAAAGCTACTAAAGCTATACAGCAACTCTAATATAATTCTGCATCTGTTTATTAAAATGATTTGTGATGCCGATGATAACGCACCGTCACAAGATAAGACCAGACTGAAAGAACCATAGGACTTCAAACCTAATAATAACTGCAAAGGGCCTCTTGGCACCCATCCTTAGAGCAAATGTCCCTGATCATAATATACATAGTAAGTACAATTGGGGACTCTTTTCTAAAGTGTACTCTGCTCTCAACAAATGTGGAATTGCTTGCTGAGGGAAAATTATGTGCCGCATGTATGTATGTATGTATTCAGTTGCCATCTGTGAACTTCTTTATTCCATCATACTGATCTGTCTGACTTTAAAGGTAATTTTAAAACTATATTTAATAAATATCTGGTTCTTATTGTCCACTTGCTTTATCGTCTTTGTAACTTTCCATAGTATTGTGTTCCATGTCATATTCAAACATGTTCCAATAAGAGGGGTAAAGGCCATAGCATTACATGGACTCATGATAAAAAATAACGTTTTGTTTTTATTCTTCAAGCTGTTTGGTTCTTCTCAAGTTTTCTGAAGATGAGGCATTTGTAGAATTCTTCCATCTCAATCTGAAAATTAGAAAAAAAATACATGTTTAAGTAGTTCATAGTAGTTGTATTAAAATATAGATACCGCAAACTACAGAAGTGTGACCTACAATCCGCTCCATACGCATCTCGTTCCCATAGGCCAACTGTCTCAACACGTCGATATCTGGAAGACCCCACTCTGGATTCCTGTGTAACAGCATTCAATAAGTATTTACTCTAGACATAGTGTTGCCATGTTGTACTGGAGGGAAAAAATGGCACTCACTTTTGTCGAATCTCTGCATCCAGGTGTTCGTTACTACTTGGTGTAATGATGCCATTAATAGCATACACCTAGAACATGTTTAGGATTGTTAAAGGTCTCAATTCACAATTTCATGGTGACATATATAGCCATTCTGAGTGCATAATAAACGTAATAACTAAAGGTAGCCTACGTACCCCGTATGTAATCAAAAGACCATTTTGTCGAAGGATCTTCCCTGCTCCATTGAAAACACCCTTGGAAAATAATCAGAAAAATGAACGCCACATTTTGAGATCTGTGTTTTAGTAATTTTTTTTGTTTAGTTAATCAGACGCACCTGTGCTGTTTTGAAGGAGCTGTATTGCAGTAAATTGATGGCAACAACAACATCACAGGAGTTATTAGAAAGGCCTGCCCATTTCTCCCACGGTTCGCTGGCATCCAGGTGAACAGGCTGCAGCACATTCTTTGCATGGGTTGCAGCAATATATGCCTTAATACTGTAAATGAGTATGCAGAATTAAGCTTACATTTTGTTTGTAAAATCACCTTTTAATATATCTCTTCCTGCTATTTCAGATCTGTTTTTTTGTGAGGAATATAATAAATTAATATATGAAAAAAATGTTCTAACCTGGAAAATGCTGTATTATTTCAAAATAAAATATTACAAGTAATGCACCTTATACTAACACTGGACGTAGCCACAAAAAAGTTACGTTTCACGAATGTCCTTTCTCAAAACTGTTTCAGTGCAACAAAAAAAAAAGGCATTGAGCATTCAAAGTTGGCCAAATCAAGTTATCCTTATCATTGTTAATCCTAAACATTACTGGCACAAACTACATGTGTAGGCCTACTGTGTGAGCAAAAATATCAGAATACTTTTTTCTATAAGGCACAAACCTGTCCCTTGACTCTTCATTGACATCTGATGGCTGCCAGGTAACAAAGGGCATCTTCGGGGCAAAGCGTATGACGTGCTGCCCAGTTCCAGAGCCCAGCTCTAAGGCAAACAGCTGCCTGTGGGACTGGTCATCCAGCACCTCTTCAAGCACTAAACACAGATCCTCCCAGTTCCTCTCCGCCAGAGGGGAAAGCAGCATGGTCTGTTGGAGAAAAACAGAAGGACATGTTACCCTGTCATCTTGTATTTCCAGCCTATGCAATGATATTCTGTCTCAGAGGATTCCTCTTACAATAACTTGTGCTGGTTGACAGAGACTAGCTGGGAAATGGCATATTTGTGGAGGCTGTTTGTGGTTTATGAACGTGACGGCAGATGGGTACAGAGATTACCTGGTTAAGAGGATTCCCTATGTGTTCATCCCCGGTGTTCAGCACTTGACTACAGGTAGGACAGAGAAAACACAGGGAGTTCAATTAATACTATAAGTCTGTGTCTGAAGAGCAGTCAACATGAACACGTCATGAAACGTGGTATCATATTGTCATGTGCTTTATCATATTGAACCCGAATGTGTTTGAATCATGAGTTTTCATTGCAAATATGTGGTTATGGTCATGACAAGATACAAAATCTTAAAATATGCTAAGAATGCAAAGGTAATCAGAACCAGACTGAATTTACCCAACTTAACAGGAGAGCAAAAACAACAAAAAATCTTTCCCTGACTTTATTTAATACATCCTGTATTTATTTTGATTTCCATTTGGCAATTTTAAAATTATGAAACTTCGTTTATGATAAAAAAACAATACTATAAATTAACATGCTGAATATGCAGCATTATTAGCATTTTCTTTTTAAATGTTTTGAGCTTGTTAGTGATAACAAAACATTATTTTTTAGCTCAAAGGTGCAATATTTTCAATGTTTGATTTTTAAGTAATCCAAAATTATGTGTGATTAGGTGACATTGCTTTCAACCAATGAATTATGTTACTTACTACAAAAAATGCCAAGTAATTTGTTCTCAGGAACTGCATCGTTTCAGAGTCACCTCTTCCGAAAATACGTGTATGTAATTAATGCAGGTAGTATTCATGAAAGTAGCCTACTTACTTTGAATAAACGTATACACCTTTAAAGAGTATTACTTTAATCTGTACAATGTCAGCATTACATTTATTTATATATGGTTTCTTTTGTCCCTCCGCGGTTCCCGTATTTTTTTTAGCAGGTCACGACTCGCGCAATGCATTGTGGGTAGGTCAGGATCGGAAAGGACGCCATGTGCTTTTGAGGCAGAGGGACTGAGAGGAGACAGCGAAGTGACAGACTTGTTTTATTTTTTAGGGACACCGGAATATACGACTTCAGTTACCGCAAGCATGTACTGCACCAGACGCTGCCTCCGGACCGCGCTGCGGGTTGTGGCGACCACTCAACGGTACGTAACGTTACAGAGCAGCCGCCAGTCTGTCACGTAACACCGGCAGCGGTTAACGGTACATCAGGGTCTGACTGCTTGCATCTTCAAGGGCAGACAGCCGGTGACTGCTGCCGGTTATTCTTGATGTAACACATGCATTTGTCACTGTAGTTTGTCTGAATGCTGAAGATGCATGGCTGTAAATTCCGTAGCAATGCGCTAAGTAAGTCAGCTAGCGTTAGCTTTAGCCAGCAGTAACTTAAACCTTACAGCCTTAAACTGCTTTAACACAATAGTAAGCATTTAGTGGCATTAAGAAGCGTTGTCCTCGTCTTAAGTGTGGTTGGAAAATCTAAAAGTAGCAGCAGTTTGACATTTTCTTCTGGCTAACGTCACCAAGGTCACACTCGTGTGCCTTGTAATTTGTGTTTATGATGGTCAAATAACCGCAAGCGGCATCTCCTTAGTAAACACGAATAACAGGTTACATGATCAGCGATCAACCGTGTGCAAGTGCAGCCAACAAAACTATCAGTAGTAGATGATGTCTGTACAACAAAGCATTCATCTCAGAGAGCATAGCTTCCCATCCTAATGTAGCCTAGGTGTAACCCCCCCACCCTCTATAAAGAGTCAAAGGGTATATGTGAGTGGTCACAAGGTGGTTAGCATAACAAAGTAATTCTGGTTTAATGGCAGACTTTCTTCTAATATCTATTTTTAGGACTTTAGCTCAAACACTCACAAGTGCATTTACTCTGTCCTGTTCTTAAGATAACATTTGAGGTGCTTTATTTGAGTACTTCTATTTTCTATGACTTTTTTCCCCCACTGCATCTCATAGTGAACCATCTATCTGAAAACCAAATTATTAATGTAAAATAATCTAGTACAGTATGGTGTTACTGTGTTCCAATTGAACTATCTATCAGCATAAAAAGTAGCCAAAATAAGCTCCACCATTGATGAAGACATTAATGCATCACAATTTATATTCCAGTAATTACATTTACATTATTCAGAAAGGAGGCCATTCTGCATTCAAATTAGTACTTTTATTTTTGATGGTTTAAGTATATTTCCATGCTAACACTGTTGTATTTCACCTTCTAGTATGAATATCAATGCAGGACTTTTTCTTGTAACAGTATTTATTACAGTGTGGTGTTGGTATTTTAACCCAAGTAAATTATCTAAATATTTCATCCACCTCCGAAAGACACGGGAAAAAGGCAACTTCTCATAACTCAGAAGCTTAGGAATGTTGGTTATTTTTGCCTGAAATTTAAAAAAAGAAGAAATAGATGGTACTAGCTAGTAATCAGAATAGGTGCTCATTTAATGATTTGTCCTACCAACAGTCGATAAGCTAATACACATTTGGTTTCATTCATACTTGTGTCTTTTAAATAACTGCATTATTTTACCTCTTCAACCTCTTAAAAGTATTCAAATCAGTTTTATAAAGAGTAATCATTTAAACAGGTCTTGTATAAGGTTTCTCTAAACTACACACTTTTTAAAGGGGTCACAAACATACATAATGTGCAGATATAAATAGCAAGATTGGCATTAACTGGTCAGTGGTACATTGGTAATTCAAATGCATCCATTAAATACATGTTGGAGTGCATGTCTGGCATGTGAGATACATCCCAAACATTTGGTGTGCCGATGCCAGATGTTTTGCTGCAGATGCTCTCAGTTGACTCTGTCTTTCATCTGAAACTCTGAATAATTGTTTTCAATATATTGTATTTTTCCAGGTCACAGCTTCAGCGGCAAACACCAGCCTGGTGTGCTCTCAGACTCCTGAAGACCAGTCCTGCCACACATTCAGAAACCATTGCCTCCCCTCTACTAGACGGAGCGCCCAAACAGTACCCTCCCAAAATCCAACAGCTGGTCAACGACATAGCCACTCTCACTTTATTAGAGGTGTCGGACCTTAATGAGCTCCTCAAGGTTAGTGGAATAAGTCACTGAATCTAACCCATCTTACCCCCTGTCAGATATTGTTTGTGATATATCTGTGGTGACATGTTGGGTAATGATCTGTTTGTGTTGGTTGCAGAAAACTCTGAACATTCAGGATGTTGGGATGATGCCGATGGGGGCGATGCATGCCTCAGCTATATCTGCGCCAGTAAGTACAGAGAGTAGAGGAAATTGAAACACCTAACAGTATAACTTTGTCTGCTACAACACAATCATAAACTACTACTTTGAATGAACACTTCAGACTTGTTATGGTAAAACATGTAGGTCCTTTGTCAGATTTGTTGTCATGTAAGAGAACTAATACATTTGCTATTATTTTTTCTTTGTGTGAAACTAGGCTGCAGAAGAGGAGGACGTACCAGTCAAGAAAGAGCAGACTCACTTCATAGTAAAACTGACAGAATTCAAGGCAGCTGACAAAGTGAAACTTATAAAGGAAGTGAAGAACTGCATCCAAGGCTTGAATCTTGTGCAGGTAAGTCTCATGACCAGTCCTCAGTCCAGTCTGGCCATAGTCTTTAAAGGTTGGTGCCCTGTGGAGCTTTGGTCCACTGGTAAGGTAACACTACCCAGCGGTGATGTTCATGGTGAGGCACTGACTCTTTCAGAGTCAGATTTACAAATATAGCTTTTTTAGTCTGATGTTTCGATTAATTTTAAACAGACCCTTCAACAAAAGGATACCCAAAATTTAAATATTGGATTGTTCTCTCTTAGTAAGATCCCATTTTCTTTCCAATTGTTGTCTTACCTTGACTTGAAGATAAAGTCCATGCTATCCTTCTGGACAACAATCTTTATTACTTTTTTCTAAAAGTCCTCCTTATCTTCCTCTAGTTTCAAAAGTATAGCTTGTTGTTTGCGTCTACCGTCTCTGCGTAGAATAACAGTAGCAACAAGAAGCCTCCTTCAGTGCGGCAGAGGTTATGGCTGCCACCCCTGGTGCTTTTTTCATTGCCGTTGTATGATGAGACCAGCAAGCCTAAATATCATATATATGTGAAATAAGTTATTTAGAGACTATGGATGGCGAGGATAAATGTAATAAAGGGATCTACAAACATTACATTTGTGACATACAGTGAGATGGTGCAGGCATGCGCTTAGTGCCCGCACTCCAGCCAGTTTCTGTGGGGTGACGCATCTGAGGTGAGGCAGATCTAATCTGTGCCTCACCTTACCCCACAGTAACTGGCTGGAGTGCGGGCACAAAATAAGTGCTTGCGCTAAATTAGTGCCCGTGCTCCAGCCAGTTTCTGTAGGGTTACGTGAGGCAGAGCTCGTCCCTGCCTCACTTCTCATCGCTCCCATGTAGCGGAGCTCGGCAAATTTGCCAATTTTTACTATAAAAATCCATTGGAATCATACAGAAATCACATTTACAACACAGATCAGTGGAGACATTTTATTATTAGGGCCCGAGCACGAGAGTGCTAGGACCCAACGGCGTCCTAGCACGAAGTGCAAGGATACCTATTGTTATTCGTGGAATTATTCTTATTTTTCTGCTGGCGTTTCCTGTTTTTGAGGCCTTTAGGACGCTGAAAAAGTTGTATAATTTTTCACAGATTCCAGAATCGGTGAAAACTACAATATTCTGGACTCAATGTGTTCAAATTGTCCAACATGCTCTCTAGCGCCACCTATGGCCATTTCCGTTTTTGGAAAGATGTACAAAGTTGCACCGTAACTCCAAATGACCTGACATTTTTCACACTTACTCGGGTGGACCTGCTCTACATATAATGTCCTTGTACCCCTAAGCTCCGCCTACTTTTAATTTTTTTTAAATTAGCATAATTTTAAAAACAGTTAAATATTCACTTAAATTTCAAATTTTGGTTTTTCACCACCAAACTCAGTATACAGTATCGCCGGAGGGTCAGACACATTATCGTAGGAAATGAGCATGTTCAGTCGATAAATGTGGCCCTCATTACTCTAAACGTGTTCGCAAAAAGGCGGGGCTTAGATAGAAATGCTCATAACTCATCAACAATGTACAAAAAAAACACACATTTTGGTGGTAAGGTTCATTCTGTATTGGGGAATAGGCACAAAAAGTAATTTCCATTTTGGACTATAGGGGGCGCCAAAAACATGACAAATGTATAACATGAACTGATGGACGAAATCTTTTTTTTTTTTTTTTTTAGACATACTCTGGGGATAAGTATGCACTTATATTTAAAGTGTCACAACGAATGACAAATGTGGGCGTGGCCTGTACTTTTTTTTATTTATGACGATGTGCTAAAATGTGTTTCGGTTCGCAAAACTTGGTATACACGTCACAGCCCACGACCTTTTCAAGAATGTAAAAAAAAAACGTAATTTTTCAAAAAAACTGCTCACTAGCGCCCCCCTATTGTGTGGTAGTCTCATAGTTTCTCAGAACTTCACGAATTTTGGCACAGACATTCCTCATGGAATTGAAGACATATTTGTACATACATTCCATTAGCCCCGCCCCCCAAAAAGTCGACCATTTTGAAATATGTGCGTTTTTTATGCATTTTAAGCACATTCTTGCGCACTCCTCCTAGGGGAATGATCGGAAAAATTCCAATGCAGGACACGTTCAACCCCTATCCAATATGATACTTAATTGAGGAGCACATTTTTGAAAAATTACTCGTGGAGGTCGTAAGCTAACAGCGAATACACCATTTTTCAATTCAATTCAATTCAAAACCTTTATTTATCCAGGTAAAATCCCATTGAGATCAATGATCTCTTTTTCAAGGGAGACCTGCAGCAGTAGGTTCCACAAGAAGACATAAACAACAGAACAACAAAAGGACATCATACAGCAAAATGTACAGGGATTACAATTTACATATTTAACCACAAGTACAGGTACCAACAGCATCTGATTTTGTAGCATCCAACCGAGCTTTAAAAACATGTAGTGGTACTAGCTTGGTAATTCTCCATTCTTTTTGCAGACTGTTCCATGTTAGTGGAGCTGCACATCTAAAAGCTTTCTTCCCTAAGACAGTCCTAGCACTTGGCACATTTAATAAAACCACAGCATGCGATCTTAGGCAATAAGTACTTTCAATTCGCAGAGAGATCAGGGAGCAGATATAAGATGGTAGTTTATCCAACATGGCTTTGTAAATGAAAAAGTACCAGTGACTGAGCCTCCGTACAGTAAGTGATGGCATAACCGCCTTGGTATACAGGGTACAGTGATGCGTAAGTGCTTTACAATTTGTCAAAAATCTCAGTGCACTGTGATTTTGACGATTTACATGTCGCAAATTACTCCAAACTACTCGGATATAGTTATTCCGATATTCACGAAACGCTGTATACATATTGCTATTATGATTGCACACATATTTCACATTGCCTTCCATTAGCCCCGCCCCCCAAAAAGTCGGCCATTTAGAAAAATGTGCGTTTCTCATGCTTTTTAAGCACATTCTTGCAAACTCCTCCTAGGGGAATGATCGGAAAAATTCCAATCCAGGACAACTTCAGCGCATATCCAATGTAATGCTACGTTGAGAAGGAATAGTCCTTCACTCAAACGGGGAGCTCGAAGGCTAACGGAGAATGTACCATTTTTGACCAATTATATGTCAGATAAGCTACTGCGCCCTGCCTGTCTGCCTGGCACATCAACTCTCTCTCTCACACACACACACACACACACACACACACACACACACACACACACACACACACACTTACTGTTAGTCCAACAACGCCCTTTGCTGGCGGCATATTCATTACAAAAGACACTCGCTAACCCTAACCCTAATGTTTATTTGTAGATATCTCCTAAAGCCTACAAATAAAGTGTGACATGTAGGCCTGTTACATTTGTTATTGAGCGATATATATTATACACACTGTTCTGCTTTCTGCACTGACCTCAGCAGCTGTTCTCACTGTAACATCACCTAACATCCAGGGGACATGTGATTAGTGAGTAAACAAATGGTAAAGGGCAGAAAGTCTGATGCACATTTGATCATCTCAAATAACTTATAATCACAACGGGAACAGTTTGCAGAGCTGTGCTTTGTTGACAGAAGTCCAGCCATGCGTCACGCCTCTTTTAAACATCACTGTTGGCTTAAATCGTCTCAGGAGAATACGTCAGTGTACCCTCGGTTATAGCTCCTCTCGAGACACTCCTCTCTCCTCTAAATCAGTGCATCTTCGGTTACGGCTCCTACAGACAGCCTCCTCGATAATCGATCCTCGACGAGCCTTTTGAGAAATTTGTTTTCCTTCGACATCCGTTTCCGGGTCGCTGCCGGAGGACCTGGGAGTCTGGGACGCGAAAATTATAGAAATGACAAACGGCTCATTTCCCAGGACTCGCGCGCGTCTGCTTGACGCCGGGACGACCGGCCGCCCTCCCCGACAGGCGCACGGACGCGAGGGCCCGCTCATCACTGCGCGCACAAGTGCGACCGCAGTTTTAATTATTATTAAGGCTCTGCCTCCCCTGACTGCACGTCGCTGCTACCCAGTCATTCCTGCAGATTGACAGTAGATGGCGATAACGTGCCAACAAATGCAGAAAGGAACCAACACACCGAGAGGAGGGCTACATGTTAGCAAACACTGTTTTAAACAATGAAGGATCTGTCATTTTCATTACAGTTTTCTTTGCAAGTACAAATAAAGTAAACAATTTAGTTAGACCTAAGGTCAGAAACTTTAGCTTCAAGAAAACTTCGCAGGGCACCTTTTTAATAAAAGTATAAAATATATTTTGGAATTTGGCTCATGACAATGCCATATTTCCGGTTTTCACAGATTGGGTAACCTTTTACTAAATCATCTTTTTCCTCTGTCATCCCACACCAGGCAAAAAAACTAGTGGAAGCTCTCCCCCAGGAAATCCGAACCAATGTATCCAAAGAAGAGGCAGAAAAACTGAAAGCATCCCTGGAGGCAGCAGGCGGCACAGTTGTGTTGGAGTAGATCTGTGTGGCCACCTATTCTCCAAAATGTCGCTGCTTGTGCACTTCATCCTTCGTTCTCTTCAATTTTTTTTTTTTTTTTTTTTTTTACACGACAAAGAGGAGGATCCCTGGAAACAAATAAATGCCTTCTGACTTTAACATTGTCTCTTGACAGCGTCAGATGGGGCGGTTCAACTCGGACTGAACTGTCAGGCACACTGCCTGCACAAGTGGCTGCCCCGCTGTGTGCTTGTCCTTTGTCTGCTCATGTGTCTGTCTGATATTTGTGTAGCCAACAAGCTACAGAAATAATGGCCTTGGTGCCAAGTTATTCAGTTGGTCATTCTGTGTGCGTACGTTTAACTTTTCACAGAAAGAAAGATTATGCTGTAGGGATATGGAAACCATTCCCTATGTTAAAGAATACCAGATACTGTATCAAGTTCGAGGGATGAATGGGCTGAGTCTTTATTACTTATAGAATTGTTAATAATGTGATTAAAGTTGAAAATTCCACTTTTGTCTTAATGTTTTCTTGTGGGTGATTTTATGCATTATGTTGTATATGCAAACTTAAAAAACAAGACAGAATGAAATTGAAATATTAATGTAATGTGTGATGCCTTTAATCATACGGAGTTATAGGACTGAACATCTTTAATCCCACATTTTTCCCTGACATGAAAATATCCATATATTGTGTCATCAGTAACCCTTTGAAAAAATGAATCATTGTTTTAAAAAAAATTCATGGAAAAGTAGTTAAATTATTTTGTATTGCCGGTCACCATTGTGACCGGTGGGATTATTTGTTGCCGTGAAAATACATATATGGAATTGGCATACTTCTCCTATGCAGTCATCCAAATGTGTATACATCCAAGCCTAGTTATCTACACATTTGAAACTCTTGTCACTGGCGATCCCCATCAAATTCTAGTTAGACTTTTTACATATCAAAATTCCTGATACAACACAAATATGAACAACCATCAACGTGTTTCAACATTTCTATTTTAGTGCAACACGTATTGAAACATTAATATTATACATCTGTTGTAACATTTGAACTTTTACTTTAGTACAATATTTGTTGTAACATTGTCTTTCTGTTATTTTTTGTGCAACATTCACAAACAACTGTATAGCCACTTGTGTGATTCATTCACATTGAACATAAAAGGTAACATTTAGAAAAGGTAGCATGTTGAATAGGCGTCCTACACTGAACAAAAATGCAATATATATATATATCATAGGCTTTAGAACCAAGTGCAAGATTAGTTTGTGCATCACTATTTTGAACAACAATCTACTGTTTGATTAACTTGAACTTATTTTCCAAAACCATCCAGTCCTTTTGGACTTTTCCCCTTTGTCATGGACTTGTCCTTCGTACTGCATCTCCACAGCCTTTATTGGGTCTGCTTTGTTTTTTTTTAATAGCTATTACAGCCTCTTTGCATTCACTTATAGTTCCCTTTCTACTGTCCATGGTACATCTTGAAGCACTGAATGTGCAGTGGTGCTTTGCATTTCTCACATGCATAGGTCATGTGATTGTCACAGTGACGACATCTCTGGAACCGATGCATCGTGTTGATTGGCCAGTGAGAAGCTTTGTCATATCTTGCCTGATGTTCAACAGTAGCTGCCAGCAGAGATCTCCTGCCCTGGCTGGCTCAGTGGTTTTGTGCCAAACTTTTGCATAAGTGACTGTGCCACTATCCTTGAGAAGGTGGGCAGATCAATAGGCGCTTTCACACCGGAGTAGGCCTACTTTTCCCAGGAATAGTTCCGATAGTTCTTGGGATTTTGCTTTCACACCAAAAAGATCTGGAACTAGAACCTAGTTCATGCGAAACCTTTCACCCCTTTTCAGTCCCTGCTAGAGAGGTGGTACTTTCCTGGGGAGGAAAAGGTTCCAAATTCTGATTGGCTGGGCGAATTGCAAACCACGCCCCTTAAAACTCCGAATTTTTTTGTGAAACAGCCATTTTATTTGCTCGCATTAGCATTAGCCCAGTGCACCAATGGAGAGAGACTAATTTATGGCAACACAAAATAAAACGTGGGAGCGGTGGAGTGAGGAGGTGTTGGCGCTTCTGGCGATTTAGCCGGGACTTCGGGTGGCAGTGTATACGCCCTGAAGTTGTTTTCGGCCTGCCAGTAAACCCAAAGCAGAAGAAGAAGAAGTGACGTCAGCGGCTTCATTTGCGTAATCCTCGCTCATGGATTTATTCCGGTGTGAACGCGATCTACTCTTTAGTTCCAGGAACTGGGACATCAAACTGACGATTTTGCCTCATTGTTCCAGAGCTCCCATATCTTCTTTTTGTCATTTCATCAAGGAGTCCAAGAGAAGTGAAGAGGTTGTCATGGATGAATTTGCAACCTTGAGGCACCTGAGCTTGCTTTGCAAGACTTGTCATGATCAGTTTGCTAAAGTTCAGCATTATGCATTCAACAGCTTGGCTGGCAAATGGCCTGACTCCCCCTCATAGTCCATATCTGACCCATCGCTATCACAATCACTGAGGAAAGCATCTTTCTCAGTTTGAGGGACAACTGTAATGTTGCATGCCTTATCTGGGCTGTCGCCTAGATCCAACATATCCAGAACTTGACTCAAGGTAAGGTTAAAAGAAACAACACAGTAAGAAATTAGTTTAACAGACTATGTATGTGTAAATGTGTATACCTAGATGCACTGTGTTATCCCGCCGGTCACTATTATTATGTTTTATCTTTCTGTTTCCACATTGAACAAAGTTAAGTTATTGCAAATCCATTTATCAATACTAGATACCTTAAAGATTATGTTTACCAAAAATCATTGTACTATCTTTACGTTAACATTCTTTACATTCTTAACATTCTTTGTTTTTCTGGGAGCTTTGAGGCAGCCATCCTCTTCACTTGGTGCAACCATAGACTGTATATAAATGGACGTAGGGTCCGTGACGTCACCCATAGGATTCTGCAGAGTTGCCGTGAAGCCCTTAGTAGGCGGAGTCGGCCACTAACGGCTCGACGGTGTCGTCAGAGTCTAACTCCCGCCTTCTCCAAATAAGGGCAAAGAGGCGGAGCTGAGGCGGAGCCAGGGACAGGGACAGGGCGGGACCTGCTGCCAACGAGCGTGACGTTCGTGTCCTAGCTCAGGCTAAGAAGCTAAGCTAACATGCTCTCAGTATCAATCGAATGTAAAACATGATTGATGAAAGTAGTAAATCGGTCAGATTTGACCCGAAGACAACAGGAGGGTTAATGCCATATTCACTTAGTAACGCATGAACAACTTTTACAAATATTTCTATATAGTCTGTGTTGGTAAATGTCATCTCGGTTGCACATTTCCTGCTGAAATACATGCATACCAAGTCACTGCGTGGCACTTTGGTTTTGATAAAACAGTGTAGTTCCACTATATAAACGTTACATTCATAATCAAACGAGACAATCTGCAAGATAATTAGCTATTTGGTATTATTCTTAATGCTTGTCATTCACACGTTAATAAAATAAAAATAATTACCGATACATAGCAGAATAATTGTGGCGGTGTTCAGCTTAATAAGCCTTGCTCAACATCATTTATTTAGCTAATACTACAGCGGGCTGCAGGCGAACCAAGTCCGCGTTATGATGCATTCCCTGATCTCCAGTTATAACGCCGGACTCCGCCGCTGGCCGAAGCTAACGGAGCCCCAGGGTGCTAGCTACGGCCGCCGGGACGCGCTAGCGAGCTAGCATCCTGCAGCCCCGTTAGCTTCGGCCGCGTGGACTCCGGCGGCCCACCCCTTTTAACATTTGCTCCCGTTTAGCATTATGGGCGTCATAGCCATATAGTATAAAAGTCTTACCCAAGGCTGAATCATAAACTAAACTGTATATATGTATAAAGGGTTACGTCCTTAGCTGGCTAATAAGCTACATAACAGGCTAAGCTAACAAGCACACAAACACCTGCTAACAGGGTTAACATGTATAATATTATCATTTTACTCACCGAAAAAAGCTGAAAGTAGACTTCTTGGAAGATCTGTTAGTACATTCAAGCGCACAGCACGACATTTTAATTATCTGGTATTTGTAACAATATTCCCTAACAGGCACGATCACCACGAACACAGCTAAAGGATCAAGTACAGTAACTACAACTAACTAACGTTGTAGCGTCTATGGTTGTAGCCTAGCAGATTGGACAAGTTGCTGTTAGCTGACAGTGAGGCACGTATCTGTCAATCAAAGTGACCACGCCCTAATGTATGCACAAACTTTAAGACCTAATATAAATATAAAGGGTCGCGTTAGAAAACAATTCACTCACAGATCCATAATCATGAAGGTGGAATCTAACTATATCGATAATGGACTGGTCAGATGAGCTCAGTGGTACACAAGTTGAAGAAACATGGCTTGGTTTCAAAAACAAATTCTCTGCAATACTCAATGATTTGGCCCCCCTAAGAACAACCAGGGTAAAAAATCGCGCTGAGCCGTGGATGCACTCCGGCATACTGACCGCCATGAAAACCAGAGACAAAAAATGCTCTGAGTTTCATAAAAGTCAGTCAATGCTTTCCAAAAGCACGAGCAGTGAACTCCAGGCCCACGTGACTGAACTCAAAATTGAAAGAAAGAGACTAAGAAATGACGTAAGCTCCATGATCAAAACTGCCAAAAAGAATTTCATCAATGTCAAAACTGAGGAAAACTAAAATAAACCCTGTGAACTTTGGAAATTACTCAATAACCAGCTTGGCTGCAGTAAAAAACTCAAAACGAGATTTTCTAACTTAAACATAAAGACAGATAACAGGCTCATCACAGACAAACTGGATGTGGCCAAGTACTTGAACATTTTTTTCACAAACATAGCCACAACTCTTGTAAATAAATTATCCTCCCACTCAGGGCTTTTTGGAGTAGATCACATCATGACCTACTACAAAAACCTAGGGGTACGCAAAGATGATTTCAGTCTAGCAAGGGTAACAACAGCAGAGGTACTCATTAAACTGAGCGCCCTCCAACCTAACAAGGCCACTGGCCACGACAATATCCCCTCCAAATTCCTCAGAGACACAGCAACCGCCATCTCACCAGTCATAGCTCACATAATTAACCTCTCCATAAAACAGGGAAAAGTACCCAAAGACTTCAAAATTGCAAGAGTAACCCCCCTGCACAAAAAGGGCAGCAAATTGGACCCAGGCAACTACCGCCCTGTTTCTATACTTACCTCCATCTCGAAAGTCATGGAAAAAATAGTATATGAACAGGTCGAAAAGTACCTTGCGGAAAAGAAACTAATCTATGAATTTCAATCTGGCTTTAGAACATCCCACTCCACTGACACATGCCTTCTTTATTTGAGCGACCACATCAAACAAGAGGTGGACGAGGGCAAGTACTGCGGCATGGTGATGCTGGACCTACAAAAGGCTTTCGACACTGTCAATCACCCCATTCTGATTGACAAGCTAAAAGCAATTGGTTTTGATAAACTATCGGTGAGCTGGATGCAATCCTACCTGGAGGGGAGAGAACAGATGGTGGAGGTAAACGGTACTCTGTCCCCCCCCCTCCCAGTGAGCTGTGGTGTTCCACAAGGAAGCATATTAGGTCCGTTACTGTTCCTAATTTATGTAAATGACATGTCATCAGCATGTGACTGCAACTTGTTCCTGTTCGCGGACGACTCAGCCCTGCTGGTCTCTGACAGGAACAGGTTGCAGGTTGAAAAAAACCCTCAGCTCCGAGCTCGGCAGAATCTGCACCTGGCTCGCCGATAATAAATTATCATTACATCTGGGTAAAACAGAGTCCATTCTCTTCGGTTCGAAACATAATCTCAGCAAATCCGACAACTTCTCAGTTGCAGTGGGCGACATTATTGTCACAAGTAAGAAGGAAATTACATACCTAGGATCTATTCTTGAGGCAAACCTCTCCTGTGACAAAATGGCATCCAATGTAATAAAAAAAGTCAATCAAAGAACTAGATTCCTATACCGGATCTCCTCTCTGGTAAACAAAAACACCCTGAAAACTCTGGCAGGAGCACTCATTCAAGGGTACTATGACTATGCTTGCACGTCATGGTACCATAGCACCTCCAAGGCGCTAAAAATAAAACTTCAAACATCGCAAAATAAACTGGTCAGACTACTGCTTGACCTTTCATCTAGAACCCACCTCACCTCTGCCCACTTTGACAACCTAGGATGGCTTAGAGTAGACGACAGAGTACAGCTACTTGCAATGGGCCTGGTCTACAAGATCCACTACACCTCTATGGTACCCATGTACATGTCAAAATTCTTCCCAAAGGTCAAGGAATACCATGATCATAACACCAGAGGGAGCTCCACAAATCATGTGAAACCCAGATTTGGCACAAAAAAGGGGGAATACACGTTTCGCAATTATGCCACATCAAGGTGGAACGCTCTTCCCACAACTGTAAAGGAAAGTAAAACTATACTTACCTTCAAAACCTCTCTTAAAGAGCACCTTCGGGGGAGAGCATTGAAAAACTGGCCCCGGTAATGGTACAAATCTCAACCTGTCGTTCAATGGACAGCTCCCCCCCCCCCCCATCTATGTATATACTCGCATTTTAGACTCTGTTACTAACTGTATATCTGTAGACTTGGTATGTCTTAAATGTCCGGTTAGGATGTATTAGAACGAAATCTAAAATGAAAATTGTAAACAAGCAATCTGTATGTAAAAAAAAACACCTGTATGTAAATTGTAAATAAGCCATCTGTATGTCAAATATGTCTTATATGTCTTAAATGACATGATGAATTGGAAATGGGGGACCCTGATGTAAACAAGACGAAAGTCTTTCTCTGGTCTGCATCCCCTTAACAATTGTATGTTTTGAGCTGTACTGTACTGTACCCAATATACAAGCTGTTAATAAACTTTTCAATCAATCAATCAATCAATAATAAAATGTATGGAGCCAGGGGTAGAAACATGTTTTTTTCTGCTGTAAAATCGGGCATTTTAACATGGGGGTCTATGGAAATTGCTCCTTTCTGCAGCCATCGCCTATCGGCCAATATATGAACTGCAGTGTGTGGCACTTCCGTATTGGCTTCCGGGGCTGCTTCTCAGGTCGACTATTTTCATTTCCTCGCTCCTCGGTCTCACCGGAAGTTGATTTGCCTGCGCCATCTTGAGTACCGTCCTATGGCTCTTATTTCTGCCGGTGTCAGTACCAGATATGTTCGGCCTACCAAATATGTTCGGGTGTATTTCCGTCGCATCCGTCATCCGTCATATCCGTCATATACTCACCTCCCTCTGCTCCCAGCGCTATGCTGCCACACACCGGCCGTCTGCGGAACTGCAGCCGGAGGAACTCGGTACAGCTTGTTATGTGTGTGTACTTAATTATTTACAATTAAAAAATATATATATTCTGCGTTACTTTAGCCAACACTTTTATAATATATAAGCCTGATCATGTCGTTGAAAGCAAGTACAGATGTTCTCCCTTTTCCACAGTTCTGTGTGAACTTCATCTAAGGTAGATGCTTTGCTTCTGCACCAGTTTAGCAGAAGTCTGTTTTGTAAGACTGGTTTTGTTGCAGTCTGTTCATGCTATGTGTTTCTTGCGTAAGACTATATACACACGGAACACATGTATTACAGGGCTGTACCCAGTGTGCTTCATAAAACATTTTTGAAGCTTATTTTTTTAAATTAAGCCGTTTCCATGTTATAACAGCATCTCGTTAAATCAATATCGGAAACAATAATTGTCTTTTTGTGGTTATTTAAATGTAATTTATGGTGCTATTAGAGTGCTTATAGACTGACCCGTTAATACAGATGCCCCCCCCCCCCCCCCCCCCCCCCTTTGTGTGCGGTGAGCTGGAGAGAAGGCAGTCTATTTATTTTGGTGAAAAAAAAACCCCTAACATATATGGATTGAATCAGAATATTGTGTTGGATCAAAACATATTGTACATTTTGAGAATTCTTACATCTATTACAATACATTTTGAGCTTTGGACAATGTTTGGATCAAACGAGCCAGAAACAACCTTAAGCAGCCACCACTGGAATATTATTGCAGTAATATCATAATACTAGTAGCCTTATATTAGTGTAGCCTAATATTGATCGACAAATATTTAGAAATAAATCTGGTTCTGCCTGCCTGCCTCATCGCACTATGCCCTGCTGCATTACCATGTATAGTATTTACATTCATAATGATCCTTTTTTGTTGCAGAGCTTTAGAGGCTTTAAGAGACGAACTGTCAATGATGCCAACTTGGCGACCTACAAACTAGATATAGCAATCTTGGAGCTATTGCGGCTAGCTACTTTCATTGGAAAGAGTCTCTAATTTTTTGTATGTATATATTTCATATATCCATCCCAAGCTTACCTACCCAACTGAATGAATTCACACATTCAAGTAAATAGAAAGACAGCACAGCATTCAAGTGTTTATTGAGAATTTGAACTTCAACGTTAATGGAAAAAGCTCCAAACTTTTCTCTACAGCCCTTAGTATCAAGAAATCCTTCTAGTTCCTTTTACATGTGGATAGGAAAACAGCACAGATTGTTCAGAATATATGAGGAAGCCATCAGGGAAGCAGCATGACCCAAGGCAGGACTGCAGAGACAGGTTCAGCCACGACCCGAAGTCCACGACCCGAAGTCCACGACGGGCAGCGTCCGGGAAAACCAAACTTGAAGGTAAGATATCAAATGATGATCTTCATTAATTGCAGTGACAATTTAGTCTATTCTGACATTTGTTTGTGTGAGTTAATCTTTACCTATGATATCTGGTTGCAGAAGGGACTGCAATAGCCTGGATGTTGGTCATCAGAGTAGATGCCCTGCAATTCTCCTCTTTTACCTTTCCCAACATATCCTATGAATAGAAAAAGAAAATATTGTAATTGAATCACACTAGGACCACAACACACTAAATATGTAATGACACATAAACATTATTATCCAGAATAAGAAGTCTACCTGGTTTGCAGTTTTTGTAAGGCTCCAAGCATCCACGGCAGGTGTCAATGGTGTACATGACGTTGAAATCCTGCTTGTATGAAGCAGAGAACAAACTCCATGTAGCAACACCTGTGTAAAAACAAGCATTTCAATAGAGCCATTAAAAATATGCATAGACACCACAGCTGTCGTATACTGCTGCACCTTCACTGAATCACTTACTCTCAAGCCAGCGAAAGTGGGCCCCTCTTCTGAAAGACACAGTGGACATTGTGTCTCTGAAGGTGGTACACACTAGAGTGAGTGATGAGTACGCTTTGTCACCTTCCTGGAGAACCACTTCCATCAGAAGGTCCGAGAGAAGACAGTTTGGCAGCTGTGAAGTATTGGTCAGACTAGATCAAACATATTTAACAACACATTGACTAGACTGTTGCCAGCACAATCGAAATACCAAGATTCTTTGGGCTTCAGGTAGCAAAAAGACACATTTTTAATATTAATGTTGAATATATCACACACATTTTTCTTATGTTTTGTTATTCTTCTCCTTGAGGTAAAAAACAGCTATCAATAAGTTAAAAAAAGCAGTGAGACATAATAGTTGGAAATTCTGCCGTGATCATAGGTCGTTTTTTAAACAAAAAACAGTTACTGCTTCACTGAAAAGATATTACCTCCAATATGAAGCACATGTCGGACTTTTGAAACTGGACCTTTGAAGGAAAATATAAGGTGTGGGTCATGTGATTGTTTAATTACATGTGTATACAATTATCAATATGTATGCATGTGTTAAATAATCTGGATCTGTCCGTGGCTATAAAAATCACATAATATCAGGATGAAAATGTAAATCAGTGTCAAAGAAACTGTTGTCTATAAAGTAACATTTAAAATGTATGATTTACCCTTCAATCTGGTACCGTTCCATGAGCATAATGCACCACCATTTCCGGATCTGTGCTATGTCCCGCTAAAAGAAAAATGTAACAATAATAAAGTTGAAAAATGAATGGAACCTCATCATTTGTCTACTCAATGTTAGCCCCCTCTTCCCCCTGAAATACTAACTCAGAGGATAAATACTGACCTCGGTAAACCAAAGTAGAGCATCTGTGCTGAAGTTGAGTGCATACTGTGAAAGGATAAAGATCTGTTAAGTTATGAGTTTCAAAAACTAACAAAACCCCTTAAAAAAAAGTGTCAAGGGAGGAATTTACCATCAGTATGAAGACACCACAGTCATTGCCCGTGGTTTGGTGAGGCTAACCCTGTAAGAATTTGGAATATAACAGTGATGTTCATGGTCAAATGGAAAATAAAGACATGTGAAAGCAGGTGTATGAGATGGTGGAGAAATGTACCTTGATGTCTCTGCCGAACTTTACTGTCCACTGACCTGGAGCAATGCGGTGCGCTAGGTCACTGTCAAAAGAAATGATAAGACATGGGAATTGATTTGGTGAAGGAACGCTATACACAATATAATTCATGTTTTTGGATTTCCTTACATTGAACTATTGCATGCCTTAAAAGAGGAAAGTTATGAAAGCCACTGAACGGGGCTAAAATAAAACAAACAAAAATACGTTTACCAGCCGCTGAACAAAGCTGAACTTGAAAACAACCTTTGAACAAGGCTTATAACAAAATGAATATTATAATTCATAGCATCCTGTTGCAGACTCTTTTTCTTTTGGTTCCACTAAGGACACTCCAGACTTTGTGGAAATGGAGATATATTATAAATGAATTTGATCAGATTCAGACCCCTGGTCTACAAGATGGTTACTGCAGTATTAGAATACTATAAACTATTTAGAACTCCCATACAAGCCACAGAACGGTGAGGGGGTAATCATGTTACAAAAACCTAAATATGTCCTTGTAGGAATTGTCCCCAAAGCCATCTGGCTTAAGAGGGTCGAGCAAATATAACTCTCTCTTTGCTGGCTTGATCACCTGTCAACCATTGACAAAATAGCTGAAATTAGACATAATCAAACACCAGAAGAAAACCACACAGCACAACTTATGTTCATTTTGTACATGCTGGTGAGATCATTTGGAACAGACTCACGCAAAGCAAATAGTGATCTGCCTTTCCTTGCTGCCGACTCCAGGCAGGGATGAAAACCATGTCCTTGGTGGCCAATTGGTCAGCCTAGTATTTTAAACAAGGGATTTTAAGTTGCTGTATATCAATTTCAAGAAACATAGGTCTCAAGCAACAGGAACTTACTGGAAAACTGGCCAACACGTCAGCTGTTTTGGACTTCCAGGTAGGAACCACATACATATCCACGATGTATATATCTTTGCCCTATATTGATAGTTTTTCAAAAAAAATGAAATCTTCATAGAAGTATGTTCAACAACAAGAGACAACCACACTTCACGAGATTGGAGTTTCACCACTAAACAGCTATTTAGAAAATATGTGTTATTCAAAAGAAAAAAGCAGGCCAATGATGTCTGTTGAAAACCGTACATGTCTTTGGGTGGCTTCTTGTACCATCTTCAGGCACGTGTTTCCAATCTGAAACAGTAACAACAGTAAGTTACCTGTGCCATTTATTTGAGACAAGATGAAGTTGGGAGGAAAGCTCAAGTATACCTACATTTGACTCCATGCACTGAGGAAGACCCAGGCTCCAAAAGTCCTCTCTGGTCAGGCACACATCACCCTCCTTCACAATGACCTCTGCTCCAGGCCTATTGTGGTCTAGCACATAGCTGAGCTGCAAATAACAGATTGCAAAACATACTTCAAGCCAATAGAAAACATAGAAAAATTAAAATCAAAACAATGCACCTCCATCACTGTGCATGAAGTAAACATATATCTACCAGCTTGTCTTGAATCGGATGTAGATCCTTTGCGTATTTCGCACCAGAGAGGGCATACTGGTGGTCAGCAACTGACCCCTCCGAATCCAACTTCGGTTCAGCTGTTATTAGATAGACAAAAAATAAACAGTATTATTGAAGTACCACACATGAAGTATACCTAAATGTGTCCTTGTATTGATAATCAAAATACCTCTCAACATAGGCCTGATAAAGGGCTTCAGCTGAGACACATTCACACTCTGTCTCAGCTGAGCTCCTGTTGAGCTCAACAGGGTTGCCACACCCTTGTTGGTGATTGAGGAAACCACATAAGGGCCAAACCAGTTGCACTCCAGTTTTCCACCTTTTCGGCCCTCCTTCCTCTTATTCGCTCTTAGGACCTCATCTCCAACGTTAATCAGGAAAGATTTCACATTCTTTCCCTTGCGTTTTTCAAAAGAGATTTTCTGTCTCTGTTGTGCTATTTGGATGTTCTGGTAAATCTGAGAAAGATATGTAACAGTTATCATTTACAGTCCTTAACATACGCTTGCATTTTTTAGGAGTTATTATGTTTTAAATATTGCCATTTTATTCTCACCTTCGAGTGCAAATCTGCAATGGTTGCAGCCTTTGCCTCAAGCTGCTGTTCTGCCTCATCAGCAGGCACCAAAACAGAGGTATCATCCCTGTCATTGACTGTAGCATTTATAACACCCGGGACGCGAGGGTGCCTCCCAAACTGGGCAAAATAGGGCGTGCACTTGGTTGACCTCTGAAAGCATAAAAATTCCTTTTAGTATCTCTGTTGAGTATTGTTTCCATCTGCATTTGTTACAACATTGTACCTGCTTTGAGGTGTTAATGCTCGCCACAATGCCCCTCAGATGTAAATCCCAGTCATTCTGGTCCTCTCCACAGTACTTTGCAAGTGCTTTTTTTATGTTTTGGTTTGTACGCTCATCTTGGCCATTGCACTGGGGATGGTACGCTGAAGTGATGCAGTGTTTTACACCCAGTGCATCAAAAACACCACGGTTGACCTGCAGATGGTTTAGTGTACACCAATTACCAAATTACCTGAAAAAATCGTATTACAATTGTTACACATAACACATACACTGTATTAGATAGATTATTGTACCTCATTGACAAATTCCCGTCCTTGGTCGGTAATGATCTTCTCGACAAGACCGAAATCGAGAAGAATATTTACAATCTTTTTTGAGACCTCAACAGCTGTTTTGTGGTAGAGCGTTTTTGCTACCACCCACTTCGTGAACAGATCAGTCGCTGTTAGAATGTATCTGCAATATAAAATGCAGAATGTTGTAAATACATACAGAATCACTGTAAATGATTTCCTTTCTTTTTAAACCAGATTCTTCACGTTTAGAACCTTTAAAGGAGGTTACACATGCTTCAGCCCATCATGATAGTACCTTTTGCCCTTAGCAGTGGAGGGAAGTGGGCCAATGAGATCCACACATGTCTCACTCTGTTTCAATGTACACATACAACACATTTCTGTAGATCAATAATCAGTCAGTCAGTCAAAAACTCCCACCCATTTCTTCACGTCCTCCCGCATAGTGGACCAGTGGTACGTTGCCAAAACCTTCTCGGTGGTGCGCCTTCTCCCTGCATGACCTCCGGAACCCAGGTTATCATGGCACTCCTTCAGGACATTGATAATTTGGTCCTTGGTGCACACAACCATCCTCTCATTGTCCTTGTATGTGTAGTACAAATCTCCAGCTGGCACAACAGGAACAACAAAACAATCATTTAGACATGTGTAGAGATGACATTATGACTAAAAGCTGTTCAAGAAATCCAGTGGCAAATGTGGTTTAGACGTAACAACTACAGTAATGTAAAGTGTGTATAAAAAGAAAAAGGAGAAACAAGCTGTGGAGTCCTTGCGATTTACTGAAAAATGTTGGAATTGCAATATGATAAACCATTAGAGGTATGATCACTTTTGCACCAAAAAAACACCATTAGATAAATAGATAGATAGATATATACTTTATTGATCCCTATAAGTAAAGGGATGTGATGATGTCACATGTACAGGGGGTTTATACCTCATAATAAAAACGTATGTTCGTGACTTAACCATGGTCTTATTCTGTTACTTACCTTTGATCAGGTATTGTTTGGATGCCCTCCGAATTAACGCCTTCCTTTTATCATGCTTTTCAGCGGCGATGGTGAGATTGTGGTAACCACCATTGAGCACGTACTGCTTTATCTCAGCATAAAAGCTCTCCATTTCTGTCATGAAAGTTAAAATGGTCGCGGTAATTATGGGGAAGCGGAGGGATCTAGATCGTTCACACATAACAAGCTGTACCGAGTTCCTCCGGCTGCAGTTCCGCAGACGGCCGGTGTGTGGCAGCATAGCACTGGGAGCAGAGGGAGGTGAGTATATGACGGATATGACGGATGACGGATGCGACGGAAATACACCCGAACATATTTGGTAGGCCGAACATATCTGGTACTGACACCGGAGGACCGAGGATCGAGGAGCGAGGAGCGATCATGGAGGAGCGATAACCACCAGACCATCCTCCGATGAAATCCTCAGATACTCACCCCGCCCCCTTACTGTGTATCGCTCACTGATTGGACGAGGCAGTGCATGCACTGATCTGATGCTTCTTGACATGAGCAGAGTGAAGAAAATACATGAACCTCACGGGAGTCACTCCTCAGTTTATACCGTGTTTTGTTTCAATTAATGTATCATTTAGTTACAAATATGTGATATATCTGAACAACAAAGTGGTCAAAAATCATTTAATTCATTTTTTGGAAACATTTTCATGATCGCTTTTTTCGTTTTACATTTTCATTTATTGTCATTTCCATTCAGTCAGTCATTAAGTGCTATTAAAATGTTAATGTGCTACATATCCACACAAACACACAAAGTGTGCAATCCAATGAATGTTAATCTAACTGGGTTTTGATAGATAACATATCTCTTTTTTCTTCTCTCAATTATGTTATTTATATTGTGCACTCTAATCAATATTAATCAAACTATTGTTCGTTTATAAATTTTAAGAATGGCGTTTATCTTTTTTGAGAATTAGTTCTTATTTTATTTTATTTATTTGGGTCTACAACAGATTATACTAATGTTTGTGTCAGTAAGTGTGTACTAACAGAGGCGGGGGTGTGTGTGGAAATAACGGGGACAGAGCTGCTGTCAGACGATCAGCTGTGCAGCGTCATCACAAACGGACGTCGCTTCACGTGACGCTCCGGAGGAAAGGACGTCCCATTGCTCTTAAAACTCATTTCCCTGCTTCTCGTGGTTTCCTTGCGTCCCTCCATGCTTCCCTGGTGGGAGAGACTAGACGCAGGGAAACGACGCAAGTGAGGGAAGCAAGGATTTCATTTAATCGACCTGAGAAGCAGCCCCGGTGTCAGTACCAGATATGTTCGGGTGTATTTCCGTCGCATCCGTACTCCGTCATATTCGTCATATTTTACGGCAACTCAAGAGGGCCATCACGGTCAAATTCCGAACATTTAAACATAGCCGACACTTCATTCTTTACTTTGTCCGTTATTATATGTAGAAGATTATACTTTTTCTCCGTCATGTTGTTTCCTTAGCAACAACTTCAAACAGGTATAGCCTACACTTCATTCTTTACTTTCTCCGTTATTATATGTAGAAGATATTAATTGTTTCTCCGTCATGTTGTTTCCATAGCAACAACTTCAAACAATAACAACTAACCGCTAGCCGCAAAGCTAGCATCACAGCCACTGCTTTTCGGAGACTTTGCACACGTTTTTCACAAACATTTTCACACGCTAGGAGTACTTCCAATAGCTTCGTCTTGATCTGTAGATGTGATTTGATGTGTCGTGTGTCCCCCAACTCCTCTCCAAATTTCAGATATTTAATAAAATACTCAGGGAAGTTTCCTGAATTTTCATGCCCAAAACTGAGCACTAGGCCCTGGGTAAATTAAGAGGCTGATCTCGGGCACTTTTGTCCACTTTCCCTGGTGGTCGAAACTCAAGCCAGACATCCCTGGAATCGTCTCAGAGAGTAGATGATCAGTGGGGCCTTGTTTTTACTGAATGATGTGTTTTTTTATGGGGAATTCAAATATGAGCTTATTTTTAGGATTTTCGGAGACTTTGCATACGTTTTCACAAACATTTTCACGCTAGTATATAGAGTATGGGAGTACTTCCATTCACTTCGCCTTGATCTGTAGATGTGATTTGATGTGTCGTGTGTCTCCCAACTCCTCTCCAAAGTTCAGATACTATATAAAAATACTAAAAAGTAAATAAAACATTAAACATAATGACAAAATAACAACCTGAAATATATGTATTCTATCTACACATTTCGTAATTATCTAATCTAGTGGCCTTATAAAAGTGTTGGCTAAAGTAACGCAGAATATATATATTTTTTTAATTGTAAATAATTAGAAACATTATTTATGTGCACAAGTACATGGGACCCCACCATAGCACCCCACACATAACAAGCTGTCCCGAGTTCCTCCAGCTGCAGTTCCGCAGACGGCCGGTGTGTGGCAGCAGAGCGCTGGGAGCAGAGGGAGGTGAGTATATGACGGATATGACGGATGACGGATGCGACGGAAATACACCCGAACATATCTGGTAGCCCGAACATATCTGGTACTGACACCGGTGAAGGACTCTCATCATGGTGCTCTGTTGCAATTTTGCATTTTTCACAGATGCTGGCAAACTTGATGATTTTGTGGACGATGTAGCCTGCAAGATGGAAGAGAATACATTTCTCAGTTTTTGTGAGGTCAGGTGCTGCTGCTCTGTTCACCGCCATCAGCTGTTCCACTCTGACTGATGGAGTGATTTTTGGCTCCCCTGTGTCCAGGAAGTCTGCCAAAAAGCTACTGTGGTCTTCCTGGTAGCTCCCAGAGCTGATGGTGGTGAGGAACTGCCCCACAGATATGATTCTCAGTGCATGATGGAATTCCACTGGAGTTGAGACAGGATTTTTAGACCTCACACAGCTGAATGTATTTTCAAGGCAGTCTTGTGTGAACCTTGACGTTAACACAAACCTGTGTCCTTGTGTAAGCATCTCCTCTTGTATGGCCAAAATTGATGTTGTTGCCATTATCACCCCTGTTTGAACAGGCTTCCAACCTCCCTTTTGACCTATCTTTATCCCACGAAACAGATGGACGATGTTCTGGAGGAAGGTGATGGCCTTTTGGTACTCCTCCATCTTGAGCCTGCTCAGGGCTGTAATTGGATGGCGAGATGACATCAGATCAAACCAACGATCAACCTGCTCCAGGAACCACGCTGTCGTCAGGTATGACAGAGGGCGGTTTTCTTGCTGCACCATGTATTTCAGCCCAGCACTTGTAGCCTTACTGAATACATTTAGAGCAAGACCAACCTTCATCTTATCAAAGTGACTTGGCTCGATGGCTGCAGCTGAAAGATGGGGAGCTATTTTTAAGGCCATCCCTTCCTGAAAGGTCAATAAGTCCTTAATGGGGACCACAGAAACCTCGTTAGATGGGAGGTTCTCTCTGTTAACAACATCCTCAGGAATTATGAAGACCTGCCAAGGGCACTTTTTAAATTTTTTACCAGATGTGGGACATCGGGCATGAAATAGAGCTGTCTGTCTGGTTTTGCTGGATGTGGCACCGATGTTTTATTTTGGTCCACCCCAAAGGATTTCCACATGGCTCGGTTAGGGCTACCCATGTCGGTGGTGACATCAAGCACATGTAGCCCTATGGATGCTGCCCTCTGTATTATCTCAATAATGATTGGCCTGTACTCTGCTCCATTGGTAGAATTGCCAGTGTAATGATATGCCACTACTTGCTTCCACCGTGTTGTGTTTCCAGCCAACATAAACACACAAGCATGTGTTGCCACCCCTGTGTGACCTGGTAAAGTCACATCACCGTACAGTTTGCCTGTAATCATGTCTAACTCCACACTTGGTGTGATTGCCATTTCATCCAAGGTCAACACACACTCCCTTTCAAGGTCTGTCAATTTATCTGCCTTCAATTTTAGGAAATCAAAGACCTCTGTCAACACACCAGGCTTAAACTTAACACATTGCATCCTTCTTTGCAGTGTCCTTATTCCTGGAAGGGGAATCTTCAATTCCTGCAGAGTTTTGTAACCCGTTGGTCCGCTCGCAAAGCGAATTTTTAAAGCCTTCTTAATTGTCTCATTGCTCCATTTCATCCCCTTTGTGGTGAGTCTGCCTAATGCCTTCAGTTGGTCTTTTGAAAACGTTTTCTTATATTTCTTGTCCCTAATTTTCATTGTTTTCTTGAGAGCTGCATTTTCCTTCCTGATTTTTCTTAGTGCAGCCTTTGCTTTTTTGGTGATTCCTTCTTGGCTCTTTAATTTTCTCTTTAATTGTTGTAATAGATCTGTTTGAATGGCTGCTGGTTCCCTCGTATGCTGACTGGCTGCTGGTTCCCTCGTATGCTGACTGGCTGCTGGCTGAGTGGGTGGTGTCCGCCCTCCCTGTCTCTCCTCACTAGCCATGTCCTCTCTTTCTTCACCCTCACTTTCCTTTCTCTCAGTCTCCTCATCCCTTCTTCCCTCAATCTTTGAGACTAATGTAAGTAGAAGACATGGCACTGTAAATGTTCGAACATTTAAAATATTATACCACTTAAAAATAAGAAATATTACTTTTGTTACTAAGAGTTCATACTTATTATACCTGTGTCACCTTTCACACTATAGCTGTGATCATGAGCTATGGGCTTTGTAGATACAGGTCCCGGGGTGAATCGTGGTGCAGGGGCCCTTCTCTTTTTGACCACAGGGCGATGCACGAAGATGTTGGGTATAGCCTCTGCTCTCATTCTAGTCTTGCCCTTTTTTGTCTTGACAAACTGGTCTGCATCAAAATGTGCCTGCGGAGTGACTTGAGGTTACTTCACACACACAGAACAACTGTGTCTGAATCTTGTCTGCCCACATACATATTCCATAGTGGTTGAATACACAGTATTAGGAAACACTTTATACTTACTGGACATGTTATACTCATTACATACTGTATATAAAATATGACCAAGAATGTGAGACAACTTTATAGAAATTCATATCACATCTGTTACTGATGCCATTTGTCATACTTTATTAAATTCACAAATAATAAAGTTCCATAACTTCAGTTGGGAACAAAGACCACACCTTATCTCCCCAAGGCAATTTCCCATCCAATAGGTGTGCTATATAGGTGTGTATAACCCTTTCTCCTGTCTGTTTATCCCTCTTTCAGCACAAGAACCAGAGGGGGATTCAATGGAGCCTGAATACCTGCACTGAAACCCTCACCCTGTACCCTGAGTCTCAACTCTGTGTTTTTCAAGCCTTTCCCTGTTTTTTGTATTAAACAAAACATTAAGCTTTCCCAATGGTGTGGTTTTCGTTTTGTGAAAAAGTGCAAATGCAGTGTTTGTATATAATTACCTCACATATTTTTTTGCTGTTGGTCGTTAAATTGCTCCTGCTGACTTGAGCCAGCCATTTTTTCCTCCGCTCTGTGTCAGTGGGGAAGCCGTACATTCGTACTCCTTTCTCTGAGCGATTGGAGCATCCCCAGGCAGCACAGCAAACCATGGTGGCGACTGGGAGGCAGCACAGCACACCAGGACAACACGGAGGAAAAGGCACAGACAAACTGCATGATATGCTATTCAATGTTTATTGAATTCCATGTATTTGCAATGGATGTTCCTAAAACAACACATTTAACATCATCATCATGCTGCTGCTGCTAGTCCTTTGATAGTCACCTGTCGGTCTCCTGTCCTTTCTGAAAGCCATAAAGATGACATTAGTCATTTAGATAACTTGTGTCCTCAATTACCATGGGATTACTGAAACTACCATGAATTTAAGAAAATGGTAGACATTAATCTAATCTGAATTTTAAAGCATTACTTTAGATCCCCTCCCTCTAAATATATCAATAAACATTAGAAATTGATGCTCCTGACTACCATACAAGTTTAAGAAGATAATATTGGTTTTAAAGAATTCAAAGCTATAAATAAACAGCAACAGGCTCTTTAACCAAGGCACTGTTAGCCTACCATGTAAACTAGTTGTTCACACTAATCCTAATATTATCACTTAATATTAGCAAATTCTATTTTATTTTTAAAACATATTGATGTAAATACATACACATATCGATTTGTTGTATAAATATTGCAAATCAAACCTTTATTCACTAATAATTACCAAAAATCGTAGTTCTATCTCCTGTTATCAGTGCATTCACATTGCCCGCCATGAACTTCCGGGGAACGATCCTCGTCTACATGAACCACGTGACGATAACCGTTTTTGGACTTCCGTTGTCGTAACTCTTCTATTATACGGCTCTGGGTGCAACCAGGAAGTGAACAGCTCCAGTCATGTGAAAATTTACACTAAACATGTGACACTGCACATATTTCATTGAGACCCTTTATTTATCCAATATTTTCTGGAAATACATTGATATATAATTCAGTAACATTTATAGAGCCTTATAAGTGAAAATATGTTTTACGGTCATTATTGTGACCAATGGGATTAAATGGGTTAACTAGATTGACTACTATAGGTTATAAAATATCTCTTAATCACCTCAGTGATGTTTGAACCACTAATTGGTCTGATAATGACTTACAAATGTGTATTAATTATGCTATTTAGTTGAAGGAATCCAATTGGTGTCCTGGACGAGGGCAGAGTAATTCCATGCGTTGAAAAGACCTATGTGTTGCTTCATTCACATGACTATATTTCTCGAGGGAACTTCGGTATGTTGGTACAGCAGACTCTTCAGATATCACCTTCTTTCAGACCACGGTGCTAATTCAGAAACTTTCGGCCCAAAATAGTCGTTCCCTGACCGGGAATCGAACCCGGGCCGCGGCGGTGAGAGCGCCGAATCCTAACCACTAGACCACCAGGGAAGTGATGAAATAGGCAACTTTTCAGAATATTTTGTACTTTACTATTTATAAATGGAGGAGTTTTATTTTGAATACCATGATGGGCCACAATTAGCCAGACATTTTCACATCATGTAGTGACAAAAAGTTCTATGTGAAAGAAAGGCCTACTCGTCATCATTAGTCAAAAAAGAGAACAAAAGATATAATTTAAAGGCCCTCTTCAGCCCAGTGTAAACCCCCAAACATGTTCAAAAGTGATTTTGTTTGATCAGAACCATGTGGGTGACAACCGATTATTTTACACAGTCTATGGCAGGTTAAATACTTGATATTGGTGGTTGAACATGTACTGACCTCACGTTTTGTAGATTTCCACCAGGTGGTGTAGTAGTCCATATTTAAGGATGTTTGTTTTTTTTGTCTATGAACTGGCAACTTGAATGGAAAGGGACATTTGGAGAATTCAAATCAAAGTACTCAAATAAAAAGTGAAATGCAAATTCATAATCATCAAAAATTGCCAAATGGCTATAAAATGCTAATTGAAGTGGAAAGTTTCAAAAGAGCATTCAAATAAATCCTCAAATAAAATGTTGAAATGGAAAGGCTTGTATTAACAATTAGTAACATCCTTTCATTTTAATCAGCAAATACCTATTTCACAGTTACACTAAAAATAGTATGGCAAAAAAATAGGCACTCATATTGTTAAGGATCAAATATTCTCATTGATTTGCATTACGGTTAACTTTTTTGACCACCATTATTGTATTTAACTATTATCTTGACCTTTCTCAAAAATGTAAATCTTTTAAATGTTACACCAGACTGAGTCGTGTTCTTATGTTTGCCCTGTGGGGGCAATGCATGCTAGTTGCTAGTCCACACTAGAGGCATTGCAGCTATTAATTGATTTAAAAGATTGAACTCAGTGAAAGAAGAGAATGATGTTAATGTATAGTGTATTCTTATGGCAGTTCTTCGACACATTTTTTGACGTTTTTTGTCTTCCACAACTTTAGAGCCGGTTTTCTAAAGTGAGGCACAAGGGTTAATCATAATATAATTGGATAGGACAGATAATCATCTGTAATCCATATTGTGATTGGGTCTTGCAAAAAGTATAGATTTAAAGGAGTAGTTTTGTGTGCAACAACAAAGTTATTGTCTGGACTTACGGCAACCCAGACTCAGGAGAGAAGCCTGATTGAGAACACTAACCATCATTAGCGGTTATCAAATATATCTACACAGTGTAAGATCCTACATCAGGGATCGTTTGCTAATGTCTTGCCTTTGCTCTGACTTGCAGCCTCCTTAACTCCAGTTATTGTTTCAGTCTTCAGTCATGAGCCCCCCTCCCTCTATGTGAGTCAGCACACAGTGCCGTGCCAGGCTGCCCATTCATACCATGCTGCACTACTCATTTGAAATCATGTCATCCTTAAGAAACAAAAGAGACACTTGGGCTTCCAGAATCATTGTATGCACTTGTATGGCCTCATATCCCTTATTGTAACCCTGAGTGTAAAATTGGAAGGCAGCATCCTATTCTTGATAAAAATGCATTTGAACTGAATGACCTTTTGATTTGTGTTCGTTAATCCCTGGGATGCTGGCAGATCATGTTCACAAAAGAGTAGCAGCAGTCAAACTGTTTTACTAATTTTATATACATACACTTTCTTCCACAAACAAACAACACCTCTTCCTTGGCACAGAAAGAAGGAGAGAGTATAGGTAGGCTCTGCACTGACTCTTTATGTTGATCCACAATGTATAGCTCTTTCTGAGATACAATAATGAAGGCTTACTGGCACTAAATGTGTATATTTGGCGTTGAATGGAGCAGCATCAAACCGACACAAGCAGCAGGATAAAGAGTGCAGCCAAAGTTATGCCAGCAACCAGCAGGAGCTCATTTTTCATTGGTAATTTGGTGAATTTTCCTTCAGCATGACTGCGAAGAACACCCACTGGATCTATTTAAGGTCAGAAAGAATTGTTTTTTAATCTAATTACCACTGCAGCATAAATATCACTTTGGGAAATTAGAAAATAATCAAATTGTGCCTCATCGATCCGTCAGGCGTGCATCTTGATTGCATTGTGGTAAAATCATATTTTTTATTTTCCTGTTGATACTGACTTTTTAGAATAGCATAATGTTTTATGGTAATGTTTAAGTTTACCCAATTTCCTCAAATATTAATAAGTTGGCGAGCCACTTTGGGCCATGGCGTGCCTAGAAGGGCTTGATAATGACTGTAAATGTGTTTGTTTGGATGCTTCCAAAGGCATACAATTATGATGGAAACATCTACTGGTACAATTGTGTATTTCCTACAGATATTATCTGGCTATTGAATTGAGTTTCTTTAATTCAGCAGGCTAGCTGAATGTTAGTGGTGTCGCTTAGAAATAGGCTGCTGAATATCCATTCAGTTTGAATATCACCTGAAGTTTTTCAGCTATAATTTTACACTCACCAATTCAGTTTTCTTGACTGATTGTGGTGCTTGTGATAGTAGCATTTATTGAAATCATTACCAGGTGCACTTACACACGCTACAGGAGGTGAGGGTGAGGATGATTGGGAGGTCTGTTACGTGGTGAGGTGAGAAGGTTATCTGTCTCTGCTGACAGGTGGAGAACCACACACAACAGATCACTTCTGAGCACATGAACATTAGTTGTTGTATTTAAAAAAATATTTGTAAAGAAACATGTTCCGCATGTCAGTGCGAGTTTAAACTGACTCTCTAAAACCTCTCTTTTATTTCAGTTTATTAAAGTCTCTGTTTAATAGACTGAATAAAACCTATAGAAAATGTATTGTCCTTAATAACTTTTTCCCTGCAAAACTTTTAATTGTATCTTCTTCCAATAATATGTTAAATGGATGGATGGATGGATAACATCCAGAAATGAGAAAAATACACAACCAAAACAGACATTAATCATTTTCAGTGTGAAGCTTTTGTTTTCTCATAATGGCATTAAGTGATTCTCATTTGACACACACACACACACACACACACACACACACACACACACACACACACACACACACACACACACACACACACACACACACACACACACACACACACACACACACACACACACACACACACACACACACACACACACACACACACACACACACACACACACACACACACACACACACACACACACAGTTTGATAGACTGTTTTTTTCTTACTCCTATATATCCATTCTTCATCACAGCTTGCTATTTATGAATCTGTCAGGAGATTCTCATTTGACACACACACACACACACACACACACACACACACACACACACACACACACACACACACCACACACCACAACACAACACACACACACCACACACACCACACAAACACACACACCACACACACAACACACACCACACACACAACACCACACACAAACCCCACACCAGGTTTGATAGACTGTTTTTTTGCTTACTCCTATATATCCAGGTCTTCATCACAGCTTGGCTATTTATGAATCTGTCAGGAGATTCTCCGGTGACACACACCACCCACCACAAACCCACGACACACCACACACATGACACACCACACACACACTACAACACACACACACACCACAACACACACAACCACACACTACACACACACACCCACACACACACACCACACACACAACACACACTACGACACACCATACACACACACACACACACACACACCACACACACACACACACACACACACACACACACACACACACACACACACACACACACACACACACACACACACACACACACACACACACACACACACACACACAGTTTGACTGTTTTTTTCTTACTCCTATATATCCATTCTTCATCACAGCTTGCTATTTGAATCTGTCAGGAATGAGACGAACAGGAAGAACAAAGGACTCGTTTCTCTCCACCAAAAAGTTGTGCTAGGTGCCTTTGGAGGTATGTTGACAGTGTCGGGTGTTGTTAGTCTATTTTTGATTTTATTATTTAATGTGTTTGCAGCCGGTTTCATAGGGACACCAGTGATTGAACAGTTTGTGGGTGGTTTAATTAATTAATTGTTTTTTAAAATGTTTTTCTGAAATACTCTTTTGTACATTTCTAGTATTCACCTTCACTGAACAATGCAGTGCTGTTAGTGATCTGCTGCTTTTGACACAACAATCTGCATTGGAGACTAGAAACAAATACATACATTCCCCATGACTGTCATCCTTAAGTCTTTTTAAATTATATTTTAATTGCAGGTAAACCCTCCTTCAGACTTCTCATATATTTCACACTCTTCTCCGTCCTATATTATTGAATATCATCAGACTTCCATAATGGGTAAATAGGATTTAAACATTTCTAAGTAGAGAAAATAACAAGTAATATATCAATGTGAAATGTAGTATTGGGCCAGTCTTACATTTGGTAAAAGTAATAGAAGAAGCTGCAACCTTTTGTGCTCCCCCTTGAAGTTCAAATAGCCATTTTTCAGTAAATAGCAATTATTCTGACAGAGAGTTGGAAATATGTCAATCTTTCATCTGTGCAGGATGCAGAATGAAGTCAAGCTGCCAGGAGAGATCAGGAGAAAGTAATTGAAGATGGGAATTTATTTGATGTGATGAAAATGTTCCTTATTATCTAAATCAACGAATTGTGAGACTTTCTTTCTTCATGTACGTGCAAGACCAACTTTTATGTGTTTGGAAGCACGGTAAAATGTATCAAAGCTTTCCATCTTAACATGAATGCTTTCTTCGTTTTCTTTGCAGAAAAAGCCTGCGCACTGACAAATTACCCAAAAAAGGTTCCTCAACTGCAAGTAAGACTTTTTATAACTATACCAGCATTTCAAAATGTGAGAGAAATTGAAAGAAAATTGAGCATTTCTTCAGTGTGTATAGGCGCCTCTTTTCATGTCACATGTCAGCACTTGAGAACCTTACATTACAACCCTACATTTTCTCCAAAGCATCTCTTGTAAATATACTCAAATAAGCTCACCTGAGAGTCTAGAGCTGTAGGTATTTTAAGTTTCAACATGTTCAAAGTTAAACTGGCTCTGTTTTCAGGTCTTGTTTTTCAATGCAGGTAATACATTATTTTTGGACACCTTGTTGGAAGGGCTTTAGTGTGGCAGGCGGCTTAAACTAATGTTTAATACATACTGACAGTTTCTCTGTACACTCTGTTTTGCTTTGGGAATCTCTTTTGGGTTCCTCTCATCACTCTGACATGTATGATTTATTCATCAACTGAGAGTTAAACAGTTGTCTTAGTTGTTGTGTCTTCTTGTTGCAGGGTGTGCTTCACTGTCGGAAACAGCTAAATAGGCCCCAAAGCGTTTTGCAATGTCATTTTGACCTTGGTGTTTCCCTGCTTACATAACTATAATCTTATGTGTAGATGTTTGCTCTGAACGATTTACTAAAATGATCCTTTCATATTTGTTGAGGGTCTTCATGCAGCTATCCATCTCATCCCTCAAATAGTTTTCTCCTTAATATTCTTCGAACAACTATTGTAGGACCTCTCTAGATCCCTCAAGGACAAGAACGAAGAAGATAACACCTGCCAATGTACCTCTAGAAAAACATTTATTCATCTATAACTCAAAATGAAAGTGACTCTTGTTATCACACAAGACACAGATAAGATATTGCAATGACATAAAGGCTGTGTCTCCCCCAGCAAAACAAACAAAATATTACTTGGATTATCAGGTTGTGTACCAGGAAATTACACTTTGTAATACTAAGCCCTCTTTGCCCTCTGGGGGACAGTGTTACACTAAATACATAATGCCTATATGTATATACAGTGTAATTGTTTGTAGAGATGCAGAATTATTATTGGACAGTTTTTGGTAACCACTGCCAAAATATGATTTATTTTCATATTTTAGAAAGGATTTTTAAAAAAAGGCAATTTGGTGTCTTAATAATCTATTGATAGGATGTTTCTTAACTGTGCGCTTAGGAAGAAATAGTGTAGTCAATAGAACAATCTCTTATCTGCTTGAGGTCCACAGCCTTGTGGATTATTGGTTTGAATTTGTACAGACTTTACCGTCAGTCTGAGCGCTGTGAGGGGCTGTCAGGTCCTCTATCTCTTTAACAGAAATAACTATTTAAACTGGCTGGTTCAGCAAGTACAGATTAGGAACACTTTAATACAATGTTAAAGGGCTTTTATGAGGAGACTCAGAGGCTTTTTGTTCATGTAAAGATTCATTTTACGCTCTTAAATTTTGAGAAAAGCTCTGCAAGTCTTGGTTTGGTAGAAGTATGCTGATGTGTGGCTTTTTCTTATAAATTGTTCCAGGTGCTTCTTTCCAATTATTTTCTTTTACAGTGAAGAAACAATCCATCATGTTCAGCTTAAACATCATGTTCAGACACCTGATATTTTTCCATGCCCCGTGAACAGTTTTCGTGCTATCTATACCGATGTCAGTGTTTGAGTGATGATAGTCGTTTTCAGGGTCAAACTCATGACAGTCCTCTTATTTTATTTAAGCAAAAAGAAACATTTCCTATATTGCAACTTGTTGAAAGACAAATATCTAAAAGAGATGGGTGGCCATGCAGGAATATTGATCCAAAGCACATCTGTTGTTGCTTATACTTAATGGAAAAGTTACATAACCCGCAAAAAAAGCAATCTAATGGTGAGACAGTCATCATCTGTGCTTATCATGGGGCTCGGTAAAATAGCCAAGACATAAAATGGGTTCACATAGCAATGTATACATCCTTCTTTTTAAGTGTACGCTCTGTTTTACTTTGTAGTGAAGCCACAGACGCAGGTTTTTGTTTGTAGTGTTGTTCTTTATCAGGCACTCTATCAAGGTTAGAATACAGACTGACCACCTGGAAAAAGTCCATTAGGGATGCAGTGAATGACACACACACACACACACACACACACACACACACACACACACACACACACACACACACACACACACACACACACACACACACACACACACACACACACACACACACACACACACACACACACACACACACACACACACACACACACACACACACACACACACACACACACACACACACACACACACACACACACACACACACACACACACACACACACACACACACACACACACACACACACACACACACACACACACACACACACACACACACACACACACACACACACACACACACACACACACACACACACACACACACACACACACACACACACACTCACACACACTCACACTCACACAGTTTGATAGACTTTACTTTTTTTCTTACTCCTATATATCCATTCTTCATCACAGCTTGCTATTTATGAATCTGTCAGGAGATTCTCATTTGAGACACACACACACACACGTAAGAATATATCTTCTATCTCTCTATCGTTGTTTCTGGCAAACGAGAAGAAAGAGACCTCAAACTCTGACAAAATATTTTGGAAGATAATTTGAGCTTTGAAACTGGAATACTTGATATACCATGTGCTGCTGGTACATAACCAAGAGGAAGGACAATGTATTTCTACCTTTTACTGTGATATAAGTGACTAACATGCTTTGTAGCTTTTTTTTATTACATTGCAGGTATACTTGTCTGAAAACGTTTTAGTCAAGGGCTTATCAAACATAGCACATTTCTCTCTCACACAGAAACATGGCCTGTACAAATAGAAGACCACAGTGTTGAAAACTGTTTAATGATAAACATGGGAAGGGCAGGCACTTAATTTCATGGTAGAGACGGCAGCATTAAGAAGGTTTACTGTTCCACTGTTGTAATGGTAAACACTCATGAGATACTTGTCTTTTAATGGAAAGTCAACACCACAACAGCATATGACGCATGTCTCGCAGCAGTATGTCACAGGCTTAGAAGAGACGAAAATGTAATCTATAAAAGAAAATATTGAAAATACTTATTTTTAATACTACTCATCCTAATCATTAGGATCAGCTGTTTTAAGCTACAGTGAACCTAGTTATACTTAACCTGACCTTTTTTTATTTTATATGACAATATAATTTGTATAATACAAAAAAATATATATATTAAGTTAACTTCTTTAAAAATGGCAGAGGGACCTCTTAGTTAACTATCCCCTTCAAACTCCTTAGTAGCCCTTAAAGAATAACATTTGCTGCTAAGAACACAATGTTTGTCTTGTGACAATTTATACGATTCCCCATCCGTTTATAAATGTTTGTTTACTTTTTGCATCCACATGTAAAATGTTCTGGCTCACAAAATGTGTTGTAAAATGAATGAGAAAGCAGCATGTGGTTTTATGTTTTCTACATCAGCGTTGGTTTAATAAACATTGGCCTGCACCTGTTAACAATGTAATGCAATGAAGATTAATGTAATTACGCTGCATTTCCACATTCCCATGTGTGTGATAACAGCAAGGGAGACACCAAACAGGGATTCAAATGTGACCTAAACACATGTGACCTGCTCCATCGAAATCAGTCACATTGACCCGAAGACACATTTTGAGTTGTATACACTGTTGGAAAGAGGAGATTCCTAGCTTTCCAATGATATCAGGATTGTTTTTGTACTCCAAATATTAAGCAAAATATGTCACATTATATAATGACTGTCACCGAGTCATAATTTTGAGAAAAAGGCCTTCAAAGTTTCCTCTTCTCTGGAATCCATCGAAATGAAAATATCTTCCCTCCGTAGTATTTTGATAATTTGCTCCGGTAATAATCAAAATACTACGGAGGGAAGATATTTTCATTTGGATTACTGGTCTGGGGGAAGCTCGCGAGTGTGTGTGTGTGTGTGTGTGTGTGTGTATTGTAATATC